>NC_137336.1:57691020-58341020 GCF_965287045.1 Carcharhinus amblyrhynchos
ACTTCTACCACTCACATTCCAGAACCACAAGGTAGGAACCAATATATCCCGTCCAAGGACACCGTTTAAATGATGAAACTGAAGAAGGGAAAGGGTTAATGAATTTCGTACCTGGAATTTGTGTAAGAGCATTACAACCCTTATCTGTTTGTGCAGGCTTGTATGTTAACTAAACATAGCTAAACAGCTGCAGATGCTGAAACGCGATAACAGCTGTTTGAAAGGAGGACTTATGCTGAGAACAGCTGCGTTTACATAAGGAAGGACCTGCGATCATGACTGAAGCAGGAAGAACTGCGATGTGACTGGGATCGGGATTATACTGTATAAATATCCACACTCAATTGTATTCGGAGAGAATCTGGCAGACTGCTTTTAGGAACCTGCTTCTCCCAAAAGCTTTTGTAATAAAACTGCTGTACTTTGACTCACTAACAGTCTCAGAGATATTATTTTACCTACAACAGAAGCCATGTCCTTTTTTTAAGATATTGAGAAACACAAATGAAATACCGATGTAGTCCATACAAGAAATGAAACTTGAGGGTTGAAGCCAAACAGGACACTTCCACAAGCTCACTGAGAGTTTAGGCTTCAGTTGCTTGCTAAATATTGTAAATATTTAGAAAGCAACTAAATATTGGCCAAGTCAACAGCTGCTCTTCTTTGAAATAGTGCCATGAGATCTTTTATAACCATCTGAGAAATAAAGCCATCGGTGCCTCACTTCACTATCTCATTCAAAAGACATCACCTTTGGCAGTGCCGCATTCCCACAGAACGGCACTGGAGTGTCAATCAAAACATTTTGTCCTCAAGGTTGGCATGAACAGACAGGGTGGAGGCTCTGTGGGTGAACAAAGTGAAATTTTTTGCAAACATTCAAAGCAAAATGGTGACCTATCTACACTAGTGCCTACACTGACCTGTGCCCACTAGATGCCTGCGGTTTCTTAACCTTCTTGAACCTCCCACTACATCTAAGTGTATCACCAGGACTAGAACTGAGGTTGAGGCAGCCTGCCGATTTCCATGCCTGCATGCCTGAGATGATCTTGGCATGTGCCCCAGGGACCAAGACCTTGAGGGTGCAGGCCTGCTTTCAGATAGCACGGATGTTTGACTACTTCCCTCCTCAATGTCAGGGGCTGGAGGTGTGTCACTCACAAGGGAAGCGGGTGTCAGGGGGGCTGGACTTGCACAGGGACACCAAGCTGGAGAGAGTTGGGCTATACGCCTCCCAATGCTCTTCCGTTTGTGTTCCTGGGGGCCCTCTGTGGGATAGAGGAGCAGATGGAGAGAGATCCAGAGGCCCTGCCATCCTCTGGCACTGATACTCATGGATTCCCACTGGCACCTGCACCATGGTGCGCACATCTGCTGTCTTGGAGGGCGTGTCCTGCGCCAAGGTCTCCATGGTGAACATTGACCTCGCAGTGTTGGGCTTGGTGTGCTGCAGTGACAACATCATCTCCTCAGACAGAAGGCAATGAGGCTCCTCCAGGTGACCTTGCAGTTCAAGGAGGGCTGCTGTAATCTCTTCCTAATACTTGTGACTCTCTCCTTGCAGCTCCAGCAGCTGTGGGGCAATCGGGGCCCAGAAACACATCGTCGGCAAGGGGCTTGGCAGAATCCTGGTCTCCGGTAGCCCTCTGAGTGCCAGTTTCCTCAGATGTCCCTGCCTCTGCCTGCTGTGGATCTTCAACTGCTCATCAGTGAGTGACCCAGAAGTCTGCCTACCTAGTGAACCCAATGAGGTGTGAGTATCTGTGCTGGCGCCAGATGTGGGTGACAGCTGTGGTGCCTTTTCAATGGCAGCGTTGGAGAAGTCCCCCTCTAAACTGTTGGAGTCCGGTGGTTCCAGGCTCGTGAGGATGGTCCGGCCTGTTCCGCTGGTCGGCCTGCAAGAGAAGGAACGATGGCATCAGTGCATTGCGGGGGATACTGAGGAAAGATTGATTGCTCGCTTGAAACTTCAGGAACGACAGCATATGCCTTGTGGATTCTCGCATTTTTCTGCTGCCCCACTTCATTAGCAGCACAGGCGCACTCCTCCTCTTCCTGGTCAGGTGGAGGGCTCTCTCCTCAAAACGTGTGAGAGTTCTCAGTTTGGGCATGACTCCAGCTGCCTGCACCCGCTCACGCTTGCTGTTGTTGAGTTTGTCCTGCAGTGACCTGGAGTAGGTGGGAGTGTTGACATTTAAGATGAGAGGTCACACAACTACACCAGGTTGTGGCCCAACAAGGTTATTTGAAATCAAAGCTTTCGGACTGCTCCATCGTCAGGTAAAGTCTTTATCTTCACCTGACAAAGGAGCAGTTGTCCAAAAGCTTGTGATTTCAAGTAAACCTCTTGGACTATAAGCTGACATTGTGCGACCTTCCATCTTGTCCACCCCAGTCCAACATTGGCATCTCCACATCATGGCATTCAAGGTGGTGATGAGGTATGGCAGGCATGGGACTTGAGTTGGAGCTGGAATGTGAGGAATATCACAGCTACTGGAGGAACATGGTGACCGTGGGATGGAGGGGGGGGAGCCTCGCACTTGGTGTTGGCAAAGACCAAGGTGGCAGAGTGAGAGAAAGGCTTGGTGTGCGAGAGGGCCCAGTTGGAAACTGGGGTCATTTACCCTGGCTAAGCAAAAAAGATCATTCACTTTCTTCCAACACTGCTGCCCCATTCTCTTCTGGAGTGCACTTGAACTGACCAGAAATGCCACTGCATCCCAGTAGGGAGCAGTGACCCTGCTAGAAGTGCATCTCCTGCAGTGGGAGTTGAGTGTGTCCGACCTTTGCCCCCTCTGAAAAACGCGGTGCTGCCTTCTTGGCTGCCATGCCCTGCAGACGCTGTGGAACAAGGAAGTATTTACATGGAGCTCCCCAGTGCTTGCAGCAGTAATGTTGTGTGCGGAGTGGATGAATCAGAGAGAACACGCCGCAAGTGCAATGCGATACTAGTGGGCATAAAACTGATCATTAATGAGGCATAAGATTCGGTCTGAAAACACACCAGTGCCAATGGCGAAAAATACTCCGTTTTCCCAATGCTCTACCATTTTTTGGTAAAACCTCATCCAATGCTACTCTATTTAAAACTTGTAAATCATAACACAAGAATGATTATTTAGGAGCTCAGCAGAATGTACACCTCTTGCTCTGTTTCGGATAGAGCAGTTCCTTTCCTCTTAGCTTCCTCGCCTCTCATCTCTAAATTCTTCTGAACAGCCTGACCCATTTGCTCTCCATACGGACCAAATCGGAACTGCACACAGCCTAATCTAGTCAGCATGTACTACACTTCCTTACTTCCCTTGTCCAGCCGGTTGTACGATAAAGAGGAGGAACAGTCAGTACATGCATGTCTTTTCAGTCAAATTCCTGATCATGACCTGGCTTCCCAGCATTGTAACTGAGGGGTTTTTTTCCAATTCAGTGACGGGATACAGTGTGTTGGCTCATTGCTGTATTACAGGAGACGTTCACTTTGTTACGTTAGTTCATTATGAATACCACCACCTAGCTTTCAAACAAACTCTTACAAGTTGAGGAACAACTTTCATGACATTATACTTTGGAACTTAAATCATCCAGTATGCATCATCTTTAGTGTCTCACCAGACTAATATCAGAGTAATCATTTACTTAATGTCAAACTTGTGTGAATAGTTTGTAACTTGTGTACAATCCAAGAGTAGAAATTAGCACTCATAGGGTGGATGGCTATCTGCACTTCTGGTATCACTTGGATATACCTTATCTAAGACATGATTGACCTAATGTGTGGGTAATTGAATTAGCCTGTCTCAATTAAAACGTCACACAGTGGAAATGCAGAGCAGCACTTGCACAAAATTTGCTGACCACAGAATGTATTGGTCACAAAATAATGGACAGAATGTGCCTGGATTTTCATCTCTTTCCAGTTAGTCATATTGGACTTGAAATGTCACCTCCATTTCTCTTCCCACAGATGCTTCCAGACCTGAGGATTTTTCCAGCATTTACTGGTTTTATTTCTACGACATTCTCCTGGTGGACAAGCACCCTATTGTAAAATTATTCCTGTTTTATTTTGTTAACATCACAAATAGGTTTACATAAATTCTGCAATGAAGTTACTGTGACAATCCCCTAGTCGCTGCACTCCAGTGCCTGTTCGGGTACACTGAGGGAGAATTTAGCACGGCTAATGCACCTACCAGCACATCTTTCAGACTGTGCGAGGAAACTGGAGCACCCGGAGAAAACCCATGCAGACATAGGGAGAACGTACAAACTCCACACAGACAGTGACCCAAGCCAGGAACAAACCCAGGTCCCTGGCTCTGTGAGGCAGCAGTGCTAACCACTGTACCGCCGTGTTTATTATCACATTGGGAACTGTGAAGCCACACTTGCCACGTTCTCTTTCTTCCAAGTCTCACAGCATCAATTCATGTACGGCCAAACTTTTCTGGCCCTTTCCACTGGCGGAATCTGCTGCGGGAGACTCCCCTGTGGCAGGTTCCCTGGCCATGAGAACATAAGAACATAAGAAATAGGAGCAGGAGTAGGCCAACTAGCCCTTCGAGCCTGCCCCGCCATTCAATAAGATCATGGCTGATCTGTCTTGGCTCAGTTCCACATTCCCGCCCTCTCCCCATAACCCTTAATCCCCTCGCTTATCAAAAACCCATCAACCCGCGTCTTAAAAATATTTAGCGAGGCAGCCTCCACCACTTCAACGGGCAGAGAATTCCAGAGATTCACCACCCTTTGAGTGAAAAAGTTCCTCCTCAACTCTGTTCTAAACTGCCCCTCCTTTATCTTGAGGCTGTGCCCCCTAGTCCTACTATCCTTTCTGAGCGGGAAGAGTCTCTCCGCCTCTATCCTATCCATCCCATTCATCATCTTATATGTCTCAATGAGATCTCCCCTCATTCTTCTAAACTCTAACGAGTACAAGCCTAATTTATTCAGCCTCTCCTCATAGCTCAACCCCCTCAACTCCGGCATCAGCCTGGTAAACCTCCTCTGCACTCCCTCCAAGGCCAAAATATCCTTGCGTAAGTACGGCGTCCAAAACTGTACACATTACTCCAGCTGCGGCCTCACCAATGCCCTATACAGCCGCAGCAAGACCTCCCTACTTTTATATTCAATCCCCCTCGCGATGAAGGCCAGCATCCCATTTGCCTTCCTGACCACCTGCTGCACCTGCAAGCTGGGTTTTTGCGACTCATGCACAAGGACCCCGAGGTCCCTCTGCACCGTCGCCTGATGCAGTTTTTCTCTACGTAAGTAATAATCCTTCCTACCATTATTCCTACCAAAGTGGACCACCTCGCACTTGCCAACATTAAATTCCATTTGCCATTTCCTGGCCCATTCGCCCAGCCTATCTAGATCCTTCTGTAGACTCTCCCCACCCTCCGCACAATTTGCCTTTCCACCAATTTTGGTGTCATCAGCAAATTTCGACACCCTACACTCGGTTCCCTCCTCCAGATCATCTATATAAATGGTAAATAGCTGAGGCCCCAGCACCGACCCCTGGGGCACTCCACTAGTCACCATCCGCCAATCCGAATAGCACCCATTGACCCCCACTCTCTGCCTCCTATTTGACAACCAGTCCTCTATCCAGGCTAACACCCTACCCCCAACTCCATGCCCCCTGACCTTCTGCAATAACCTCTTGTGAGGTACCTTGTCAAACGCCTTCTGAAAATCCAGAAAGACCACATCCACCGGCTCTCCTCTATCCACCGCCCTAGACACATCCTCATAGAACTCCAGTAAATTTGTCAGACACGACTTCCCTTTAAGGAAACCGTGCTGCGTCTGCTCTATCAAGCAGTTCCCCTCAAGATGCCTCGCTATTTCCTCCTTGATGACGCATTCTAACATTTTACCTACAACAGACGTTAAACTAACAGGCCTAGAATTCCCCGCCTTTTGCCTGGCACCCTTCTTAAACAACGGCGTAACATTAGCCGTTTTCCAATCTTCCGGCACTTTCCCGGAATCAAGCGACGTCTGGAAAATAACCACCAAGGCATCCACTATCACCTCCGCCATTTCTTTCAGAACCCTCGGATGCATTCCATCCGGTCCTGGGGACTTGTCCACAATCAGCCCCTCCAGTCTGTCGAGCACCGCCTCTCTAGTAACAATAATGTCATTGAGACCCTCCAGTCCTACCACCTTTCCATCTCTCCATGAGGTGGTCAAGCCACGCAAAACGTATCAGTCTTTGGCAGGCTCCTGCAGCGGATGAGGAGTTTGCTTTGATTGACTTGTGGGGCTTTCTGCAGGGTTATGACAAATGGATGGTGGAATGATTTGCACCATTACGGGCAGATAGGGCATTGGGGGTGATTTATGGGTTCCAGTGATTCATCTTTTTGTAGTGTCCAGTTGGGCACCAACAAGTTGAATGGGGTAGCGCTTGTCATAGGGGTCTACCATACTCAGCTGGAGTCTAATATAAGGGCCACTGCTGATGTCCAAAGAACCAACACTGATATTCGCAAGCTTGTGTTTGCCAGTTTCTCAACCAGGTTGACTTTTGAAAGTTATGCAGTCCATGTTGATGGGAACCACGGTGGATGGGTCCTCTAAATCACCCCGCATGAACCTCGCAGCTGCAGTAAAGCAGTGTTCCACATTGACCATTGTACCTGTCTACTGTAGGCCAAGAGAGATGCAAAATATTGCACCCATGACTGGAAGCAAGTGGTTTGTGCAGAACCCTTGAAGTCAGTACAAAATCCCTGTGTCACACCATTCCCTGTAGACTTTAGCAGATGCCATCAAGTCCATGTACAATTCCAGCAACAGCCAATGGAATTTAATCGGCAAATAAGCCTGAAAGCAGCTTTAGCTGGAGTGTTCAGTTCCAAAGTAGTAGCACTGGTAAATCTATGTTACACACTGGCTGACATCACGATTTTCCAACTGTGGAGTTTCAGGTGGACACTCTCTGATAATAAATTCATCAGAATGGTTTCTGATGCGATTAGCAACGTAAGCAGACAAAATATCCCATGCTGCTATGTAAATCTGGGCGTTAGGGAATCTGATTTTGCAATCTCCCACTGCTCCCATCCATTGGCTCTGTCTATACTTCCCACTGCCTCGGAAAAGCAGCCAGCATAATTAAGGACCCCATGCACCCTGGATATTTTCTTTTCCACCTTCTCGCATCAAGAAAAAGATGCAAAAGTCTGAGGTCGTATACCAATCGACTCAAGAACAGCTTCTTCCCTGCTGCCATCAGACTTTTGAATGGATCTACCTTGCATTAAGTTGATCTTTCTCTACATCCCAGCTGTAGCTTTAACACTACATTCTGCATTCTCTCGTTTCGTTAGAATTTAAGAAAGGTATAAAAACTAGCATAAGGGCACTTTATCTAGATGCTCATAGCATTTGAATCAAGGTAAATGAGTTGACGGCACAAATCATTGTGAACGAGAATGATTTGGGGGCCATTACAGAGACATGATTGCAGGATGGTCCCGACTAGGAGTTAAATATCCAGGGGTATCAGGCTGTTCAGGGGGGATGACAGGAAGGTAAAGGAGCTGGTGTAGCTCTGATATTTAAGGATGTCATCAGGGCGGTAGTGAGAGATGATATAGGTTCTTTGGTAAAAATGGTTGGATCCATTTGGGTGGAAATTAGAAGTAGTAAGGAGAAAAAGCCACTGATAGGTGTAGTCAATAGGCCACTAAATAATAACATCATGGTGGGGCAAGAAATAAACAAAGAAATAACTGATGCATGTAAAAATGGTACAGCAATTATCATGGGAGATTTTAATCTACATCTCAATTGGTCAAACCAGGTCGGTCAAGGCAGCCTTGAGGAGGAGTTCATAGAATGTATTTGCAATAGCTCCCTTGAACAATATGTGATGAAACCTACGAGGGAGCAAGCTATCCTGGATCTGGTCCTGTGCAATGAGACAGGAATAATTAGTGAGATTACAGTTAGGGATCCTCTCTGAAGAAGCGATCACAGTATGTTTGAATTTAAAATATAGATGGAGTGTGAGAAGGTAGAATCTAATACCAGTGTCTTGTGTTTAAATAAAGGAGACTACAATGGGATGAGGAAGGAGTTGGCTAAGGTAGACTGGGAGAAAAATGTTATGGAGGAACAGTGGACGACTTTCAAAGCGATCTTTCACAGTGCTCAGCAAAAGTTTATATTGTGATAAGGAAAGGCTGTAGAAACAGATAATCAGCCATGGATAACTAAGGAAATAAAGGAGGGTATCAAATTGGAAGAAAATGCTACAGAGTGGCAAAGATGAATGGGAAACTAGAGGATTGGGAAATCTTTAAAGGTCAACAGAAAGCCACAAAAAAAGCTATAAAGTAAGATTGGTTATGAGAGTAAACTAGCTCAGAATATAAAAAAGATAGCAAAAGTTTCTATAAATATATAAAATGAAAAAGAGTGGCTAAAGTAAACATTGATCCTTTAGAGGATGAGAAGGGGCATGTAATAACTGGAAACGAGAAAATGGCTGAGGCATTGAACAGATATTTTGTGTCAGTTTTCACAGTGGAAGATACAAATAACGTGCCAAAAATTGATGACTGGAAGCTATGGCAGGTGAGGCTCTAGAAACTATCATTATTAAGAAAAAGGTTGTGCTGGACAATGGGGCTAAAGGTAGACAAGTCTCCTGGCCCTAATGGAATGCATTACAGGGTATTAAAAGAAATACCAAATGCACTAGTGGTAATTTACCAAAATTCGCTGGACTCTGGTGTGGTTCCCACAAATTTGAAAGCAGCAAATGTGACGCCATTGTTTAAAAAAGGAGTTGGACACAAGCGGGCAACTATTGGCTAGTTAGCTTAACTTCTGCAGTAGGGAAAATGCTTGAATCTATCATCAAGGAAGGAATAGCGTGACGTCTGGATATAAATTGTCCCATTGGTAAGATGTAGCATGGGTTCACGAAGAGCAGGTCATATTTGACTAATTTGGTGGAATTCTTTGAGAATATCACATGCGCAGTGGACAATGGGGAACTTGTGGGTGTGGTGTATCTGGATTTCTAGAAGGCATTTGACAAGGTGCCGCACCAAAAACAGATGCATAAGATAAAGGTGCACGGTGTTACAGGTAGTGTATTAGCATGGATAGAGAATTGGTTAACTAACAGAAAGCGAAGAGTGGGGGTAAATGGGTGTTTTTCTGATTGGTGATCAGTGACTAGTGGTGTGCCTCAAAGATCAGTGTTGGGACCGCAATTGTTTATGGTTTACATAGATGATTTGGAGTTGGGGACCAAATGTAGTGTGTCAAAATTCGCAGATGACACTAAGGTGAGTGGCAGAGCAAAGTGTGCAGAGGAAGCTGAAAGTCTGCAAAGGGATGTAAATAGTCTAAGTGATTGGGCAAGGGTCTGGCAGATGGAGTACAATGTTGGTAATTGTGAGGTCATCCATTTTGGTAGGAATAACAGTAAAATGGACTGTTACTTAAATAGTAAAAAATTGCAGCATGCTGCTGTGCAGAGGGACCTGGATGTTCTTGTGCAAGAATTATAAGGAGTTGGTTTGCAGGTGCAGCAGGTAATTAAGAAAGCAAATGGAATTTTGTCCTTCATTACTAGAGGGATAGAGTTTAAAAACAGCAAGATTATGTTGCAGCTGTATAAGGTGATGGTGACGCCACAGCTGGAGTGCTGTACATAGTACAGCACTCCAGCCTTACTTAAGAAAGGATATACTTAAGAAAGGATATACTGGCACTGGAAGGGCTGCAGAGGAGGTTCATTAGGTTGATTTTGGAATTGAGAGGGTTGGCTTATGAGGAGAAACTGAGTAGACTGAGGCTATACTGATTGGAATTCAGAAGAATGGGGGGAAAGCTTATAGAAACATATAAAATTATGAAGGGAATAGATAAGATAGAAGCAGGGAAGTTGCTTCCACTGGCGGGTGAAACTATACGTAGGGGGCATGGCCTCAAACTAAGGGGGAACAGATTTAGGACTGAGTTGAGGAGGAACTTCTTCACACAAACGGTTGTGAATCTGCGGAATTCTCTGCCCAGTGAAACGGTTGAGGCTACCTCATTGAATGTTTTTAAGGCAAGGATAGATAAATTTTTGAACAGTAAAGGAATTAAGGATTACGGTGAGCGGGCGGGTAAGTGGAGCTGAATCCATGAAAAGATCAGCCATGATCTTATTGAATGGCACAGCAGGCTCGAGGGGAACAGATGGCCTATTCTTGCTTCTAGTTCTTATGTTTCCTTCTCCATGAACAGTATGCTTTCTCAGTATAGCACGCAAGAAATAATACTCCTCAAATTATGCTTATACATGTGACAATAGTAAATCCAATCAAATCAAATCAAAATCAAGTCATTATATTTCTAAAAGTGCTAAAGCTATTAACCTTCAAAATGCCTAGAGGCTTCTCCTGCATTCCTTTTTAACATCTCTTAATAATTTGTGTCCTTTTCCATTTATTCACTGATTTACCTTTTTTTGACCTTTCTGTAAATCGTTCGTTACTGCTTGAAAGACAATCCTTTACCAATGGATTTTTAACTCACAGGCTCATTCCTTGTTACTAAATCTGTTTTCCTTGTCACGTTTTTGACCCTGATCACTCTCTGATCCTCTCAATCACACTCCGGCTGCACCAATCCACATTTTCTCCATTCTTCTTCAACACCCTCTCTCAACACCCTAAGGAGCTGGAAACCTATCTACCCCTGAGCTCTGACCTCTCCTGCAGTGTTGCCTGGTCAATCAGGAGCCATGTCAGCACAATGGCTCAGTGGTTAGCACTGCTGCTTCACAGCACCAAGGGCCCGGGTTCAATTCCAGCCTCACTGTCTGTGTGGAGTTTGCACATTCTCCCCGTGTCTATGTGGGTGTTCCAGTTTCCTTCCACACTCCAAAGATGTGTGGGTTAGGTGGATTGGCTAAACTAATTTGCCCCTTAGTGTCCCAAGATCTATATAGATTGGATGAATTAACCATGGTAAATGCGCAGGGTTGTGGGGATAGGGGAGGGTCTGGGTGAGGTGTTCTTGTGGAGAGTTGGTGCAGACTCGATGGGCTGAACGGCTTCCATCTACACCATAGGGATTCTCCCCAGGGGTCGGTGCTGGGGCCTCAGCTATTTACCATTTATATAGATGATCTGGAGGAGGGAACCGAGTGTAGGGTGTCGAAATTTGCTGATGACACCAAGATTGGGGGAAAGGCAAATTGTGCGGAGGGTGTGGAGAGTCTGCAGAAGGATCTAGATAGGCTGGGCGAATGGGCCAGGAAATGGCAAATGGAATTTAATGTTGGCAAGTGTGAGGTGGTCCACTTTGGTAGGAAGAATGGTAGGAAGGACTATTACTTACGTGGCGAAAAACTGCAGCAGGCGACGGTGCAGAGGGACCTCGGGGTCCTTGTGCATGAGTCGCAAAAACCCAGCCTGCAAGTGCAGCAGGTGGTCAGGAAGGCGAATGGGATGCTGGCCTTCATAGCGAGGGGGATTGAATATAAAAGTAGGGAGGTCTTGCTGCAGCTGTATAGGGCATTGGTGAGGCCGCAGCTGGAGTACTGTGTGCAGTTTTGGGCGCCGCACCTGCGCAAGGATATTTTGGCCCTGGAGGGAGTGCAGAGGAGGTTTACTAGGCTGATACCGGAGTTGAGGGGGTTGAGCTATGAGGAGAGGCTGAATAAACTAGGCTTGTACTCGTTAGAGTTTAGAAGAATGAGGGGAGATCTCATTGAGACGTATAAGATGATGAATGGGATGGATAGGATAGAGGTGGAAAGACTCTTCCCGCTCAAAAAAGACAGTAGGACTAGGGGGCACAGCCTCAAGATAAAGGGGGGGCGGTTCAGAACGGAGTTGAGGAGGAACTTCTTCACTCAAAGGGTGGTGAATCTCTGGAATTCTCTGCCCGTTGAAGTGGTGGAGGCTGCCTCGCTAAATATTTTTAAGAAGCGGGTTGATGGGTTTTTGATAAGAGAGGGGATTAAGGGTTATGGGGAGAGGGCGGGAAAGTGGAACTGAGCCATGACAGATCAGCCATGATCTTATTGAATGGCGGGGCAGGCTCGAAGGGCCAGATGGCCTACTCCTGCTCCTATTTCTTATGTTCTTATGTTCTTATGTTCTTATAAATTAGGCAGCCTAGATATTCATTGCCTCACTTAATGAGTTGTTTGTTATCTCCTAATCTTTGTGAAAATTCAAAACTCTCAATATAGCTGTTTTGACACTTGCTTCTCTGGTAGTTGTATTTATGCATTCCGCTACTAGAACATGTGGAAGTCTGGATCAACTCCCATTGCTGTTCTATATTCTTCTTTATGTGAAGAATTGTTAGGTTGTATACTGTACTTTGAGAATTAATGGTAGATCCACAAACTGTGGCAACATTTACAATTAGATCCAATAGGTTTATAGAGTAACCTGGATTTAAGGGTAATAGGAATAGGATGGGTGAATGTGATCAAGCCTATTTATTTGTGTGAATGGTAAATTCCAATAAGAATGCATTAAGTTAAGCTGCCTTTTTCTGCATTGTAACTTTTACGCATTTCTAACTATGTATTCCTCTTGATATAAATGAAAAAAACCTCCAATGTTGTTCTTCATGTTGATAGGGCATAAAAAAACTGAATGGTATTATGCCATATCTTTCCATGATGGCATGTACTGAAGTGTTGCAGCAGTATTACTCTGCATGGTCTTTTTCCAAAGATTTTACTAACATAGTTTTGTAAAAATTAACTGAAATAAAGGTCTGGATCATTAATATATATCAGCAAAAGAGAGGGCCCCATACTGACCCCTGGTGAATTCCACTACAAACTTTCCTCCATCTCAACAATCCATGGATCATTACTCTCTGCTTCCTACTACTGACACAGTAAGAAGTCTCACAACACCAGGTTGTATTCTTACTTCTTACTGTGTTTACCCCAGTCCAACGCCGGCATCTCCACATCATCCCATTATTGAGCCAATTTTGTATCCATGTTACTACTGTCCCTTTTATTCAATAAGTTACCATTTTTCTCACAAGTCTGTTGTGTGGTGTTGTATTTATTTGTGTCCCACTTTTTAGTAAAAAACAATCTCCAAAGTTTTTTAGAACATAATATAATTTTTAAACCAATGTTTTAAACAGGAAGTCAGCTTCTGACTCCACTATAGAATACCCTCTCCCATAGTGAAATGGGCCGTTTTAAGACTGATGAGCCAGTTTCTCTCTCCTTCACATTTTCTCTCTCCCTATCTTCCAAACTGTTCGCCAAATGGTGAGTTGTGGACCTCTGTCCTCAATTCCTCTAGAAAATGTTGTCACCTGCTTCGTTTCCCAAAATTCAACCCAAACAGTTCATTCAACTGAATCATTACATCTCAGATTGTCTGCTTGTTAACTAAAGAGTAAGAAAGCACTTTCTTGCTGTAATAGTTTTTACTGTGTTTTGATTCAGGGGACATCCTAACAGGAAACTTGGCATCAATCAATGAACATTCCAATCTGAAAGGAGGTCCAACATTGGTCAACACCAATTCCAGCCTGACATGTCATCAAACATCAATTAGCAACATCCCAGCCTAACCATTGCTCTAAAGCCAGTCGATGCCAATCTCATTCTTATTAACAAGTCATCGAGCATTATTGTGTGGCATTTCGATCAAAAAGGATCTAATGAACTGAGATTTACTATTCTAATCTATCTGTAGTTTATGTCAAATGAATCAGTGATGATGCCATTCTCACAAAGAGATTCTTTAACATTTTACATTGCCATTTCTGATATAAAAGAACAACAGTTGGGACAATCCAATTTGTACAGGATGTCTAGTGTCAATGAGCAAAGCCCCTATTTAAGGGCAGGCTGCACATCAGTCATTAATACATTCAGTTGCATAAGTATCAAACAAGTGACAAGCCTTCCAGTTATCCCAAGTCAAGCAGTCCAGCAAATATATATAAGTGGCCATCTCAGTGTAAGGGAAGCTCAATCTATGACAACATAAATAAGAAGAAGAATGAACATCATTCAGTGATAATTTCTGCTTCTTCAGTAATAATGACTGCTATAACATTTCATATTAAACTGTTCCATTGCAAATTGAACAGGGTGATGTGGCATCTATTTGCAATTGTTCCAGTGTGTCAAGAGATTCACTATCAACTGGTGCCATCAACTGGTATGGGGGTGACACAATGGTACAGTGGTTATCACTGCTGCCTCACAGCACCAGGGACCTGGGTTCGATTCTTAGTTTGGGTCACTGTCTGTGTGGAGTCTGCACATTCTCCCTGTGTCTGCGTGGGTTTCCTCCGGGTGCTCCAGTTTCCTCCCACTGCCTGAAAGATGTGCTGGTTAGATGCATTGACCCGAACAGGTGCCAGAGTATGGCGATTAGGGGAGTTTCACAGTAACTTCATTGAAGTGTTCATGTAAGCCTCACTTGTGACTAATAAATAAACTTTTAAACTTTTTTTTGGTGCCAGTTGCTGTCCAACAGTCCATGTGAAATGAGAATTCATTTCTCAAGGTCAAACAGAGTTAGATTAATAAAAGATGAAAAAAGAGTTGTTAACAGAGACTCTTTGGTCCTTAACAGTATCAGTTTTAGTTTGTCAGGATATGCTGCATGTACAAGTGACACTTCTACTGACCACGGAAATCTTCAATCGACTATTGAAACTCATAAAAGGACCTTAGTCATAATCAACGATAATCTCAATGCCAAGGTAAATCTCTCATCGGGCAAGGACTCTCTCAGGAGGGCATGAATCGGCCAATAGTAATTCCAATTTATCACAACACCTCAGCCAGTCACTGTAAGTATAATTCACATAAAAAGATCAAAGCTCTGGCAGCGACAAAGTGATAAAAGAGAGTGCTAGTGGGTAGCAATCCTCAATACAAAATCAAACGCCAGCCAGTAGTAGCTCCAGGCCAACAGTGCAACAATCTCTGGCTAGCCACATTAAGAAGTCTCACAACACCAGGTCAAATTCCAACAGGTTTATTTCGTAGCAAAAGCCACTAGCTTTCGGAGTGCTTCTCCTTTGTCAGGTGAGTGGGATTTCGGTTCACAAACAGGGCATATAAAGACACAAACTCAATTTACAAAATAATGGTTGGACTGTGAATCTTTACAGGTAATCAAGGCTTAAAGATACAGACAATGTGAGTGGAGAGAAGGTTAAGCACAGGTTAAAGAGATGTGTATTGTTTCCAGCCAGGACAGTTAGTGAGATTTTGCAAGCCCAGGCAAGTCGTGGGAGTTACAGATAGTGTGACATGAACCCAAGATCCCGGTTGAGGCCGTCCTCATGTGTGCAGACACATGTCTCCTCATAGCTAGCCACATTCCCAGTGCAAAAAGACATAGAGAGTTGAGTCCTTCCAGCCAACGAGAGAAGCCAAATTTAAGCAGAGGCAAGAAAACATCTTCAAGTGTTAGTTACAATCCCCATGCAGCAACCCTGAAAACCATTGCATTCAGCACCCAGTGAAAATTCCTGTGTCTTAGGGAGTCAACAGTCAGAGTCGAGCACGTCACCAATGAATGCAAGCAGTAGTGGAAAAGGTTACCACTCCTGAGCTCTGACCAGTCTCTTGAGTAACAAACATCTAACATGGGTCAGTGCATCGATCTAAAGCAGACTACAGCTCAATAAACTTCTGGATAATGCCAGGTGCCGTGTTCAGCGAACAAAGACGCCACAAGACATTTATCAAGTGTTCAATGCCGAAAGAATTTAAAAGGCAAAAGAGTTCCAGGTGAGCGAGTAAACAAAATCTAAACAGGTTAACACAAGATGTGTCCAAACATCCAAAAAAAATCACTCACCATGTTCACATGATATTAATGAAGAAAATATGATGAGAAATGTTTTGGATTAAGTTGCGAGCTGTTCTATTTTCTCTGCAGTCACATTCTCAGCCAAGTCATTATCTTAGACTGTTCCCTGCCTGCATAAGAGGTTTACAACTGTTGCACAAGACATTTAAATGGCACTACCAGTATAGGGATGGTAAAAAATCACAAATTGGTTATCATGTCTCAGGCTTGTTTCAATAATTGCAGCTGTAATTAAATCTACCTTAAAGTGTTGTACCACTCAAAAAGTAAACACTCTTGTAATTTATCATTGTAAATGATCAGGATCAAGATCTCTTCCATCACAGAGCTTGCGTGGGATTCCCACTCTCGATAATATGAATATAAATCTGCGATGCTAAGGAACTAAATATCACCAGAAATGTAGATAATGTAAGGGATAGATAATACTGCCCAGTGAATTACATCCATCAATCCAGCCTCAGAGGCAGGGTTGGGAGGGGGGGAACAAGCAGACATCACAAATTTTATTTCCTTGCTTTTTGCAGTCGTTCGCAATGAAAGGTTTCATGTCCGGGTTCATATTTCGAAGTGATGGCCAAGCCAACAATGTCCATATCCCATAAAATAATAAATAAAAGTTTTATTTTTTCTCCTCAGGTGCTGTCAGAAGTGCTGAGATTTTCCAGCATTTTCTGTTTTTATTTCTGATTCTAGCATCTGAAATATTTTGCCTTTATCTATCCCCACACCTCCCCACCCCCAGATGGATACCTCTCCCTCCCTCCACTGATTGGAACTGCTGAATGGCAGTGGGACCCCTTCTGTCCCATCACTGATCTCTAATGCAGAGTGGGAACGGGTCCCCTCCCACACCAATTGGCCTGCTCCAGTCGGAGCCTGCCCACTCAAGTCCTGCTCACCTCAAGCCCCACTCCCTTGGTTGCCTGGTGTCCAGTGGGCAGTGCCAGGGTGGCAGGCTGGCTGGGATATACACTATTACACTGAATCGCTTCACAGATCTCATTACAATTGCCCAAACAATTGGGAGGAGGGGGGGGAGGTTGGGGGCAGGCACAATCATACAACCCCTTCCCACCTGTTTTTCAATGAAATCATAAAATCAAGAGTGAGTCAACAAATGGGAATGGTGCCCATTTTTGTGTCCATCCCCATCACACCAAAAAATAATCTGGACGCAATGCGGAGCTCACCCAAAATGGACACCACTTCAATTAGCATGCTTTTGCATGCATCTCAATGTAATTAACGCGTTACACTCATGATTGTCCCACCTCACTTACTTTAATGACCTCACTGGCGGCACCTTATGATGCTAGAACAGGATATGCACTCAGCCTTGCTGCCCGAATGAGGTCATTCAGGTTTTTTTGGCACTGGCGGCTGATTCTCTTTTCCAGTGCATGTGCTCAGACTGCCACTGCCACTGCCTCCCTGGGGATATCCTTCCTCTCCTCCACTGCATCCAGGAGACATGCCATCTCGCACTCTGAGATACTGGGGCCATACTTCTTCCAGCCATCTTCCTGCCCTGCTTACTTTTCTGTCCATCCTTGGAGATTGTGCAAGCCTCACTTGTTAAGACAGTTCAGCTGCAGGTATCCCCGTTAGGGCATTCCTAATAAATAAAACTAAATTAAAAGTAGATATTGCAAATGTGTGACATAAGCCTCTATCATTTACTCCTCTTGAATGGTGATTATAATATTGTAGACATTTCTGAATTTCAAGGTGACTCCTTAAAGTTTTTCCTGTTTATATTGTCTCCAATCGCACATCTTTGACAAAGTACCACATGGTAGGTTGTTGCATAAGATTAAATCTCACAGGATCCAAGATAGGTAGCCAATTGGATACAAAATTGGCTTGGTGACAGAAGACAGAAGGAGGTTGTAGAGGGTTGTTTTTCAAACTGGAGGCCTGTGACCAGTGGTTTACACAGTAAGAAGTCTCACAACATCAGGTCTAAGTCCAACCAGTTTATTTGATAGTAATCCCACAAGCTTTTGGAAACAGAACACCGTTTACCCCAGTCCAATGCCGGCATCTCTACATCATGACCAGTGGTGAACCTCAGGGATTGATGCTGGGTCCACTGTTATTTGTCATTTATATTCATAATTTGTATGAGAAGTTAGGAGGCATTGTTAGTAAGTTTGCAGATGACACCAAGATTGGTGGCATAGTGGACAGTGAAAAAGGTTAGCTAGGATTGCAATGGGATCTTGATCAGTTGGGCCATGGGCTGACGAATGGCAGAAGGAGTTTAATTTAGATAAATGTGAGGTGATGCATTTTGGTAGATCAGACCAGGGCAGGACTTACTCAGTTAATGGCAGGGCGTTGGGGACAGTTACAGAACAAAGGGGTCTAAGGGTACAGCTTCATAGCTCCTTGAAAGTGGAGTCACAGGTGGACAGAGTAGTGAAGAAGGCATTTGGCATGCTTGGTTTCATTAGTCAGAACATTGAATACAGGAGTTGGAACATCTTGTTGAAGTTGTACAAGACATTGGTAAGGCCATGCTTGGAATACTGTGTACAGTTCTGGTCACCCTATTATAGAAAGGATATTATTAAATTAGAAAGAATGCAGAAAAGATTTACTAGGATGCTACCAGGACTTAATGGTTTGAGTTGTAAGGAGACGCTGGATAGACTGGGATTTTTTTCTCTGGAGTGTAAGAGGCTCCGTAAAATAATGGTCTATAAAATAATGAGGACCATAGATCAGCTAGATAGTCAATATCTTTTCCCAAAGGTAGGTGGGTCTAAAACTACAGGGCATAAGTTTAAGGTGAGAGAGGAGAGATACAAAAGAGTCCAGAGAGGCAATTGTTTTGCACAGAGGGGATGAATGTTTGGAACAAGCTGCCAGAAATAGTAGTAGAGGCGGCCACAATTTTGTCTTTTAGAAAGCATTTAGACAGTTACATGGGTAAGATGGTCGAGAGAGATATGTGCCAAACGTGGGCAATGGGGACTTGCTTAGTGGTTTAAAAAAGGGGCAGCATGACAAGTTGGGCCAAAGGGCCTGTTTCCGCACTGTAAACCCATATGACTCTATGGACCTTATTTTGCCATTTTGATTCTAAGTGTTGGGCGGACTTGAAACTGGGAATGTTTCAGATCCGACTTTTAGGCCTGTTCTCAGTTGCCCCCATATGCACTCTGCCTGCAAAAATATCAGCAATTCTGAAGTGCGCTGCACAAGCCTGTGGGTGGGGCTTAAGACACCCGAAACCTTGCAGTTCAGATTGACGCCTCCAACTGTGCATGTGCAGAAAAGAAAGTTAGAATGCGGCCCTCCTGCCTTATCGCACCTAGGGATAATGCCTTCCCCTGGCCCCCACAACATTGCTAACCTCCTCCCTCTCCCCCGCCACTGGTTCCTTTCCTTCTTCAGCCCCGCTGATCACAGGCAGGGCTTCCCCTTCACTAATCTCAGGCAGAGTGACAGCGAATCCCAACCCCCGCAAACCCTCACTGATCTCAAGCAGACAGCCGTCGGAGGCTTAGCACTTACCTCCTCATCTGGATCAGATTTCTATTTTACACCAAATCTGGATGGGCGAGCGCAGTGGTAAAGGGGGAGGTGCTGGTAAGGTTGAGCATGCAGCCCATTAAGTCAATTTAAATGCATGCAAATACATCTAAATGACCATCGTGTGGTCCTGATCAAGGCCATTTCCAAGCCTTGGTAAAGGGGGGACTGGTGAGGAAGCAGGCGCAGATCGTGGTACTCGCCTCACGCTGGACTTTACCAAGTTTTTGCGCCTGAAAACAGGCACAACTTGATGGTAAAATCGGGCCCTATGACTCCATCTGGCCTGACTTCTGCTAGTGGAGGTTCTCCATTCTGTGGGTGAGTGCTGCATCTTGGTGGAGGGTGGTGAAGGTAGCTCTTGTCACTGTGTTGATGGCCAATACAACAGAGGTACTTTGATGTGTTTTGAATGCTGCAACTTCGACCGTCCATGATATGCTATGGAAAGAACACACGGTTAAACCTTGCTTCGCTCCTGCACATGGAATTCATGAGGATACAAATTACTGCTTGTTTCTATTTATTGCATCGTAAATACTATTGATAAAGAAGTCTAACTCTTAATGCAGTTATCTGTTAAAATGCATGGGCCAAGTATAAGTAGAAGGGCACTTAATGGTTTTCTAGTTTCTGTCAATCTTTTGGAATCCCGAAGCCAATTCATATTCAATATTTATTACCTTTTGCAGGTGGCTCGATGGTGCTAACTCAGCTAATGATCACCTCTCAGACTTCCCCTGTTATAGATATAATGTACAGTATGCAGCCAAATATTACTGCTCTCGTGTATGCTTTCTGTTGCACAATCAAGCACATAAGTAGGCCATTCATAAGTAGGAGCATCAGTAGGCCATCCATAAGTAGGAGCATAAGTAGGCCATTCAGCCCATCAAGTCTGATCCACCATTGAATACATTATGTACTTCTAAATGCTCTGCTATTACATCCTTTATAATGGATCCTGACATTTTCCCAACAGTAGATGTTAAGCCGACTTGCCTATAGTTTTGTGTTTTCTGCCCCCCTCTCTTTTGGAATAAGATTTACATTGGCAGTTTTCCATTACACAAACCAGTCTCCCGTCCATTGACTCTGTCTGCATTTTCCGCTGCCTTGGAAATGCTGTCTTCCACCTTCTTATATCAGGAACAGCATACAAGAGTCTGAGGTCACATGCCAACTGACTCAAGAACATCTTCCCTGCTACCATCAGACTTTTGAATCGATCTACCTCACATTAAGTCAATCCTTCTCTACACCCTAGCTATGACTGCTCCATTGCATTCTGCACCCTCTCCGTTCCTTCTCCTCTATGTACTCTATGAACGGCATGTTTTGTCTGGATAGCGTGCAATGAACAATATTTTTCAATGTATGTGTCAATAATAAATCCAATCAAAGCCTCTGGCTCACTGGCACGTACATTCTTGGTCTTTCCTTTCATCTCAGTTCAAACAACTATATTTGGTGCATCTGTTTTGGTGAGGGAACCACAGAATAGCTACGGCACAGAAGAGGGCTGTTAGGTCTGTTGTGTCTAGCCTGCCTCTCCGAAAGAGCAATTCACTTCGTGCTACTGTCCTGCCTACTCCCAGTAACCCCGCACATGCTTCCTTTTCGGATGAAGATTTGTCTCTGGTGGGGTCAAGAAACTAATTTGCAAAGTATCAAGTTGCTAACCTGTTCTGTTTTCTCAGTTCAAAATCATTGACTAAAGTTGATAACAAGGGCATAGCTGGGCTAAAACACTGCAAATTATTTGCTTTTCGCATTCATCTATTAGAGAAATTTCATCCCATTGAGACACTTTGAACTGAATAACCATCAGAGGTAAATAAGTTCCTTTGTGATGTCACGAGGTATTGTGACACCACAAAACACTGCCGGTATGTAAATTGTGGAAGGAGCAGCTATTCCTTAACCCTGCCCCCACCATGCTCATCATCTGTTTCAAGCTGAGATCCTGTTAGCTTGATTCTCTCAGGGAACTGACTGATTAAAAATGTAAGTTAAATGAAGAACTACTGCCCATCATGTTCCTCAGTTACAAGGTAGGAGAATGGTGGAAAAAAAATAATAAGGTTACCAAGGCTCTCTGACAAATGGGCACTTCAGGGGGCAAATACTCGCTGATTGACTGGTGAGAAGCAATGGACAAAGTTACTCATGGAGAAATCCTGACCTGATCTTAACACCTAGTCAAGGCAGTTTCTGACGAATATGATTGAACTGTTTTTAGTGATGAAAAAGATATTATAACTCAGAAAAGCCAAACGCTTAGTGAATATGTCTATATATGTGGGGGTAAGTTCTAAATCATGGACTACTGGTGGGAATATATGGGAGAAGAGGCAACTGCTGTCCATCAATAGTAAATGCATTGGCTGCATGCAAGATCCCATCTGGAGTCATGTAAAATTTACTCTTTTGCAAACTAGGCCCGTCCAGTACAGTTGCCGCGTGAGAACAGTTATCAATATGCTCACAACACACCTGTTCCATTTGGCTATCCATCCAGTTGATGCATAGGATCTTCTGCAGGCAACACTGATGATATTTCTAGAACTTTCTCAAGTGCCAGCAATATGTCACCTAGGTTTCGCAGCTGTAGAGACAGGCCACTGCATCAGAAGCCTGAACGTTCAAAGTTTTAAAGTTTAGTTATTAGTGTCACAAGTAGGATTACACCTCAATGAAGTTACTGTGAAAATCTGCTAGTCTCCACACTCCAGCTTCTGTTCGGGTACACTGAAGGAGAGTTAGCATGGCCAATGCAACTAACCAGCATGAGGAAACCAAAGCACCCGAAGGAAACCCACACAGAGAACGTGCACCAGACTTTTGAATGACCTACCTTGCACTAAGTTGATCTTTCTCTGCACCCTAGCTATGATTGTAACACTACATTCTGCACTCTTCTTTCCTTCTCTATGAATGACATGCTTTGCCTGTATAGTGTGCAAGAAACAATACTTTTCACTCTATGCTAATACATGTAACAATAATAAATCAAATCAAATCAAATCCAGACAGTGACCCAAGCTGGGAATTGCAACCAGGTCCCGAGTACAGTGCGGCCCCATTATAATGTGATGGTTGGGATCCATAAAATGTTATCACGAAGAAAGTGGGGTCCGGTAAATCAGGATAAAGCTTTTTAATAAACAAAACATTGGCTTGAGAAACCAGGGTGAAAAGGGAAGAGATTATTATTCTGACCACTCACTTCAGAGATGGTTGGTTGCCGAAGATGCTGTCAAGTTTAAGGGTATTACTCCCTAATTTGTCCCAGATTTGTTCCGGTCCGGCTCCCGTTTGATGCTTTGGACTTGCCTTGGGAGGGATTTGCATTTGTTAACCCCTCCTCCTCCAGCTGGCAGTGGCAGGGGCTGTCAAACAAGGCTATTTAAAGATGTTTCGGCCCTGAGGCTTGTGGGTGGCAGTGGACAGAATGCATATGGTTTAGCCGGGGAAAAGAAGCCTGAGCTCTCCCTCTGGGCTGCGGCAGACATCAAAGAGCCAAAAAAAGGGTCCAATGATTCAACACCTTATATCCGAATTCGTGCTAAATCGGGGTGTGTAAAATTGAGGTTTCACTGTATTATGAGGCAGCGGTGCTAACCACTGTGCCATGTGCCAACCTAAGTGCACACTCTACTCCTAGTTTGTGACTGGTCAAAGATCACAGGGTGCCAGAGGAAATATTTTAAAGATACCCTGAAAACCTAGTTGAAGAAGATTGGCTTGGACTTCAACAGCTGGGAAGAGAGTGCATCCAGACTGCCCACAGTGGCCATTGTGTTAGGTTTCTTACCAGGAACCATAAATGTGTCTCTATCATGTATTGCAGTTGCAAAAACAGTCTACTAACTATAATGGTTAGCAATTATTATGGTTCAATTTATCTCTTTATATTTTGGTGAGTTTCTGTGCTTACTAAGATGTTACAAAACTTTGGCAAATGAAGCACTTTTCATTTTTCTCCAACTTCTTTTCATAACTGAACACTCCCGTATCAAATCTTTGTCCTAGTGAGAAGCTCCCTCTGATCTATTCTATCAAGCACATGCTTGCCTGGGTGATGGCAATGGAAAGAATGGTGGGGCCGAAAGACTCCTAGTATGCTCATTGTTATCATTAAGAAAATAGCTCAGAGTGGCAGAAGAGGTGCAGAATTGTACTTTGCGTTCTCTGCTGATGTGACAATTCAACTCAACTCTGTCTTGAAAAGCCAATTTTCATCCTTAACATGAAGGAGTGTTTAGCAACATGACTCTAACTGTTATGGCGCTGTCACGGTTGTGGTTACACACCGTAGTTAAAAAATGGAAAACAAGTTCTGTTTTTGGAGCTGTGATCCCGAAAACTTGTTTTCCTTTATTCAAACATTTTACTGGAAAAAATGTATCGAATTCAATAAGATGTAGGAAAATCTAATTTAAAATCTTCTCAATGGTGAAACCTACCATGTAAAGGGGGAATCTTAAAGCATCAGAACATGAAATAAATTGAAGCAGATAAAGCCAGAAACCTGTTTGAGCCTGGCAACTTGATACCCAATGGCTCATTTGGAACACTCACTAAAAGTACTTTTGAAGTGTCCCAATTCAGAAGCTATAGCACAGCAGGATGCCATTCAACCCATCATGTTGGTTCTTTGAAAGAGGTATCCAACTAGTCCCACTTCCTGTTTTTTCTCCCACCTTGACTCTGTATATTTATTGACCTCCAACTCTAAACTGTCTTGAATCTAATATAAATGTCAAAATTTTCTGGTCCTTCCCACAGGCAGGATCTTCCGGTCTCACCAATGACATGTTCCCTGGCTGGCGAGGGTGCAAGCCATTGAGAGAGCTTTTGACATCGGCAGGACTGGAAGATCCCGCCACCAGCCAATGGTGGGCCTGCTCCTATACCACCACCGCTAAACATGTGCATGTGTATGTGCGTGTGTGTGTGCGTGTATATAGGGGGGTGGGGGAGGGGGATTAGTGGGGTAAATATGTGGGGTTACGAGGGTAGGGCCAGGGTAGGATTGTTGTTGGTGCAGGATCAATGGGCTGAATGGCCTCCTTCTGTACTGTAGGTATTCTATGATTCTATTCTGTGATTCTATGGTGGGTAAGGGGTTATTAACATCTTACTGATGAATTAATTTTACTTGCCTGAATTCAGGTCAGTTATTCTGGAAGAGCAGTGGCCCAATTTAAATAACAATGGAGTAGGCCACTGCGACAGATCTACAAAATATTAGCTTCTTTTTAAATGGGTATGGGCTTCATATTCATTGTTTTGATCATTTTTAAAATCTTTTTTCCTGTTTCCAATTCAGAATTAAAACAACAGGAGATCCAACATCAGTCAATGATAATCCCAAATTAATTGGAGATTCAATAACATTCAATGACAAGCTGAGGCTAATACATCTGAGTATGAATCAGCAATAATCCTGCTTTTCAAACAGGACAGTGACTCAGTAACACTCTGGCTCTGGCTAAGGGAAATCAATGGGAGTCATGCTCTAAATGAAACACGAACAACAAACTTTGCTTAACTTCGACAACTGTCATCACTGATTTCCGTTCAGAACATCTTTGGACATCGACTGGCAACTGTTCCACTCTACCAGGACGTCAATCTGTGGTCAGCATCAATCCTGAACTAAATAGCGGCCAACAATTTCAATTTAGATTGTATCTGGTACAAAAGCAGATCGAAGTATGGTTAATAATGACCCCAGTGTTGTAGAGATGTCCAAACCGCAACTACTGAGGATTCTACTGTGACAAAAACTCTAACCTTCAATCTCTAGCAATCCCAAAATCAAAAGAGTTCTCACAAAAGACTGCAGCAATTCTAATATCATTGAAATCTCTCAGAATTTCCAACAGTAATCAATAACATTGCCATCTAATTTTGATTAACAAGAATCCCAAACTTTTCAGCAAAAATCAAATGTTCACATTGATTAATAAGTTCAAGTCTAGCAAGGAATTGCATTTCAATCACACCAATTCTTCTGGTCCACAGGCAAACATTGGCTATTTAACAATTCAGTGCAATTAGCGACATATTCTGAGTCTAACCAAACATACATTGGTTAATAGGTCACAATCGTGGTCTGAGGTCAATCTCCAACAACAGGAATATACAACAAAATGAACACTAATCAAAGACAACTCCAGTCCAGCGGTCCATGATTATTTGAGTCTAACTGAGGTCCAGTAGTCTGATCCCATTAGTTCCATTCTGACAGACTATTTGACACGACCTTCATAGACAGTTTGGTACCTGTGATCTGCTAGGAACACTAAACATCATTATGTGATAAACATGCTCAGTGACAGTTATTGTATAAACCAAAAAGACTAAAAATTATTCAGCAATTAAGAACAGCATGATGGGAATTCTATTCTCCAGCAAATACTTTATGACATCCAATCAGTCAAGAGTTTCTGTCCATTGCTTTTCCCACTTTTCAAAATATGGCATATCAGACAAAGACAGTCACCTTATAACACCAAAGATTTCGTACAGTATGGATCAAACTGGTACGCCAGGGTCTCATAATGATCCTAGTCTAGATGGAATTCTATCGTCAGTTAGTGATGATGTCATCACAACAGAAAGAATGAATGTCCACCGTGAATATAGAGCAAAGGCAAAATTTAGTCAGAAGGAGCCAGTGGTCTTCAACAAGTCCAACCAAGAACTGGATGAATTGATTCAAAATAATGACATTCTAAACGGAAGACGAATATTGGTCAAAGATAATCCAGACCTAGTAGGAAGGCTAATGTCACCTAGTGACAGGGCTGAGCAAAAGGATCTAGTATCGAATTACAGTAATAATAGACAAAGGTCAATCAGCATCCATCCCAGTCTAATAGATGATTTACCATTAGTCTTTGACAAACATATTCTAACAGATCAGTCAATCAGTAGAACAGAGGACCAAGCATCCACTGGAAACTCTTCCAGTGATAATGAAATCTCAGATGACACCTATCAAAGTGAAGGACTGAATAGTGATTATGACTCGCTGAAGTGTAGATCATCAGAGAGTAAAAGTTCAAGTGTATCAGAGCATAAAGCCAATATAAACCTGAATGAAGCAGAATGTGAAGGTTGGGTTTACGAGAGTCGCTCTCTGACAAGACACAACGCACCGGAAATTGCTATTCTCACTGAATTAGATGAAGTGATAAATAGCAACACTCCCAATCAAGTCAGACCGCTAAGTTCAGAGACTAGGTATTTATATCAATCAGCAAGTGGAATCGGTGTAAAAAGAGATTATAATCAACTAGGAAGTGAAAAATTAGTTCAAAAGTTTCCTTACCTTACAAGAAATCATCCACGGATAATTGATCATCCTAATCGAAGATCATCAGAATCTCAAACATCAGTTGGTAACAATCCCAGCATATCAGGACATCAAGCACCAATTAGAGCTGATCCTGTTCGTACAAGAGTTAAAATATTGATCAAAGGCAATCCACTTTTGGCAAAATATTACACATTGTCAATGACCAATGCAACGTCTGTAAGATCTACAACATCTAGAGGTGACAATTACAATCCATCAGCATGTCAAACATCAGTCAATGAAGGCTGTTGTCAAACAGGATATCAAAGCCAAGACAACCCAACTGCCTGCCTGTCACGACGCCTCACACCACGAAATAACAATTTAGCTAGTACAATTGGTCTAACAATCAGGAGTGCTAATCTCATCAGATCAGTGAGTAAAACCTCGGTCAGCACAAATCAGCATGTACCAAGGAGTGGAACACTGGCCATATACAATCCCATCCAAACAGAAAGCCCAATCTTAAGTAATGGCAAAGTTGTTCCTTCAGAACAATGCATGCCGGTCAGAGATAATCCTACCCAAGCTTTATTATCAAGAAAAGACAATTTCTGTCTAACAGAATGTCAAGTATTAGTTAATAATTCTAGTCACATAGAAAGCAATAACACTCTGGCAAATCATCAAACACTGCATCTCCAACATCCCAAACACCCAACCAGGTTGTCTTCAAGCAATGACAATCACAATTCCAACAGTAGTCATTGGCAATCCAAGTTAAGCTGAGCTTGAAACCTTGCAGAATAAATATTCTTAGTTATTAGCAGATAATGTATTGGTCAATGACAGTTCAACACAAACAATCATTTAAGAACAATCTTAGTTCATTAGAGAATCAGGTGTTCACTGTTGGTAACAATGCAGCAGGGAGCTTATCATCACACAGCAAAAATACTGGAGCTTTAACATCTACAGGAGATTTAATATCAACAAAAGGCAATCCCATTCAAACAACCAGAAGCTACCTCTTTCTGTTAGATGGATTGTTAACAGCAGTAGGCAACCTAAGTCCAACAGTATGTCAAATACCGTCCAATGGTAAACTCAGTGCAAAATAACATATACCCAGGCTTAATTCTCAACAAACAGATCATCAAAGGTCATCTAAGCCCCAAGGACTCATCAGTGATGATCATCGCCTGTCAGGAAGCTTCGTATGTATCATCAAGACATAATTCTAATGATGAAAAAGATGTAAAATTGATCAAAAATCCGAAGCACCAAAGAACACTTCATTCCAGCATCAACCAAACAGATTTGCCATCGGCTGATAAGATTTATGCTCAAATGGGGGCTCCAATATATAGAAGAGCCAGTACCAGTTTTCACGAACTGCATTAGTGCATCAAAATCCTAGTCTAATTGAAAATCAAACATCATCAGTCAGTGGTAATCACATATTACGCAATGTATACTATTGGTCTTTCTTGCTCCATAAGAAACTCTAATTTCAATCAATGTGAATCCCATGGATACGACAAAATATCCACATTTAGTACTACTATTTTAATCAACAGGGTGTCCAATTATCTAAATCGGGAGACATCAAACTTGAATATGAGTGTCCAATGTCAGAAACAATGCCATTCAAATAAAATATCAAGCATTGATTCTCAGAATAGTCGACCACAGAAACTAAGAATAAAGAGCAAGTAAATTTGGCTGAGCAGGTATATCACTTTCTGACTGATCACAATCCCATTTTCTCATCCCCATCATTTCTGTCAATCTCTTCAGAATTACATTCTGTTATCTCTTAATTCCTACTGTGGCATCTGTTTAAATGGTTATCCTGCTACCTTACTTTATGTCTAATAACTTGTTTCCTGCTCCTAACTTGTTTGTATTTACATTTGTACTTACTGCAATTAGATTTTATCACATTGATTAATTTGATCAAATTAACAGTCTGACTTTGTGAAACTATTTGATCAATGTGAAATCTGACATTAATTGGCGATAATTCCAGTTAAAATCATGTCAATAAATGACAATTCCCATCCAAATACTGTCGATAAGTGGAAATCCAAATTGGAATCTGATGGAATATGTAACTGCCGTGATAGGAAGTTTCAAGGCATTTTGTGATAAATATTAAAGATCAACCAGCAGGAGATGCAGCACTACTGGGAGGGAGTGGGTTGAGGTAAAAATGATTTCTTCCTCCACTGATTACTATGTTGTAGAAGGCCATAGCACAGGCACTCACTGCATTAATTGTAAATATGCAGACCGACACATTGTGATGTCAATGTCTAACACTGATTAGATGCCCAACCTGCCACTTTGGAACACTTTTACTACCCTCACTTAAACATATCCAGCTGCATGGTAGTCTGTTTAAAGACATCATCAACCACCTTTCAGGTGAGATGCTTTTAACTATTTGCTAACAGTTGTAGAGTTAGTGAAAGCTCTATGTTGAATCATAGAATCTTAACAGTACAGAAGGAGACCATTTGGCCCATCAAGTCTGCACCAATCCTCTGGCAGAGTTTCTTAGCCAGCTCCTATCCCCATAACACATCTGCCATACTAATCCCATCTAACCTCCACCTCTTAGGACAGTAATGGGCAATTTAGCATGGTGATTCCACCTAACACATATACCTTTGGATTGTGGGAGGATACTGGGGCACCTGAAGCAAACCCACATGGGGAGAATGTGCAAACTCCACAAAGTCACCCAAGGCCAGAATTGAACCCAGGTCCCTGGTGCTGTGAGGCAGTAGTGCTAACCACTGTGCCGCCGTGCCACCCATTCTTGTTGGAGGTGTTATGAACAGTTGCTTAAGTCAACAGAGAGAGACATTGGTTATCTGATAGGATCTGTGTGCTTCTGAAAGGACTCTGAGTGTTTCCAATTATGAGAATTATAGTTGCAGTTCTGCTTTGGCTGCATCATCAATTGGGGATAGAATAGAGGGAGTAGAGAGGCTGAGTTGCTGACAGAAGGAAGAGGAGGAAACGGAGGAGAGTTTTCAGCAGGAAGCTCTAGGAAACACTTCTCCTAACTGTACACCAACCAGGAGCTGTGGCTTCAGTGGTTAAGCTTCGTCAAAGAGGTACTGATAGAACTGTGCCACCTCCTCAGATCAGAACTGTAGCCTCATAGCAGGGTGAGAGCAGCAGTGCTAGTGGCTGCAAAGTAACTCTCCAGGTTGGAATGGGTGACATTGCTAACATCTCACACTTTGTCATTCATTATTGCTTCCCGAAGGTCAGAGAGGCTCTGTACAGTGGCAGAGGGAGTACATTGTCTAAGAGTATAAGTGGAAGAACGGGCATGTGGCTTTGCCAGGGTAATGGGTTTCTCCACCATGTGGGGAACCATCCACAGCCTACAAGTGGTTTTGCAGGTGCCACATCTTAGTGGACAGATGTACTGTAGCCTCACTGGGGTGTCACTCACTCACAAGTCAGTTGGTCTGTGAGCACATCACTATCCTGGCACCAGTCGTGATGCTTTCAGCTTACACAGCTTTGAATTTCCAGCCACCTTTAAACCACTACATCAAACTAATGGGGTGGCTTCTCAGTGATAAGGGCTATCTGCTTTACCCCTGGTTGATGAATCCTCCTGCACATCTCCAGCGCACTGGCCTGTGCTCACACAGTGACAGCCATGTTGACTGTCGGAGAGCTGCCCATCAATGACCTGAAGCAAAAATTCCGCTGCCTGGATTGCTCCAGGATTCACTGGAGCATGAGTTCTGACTCAGTGTTGTTGCAGCATCCAGTATCACTTAGACATCATGAAGATGTGGTCCTTGACATCAAAGCTTTGACAATCACCTCAGGGAAAGGAGGAGGAGCATACTCTCGACCGGATGGCTGTCAGTGAGTGCATCACTGGACTGCCAGTCCCCCGAATAAATATGATATTTCTGGAATTATAATTCAGGGACCAGAACTAAAGCTCGAAAGGCACAAACTTAAATATCAACTAGGCAGCTAGAATTTCACTACTGTGCCAGCATGCCAACGTAAAAAAGCTAGTCTCAGTAATGGTGATGATGGAATCACTGGATTGTCATAAAAACCCATCTTTAGGGAAGGAGTGTTCACAGAGGAATGTGGTAATGACAACTGTTTGCATCTTTTGTTGACTTGGAGAGGTCTTTGTTGGTGTGGTAGCGTAGTCTCTTTAATAAGTAATCTTCACGGGCCATGTGTCCGAGCCAGAACCAATGGAGTGCGAGCGTGCAAACCTGGCCCAATCGGGAGTATGGGCATGCATTCCCAGGGCCGGAAGGCTTCAGTTGGAGTGAGGACACTGTTGGGAGTAGAGCCGTACAGCTGTGCTGTTAAACCTTTTGTTGTACAAAGCTTTTCTCAGTCAACAAATCTTTCAGTTTGCTCTTTACCACATCGAGTTGCCTTGAGTTACTGTAGTTGTCAAAAGCTCGTTGTTGTAGTTTGTAGAAGGCAGGGCTGATCCGGTGTTGGATTTCCTTGTCAATGGTGACCTTTTAAGAAGGGTGACTGCCAAAGTATGGGACTTGCTCAGCATACTCCAGAGTCTCTTCGACGAATTTGATTTGACTTGATTTATTATTGTCACATGTATTAATAGACAGTGAAAAGTTTTGTTTCTTGAACACTCTACAGACAAAACATACCATTCATAGAGAAGAAAATGAGAGAGTGCAGAATGTACAAAGAACAAAGAACAACACAGCCCGGGAAACAGGCCCTTTGGCCCAACGAGCCCGCGCCGCCATTTTAACATTATGAGTCCCCTCTCCACCCATGACCCTTGTCTATGCTTATGGCATTCCACAGAGAATTTGGTGCAGCAACAATCTCTCCCTCAATGTCAACAAAATGAAGGAGAAGGTATCGACTTCAGGAAGTGTAAAGGAGAACATGCCCCTGTCTACATCAACGGGGGCGAAGTAGAAAGGGTCAAGAGCTTCAAGTTTTTAGGTCTTCCCTCAAGAACAGCTTCTTGCCTGCTGCCATCAGACTTTCGAATGGACCTACCTCGCGCTAAGTTGATCTTTCTCTACACCCTAACTATGACTGTAACACTACAGTTACAGACTGTTTTAAATAAGGTTCAGGAGCCTTATTGAGGGAAGACTAATTTAGGGTCAATTTGTTACACCAATCAGCCTAAGAGCACATCTCTGGGGTGTGGGAGGAAACCGGAGCACCCGCAGAAAACCCACACAAGCACGGGGAGAATGCGCAAACTCCCACAGACACTGGCCCAAATCCATGTGTCTGCACAGCAAACAGTGATAGTCACTGAGCTGTCGTGTTGTCCAGCATCTGGTCCAGTTTAAGCACACACTAACGATGTGAAGTACTAGGCTACTCTCAAAACATCCAAGAGCAGCCCTCGTACGACCCGTCACATGTATGCCCCTTGTTGGACAACAAGGCGGACGGAAGGACCTGTGGATTAAAAGAGAAAAACATCAATACCATGCACATCCTTATACAAACATTCAAGGGAATCCCCAGAAGCTCAAAAGTAAAACGAGTGAGCCAGAAAATATGTTGGAAGGTCCATAGGAATCAATTGATTCCCAGGGACGTCCCAAGGCTCCTGAACCTTATTTAAAACAGTCTGTAACTGTAGTGTTACAGTCATAGTTAGGGTGTAGAGAAAGATCAACTTAGCGCGAGGTAGGTCCATTCGAAAGTCTGATGGCAGCAGGCAAGAAGCTGTTCTTGAGTCGGTTGGTACATGACCTCAGACTTTTGTATCTTTTTCCGATGGAAGAAGGTGGAAGAGAGAATGTTTGAGGTGCATGGGGTTCTCAATTATGCTGGCTGCTTTGCTGAGGCAGCAGGAAGTGTAGACAGAATCAATCAATGGGAGGCTGATTTGCGTGATGAATTGTGCTACATTCACAACCTTTTGTAGTTTCTTGCGGTCTTGGGCAGAGCAGAAGCCATACCAAGCTGTGATCCAACCAGAAAGAATGCTTTCTATGGTGCATCTGTAAAAGCTGGTGAGAGTTGTAGCTGACATGCCAAATTTCCTTAGTCTTCAGAAAAACTAGAAACATTGATGGGCTTTCTTAATTGTAATGTCAGCATGGGGGGACCAGGACAGTCTGTTGGTGATCTGGACACCTAAAAACTTGAAGCTCTCGACCCTTTCTACTTCGCCCCCGTTGATGCAGACAGGGGCATGTTCTCCTTTACGCTTCCTGAAGTCGATACCTTCTCCTTCATTTTGTTGACATTGAGGGAGAGATTGTTGCCGCACCAAATTCTCTATCTCATTCCTATACCCTGTTTCATCATTGTTTGAGATCCGACCAACTACGGTGATGTCGTCACCAAACTTGAAAATCGAACTGGAGGGGAATTTGGCCATACAGTCATAGGTGTATAAGGAGTATAATGGGGGGCTGAGAACATAGCCTTGTGAGGCATCAGATCCACAGCAAATGCCATCTCCCTGGCCTTGCACTCAACTTTGGAACACCCAAAGACACCTATGTCAGAATCCTATTTATTGACAATATAGCTTTCAACACCATTATGATCATGAAGGAGGTGTTGTTGCCTATCCTTACTGATTGTGGTCTGTGACTTAGGAAGTTCAGGATCCTGTCCACTCATAAAGGGAGGAGCTGAGGCTCAGGCCATGGAGTTTGGAGATGAGTTTTGTGGGATTAATGGTGTTGAAGGCTGAGCTGTAGTCAATAAATAGGAGTCCTTGTTATCTAGGTGTTCCAGGGTTGAGTGCAGGGCCGAGATGGCATCTGCTGCAGACCTGTTGCGGCGGTAGGCAAGCTGTAGTGGATCAAGGTAGTCTGGGAGGCTGGAATATAGGAGAGGTGGAATGTTTGGATTATCAGGTGTGGGTGAATATATGAGTTTTGTTTTGGCAACAGTCAAGAACAGGCTGAGTATCTTTTATGAAGAATTGAGGAGATTGAGAGTGTCCCCATGCCCATGCCAATCTGGCAGTACCAACCTATGTCAAGGTGTAGGCCCCAGTAGGAGCCTCAAGGTGAGGGAAGGGATTCATTCAGATTTGGTTGTGTTCTGGGAGTTGACGGGGATGCTGTTGGGGGAGGGGGGTGGGGGTGGGTGCTGGCTTTGACTGTGGGAGTGGTGGTGATGATCAAGGGGAGGAGTTGAGACAGGTATCAACTCCAATCAGAGGTGGAGACGGCAGATGAGCTGGGGCGATAGGTTCATTCTTGTTCTGATCAGGGCACCTTTGGTGACCCGATCTCAGTGCAATCGGGTTTTGCCAACATGTTGAGCTCCCACGCCCCCCTCCATGATGGCATGAAACACACCCCCTTGATTTTTTTAAGCAGTGTTATAAAATCTGGAGAGAAAACGGATCCACTTCTCTGGAGTGAAACACGTCAGTTTCCTTGTTGGAAGCAACAGTGCCAAGTTTTGGTTCCCCCCACTATAGTTGCGATTTCCCCAAAATAAATCCAAGCGCCCAACATGTGGGTTTTTTGGGCAATCTGACTTTTGATAATTTACGGCACTCTGTGCACTGCAAAGGCTGTCAGGAAAGTCACGCCAATGGGGGTGCGGGGCCTAATCCTGCCGACAGCAGACTGCCCAGGGGGCCATTGGGCATGCCCTGATCTCCTGGTATATTGGGAGCCTGGCTGACATGCACCTGCTGGTTCCCGGTTGCCAGCCTCGACACCCCCCATCAGCCGCCCACCCTCGGCCAATGGCCGGCCCCCCAGTGGCTGGCACCAACCTCCCGATAGCTGGCCCTGACCTCAGATGGCCAGCCCCACATCTGCCCCCATCCCTCGATGCCCCCCTTCCCTCCCCTCCCACCTCCCCCAAGCCAGTCTCCACCCTATCTGGCCCTGCCCCTGTGAGGTCCTACCCCCTCAGGCCCTTCTGCCTTGATACTGCCCAGTGCCAGACTGGCAGTGCTAGTGTGCCCTGTGGGCAGTGCTAGGGTGCCAGGTTCACACTGTTGTTGCCTATCCTTACTGATTGTGGTCTGTGACTTAGGAAGTTCAGGATCCAGTCCACTCATAAAGGGAGGAGCTGAGGCCCAGGCCACAGAGTTTGGAGATGAGTTTCATGGGATTAATGGTGTTGAAGGCTGAGCTGCAGTCAATAAGTAGGAGACTGATGTAGGTGTCCTTGTTACCTGGGTGTTCCAGGGTTTAGTGCAGGGCCGAGGCTTGCACTGCCCGAGGGGCACTGCAACCTCTGCCTCCGACCTCCCGGTCAGCCTCAATGGCTTTTGGTCTCACCATCTGTGATTCCCGCTGATGTGGATCTCCATCAGCAAGGTCGGAAATCCAAGCCAGCCTGGACAAGTTGCATCCCAGGTTTGCTAAAAAGATTTAAATGGAGATATTAATATTTAAATCAGCTCCATGCTGCTCCCCGGTGTGAGGCTGATCACGTCATCAGTAATGACGTGGGAAGATCGCGTCTGGCTGCACACCGGTTGTGATTTGCATTATTAGCCTCCTGTTGATGTTTTCCACACCGCTATGCTACTAGACCAGTGTAGCAGGGTGGGAATATTGTGCCAATGTGTGAAATGCATGTGCAGTAACTGGCTAGAAGAACAAACAGTGTTAATGCATGAGTTGGAAACTTGGGTAACTCACAGTCACACAGGATCAGGCATGCAAATGTATCCTTTGCTTGTTGGGAAAGAAGGGGCTGTTTGCATCTTTTTGGTAATATGAAAAAGGGGAGGTTTGGGTTTTGGAAATGCAACGCTGTGCCAACTAATTGGCTTGCTATCGTCATGTGACTTTACCACAAGGGCCTTGTCTCTGGAGGCAGTTCAATAAAAACCTCTACAGAGACACACTGAAGAAATACAGTTGTCCTTATATTTGCAGAAAGCAGGTCCAAGATATAAATTTGATATAAAAGAGCCAATTGGGAGCTAAAAGAGAAAACTCAGTGGCTGGAACAAATTTCAAAAGTGACCATAACACTGAACAACTGAAAGCTAATGAGGTACAGTTAAAATCATCCAGCAAAATTGGAAGAAGTGAACTGATCAAGTTGTTGGTGGAGCATTTGGATCCCATGAGCAGTTAGGTGTCATGCTCAATGTTGCCTCTGAATCACCTCCCATAGCCAATATGGGGCTGGAAAAGTTCAGACTTCAGCTGGAAGCTCGAGATAGGCACTGGTAAAGAGAATTCTTTTCTGAAAATTGAAAGTAGAGCTAACAGCTCAAGAGCGGGGTGGGGGGAAGTGATTATATTCAAACACACGAGAGTCAAAACCTCATCAATGAGGCACTACCTCAGCAACAGAAAGAACTCAGCTTACGACATCATCCTGGTCCAGAAAAACTGGCTAAAGTTCAGGAGCCAACTGCCTCCTTGTTGCCATGCCAACCCAAAGAACCAAGCAACAGAAGCTGGAACTTTCCAGCTGTGCTAATACCTGAACCGGACCCTCAACTGGATGGAATTCTCTAGCGTCCCTTTAAGATGCTTTTCTTAAAGGAGAGGCGGTGAGAGTTAGATTATGACGTGGAGATGCCGTTAAAATAAACTGGTTGGACTTTAACCTGATGTTGTGAGGTTTCTTACTCTGTTTAGATTAAACAGCCCTCCTGTTCTTTAAGATAAGTCTTTGGTCTCTCAGAGAATCAAGGGATATGGGGAGCAGGCAAGAAAGTAGTGTCAAAACCTAAGGTCAGACAGGATGGTATTGAATAACAATGCAAGCTCAATTGGTCAAATCCCGCAACAATTTCTTATGTCTTCCTGTCCATAAGGCAGTGTCACTGCATTGCAAGCTGCCCTGGATTTAACAAGGCAGAGACATTAGCCAGTGTCCCTGCTTGCCACCCAGTGGCTGCTTTAGGAAGTGAGTGTGTCTGAGCAGCCAGTGGCAGCCTGTCACAATGTTCGGGAAAGGGAACATCAACCCACTGCAGAACGCACAGAAACACAAGATGCTGGAAACGCTTAGAAATTAGCAGGTTCCTATGGAGCAAAGAAAAGCATTAAATGTTTCAGGCTTAATCATCTGTCAAGATTGGAAATCATAGAATCCCTACAGTGCAGAAGAAGGCCAATCGGGCCATCGAGTCTGCACTGACCACAATCCCACCAAAGCCCTATTCCCATAACCTCATGCATTTACACCAGCTAGTCTCCCTGACACTAAGGGATAACTTGGCATGGCCAATCCACCTAACTCGCTCATCTTTGGACTGTGGGATGAAACTGGAGCCCCCAAAGGAAACCCATGCAGACATGGGGAGAATGTGCAAAGTCCTCACAGACAGTGACCCAAGCCAGGAATTGAACCCAGGTCCCTGGAGCTGTGAAGCAGCAGCACTAACCACTGTGCTACCGTGCCACCCACTGGTGATTAGATAGAACCAAGGAAAGGAATGTCAGTGCGGTGCTGTGATCGGTAGCCTGACTCTCCTTCAAAAAAGGGAAAAAACAGTACAGATTGAGTGCAGGAAATGGTGAAATAAAGTAAGTGACAATAGTCTAACAAAAACATCTGGTATTTATATAGCATCTTTAATGTGAGAAAGCCTCCCAAGGTGTGTCACAGGAAGGTTACAAGGCAAAATTCGACACTGAGATACATGAGGAAATATTAGGTCAGATGACCAAAAGCTTGCTCAAAGAGATGGTCTTTGAGGAGGACAGTGAATAGGAAGCAGAGAAGTTTAGAGAGAGAGATAATTCCAGAGCTCAGGGCCCAGGCAGCTGATAACATGTCAGCCAGAGTAGATAACTCAAAACTAGAGATGCTCGAGGAGGCCAAAAAAGGTCTGATGAGAGAAATGAGAAAACCAAGATGCAACTACAACAGAGAATGTGTCAATCATTACAGCAGGAATGCAAAATGGAGAGGGAAAACATGGGGCAAAATTTTATTTTGCTCTCCACCAGGAGATTTGAAGGCAGGGAGGTGTAGTATGGCTATAAACTCTTAACTTCTTCAAATAGCCTTCCCCACTCTGATCTGTCTGCAGTTTCATACCCCACTCACCCACTTACCAATGTCCCTACACCTCTCTACTTACTCCTTCACTACCGTTTCCCCCTCCCACCCACATGCCAGGCCTAAACTGCCCTGCCTGCTATGAGACCCCCAGTTCTGAGCTTACAGGACAAAGACTCTTAGATAGCTGTGTATATCAATACTAGTCCTGGCCTTTGGTGTTGAGATCTGCCAGCTGTTCATTGTTTTGAAAAAGCTGCATATTTCATGCATTCTGAAAAATCTTCAGTCAAATAAAAAAGGTACATTTTTATGACGGCATTTTTGAGCATGGCCAAAGTTCTGAAAAACTTAAAGGGGTTGTTTCACTTAAATTAGAACACAATGCAATTTGGCTGCTCTTTCCCTCAAGCCTGCTCCGCCATTCAATAAGATCATAGTTAATCTGATTGTGGTCTCAACTACACATTCAGCTCACTCCCAATAACCTTTAACTCTTTTGTTAGGGGGCAGCGTGGTGACACAGTGGTTAGCACTGCTGCCTCTCAGCACCAGGGACCTGGGTTGAATTCCAGCCTCAGGTGACTGCCTGTGTGGAGGCTGCACATTTTCTCGGTGCCTGCGTGGGTTTCCTCCGGGTGCTCCGATTTCCTCCTGCAGTCCGAAGATGTGCGGGTTAGGTTGATTGGCCATGCTAAATTGTCCCTTAGTGTCAGGGGGATTAGCAGGATAAATATGTGGGGTTACGGGTATAGAGCCTGGGTGTTATTGTTGTCGGTGTTGCCTCAATGGGCCAAATGGCACTGCAGCATAGAAACACAGGCTGGAATTTTACCAGCCTGCCTGCCATGGGAATCAGAATGCGTGAGGGGCAAAGCATGGGAAGGTCTGTTGACCTCAGGTGGGATGTTATGGTTTTGGATGAGCGAAGGCGTAAAATCCTGCCCATAGAAACTGAAAGCAGGAATAAACCATTCGGCCCTTGGAACCTGCTCCACCATTCATTTGGCTGATCATCAAATTCAATATCCTGATCCCCCCTTCTCCAGATATCACATGATCCCTATAGCCCTTGATCCTCAAGAGCTATATCTAATTCCTTCATGAAATCACACAATGTTTTGGCCTCAGCTACTTTCTGTATTAGTGAATTCTACACATTCACCACCCTCCGGGTGAAGAAATTTCTCCTCACCTCAGTTTTAAAAGATTTACCCTTTATCCTCAAACTATGACCACAAGTTCTGGACTCCCCCACCATTGGGAACATTCTTTCTAAATCTATCCTGCCTAACCCAGTTTGAATTTTATAAGTTTCTATGAAATCCCCTCTCACTCTTCCAAACTCCAGTGAATATAATCCTAACCAATTTGGTCTCTCTTCTTATGACAGTCCTGCCATCCCAGGAATCAGGCTGGTAAACCTTTACTGTACTCCCTCTATATAAGGACATCCTTCCTCAGATGAGGGAGCAGGATCTCCAAGCCTTTAGCAATAAGAGAAAGCAGTGTTTGTCCTGTTCCCACTATGTCAGTGTCCACAATTAGTCAACTGTTCTGGTGCCATTTTGAATTGAGAAAACACTTTTCAGAGTGCAGTTGTATTCCATGCCTCCCTATTTCTTTGGGAGACAATTCTGTTATCAGTAATGAGTTGGACGATAGTTCCTGTGTTTCCTGATGCCACTATGGAGATTCTATTGGAGGAGGTCAGGGAAAGAAAGAAAAGCAAGATGGCTACAAACAAGAGCATGAGATTAGGGATTAAATGTAATTACTCAGTTTGGCAAAAGTTGGGAAGGATTGGTGTTGGAGGTCATGGTCATTCACAGCTCACAGAAATGATTTACAATCAGGAATTAGAGAAGGCAATGGCCTCAAGGTATTATCACTGGACTATTAATCCAGATATTCAGTTAATGTTTTGGGGACCCAGGTTTGAATCCTGCCATGGCAGATGATGAAATGTGAATGCAGTGGGCAGTGCCAGGGTGCCAGACTGGCAGTGCCGGGGACACTGTCCACCCTGGCCCCCACCACCGGGGGGCTTCAGTGGCCTCTGGTTCCACTGGCAAGTACAGTAAAAAGTCTGACAACACCAGGTTTTAGTCCAACCGATTTATTTGATAGTAAACTCACAAGCTTTCGAGGGGACTGCCTCTTTGTCAGGCAGTCCCCTCGAAAGCTTGTGAGCTTACTATCAAATAAATCGGTTGGACTAAAACCTGGTGTTGTCAGACGTTTTACTGTGTTTACCCCAGCCGGCACATCCACATCAACGCCGGCACATCCACATCATGTCCACTGGCAAGGATCATGGCTTTTCCCACCAATCAATCAGTATGGTGAGGCAGTAAGATCATCCTTCCAGTGTTTGCTTTGAAATGCCATTAATTTGACATGTTCTTTCTGACTTTCTGTAGGCAAGTGATCACAGCAATGAGGCAATCTCCATAAACTGCCATTTTTGAATAAATACCTTGGATTGAGAAGGCACTGCTGAAACTCTGCAGTCTTTAAAAACACTAAACACACAGAGAATGGCTGGAATGTGCAACTTTCTGCAATAGGGAATTGTTGAAGTGAATGGCACAGATACATTTAAGGGGAAGTTCGACAAACACATGAAGGAGAAAGGACTGGAAAGTTATGTTGATTAAGAAAGGTGGGAAGGTTTTTGGCATGGACCAATTGCACAGAAAAGATTATGTTGTAAATACTGTGCAATATTATAATAAAGGGGAAGGCTCTGCTCTCCACCACCCACAGAAACATATGTAAAATAATCAAATCATTGAATGGTTACAACTTAGAAGGGGACGATTCAGTCCATATTGTCTATTCTAACTCACTGGAAGAGTGATTCAGCTAGTCCCATTTCTTTTGCTTTTTAAGAACATAAGAAATAGGAGCAGGAGTAGGCCATCTAGCCCTTCGAGCCTGCCCCGCCATTCAATAAGATCATGGCTGATCTGTCGTGGCTCAGTTCCACTTTCCCGCCCTCTCTCCATAACCCTTAATCCCCTCGCTTATCAAAAACCCATCAACCCGCGTCTTAAAAATATTTAGCGAGGCAGCCTCCACCACCTCAACGGGCAGAGAATTCCAGAGATTCACCACCCTTTGAGTGAAGAAGTTCCTCCTCAACTCCGTTCTAAACCGCCCCCCCTTTATCTTGAGGCTGTGCCCCCTAGTCCTACTGTCCTTTCTGAGCGGGAAGAGTCTCTCCACCTCTATCCTATCCATCCCATTCATCATCTTATACGTCTCAATGAGATCTCCCCTCATTCTTCTAAACTCTAACGAGTACAAGCCTAGTTTATTCAGCCTCTCCTCATAGCTCAACCCCCTCAACTCCGGTATCAGCCTAGTAAACCTCCTCTGCACTCCCTCCAAGGCCAAAATATCCTTGCGTAAGTGCGGCGACCAAAACTGCACACAGTACTCCAGCTGCAGCCTCACCAATGCCCTATACAGCCGTAGCAAGACCTCCCTACTTTTATATTCAATCCCCCTCGCTATGAAGGCCAGCATCCCATTAGCCTTCCTGACCACCTACTGCACCTGCAGGCTGGGTTTTTGCGACTCATGCACAAGGACCCCGAGGTCCCTCTGCACCGTCGCCTGCTGCAGTTTTTCGCCACGTAAGTAATAGTCCTTCCTACCATTATTCCTACCAAAGTGGACCACCTCGCACTTGCCAACATTAAATTCCATTTGCCAGTTCCTGGCCCATTCGCCCAGCCTATCTAGATCCTTCTGCAGACTCTCCACACCCTCCACGCAATTTGCCGTTCCATCAATCTTGGTGTCATCAGCAAATTTCGACACCATATACTCGGTTCCCTCCTCCAGGTCATCTATATAAATGGTAAATAGCTGAGGCCCCAGCACCGACCCCTGGGGCACTCCACTAGTCACCAACCGCCAATCCGAATAGCACCCATTAACCCCCACTCTCTGCCTCCTATTTGACAACCAGTCCTCTATCCAGGCTAACACCCTACCCCCAACTCCATGCCCCCTTACCTTCTGCAATAACCTCTTGTGAGGCACCTTGTCAAACGCCTTCTGAAAATCAAGAAAGACCACATCCACCGCTCTCCTCTATCCACCGCCCTAGACACATCCTCATAGAACTCCAATAAATTCGTCAGACACGACTTCCCCTTAACGAAACCGTGCTGCGTCTGCTCTATCAAGCAATTCCCCTCAAGATGCCTCACTATTTCCTCCCTGATGACGGATTCTAACATTTTACCTACAACAGACGTTAAACTAACCCATAGATTTGCAAATCTTTTCTTTTCCATTAATGATCCAGTTTCCTTTGGAAGGCCATATAGGTTTAATATCTAACAGGCCTGGACAGGCAGGTCTGAAGGGATCATTGTCAGCCCAGGACTTGGGTTCAATGTAGAAGGTGGTTCAATGACATCAGGGTAAAGGACAACACTTCATCTTTCGATCTCTCGCAGCACCTTGTGCCAGCTATCTTTTCAGTGATTCCCCCATGCACTCTCAACAATTTTCCTCCCTACATTGCATGTGTAGTAGCGTGGCACTCCTTGGGCGATGTCAAGGCAGTTTTGACTTTGATAGGAACAAAAGATATTTATTGATAAAAATAAATCTGGTGCAGGGAATAGCAGCCAAGGCTGCTTTGGAGCAGATCAGCAGTTCTTACTTATTGATACTGCATAAGAGAAGATCCCACCCTCTGGAGTGGTCGCTCACTCACAGTCCCCATTGGTCCCTCAAGCCAGGTGACCCTCTTCTGTTGTATTGTCTTAAAGAGACAGACCCACAATCACTACAGCATTCAGTCACAAAGGCACACAGCACCACTTCTCTTTTCCATTCCAAACACAATTACCCTTGTACAGGATAAAACAGTACAAGATGCTAAGGAAGGGTGTAATAACTTCAATCAGGCCATTGAGGTTGGCCTATTGGAGTATGAACTTCCTGATTAAGGATCCAATTGATGGGCCAATAGGGTTATGGGGAGAGGGCGGGAATGTGGAACCGAGCCACGACAGATCAGCCACGATCTTATTGAATGGCAGGGCAGGCTCAAAGGGCTAGATGGCCTACTCCTGCTCCTATTTCTTATGTTCTTATGTTCTTAACTGGGAGTGTCAGTTCCTCTGGCACACCCAGAGGTAGACTGCTGACCGATAGCACTCTGTGCTGCTGATAGTACTGCTATTAGAGTTATAAATAAAGGGATTTTGGTGAAGGGGCTTCTGCCTCTATAGACTTATTACAAAGGGAACATGTGGGGGGGGGAGGGGGGGAGGTTGCGGGGGTAGGTTTGTCCAACACCAAAGGTCTTATCAAAATGGAACGGCAACTGCTGGAACTTAGTTGCTAGCTAATGAACATGGCAGATTTTCTGACTTCTGTCTATTATTTATTAACTCCTCATTCATCTCAGCAAATTACATTCTGAGTCAGCTTGACAAATCCAACTTGTATTCTGAAGGCTGTCAGCTGCTAATATCTGGCTCCTCAGCACCATCCAAACCTTTCTTCCAGCTCCTTCGCAGCATCACTAGCCTCGAGAAGAAGACACCTTGGAGGGAAAGAAGGCTTATTAGGAGTGACCGGTCTTCTCCCAGATCTGTAGCACAGGACTTACATGGGATGCTCGGAGCCGAAACAGGCCAGCAGGCCCAACCAGTCTGTGCCAGTGTTTAAGCACAACTCGAGCTCTCATCTTTTTTCATTTAATTCTCCCTGGACAACTACCTATTCCCTGCTCCCTCACAGAATTATAGAATTGTTACAGTGCATGAGGCAGCCATTTGGTGTCAGCACCAGCTCGCTAAATGAACATTTCCTTTAGTGCCATTCTCCTGCCTGCTCCCTGTAACCCTGCACATTCCTCCCATGTAGATAATTGTCTAGTTCCCTTTACAATGCTTTGATTGAATCTGCCTCCACTACAGTCTCAGGCAGTGTATCCCAGACCTTAATCACTCACTGGACTGCGTGGAGAAGATTTTCCTCATGTTGCTTTTGCTCTTGTTGACAATTACTTTAAATCTATGCCCTTTCATTCTTGGTCCTTTCACAAGTGGGAACAGTTTCTCCTTATCCACTTCTGTCCTAACCTGACCATGGTTGTGAATGCAGGCAAAGGTCTTACAAAGCACATTGGCCCAGCTCTTTAATTGGCTGAGTATTATCCTCATTTCATTCTGTGGCAACTACAGCTCTTGTAGTAGCGTAGCTCTTTAATGAGGGGAGGGCATCTCCCAAGGGACACGCGATCATTCCAGCAGGAAGCTGAGCCAAGCGGCAGGGGTACGCATGCCTTGGGTTGAGGAGGGACTTGCTGTTGGCACCAGGGAGTCAGGAAGTGCGGTCGCATTGTAATCTAGCCTTACTCTGTTGTATATATTTATATATACTTCTTTTTTGATTTGATTTGATTTGATGTTTTATTGTCACATTTATTGGTATACAGTGAAAAGTATTGGTTCTTGCATGCAATACAGACAAAGCATACATTCATAGAGAAGAAAATGTGAGGGTACAGAATATAGTGTTACAGTTATCTTCTCTTGGCAATAAAGCATTTTCTTAATAAAACTGCATCAAGTCACCCTCAATCCATTATACCTCACCCACAACATGTTCAAGTCCCTAGCATCCCCACTACCATTTTTCAAAAGCCTTTCATTAACTTTCACTCTCTTCCTGCAAGAGAAACAGCGTTTGGGTTTAAAATACCATCAATTCAACATGTCCTTCCTGACTTTCTATAGTCAGGGGACCTCTGCCATGAGGCAAAGTGGAGGGGTTGGGGGGGGGTTGGTTGCGGCATGGTGGCATAGTGGTTAGGACTGTTGCCTCACAGCGCCAGGGACCCGGGTTCAATTCCTGCTTGGGTTACTGTCTGTGTGGAGTTTATACATTCTCCTCATGTCTGCGTGGATTTCCTCCAGGTGCTCCGGCTTCCTCTCACAGTCCAAACTTTATGCGAGTTAGGTACATTGGCCATGTAAAATCCACCCTCAGTGTACCCAACCAGGCGCCAGAGTGTGGTGACCAGGGGATTTTCACAGTAACAATTGCAATTAAGCCTACTCGTGACTAATAAATAAACTTTCAACTTTATCTCTGTAAGCTACCATCTTTGAATCAATTCAATAAAGATCTTGGATTGAGAAGGCATTGATGAAACGCTGCAAACTTTAAAAACACTGAACACCCAGAAAATGGCAGGAATGTGGAACTTGCTACAAAATGGCACAGATACATTTCAAATACATAAAGGAGAACGGACAGGAAGGATCTGTTGATGAAAAAAGGTGAGAGATTGTTTGGCATAGACCAATTGCACAGAAAAGGCTGTGTTGTAAATTCTATGCAATGTCACATAAAGAGAAATGTTCTGCTCTTCACCACACACAGAAACATATGTTGAATAATTGAATTATAGAATGGTCTAATATCCAACAGACCCGGACAGGCAGGTCTGAAAGGATCATTCTCAGCCCAGGACTTGGGTTCAATATAGAAAGTAGTTCAATGACGTTACAAAAACCACAGGGTGAAGGACAACTCTTCATCTTTCCAACTCCCTCAACAACTTGTGCCCATCATCCTTTCAGTGACTCCCCTTTGCAGTCCCAACAATTCTCCTCTCTCCATCACATCTGTAGTAGCGTGGCACCCCTTGGGTGACATCCAGACACTTCAAGCTTTCGTAGGATCAGAAGGTATTTATTGATAAAGAGAAATCAAGTGCAGGGAATTGCAAAAGTGTCTCACAAAGCACCTATCCCCAACTATTTAATTGGCTTTGTATCATCCTTATTCCATTTGTTGGCAACTGTGCCTCTTGTAGTAGCATGGCCCTTTAATTGGGGGTGTGTTTCCCCAAGGCCATGTGATCGACAAGGACCCTATGGATTATAGGAAGTTGAGCCAATCAGCAGGAGGGCACATGGCATTGAGGAGGCACTTGCAGTTGGTTGCCAGGAAGTCAAGAAGAGCAGTCACATTTGTAATCTAGTCTTACCCTGTTATATGCATTTCTTCAGTTGGCAATAAAGCCACCCTCAATCTACTGTAACTCTCAATACATTCTCATACGTTCAAGTCTCTGGCATCCCCAGTATCTTTTTTAATAGCCTTTCATTAACATTCACTCTCTTTCTGCAGGACAAAACAACCCCAGTTATAAAGAGTTGAGTAAAAGCAGGACAAAGGATGTAGGTGCAATCCCCCTCAGTGAACCAAACAGAACCATAATCATTGGATAGGCAAGACTGTGGAACAGTGGTTAGCATCGCTGCCTCACAGCGCCAGGCACCCAGATTCAATTCCAGGTTTGGGTGACTATGTGGAGTTTGCATGGGTTTCCTCCAGGTGCTCTGGTTTCCTCCCACACTCCAAAGATGTGTAGCTTAGGTGGATTGGCCATCCTAAGTTGCCCCTCAGTGTCCCAAGATGTGTAGGTTAGCGGGATTAGGGGGTAAATACGTGGGGATATGCGAAAGGGCCTGGGTGGGATCCTCTTTTGGAGTGTCAGTGCAGACTTAATGGGTTGATTAGCTTCCTTCTGCATTGTAGAGATTCTATAATTAAAAAATCCATCTTCAACTGCTCAATCCAATGGTGGCAAATGCTCAAACATTCACAATTCGCCCACTAGTCAGACTGAAAAGTCAGCACATGGGAAAACATCTTGCACGAGTAGGTGGTGGCAGCCATGTGGAAAAAGCAGCCGAGAAACAAGCTCAGCAGAGGGTAAGACCTCTCAAACTCTGATGAGAAGAACAGATGCGGAGCACAGGGGACCAAACAACTGCTGGCCTGACACACAGAATTAGATAATGTATTGGACAACCTACCAAAGGGACTTCACATGATGACCGACATCTTGCATGACATCAACACAGTGCAGTCCTCCACTGACAGTGTAACTACCTCAAGGATCCTGAAACCTATTTTTCTACAGGTCTATAGCGGTTGTCTTTTAAGGCAATGTTGTAGGTCACAACCAAAAAGTAAGTTTGAGAAAAAAACTTACCTGAACATCAAGCTGGGAGTTAAAGGCCCATTCACATCTTTTAGTTCGATTTGAAGCCTTCATGATTACAAGTTTCACCTCAGGACTTTTTCTGAATGTTGGCAGTTCCACAGATTGAGTGACATTCAACACAAAACTGTAAGATTCCGAATCCAACACACACTAAGCAGCGGAACTAGAATCCATGTCACTGCGACGTTGCTTTCCCTTTGACGTGCAAGAAGCTGGCCTATGGGAAGCTGCTTAGAGTCTTCTGATTTCCCTCCTTGTGGGAAATGTCTGGTCTGTGAATATGGAAAATGTGACACAGCTTCTCTTCTGCCTTGTCTGTTTTTTTTTCAGTACTCCAGTAAACTGATCTTAAAGTGGCCTTGGAACAAATGGACCATGCTGCACATTGCTGCTTCTCCCTGTACCTCATTGTAATTAAAATCAAAATTCTTTGCGCAATCTCCAACTTATTTTAGTAAATTCCAGGACCTCAAATTGCTGAAACTCTTTAACAACTGTGGAGATTGATTCCTCCTTGCTCCCCAGCCAATCTCAAGCCACTTGTCATATAATCACATGCATCTTCTTTTCAACTGATTCCCTGAATGATATTGTACGCAGTTCACCTTGCTTTCCTTGCAGGAGTTCTGTTCAGGGCTCACTGAATCAGGTGAGTGCTGAATGTGGCTGAATTCCTTTGTGATGTTATCAGGCAGCCTCTGTGACGTCAGAACAGTTACTGTGAGTTTCTAAAGCGTTGTAAAAGGGCAAAGGATCCGGTGCTTGTTTTTGTCCTATTCTCTGGCTGCCTAATCCCATGAAGCTGCTTCTCTGTGGAAGATGACCAGTAAGAACTTGCCTTGAAGTACAGGAGGTGGCAAATCAGCCAAAGGAAAGGACTTCTGGAAATCGCATTTCTCAAATATAAAGTAGGAGAATGCAATAATAAATATGAATGACATAACCTGGGGCAGGGAGGGATTTCCCAAACTGAGATTATGTGCGTGCATCACAATGATGTGGGCAATATCTTTAGGGGTGAGGGAGGTGTGGGTACATGGGAGAAATTGTCTAATGATGGATGTAACATTTTGTGTAAGCAATGAACTATTTTCTCTTCATTCACAATTCCTAAACTTTTCACTCTGGGTGCATAAAGAAATAAAAGGTTAGAATATTTTCTGCTGAATGTTTGCTATGCCTCTGCTTCTTTGCTCTGCCTATAATGCTTTGCTTGACTGCAAGGGAAGATGGTGGTGTAGTGCTATTGTCACTGGACTGGTAATACTGAGACCCCAAGGTAATGGAACCTGTGTTCAAATCCCTGCCATGGCAGAGAGAGAAATATGAATTCCATAAAAATCTGGAATCTGAAAACTCTTTAACAGTGATTGTCATTAAGACCATAATGTGAATCATAGAATCCCTACAGGACAGAATGAGGCCATTCGGCCCATTGAGTCTGTACTGAGCACAATCCCACCAGGCCATAACCCCACATATCTACCTTGCTAATCCCTCTATACTAGAGTCAATTTAGCATGGCCAATTAACCTAACCTGCAAATCTTTGAACAGTGGGAGAAATCCAGGTCACCCGGAGGAAACCTGCGCAGACACAAGGGGAAAGTGAAAACTCCATACAGTCATCTGAGGCTGGAATTGAACCTGGGTCCCTGGCGCTCTGAGGCAGCAGATCTAACCACTGTGCCATCGTGCTGCCCAGCAAACCACTCTGTTCAAAGGCAATTAGGGAAACCCTACCAGCAACGGCTATATCGCATAAAGGCTTTTATTAACACTGCAATGAAGTTACTGTGAAAATCCCCTAGCCACCACACTCCAGTGCCTGTCCGGGTATACCAAGGGAGAATTTAGCATGGCCAATGCACCTAACTAGCACTAGTCTTTTGGACAGTTAGTGTGATTTGATGCAGGAACAGGTTGGTGGATTTAAGGCGGCTGTTTGATGGTCAACAATTCCTCAGGTCTCTCTTTGAGATTTCTCTCCAGAGGATTTGTCCTTTTCTAAACCACTTTGGGCTGGCAGGGTACCTGGATGAGGAGACCATTTTCAGCAATTACCTGGCCTTTCACCTGGAGAGGTGGGTGTTGCCGCCAGTTGCCAGTGTTTACCTAAGAACTCCTGGCTGGGAATGGACTTGCAGGCTCTGGAGGAGCAGGAGTCAACTCCAGTGACCACTGATCTCAACCGCCAACCATGGACTCTGGGCGATTCCTGTAAACACCACCAATTATTCCTCACCATCTGTTTGTGTCCAGCCTGTTTCCTCTGGGAAAGAGGAGCAGATCAGTCATCCTGATTCCTATGGGAGCCAGGGGTAGCCCATGTGGTTGGACATTGCATGTCATTTGGGAAAAATATTCATGGTTTAAAAAAAAGTTGAACTCTTGATTCCACAGGAATAGAAACTCAACAAACATGATGATAACTTCAACACCAAATTCAAACAGAGCTTTGCATTCATAAAGAATTTTTAGTGCTAAGAAAAGCCTGCCAAGTGACAGAAAGGAATGCATGCTATTGGAGGATAGACTCAATGGCAGTCACCAAAAAATTGCCCAAACAGATAGGTTTTCAGAAGACTTTGAAAGGAACAGAGACTGGAGGGTGTGCAGAGGAGGTGAGGAGAAGAGTGAAGCCAATGTGTCGAAAACAATTCATGCCTTAAACTGTTACCTATTACTCAAAATGCTCCATCCCTATGCTCATGTTGAATAGCATTAGAAAGACATTGGACTGAATGTTCCTGTCCAGGTTGGGAGGCGAGTTGGATTATCAATATGTTGGAGGAAGGTGTTGGGAGGAGAGCCTAACGTCTTCCCACTAGCATGGCATATAACTAGCCATGGGCCGAATGAAGGGTCACACTTTCCCACCGTGGGCATTTTCCCCAATTTGTTGCCTTGTGGAGGAACCACCAGGCAAACCCTGACGACCCTCCAGTGAGATCTCAGAGGGGCAGCCTCCTTTATTGCCACTAGGGTGGTAATGACAGTCCCTGCAGCAACAGCATTGTGGGTACTCCTTAACCCGCCCTGCAATCACCAGATCTTGTCCGCTTTGCCCTGCCCGCTTCATAAATACCTACCTGTTCCTCCAGAGGAGCTCACCATTGTGGTACCATCATCCCAGCACCAGGTCTGGCTATCAATCATGGTGCCTTTGTTACTGTTGTCTAATAGCTGATAGTCAACATCCTGCACTTACAGATACAGCTCGAGGTGATATTATTAGCAAACCCTATCTTTTATTGAACATTATGCTAACAATTCATTAGATAGTCTATGTGAAACTGTCTCTCTGTTATGTGAGCCTATGTCACTAGACTATATATTCACATATTTATATTTATTCCTGGCTGGGATTCTGTGCACTCCTACACTCTATTGCCCTGGTTGTAAATCATTGATTTGCGCAATACTCATCCTCCTTCTCCCTCACTCACTCAATATTAGAGATTTTTTAGACGTAATAAAAATGTTATGTGGAAGAAAAGGATGTTTAGTGCATAATGCTTTTCCCATCGATAGTCATGACTGAGTTAACCCATTTCACAGTGGTGTGGAATGGTAGCTCAACAGTGCTAAATTGAGATCTATATTCATTTTGAATAAAGCTTTCATTATTCTCAATCCTTGCTTGGCCTTTTCCATTAGCTTGTAGGTACCAGGCAGAACTAGTTACACCGACAAATCCATACGCTTGCATAATTTTCTCAAACTCTCATTTGCAAATTGTGGACCATTTATCTGTAATGAAGAGATGCGGAATTCGGTGTGTGGCAAAACCCATTTTTAGTGAATTGATGAGTGCTTCTGGAGATTGTTCCATGAAAATATTTTAACCTCCCGTCACCAGTCGACAAGTTTGAGGAATGTCTTCGCATCTGAGCTCAGGAAGGTCCTTCCTGAGATATTCCCAGAGTCTAGGATGGAAATGATGATACCACCAATGGCTCTTTCTGTTTCTTGAGGTTGGAGTATACAGGTGATTCAGCCTGAACCCACATCCTTGAGTGTCTTTGAAATTCCTCACCATGAAACTGGATGTAGTGCCCTACCACAGCACTTTGTAATCCTTCTGTGTCCCTAATGTATTATTTAAAGGATTTTGAGTCTGGAGAATTTTGGAATGACCAAACTCTCATTATAGGTTAATAAATTGTCTATACTGCAATGTCTGCATTGACTAAAGTACAGTTTTAGGATGATGTTGTTAGAGGTACGATTTGGCCATCTATTTTCATAAAATACTCAGATTTAGCACCTACTTCATCAGTTTTCTGTGCTTGGCATATTTCGCCAGCTTCCATGTGGCTGCAGATAAGAATTTTGTTACAAGTGAATCGTATGACTCTCTCCTCATTAAAATTTTTATCCTCTTGTTCCGGCTTCCCAACAGGAATGTGCGGCAGTGCATCTGTTGTTATTTGCTGCTTGCCTTCTATATTTTCAGATTTGGCATCAAATCTTGAGAGTCTCAGCCAAAATCTAGACTCCTGGTGGCATCTTTGCTAGTTCATTGGCATTTAATAAGGTGACCAATGGCTTATGATCCATTTCTGTTGTTAAACTGGAGGCCTGGGATGTAACCGGCGAATTCCTCACATGCCCACGTAATGGCTAGTTCTGCCAATTCTCAGCTTGGTCTGGATCTTCCACATGGAGGAAGCAGCCTGATAGAGATAGGACTTTTTCCATCTCTCCCCTCACTGTTGCTTCTCCTGGAGCACGGCTGAAGGTTTTCCCACACTGTTCCTATCCTGAAATCAGTTCCCTTGCTGTTTCTTCTTGTAAGTGGGCTACAGATGATGCTATCAACAAACTATCTTATATTGAATATTGAGCTAACTAGTTACAAAGTCGCCTCTACACAATGTTCTACAAGGAATCCATGTTATATTATCATGGTCTTATGCCGCTGAGGATGTAGCTTATCTATTTACATATTTACTATTAACCCTTTATATCACAGTGGCAGAGCTGAGGCTGCTGAGCTGTGAGCCCCCTGACTGGGCTGATAATTCTAGGGGGTGGGGCCTCTGTGGTGGCCTGTTCAATGGCCGCCATCTATAAAAATGAAACCAATGTCCCACCGGCTGCCAGAACAAGTTCACCTATCAATTCTGGTCCTGACTGTAGGACTTCTGTCTCCAGTGCAAAAAACATCAGCCAATGTTTAAACTGGTATGTATACTTTTTTTTAAATTTAGACATTGCTTGTGAATTAATGAGATTAAAACAGTAAACAGGTGCACTGGTAGAGTTTTGATAGATCTGGCAGGGTGTACACAATAAGTAAGGTTTGGGAATCTTTGATATGGACTAAGGGACTCTTGAAGAAAGGTAATCAATATTTAACTGTGACTTATTTCATTGTCTACCTTAAGTGAGGCCAGAGGATGATTGTGCAGGAAACTCCTGAGGTCAAAGAGAATAAAGAATGAGTGCAATCTCTTGACTTGATTTGATTTCTTATTGTCACATGTATTAGTATAATTGAAAAGTATTGTTTCTTGTGCGCTATACAGACAAAGCAAAACATACATAGAGAAGGAAAGGAGAGAGTGCAGAATGTAGTGTTACGGTCATAGCTCAGGTGGAGGGAAAAATCAACTTAATACAGTGTAGGTCCATTCAAAAGTCTGATAGCAGCATCGAAGAAGCTGTTCTTGAGTCAGTTGGTACGTGACCTCAGACTTTAAAGACATGATATGGAGATGCCAGCATTGAACTGGGTGAGTCACCTGATGAAGGAGCAGTGCTCCGAAAGCTCATGATTCCAAATAAACCCATTGGAATTTAACCTGGTGTTGTGAGACTTCTTACTGAGACTTTAGGAGCCTGAAGGTTGGAGAAAGAAGGGAAGTCAAAAGAAACAAGAAGGTTCATTGTTTGAGATCAAGGGAACTGCTCAGACCTAGATGATTCCAGTGCAGAATCTCAGCATCTATATGGTTAGGGTGCGGGGATTTCAAATCTTAAATACCCAATTGATTGTAAAGCCAAATCTAATCCTGGCCTATTGTCATGCCAGGCTCCTGATTGCAACTTTGAGCTGTAATTATGATATGAAAGTAAATTAAAGACTTGGGGCAATATTCTGGGTCCCACAGCAATACAGGGGGTGGGATGTGAGTTGGAAAATCTTAACTCATCTTCACAGAAGTGACTTGTGGGATCCCAAATTTTATCATGGCCAATTTGAGGCATGATGTGGAGATGTCAGCATTGGACTGGAGTGGGCACAGTTAGAAGTCTCACAATCAGGTTAAAGTCCAACAGGTTTATTTGATAGCATGATCTTTTGGAGCGCTGCTCCTTCATCAAGTAAGTGGAGAGTTGGGTTCACAAACAGGGCATAGAAAGACACAGACTCAACTACAAGATAATAGTTGGAATGCGAGTCTTAGCAGGTAATCAAGTCTTTACAGATGCAAACAATATGAGTGAAGAGAGGGTTAAACATAGGTTAAAGAGGTAATCTGAGGCAGATAGCTGCATTACATGGGCTTCTAACTAATGCTCAGATTAGCTTCACAAGAGCTGATGACAACTTTTATATTTTGGGGTTTATATGTTTTTGCCCACAAGACTCGCTAATAAAACCGGACTTCTTGAAGTGGGCTTTTTAAAGAAAGATGCTACGTTTATCATGATTTTTTTGTTGCGCGACTCACATATGCTTCTCTACATTTCACTCTATGCATCTCTTGTTTTTTCAGGTACCCCTTCAATTTAGTATTTGATCTCCTGCTAATAACTGTTTTCATTTGATGTTACAGCTTGAATTGAAATGAAGCATATATATTTGTGAAAAGCAATAAATGTAGATGCGTTTGGGCTAAGGCTGGGGATCGGCGATCTGCTTTTGTAGATTGATCCACATATTCTTGATCCTGTAATAGAGGACCTCAACTTCACAGCACAGGGTGCCACAGGATTCCATCATGTTAGCCTCAGAACTGAATGAATGATGCTTTCATAATATCAGATCTTTCAAAGCAGACATTTACAGACAGGATGCTGCAGTTCTCACACGTATTGAGCAAGTGACAACTACCATGTTTACAAACAGCAACACCAAGGGGTGAATTTTACCATTTCATCTACCATGGAAATTGGAGTGGGCGAGGGGTGGATCATGGAAAGGTCCGTTGACCTCGAGCAGGATTTTACGGTTTCAGGACGAGAGGGGCAGTAAAATCCCACACCATTACATTTTTGTAATATGCCTTTCAGGGGTAGCAGCTTGTTATCGTTTTAAGGGAAGTTGCATCATGTGATCCAGCCATAGCTTCACTTCAGCCTAGAGGCATGAAGATCTGTAGTCTTCAAACTTGCTGCCTGTGAATGAATTGTGGATTCATTCATTCATGCATACCGAGCGTGAATGAATGAATCCACAATGCGTTTTCACGATCCCTTATGAGCAATTTGGTGCCTTTATGTTAGCATAACACACAACATGGTTCTCAGCCTGCCTGCAAGATTCAATACAGGTACTGCATGGTTAATAGTGCTGAATCACGATACATTGCATGAAACAATCAATCCTCCTGGGTGCCACAGCATTGTGGACATTAAAGCCATAGCAATCACAGGTTGGCTGACTTGCTCTTGCCCTCACACAACAGATCAACATCAGAAACTACTCCTGTCACCACAGGGCACAACCTAATATCAAAACATCGAGAATGTTTCGATAAAATTGGTAGTTTCAAGGCAGCTGCAACACCTCACTTGCAAGATTGTCCACTCATCTGGTACATTTTGTGTAACACAAATGTCAGGATCTACAATCAGAAATGGCAAGACATTCCACACTACAGAAGCTGTGGAAAACCATCACTGAAGGGTGGTTTGATTCGCTACAGCATATCCACAAACACAAGCGGCCATTTTGGCTATATTGGGATGAGATGGAAATTTCCCAAGAGCCATTTTTAAAGGCAGGCACATCATTGCACAGGAGTCTTTGTGACCCAAAACATTTCAACAGCTTCACTGCTCACACATAGACATAGATAGGACAAGAAGACTCACAAGAGCAACAGTTTATTGACTGGGCATGAACACTGATGTTGTCATCAAGAAATGTGAGGCACGTCAAGAACCTATGTCAATTCAGCAGAAAGAACCATTAATTCTACACATGAAGTTTCTACCATCTTGGGTCCAAAATTGTATTCGCCTTTTGTCATGTCAATGGTGCTGACATCATTGTCATTGTCGACTACTTTATCAAGTACCCCATTATTCAACAATTACACATGGGGAGGGTTGCGCTGCTGGCAGGGCTGGAGAATCCCAATGGTGTGAACGGCCGGAGAATTCCAGCCCACATATCGAACACGTTAACTCTGTCTATCTCTTTCCACAGATACTATCAGGTCTGCTGAGTTTATCCAACATTTTCGGTTTTTATTTCAGATTTTCAGCTTAGCAGTATTTTGCTTTTAGAACATAGAACACTACAGTACAAACAGGCCCTTCGGCCCACAAGTTGTGCCGATCATATCCATACCTACCAGGCCATAGAACAATCTGTAACTCCCAATCCCATTAAATCCCATGTACTCATCCAGAAGTCTTTTAAAAGACCCCAGCGAGTTCGCCTCTACCACCACTGACGGCAGTCGATTCCACTCACTCACCACCCTCTGAGTGAAAAACTTACCCCTAACATCTCCTCTGTACTTGCTCCTCAGCACCTTAAGCCTGTGTCCTCTCGTAGCGACCATTTCAGCCCTGGGAAATAGCCTCCGAGAATCCACCCTATCTATTCCTCTCAACATTTTATAAACCTCTATCAGGTCACTTCTCAACCTTCGTCTCTCCAGGGAGAGGAGACCTAGGTCTCTCAACCTATCTTCATAAGGTATGCCTCCCAATCCAGGCAATATCCTTGTAAATTTCCTCTGCACCCTCTCAGTAGCTTCCACATCCTTCCTGTAGTGAGACGGCCAGAACTGCGCACAGTACTCCAAGTGGGGTATTTTGTTAGAGATATTAGGAGCGATGATTAATAGCTTGGTCAAAGAGGCATGTTTGAAGGAGAATCTTAAAAGGATGAGGGAATGATGGAAAATGTCGGAAGTTCTTCCTGAAATGCGTTTGGGAGAATGTGGCGTGGCATCATTCTTTATTTCTGGAGGCCTAGACGAGGAGGTATTGAGGAGGAGAAATGCACACTTTCTACAAGGGGCCAGTCAACACTTAGGAAGCAGTGGGATCAGATAACCTTGGCGATTAATGACAGACGGTCAAGTCCCGAGGACCTGGGTGCACTTCAATGACCTCACACAAACAGCCAACTGAATAGCCATATCCTACGAACTACATCACTAGTTTTAGACACAGTGCACTGCACCTTCATCACCCTCTTGCCAACAATCTCTATCAATCTGGACTCATTGCTTCACCTCACCCTCGTTTTGCTGTGAGCCTCAAACCCACAAGTCACAGTTTGCACACACTACTAATTCAACCATGACAGCTATATCACCCAAACAGACAGCATCACAGGGTAAGGGAGAAGCACAACTAGCAGCTCCTAACTGGCAGCGGACAGACACAGCTGCACTTCTACCCTCCTAGAGGAATAACACACACCATTATTGGATTGGCCATTGCTAGGGCCGTGAAACAACTGAGGATGACAGAAAGCTCAGAGAAAATCCTCTTTCCCACACCCTCTAATGAGTTCCAAGCAGCAGATGGTATAAGACTGCACCACTTGCTTTTCCCCTGCTGTTGTGACTTTTTCCTTTCAGATAACCAAGTACAGCAACCTGTTGTTTTTGAGCCTCTTCGCACCCATACTGTCTTTCACCATTTGGGCAATAGTGAGGTGACTGGTGGAAGGATTTCAGAGCTGATTATCTGCATATTAAATTGCATCGTACATTAGGAGGACAGACTAGACTTCGAGGGCACAGCTTCAGAATTTAGGGACAACACTATAAACTGAGATGGGGAGGAACTCCTTCAGCCAGCGGTTGGTGAATCTGTGTGATTCATTGTCACAGAAGGCAACAACACTTCTCTACTTTTATACTCCAGTCCTTTTGCAATAAATGTCAACATCCCATTTGCCCTGATAGAAAATATCCCCAACCTGATCAATTTTTTCCAATAGCTGTAATAGTTTAAGTTTATTTATTTGTGTCACAAGTAGGCTTACATTAACACTGCAATGAAATTGTTGTGAAAATCCGCTAGTGTATTTAAGTTAGAGAGCGATAGGTTCTCGATTGGTAAGGGGATCAAATGCTCGATGGAAACAACAGGAGAATGGGGTTGAGAAACTTATCAGCAACGACTGAATGGTGGAACAGCTTTGACAATGAGTCACCTGGACTCAAAACATCAGCTCTTTTCTCTCCTTATAGATGCTGCCTGACCTACTGAGATTTTCCAGCATTTTCATTTTTGGTGGCAAAGCATGCCTTTGGGCCAAATGGCCTAATTCTGCTCCTATATCTTATCGTCTTATGGCATGCTCCTTCTGTGGCCAACAAGTCTTGTCATCTGGAGCTACTGATCCAGCGGTAGAGATGCTACCCCTCAAACCACAAGGTGCCCTGCGCCACAAATCCTCCAACACAGCAACGTGGCCAGGCAGCAGTGGAAGAGTAAGAAAATAATTATGATACCGCTTGCTCTCATACTCGCAGCCACCAGCTCAAATACAGACACTGTGTATAATTCAGAGGCTAGCTTAGAGGCAGGTTGCATTTGCGGTGAGACAAATGTGTAGTATGTGTGGTCTCAGCAAGTTCAGAGAGGAAAGGTAATATGGGTTCACTAATGATAATCAATAAACTCATAATGTGGTTATTTATACTTGCTGGAAGCAACATACTTCATACGCAAGGATCTGTTCTCTGCAAACAAAAGGAATATTTCCAGGCACTGCACCATTTTGAATGATAAGTTTGCTTGGGGAGCGCGTAGTTCCCCGTTGATTTCTTCATGGCAATTTCTTGGCCAACTGTAGTCAACCAATGAGCAGCCATTTCTTCTGTAGTAGAAATTGTTGTAATCATTTAAAATTGGACATTCTTGAGAGTTCAATATGAAACATTTCAGAAAGATATCACTCTGTTTGCAATATTCAACTGTTGCACTATTAAGCAACCGATCAACAGAAATGATTGCGCTCACTCCAAATTACATAATTTGCTGTATATGTTCCCTTGCCTAGGGTTTTGCACTCAGGATTTTGTCTGAGCGTGTGCATTCACAGCTTAGATGGTGATTTCCACTACTTTGGAGGCCACTTTCACAAGGTTAGAGTTTTGTGTGCCTCTTCTACACTTTCCATCTCTCAAACATCAGCTCAGCAATGGTGCCATTATGTGTTCGTCCCCAGATGAAGAATGGGATGAGCATCAGTTGCAACCACACCACCACAAGGCACAGTGGCTGTCCTATAGGAGAGAGGGGTTGAGCACAGAGCTCCAGCTTACATGGAGTGATGCCACAACAAGTCAAAGATAGACTTCCTGGATATAACTGTGTTGTACTGCCTCAGGATGCTCAGGCAACAATTTCGAAGAAGACTTAATACCAAATGGATGAAGTGGGCATGCATTTCTTGCAACTGTTAAAGTTACCATTGCCCTCAGGAGTCAGCAGGAGATATTTTCAGAATTTCACAGTCTGTCGCCAGCAACTCACAGGTGACTAATATGTTTGCCAGGGCTGGGACTTTGCACTTTGCAACTGATGAGGGCAGTCAGAAGCAGCCTGCACTCAGCAAAGGTGCTCTTGTTGGCTTTCTAATGACAGCACACATCTGGAAACCCCAGGTCATCCTGGAGTCTTCATCGACTGCAAAGGTTTCCACTCCATTAAGTTCCACCTCGTGTGTAAATACAAAAGTCTTCATGCATGTTTGTGCAAAATTCCCACGCTGGCCACTACCTGAAAATATGGTGCATTTATCCAAATAAAACAGGATGTAGCTAACCAACCAGGCAAATTATTGTCTCATCAGCCTATACTCCCAAACATTGGCAAAGTCACAGACAGTCAACACTGCTATGTCGACATAGCGGCACTTTCTCAGAAATAACTTGCTCACCAGTGTGCATTTTGCCATAGCCACTTCTGCTCCAGCTTGGTCCAAACATGGAGAAAAGAGCTGAATTCTGTGAGGTGAGAGCTACTGGCCTTGAGATCAAGGCAACATTTGACTGAGTGTGGCAACATGGAGCCCTAGCAAAATCAAAGTCAATTGGAATCAGGGAAAAACTCTCCACTGGATGGAGACATATCTCACTCAAAGAAAGATGGTTGTTGGAGGCCAATCATTTCAGCCCCACGAGTTGGGGTCATGCCCGAAAGTCCCTTTCAGCTGCTTCAGCAATGATCTTCTTTCCAGGTTGGAAGTGGAGATGTTCAGTGTTCAATACCAGTTGCAACTCCTCAGATCCTGAAATAGTCCATAACCACATGTAGTTTTTGACCTGGATGACAATCAGTCTTGGACTAGTAACATTCAGAGAAAAACTAATAATCTCCCCTTACATTCAATTGTATTACCATTGTTGAATACTTCTCTGTCCGCATGGACAAGAAACTTGACCAGCCATATAAATGCCATGGCTACCAAGGGCAGATCAGAGGTTGGAAATTCTGCAGTATGTAACTCATCTCTTGACTCCCACAGCCTGCATGTCCACAATCTACAAGACACAAGTCAGGAGTTTGTTGGAATACTCTCCACTTGCCTGGATGAGTGCAGCTTCAACAGTCAAGAGGCTCAACACCATCCAAGCTAAGCAGTGTGTGTGATTAGTACCTAATCCACCACCTTCATTCTTCCCATCTCTGCCACACAGTGATAGATTTAAGTATCTTCTACGAGATGCACTATAGTAACTTACCAGCTCTTTGACATACCCGCAAACTCTATCACCTGGAAGGGCAAGGACAAGGAGCTCCCATCCTGCACAAGCTACACATTGGTACTATATCAGAGATAGTGAAGATTCCTAGGGATAGGATCTATACACGTTTGGAATTGAATGGTCTTATTAGCCACAGACCATATGGTTTTGTATGTGGGAGGTCATATTGAATTAATTCAATTGTTTTTTTGAGGAGGTGACAAAAATGATTGAAGAGGGAAGGGCTGTGGATGTTGTCTACATGGATTTTAGTAAAAGTCAAGGTCCCTCATGGCAGGCTGGTACAAAAGTTAAATCACACAGGATCAAGGGTGAATTAGCTAGATGGATTCAGAACTGGCCTGGCCATAGAAGCCAGTGCACTTGCGGTTGGTGCCACCAAATAAATCTGTTGGACTTTAACCTCATGTTGTGAGACTTCTTACGTGGCTATAGAAGACAAAGGGTAGCGACGGAAGGATATTTTTCTGAATGGAGGTCTGTAACTAGTGATGTTCCACAGGGATCAGTGCTGGGACCTCTGTTGTTTGTAATATGATTTGGAAGAAAACATAGCTGGTCTGATTAACAAGTTTGCAGATGATACTACAATTGCTGGAGTTGTGGGTAATGACGAAGATTGTCAGAGAATACAGCAGGGTACAGATAGGCTGGAAAATTGGGTGGAGAAATGGCAGATGGAATTTAATCCAGACTAATGCAAGGTGATGCATTTTGGTAGGTCCAATTCAGGTGGGAGCTATAAAATAAATGGCAGAACAATCGGAGCATGGACACACGAGATCTTGGGGTGTAGGTTCAGAAATCCTTAAAAGTGGCAGCTCACACTTCTGCTGCAGACGTCCTCAGTGATTTCCAACAGAAGATCCATGAACTTCTCATTCTCAGAGGCAGGATTCCTCCTGTCTTGGACAGGGCGTCTCTGATTCAACAAAATATCTGATAACCCTCAGCAACAACTCTAAGAAATCATTGGTGAAGTGTGGTATGACCTTGCATTATTTTGACCCCACTGGAGTTTTTTGATGTGGTAAAACAATTGGACCATATCTTTTAAGTTTTATAGTAGCAGGGTCGTTTAAATATTTCACGTGTCATCATGCTCTCAAGGTAATTGTTCTGGAAACCTGGAAGTCAGATGCAGTGACCGGGTTAAAGGAAAACTCTGACAGGTATGCTGCCAAGTGATCCGGGTCACCATGCTTTGCTCCATTCACCCCCTGCCAGTGAATTGTAAAATTAAAATCCATTCCTGTGTATTTGGAGGGGTATCTTTCTCTCTTTTGGAAGCAATGTCAGGCACAGTGCATTCATTCTGATGCTATGACACTGATCTAGATTTTAACCTGGAGACCTTCTGTGAGTGGGGGCTTTTGTGTTTCAGGATACCCAATGGGCAGGTTTCATGAATGTGCTGAAGAGTTTAACAGCTAATTGCGGTTCTGAACCTAATTGACAGGCTGAAGGCCATATGGGCTATTTTGTAGGGTCGAAACTGATGACAACGGATAAGCAGGGAAGTGACAGAGATCATGGGGTGGTGGGGAGGCGGGGGGGTGGTCTGAATCCCATGGGGCTTTCTGAATCATCTGGGATAGGGCCAGATCATGTAGGATGAGAGGGAAGAACTGGAGGTAGGGGCAATCGAATTGTGATCGGAAAGGGAACGATGACCTTGGGGGAATCAGCTAATGGTCAGCTAATGTCCGTGTTGGGGGAAGTAGGGGAGAGGAGGGGGGAAGAGAGTAAAGGATGTTCAATGCTGGGAGCAGAATCAGAGGTTGTCGGAGTGGTAGAGGGTGGGATGGTGGTATGGGAAATGTAGGATTGATGATTGGGAAGTCACTCGATGACTGGGATTTTTGATCATGATCAGTTGAGACAGATTGCAAGGTTTTATTTTGACTGGGTAAATCGCTGAGCTTGGAGGAATCAGTCCTTTGCTGCAGGCCCACAAGCAGTGCTATAAAGATACTTGGATCATGGATTCGCTCTTCTTGCTTTCTTTACATTGAAATGTTTACCATGGCTTAGAACACCTGGTTGTCCGAGAGTAACAACAGAATGTCTATTAAAATGATAATATTTATAAAGTTATGATATTTAAGTGACTATGCTGCGTGCAGATTGGTTGCCTGCTTCTTGTACATCCTCTGTTAAATCCAGAAGTAGCCAGGCAAGCTTGAGACAAGTTCCTGATTCCGATCTCTTGCATTTAACCGCTACACGATTCCCCACCCATTTTTTTGGGAGTCAAAACTGTCACATTTTCATGTTCCCTTTACAAATAGTTTATCCTCTTAATCTCCTCTACAGTTTGAATGGCAAGAGAATTTGATTTAAAGACCTCCCACTTGTGAGGTGGGAATTTTTGGCTGCTCTCGCCCCAAAATGGGAAAATCCTTCCCAAGGTCAGCAGACCTGTGCACGCCCGCTACGATTCCCATGGCAGTTGGGATGGGAAAATTCCCCCCAAGAGCCACAAAGTGAAATGTCTGCTGAAAACAGCCTGGACCAATGGGGAAATACTGCAAATATTCACTTGAATTTTGTTCTTAAATCCCACAATTTATAGAAAATTAATTCCTTTTTGAAACAACCGAATACAATCTAAAAATAAGGCAAATTTAATTATTGCTTTGACAATATTTAGCATCTTAAAATAATAAAACTTTGCAAGATGTTTCACAGTAATGTGATAAAATAAAACCAGACACTTAGTGACATTGGAGAATATTTGTGTAGATGGTCAAAATATTTTAAGCAGATATTCCTTCCCCTTTTATGACTAATTTCTCTGTGGTTTTATGTGCAATGACCACATTGAGCTAGTTCAATTTAATAAGTTTGAATCTTTCCATTTCCCCACTGAGTTTCCTTCTCCTTTTCATACATTGCATTGGCCTAGAATTTCCTGATTCACAGTTTGTGGGAATTACACTGAAATTTACCTTGTTTTCTGTGCTAGTCCTGCTAACCCAAATTTATACCTAAATTTCCTGTGTAGCTTATGTGTTGATGCCAGAACCTGAACTCCAGTGATAAATACATGCAAATTCACCACTGCCAATAGAGGTGATAATGAACGGATGCTATCTGCTGTCAAAGAACCTCCATGAAATTTGCAAAATAAGTCACAAAGAAACAGGCCAACAAATCTGAGAATAGAGTCACAGAGTTATACAGTCATAAGGGTTTACAGCATGGCCCTTTGGCACCACTTGTCCATGCAACCCCTTTTTTAAACCACTTGCCCAAGTTTGGCCCATATCCCTCTACAGCCATTGTACCCTTGTAACTGTCAAAATGCTTCTTAAAAATCAAAATTGTACGTGCCCCTACTACTACCTCTGGAAGCTTGTTCCAGACACTCACCTCCATTTGTGTGAAAAAATTGCCCCTCTGGACCCTTTTATATGTCGTCCCTCTCACCTCACACCTATTCCCTCCAGTATTAGACTCCCCTACCTTTGGGAAAAGATATTTACCATCTAGCTGATCTATGCCCCTCATTATTTTATAGAACCTCTATATGATCACCCCTAAGCCTCCTACTCTCCAGAGAAAAAAAGTCCCAGTTTATCCAGCCTCTCCTTGTAACTCAAACCATCAAGTCCTGGTAACATCCTAATAATTCTTTTCTAAACTCTTTCTAGTTTAATAATATCCTTCCTATAATAGGGTGACCAGAACCGTACTCAGTATTCCAAGTGTGGCCTTACCAATGTCTTGTACAACTTCAACAAGACGTCCCAACTCCTAATTTCAGTGTTCTGACCAATGAAACCAAGCATGCCAAATGCCTTCTTCACCACTGTCTGTCACCTGTGACTCCACTTTCAAGAAGCTATGAAACTGTACTCCTCGATTTCTTTATTCTATACCTCTCCCTAATGCTCTACCATTAACTGAGTAAGTCCTGCCCTGGTACGATCTACCAAAATGCATCACCTCACATTTATCTAAATTAAACTCCATTTGCCATTTGTCAGTCCACTGGCCCAAGATCAAGATCCTGTTGCAGTCCTAGCTAACCTTTTTCAGTGTCCACTATGCCACCAAGCTGGGTGTCATTTGCAAATTTACTAACTATGCCTCCTAAATTCTCATCCAAATTATTAATATAAATGACAAATAACAGTGGACCTAGCAATGATCCCTGAGGCACACTGCTAGTCATAGGCCTCCAGTTTGAAAAACAATCCACTATAATTGCCCTCTATCTTCTGTCATCAAGTGAATTTTGCATCCATTTGGCTGCCTCACCCTTGGTCCCATGAGATTTAACCTTACGCAACAACCTACCCATGCGGTTCCTTGTCAAAGGCCTTGCTAAAGCCCATGCAGACAACATTAACTACATTGCCCTCATCTACCTTCTTGGTTACTCCTTCAAAAAACTCTATCAAATTTGTGAGACATGATTTTCAACTCTCAAAGCCATACTGGCTGTCCTTAATCAGTCCTTGCATCTCTAAATGTCTCTCAGAATGCCTGCTAACAACTTACCCACCACAGATGTGAGGCTCACCGGCCTGTAGTTCCCAGGCCCATTTTAAAGAAAGGCTAAATAAATCTCTGACAAATTGCAAAGAATTATGGCCCGATTGTACCATTGCGTTGCTCCCGTTTTTGGGCGTGCAAACTTGGTAAATTGGGTGCGAGGCCATTAACGCGATCCACGCCTGCACCCGTGCAGATTGCCACTTTACCAGAACCTGGGAATGGCGGTGACCTGCTTTGCATCCAAAACAAGCGCAATGACGATTTAGATGCATTTGCATGCATTTAAATTAAATTAATGAACTGCCCACCCAACCCTATCAGCATTTCCCCCTTTATCACCATGTTTGCCAATCCGGAACTGTGCCATAATGGATTTGCTAAATAAAAGTCTGAGTCGGGTGGTCCAGCTTCTGAAGAACGCATTCAGTACCTCCAACGGCTCCAACTGTTACGGGGTGGGGGGGGGGTGGGGTGGGGAGGGTAACCACGAGGATGCGGGTCAGATGTATTTCTGGAGGAGGAGAGTGGGGTAGTGAGGCCAGATCATTCTCTGGTTGGTGAGGGGGAAGGGAGGCTAGATCATAGTCTGAGGGGGTGGTGAGTGAGGCCAGATCATTCTCTGGGGCAGGGGGAGTGAGGCTAGATCGTTGTCTGGGAGTGGGGGGGTGGGTGGGGATTGGGAAGTAAGGCCAGACCATTCTCCGGATGGGGGGGTGGTGGAGTGAGGATAGATCATTGTCTGGGAGGGAGCGGGGCGGGGGTTGGGGGGGCAGTGAGGCCAAACCATTCTGAGGGTGGGGGGGGGGTGGTAGTCAGGCTAGATCATTGTCGGGGGGGATGGGAGGCCCGATGCTCACTGTGGGGAGAGAGGGACAGATGGATCTCTGGTGGTGGGGGGGACCAGATGGATCAAAGGTAGCGATTGGTCTGGGTAGTGGAGGGGGGGTGGGATAAGGGGGTTGGTGATGTGTGTGGATAGTGGGGGCTGGTGAATAAAGGGGACAGTGATGTGTGAGGTTAGTGGGGGGGTGGATAAGGAGGACAGTGATGTGTGTGGGTAATGGGGGAGTGGATAAAGGGGACAGTGATATGTGTGTGGGTAGTAGGGGGGTGGATAAGGGGGACAGTGATGTGTGTGTGTGTGTGTGTGTGTGTGTGTGCACGCTCCCGCTTTTCAATCCCAGCCCGCTTCCTCTGCTTTCTGCAGTTCGGGAGCGATCTGACATGTTGCGCTTTTTCAAATTTTTTTTCCAACTGCGCATGTGCAGTTCAGAGCTCTCATTGTTTTAGCAGCGCTAAGCCCCACCCACAGAGCGAACGGGACTGGAGATAGCTGAGAGTATATGAGGGCATCTGAAAGCACATTTCTAAGTCGGATCTGCATTACACCCAGATTCAGCACTTAGAATGAAAGTGGCAAGATCAGGCCTTTTGCACCTTTAACAAGGAAACACCAATTTTACTCTGCAATTGATAGATTGTGAGGATCTGAAGCATGTTACTTATGAGAATTAAGCTTTCTCAGTGAGTTCCTAGTCATAGAGTAAAACGCATCTTTCAAGTTTTATTAAAAGGATAGCTTTCAAATAATATACTCTATCCTCACATATTTTTCAATTTTAATTTTCTTCCTCCCCGTTTTGCATTTCAGCAGGAGTCTACCCAGAAACCTGATGTCAATCAGCAATATCTGCAGCTTGAAAGAAGTATTAACCTATATCTGTCACAACATCAAGAATTCATTCGCAACAAACCCTATGTGATCAGAGGTCTAAGGTCAGTCAGCTCCTTTTCCAACTGGCAATGTGCTGAGTGATAGCTCCGCCTAACATAAGGTCTACTACTAAAAATCACAATCCCGGGATAATAGGCCTCTAATTTGGAGACCCAAACAGTCCCATTAGCCAGTGTTAACCCCCAGTCCAAAAGGTCAGTGTCATTCCCAGTCTTAACAGTCGAGTTGATATCAAAGAACAATGACTTTCTGATTATCTGAACATTAACCGAAAGATAGTCACCACCTAACAGCAGATCGAGGATTAATCAGAAATGATCCCTGTTTAACAGGGGTTTTTAACATTAGTCAGTGGTAGCCCCAGTTTCAGAAGGACTTTAATACTGGTGGATGTCAATCCCAATCTCACAAGGACTTTAACGTTGATCAATGATATTTCTAGTGCAATAAGACATCAGCTACTGCCCATTGGAAATCTCGTTGTGATAAGAGATCTGTCTATCAGCCAGTTACTGTCAGGTTAACAAATATCTGCCCAGTGAATTACCACATGGAGGAAAGAAACTACATAATAACATAAATTCCAATCAAACAAGGGTTCAAAGATCAGCCGAAGTCAATGCAAACCTCATAATGGGAAGTAAAAAATTAGGCATAAACCGTTCAATTCCAGAAAATCAAGGTGCTCTCAACAATAATTCCAATCTAGCAGAATTGCAATCTTCAACCAGAAATGCTCAGTTTCCAGGAGAACAAGCATTACCGCTGAGAAACACCAACAATACGACAGAGGCCTCAAATCTTAATATTGCTTCATCAATAAGTAATATAAATATCATTCATGGCAGCAATTTTAGCAGTGAGACAGGATTTCTTGTAACTTCCAGTGATAGTGTCATTCTAACAGATGGTCAAATGTCTCCCGCATACAATTTCAACAATGAAGGAATTCAATATAACCAATTGGTTTTGAAATCTCATAGTTCAGCAGATTCAGTCCATGGCAATGACAGAGATTCGTCCCCTGCCAAAACCTTACTAGTGAAAGTACTGGCAGTTACTGACCCAGTTACTGCCGGTACAACTGGGTCAATGAATCAAAATGTTACAAATTCCAGCTCATTGGTTCCACAGGTTGATGAAAATGTCTCTCTAACGGAATCCAGCAAGTGGATCACAGAAAGTTTTCTCTCTGAAAATTCAAGCATGAGAGGTGCATCATCAAGTGAAACCTTCACCAGTGGCTCCTTCAGTGGGATAAAATACCAAACTCAGGCCAGTGGCAACAAAGTACAAATCAATGACAGTGCCCATCTAACAAGAGATGAATCAAACGTGGATTATACATCCTATGTATTAATACCCCAAGGAGCAAACAAAATTCCTGAGAAACCTGAGTTAGTTAAAGGGTCCAAAGCATTGGAACGTTACACACGAGGGAACGTGGGTTCCACCCGGGAAGGCAGGCAAGGGTCACACCATAGTCTAACACTTCGTCGTTCACCAACCATTCCCAATGCTGAAGATGATACAGAGCAGAGGAGCAATTACAGTTCATCAGCAAGGCAATCAGCAGACAGCACCTATTCCAATGTAATAGACCGTGAGAAGCTGGTCCTGAGCAATCGCAGCCAAAGAGGGAGGCAATCACGAACCAACAGCATCGTCAATATAACTGATCATAATATACGCAATGTTGATTCAATGACACCACATTCAAGTTTCAGTAACAGTATCAGTTTCTCAGAATATGACACACGCAGTCCAACAGTGATCCAACAATTATTACCTAGTAAGCCCAGAGTAGTCGAACATGAGACATGGGCCAAGAGCAATTCCCATCAAGCAGTAGCTCCAGCTGGAAACCTTTCTCATCAAGCTGAACGTGCGTTTTTGTACAAGGGCAGTCGAATAGCGAGACGAGTACCAGCCAATAATGATCCCTATTCAACAGAACACGAAAGTACGGACAGGAGTTCTCAATCAACCAACAGTCATTAATCAGTCAATGGTATTGCCAATGCAGTTGAAGATTGTGGCACTCAGTGATGACTCTGTATTAGTGACATCCCAGTCTAATAAAACATTGGTCAATTATGCATCACCAGAAAATGTTGTACTGGTTAGGGACAATGAGTTGAAGTGTTCAGCATTGTTGCCAGTCTACTGTTGAATGATAAGCATACAGTACTCCAAAGCTAATTGTCTCAAGGCTCATCTTTATCAGCGTTAATGTAACATTCGCTGTAATATCTGCTGATTAAAACCTCCATCCAGCTGAACATTAAAGGTTATTCAACAACGCTCACATTGAATGTTATTTGTAATCTTCTTTGGTGGTTGCATGTTTATCAGGATCTCTAACAACAGGCAGGAGGTCTTGTGACAGGGTAACATCCCTATCTCTGAGCAAGAAACTCTGGGTTCAAGCTCCACACCAGGACTCCAACAGAGCCAAACAGGTTAATTATCTGCCTGCAGCTCATTCCAACATACAGCATGAAAATGCATTTCTATAAGGTGGCAAAGACTGCATCAGAGGATAGGGTTTATGTGGACAAGTAGAAAGATTAATACTTAAATTCTGATAAAATGAGACAGGCCAACTAACTCAAGGACAGTTTCTTCCCTGTTGCCATCAGACTTATGAATGGACCTATCTTATGTTAAATTGATTTTCCTGTACACCCTGGCTATGACGGCATTCTGCTTTCCTTCTCCCCTATGTACTCTATGAATTGAATGCTTTGTCTGTATAGCGTGCAAGAAGCAACACTTTTCACTGTATACTAATACATGTGACAATAATAAATCAAAAATATGATGAAGCTAGCTGTAAAAATGAAAGTACAGGAACGGGGAGAAGAAATGTCAAAATGAGAGAGGTCCCTGAAGTAAACTAGCAGACAATAGAAATAATAAGAACCTTCATACACATAACAAAACAAGGAATAATAATGATGGAAGGAGTATCATGATATAAAGGAAGTATTAAATATTTTGTCTCAACTTTTACAAACGCTGAAGAAAATACTGTTGCTAGTCTGCACGTACGCTAGGGGAGGATATGGAAATATTTCTAGAAATAAAAATGGAAAATAACTTAAAGGGACCTGTGTCACTTATTACTATGTTACTTAATACTAATTACTTATTTATTTGATAGCAGTTTCATGCATTTAGCTTTTACAAACCATTAACTATTTTAGATGCATTTGAAATATTTATTCAACATTTCAATAGGTTATTGAGCTTAGTAATGGGGTTAGATTTCACATTTCCCTGTCAACAGCTTTGAAGATGGGAGGGGATGGGGGGGACATATTTATTCCAGCAAGGCTGCTGTCTATCCACCCACCAATGCTGCCACTGCAATTTTACTGGTTGTGGGGTGGGCATCAGGCATTCCGTATGCCCATGGACCAGCTAAAGCTCACCTGACTGCTGTAAAGATTTAACCAGTGCCCAGATGGGTCTATGCCAAGTGGTCAACCTTTCTTGCATGGACTGATTGTGAATTGGAGCACATCCTTTACAGGTGCCTTGGCCCATTGCAGGATTGCAGGATTCCCCTGTAATACCTCCCTCCTCCTCCTCATACTGCCACTCCCCAGAGGTTCCTTTCTCGCTCATACTTTTTAGTCAATGTTACCCAGTGCTATCATCTGATGCCAAATGGTCTCTTTCTGCACTGTAGGGTTTCTATGGTCCTATGGTTCTATGTTTATCAGAGACATGAATGTGGTTAGTTTCAAGGATTCTTCATCTAATGGGATCTGCCAGAATTCACATTTCACATTGAAGATTCTGAATACCTTTGCATTTGGCATGTCTGCTATCAACTGTTCCACTGTCTTCATAGTGTAATGTGGCCTGAGCCGCACCTTGGTCAGGTGCACTTGGTGAAACCAAGCATCAGATGATAGCACTGGGTGTCATAACTCCTGCAGACAAGGCCATAGATTTTGGATTTCAGCAATAGTAAAGAAAGATGGCACTATTAGAACATGTATTCACCAAGTGCACCTGACCAAGGTGCGGCTCAGGCCACATTACACTATGAAGACAGTGGAACAGTTGATAGCAGACATGCCAAATGCAAAGGTATTCAGGATCTTCAATGTGAAATGTGAATTCTGGCAGATCCCACTAGATGAAGAATCCTTGAAACTAACCACATTCATGTCTCTGATAAACATAGAACCATAGGACCATAGAAACCCTACAGTGCAGAAAGAGACCATTTGGCCCATCAAGTCTGCACTAACCACAATCTCATCCAGACCCCACCCCCATATCCCCATACCTCCACCCGTAATCCCTCTAACCTATGCATCCCAGGACACTAAGGGGCAATTTTAGCATGGCCAATCAACCTAACCTGCACATCTTTGGACTGTGGGAGGAAACCGGAGCACCCTGAGGAAATCCAGGCAGACATGAGGAGAATGTGCAAACTCCACACAGACAACGACCCAAGCTGGTAATTGAACCCAGGTCCCTGGAGCTGTGAAGCAGCAGTGCTAACCACTGTGCTACCATGCCACCCAGTTGTAATCCTAGTGCAGATGGTGAATGAGAGCAAGGACATTGCCTTCCTGCCTGGCTGCATGCCTTCCATCATTGACACCAGGAGGGGCTGGGTAGAGATTGTGAAGCTGGTCCGTGCCCTGGGGGAGAACTGGCATGAATGTGTGCAGTGCCACACCCGGTTCAATGACCTTCTGCATTCTGACAGGTTCAGTGACTGGATTATAGCTTGCAACATGCAAAGCATCTGAGGCACACATATAATAGCCTAGGAGGAAAGTGTGCCGAGGTCACTGATGCAGTGCTCACTGCTAATGGGTAAGGCTGCCAAAGAGGTGATGCTCTTCCAGAGCAAGTGGGGGAGAATTCCTTGTGTGAGGCAGCACAGAACAGTCTCGCTGCCCTCGCCACCTTGTTCTTGCAGGTGAAATGGGTATACAAAACCCAGTGGGGGGGAGCCACCTGGGACTGGAGGTGGGAGGACACGATGAATCCTCCTGCTGAAGGCCATACCAGCTATGGAGGAGAAGGCCTTAAATTTGCAAAGACAAGTTCCATCTGGGAACATGTGGGTGATAGTGAATCCTACCTTCCATTTGCGCAGGAGGTGGCTTCCTCCGGTGTGCTGTTATGGTGGTTGCCAAGAGGGTGGACCTTTGTGAATAATGGTGCTGCATGGTATGGGGGAGGGGCTGTGTGGTGGTGAATTTTGGTGATTTACCAGGGGAGTCTAATCTGGCAGTATGCTGATCAGTGGGTGCAATATGCTGAGATGATGGTAAGTCCGAATGAAGCTCTGCATGTCATTCTTTCAAACACTTCTCTGGTTCCTCCCACCGATCCCAGTGATGTGGGCCCACCCCTGAAGCTAGGCAGCACCTAGGACAACAGGAATGGAAGCATTGTTCAAGGAAGCAGTGTCACACCAGATTAGCTCATCAGGCACCGGGGCAGGCACATTCATCTTTGTGTGCACACTCTCAGAGCGTTGTGTGACAAACACAGCACCAGTGAGCAGGGGGAGCTGTCTGACACAGAGACATCTGTGAACAAGGCCTCTTGGAGAGGGGAGAGCAGTCACAGGCATGCTCCACAAGGCAGTGAGCAAGGGTGTCAGCAGTCACATTTTGGCAACCTGCCAGTATTTGGACCTGCAGCAGCAGATATGTGACCACGTGGAATAGTTCACTGAGACATTGTAGGGTCATGTTCTGTGAAGGAAGCAGTGCACTGTACAGAACGGCACGGTCATATCTCAGGGTTTTGAGCATGTGAGCTCCACCCATGAGTGATGAGCCTCATGGAGAGGCACATGCACGCAGGAGCATTGCCATGTCAATCGCAGAGTGTAAGACTCACTCTGTGGCCTGGACCAGTGAGTTAGGTCAGTGCCAGATTGCTGATGTCCATGGAGTAGCAATGGCCTAAGGGTGGTTGGTGGAGATGGCAGCTATATCCCAGCAGCAGCCTCCTTCCAGTCAATGGGAGAGAATGTAAAGTGCTGAAAATGATGCAAGGGAAGGGCTGAGGAGTTCTGGACAGAATCGACTCAGACTTGCCCCTTATTATTTCTGTGCAGGGTTTTAGTATGAGGGCACCTGGGTTTAGAGCCACCTTCTGAGAGGGGTGGAGAGGGTGAATGTGGTGAATGGGGTACCATCAGAAAGTCCAACAGCTCCTATTACCTTCCCATGGAGCATGACCCCACACCTTTCCATCAATCCATCATCTCTGGCACAGTCACCGAACTCTCTGCCCGTTGAAGTGGTGGAGGCTACCTCGCTATATATATTTAAGTCACGGGTAGATAGGTTTTTGGTAGGCAAGGGGATTAAGGGTTATGGGGAGAAAGTGAGAAAGTGGAACTGAGCCACTTCAGATCAGCCATGATCTTATTGAATGGCGGGGCAGGCTCGAAGGGCTAGATGGCCTACTCCTGCTCCTATTTCTTATGTTCTTATGTTCTCATCTCCTCCGGAGACATTCCCTCCGTAGTTTTCCATCTCAGAGTTTGTCGGCACAGAACAGGCCACTTCTACCTCCTTCCCAAAATCCACAGACAGGATAGTGAACATTCATCGATCTGCAATGCTGGCTTTGTTTGTCGCTCCGCAGATGTTGAGTATCACTGGCATTTTCTGTTTTTAATTCAGATGCCCAGCATCTTCTTGTGCTTGGCTGCTTAAGTGAGGTAAAGGGCTGGAACCACCAGTTGGAGGGACAGGTGGAATCAGGGGAAGGGCTTTATAGACCAGAGGCATGGGACTGTCACCTGGGGGCAGGGAGATCAGGGTCTTTAACTGCTTTAACTTTTGACAATACAAGACTCCTGAAGCCAGTGTCTCCTGTTACAGCGCAGAGGTTGATCCCCTTTTGAGAAGCCACGCCGATCTCCCATAGGGGATTACCTCGCTTTGTGATCTGTTAAAAATGTTTCGGAAGGTGTGAACTGTTCTTCATTAACATTTAGAGGTTCATTAACAGAAAGACCTGGCACTCACTTTAAGTGAATAATTAACAGGTTATTTATTTACCCAACTGAGAATTTTAACTAGACAAGTAGCACATCAATTAAAGTAACGTTCTACTGGAATGCTGTTCAAATAAATGGAAGGACCGTTCATAACCAAAATAATAATAATAATAATTTAGTCACTCTCAAAAATATACAAACAAGTTTTGTGGCTTTGGAAAAAACCTTTGGAGTTCTTCTGGTGATTCTGCTGTCTGTAAACTCTTTCTGATTTGATATCTTTTGTTAGATAAATGGAGAATTCTCTTAAGAGATATTCTTTAGCTGGCAGAGAGCTGCTCTTCCCTCTCTCACTGTTGAGAGATAGTAGCCCTTCAGTTGAACTGCCAGCAGGCAACTGAGTTCCTCTTAATAACTCTGATGATCTATCAATTTTCCTATACCAGGATTGGTCTGATTTTGTCAACAACAAAAAATTCAAATTTGATACGTTCCTGATAGCTGAGTGATTTCTTTAAATTGATAGACTGTCAAAATGCAAAAGCTTGCAAAGCCTGTTACCAAGCACTCTGATGCCTGGTGCTTGTAAGAAATGTTGCAATCTGTGTACCCTGTAGACATCTGCATTTTGAACAACTAAGCACCGACACAAAACCAGTTTTTAAAGGGACCATACTTCACAAATTCAATGTCACAACACTCAGTTTAAAGACTTAACTTTATTTTGACCAGCAGACACTCGGAAACCATCAAAAGGATCAGGGCAGCTGAGTTAGAGCAGCACGACCTCTCCAGGGTGGGGAGGGGGCAATAATGAGATGCAAATGTATTCAACTGAAGGTCCTGATGTTGAATGGTGAAAAATATGGCCTGCCACTGACGGGGCAAGGGGACGATCACAGCAACCTTCCACACTGATGTAAAATGTGACTTTGGCCTTCTCACAAGATTACCCATTCCACTATGGAACCCACCCAGTGCTAATGGGAATTAAAAATCCCAGCCTATGTCTCTGTAATTCTACATTCAGCTAGGCCAGTTAGACATGAATTAAAGAAATTATCCCTTCAAAATCCATGCAGCCTTTCTCCAGATGCTGAATCACCCTGTCCATAACAATAGAGCCTAGTAAAGCCCCTACAAAAATTTCTGCCTAAACCATCAATTGTTTCCTATTTTCTCTCATCCCCTTCTTACGCAATGGAGAGATAGCAACAACTTGTCTCTGCGAGAGGAATATTCCTGAATTAAGGAAAGAAGAATCCTCAAATTCTTCACTTGCTTCATTCAGCGCCCCAGAGGGAAACCATTGGTAGTGGAGTTCTGTCAATTTTCAGTCTCATTATTTTCTCAATTTTATTGTTTTATTTATAAGCATTCAGTTGAAGAGAATTTGAGTATTGCTGGAAAAAGACTTGTCAAAGCTTTTCATCTTGCACTCATTAACACAATCGCAAGAATATCAATGTTACTGGAAACATATGTTTTTATATGAAATCTGGTATGGCCCTCCCTTAGTTTATTTTTAGTTTTCATATCTCTGCTATCTTATCCTTTTCTTCTATTGATTGATGCAAAGTATTTAAGTGAGTGATCCCCAAGCCTGTCCATCATCTCCAGAACACAAGTCAGGCATGCAATGGAATACCCTCCAATTGTCTGGATGAATGCAGGTCCTACAACACTCAAGAAACTTGCCAGTATCCAGGATAAAGCAGCCTGCTTGATTGGCACCTTATCCAAAGACTTAAACATTTATTCCCTTCACCAACCATGCAGAGTGGGAGAAGTGTGTACCAGCTACAAGAGGCACTTCAGCAATTCCCCAAGACTCTTTCATCAGGAATAATATCGCCATTCCTTCTCTAATTGCTAGGTCAAAATCCTGGAACACACTCCCTATCAACACTGTGGGTATACTTATACCACATGGACTGCGGTGGTTCAAGAAGGCAGCTGACCTGCACCTTCCCAAGGGCACGGTCAGTAAAAGTTGGATTAGCCAGTGAATCCCACATCCTGTGAATGAATGAATTTAAAAAGAACTGGTCTGTAGGTTTCCCTCTTAACCTTGCTTGAATAACAGAGTGACATGATCAATTTTCCAAATTACAGTAACAGTTTCTGAATGAGAGAAAATTGGAAGATTAAAATTGGGGAATCAGAAATGTTCTCACTGACTTCTTTTAAATGCCTGAGATGGAAACCACCTGACCCAGGAAGTCTGTCACTCTTTAGGTACCATTACTCTCACCATTACTGCTCTTACCTTAATTTTGTTGATTCACTGTCTCTAATTCAATATTAATCCTCTTGGGATGCCTGGCATACTGACGTCTTGTAAATACTGTTGAAAAGTAATTCTTTAACAGTTCCTTATTTCCATTAACTGTATCACAACTTTTAATTTCCAAGAGGCCCACATTGCCTCCAACCATACACTTTTTCCCAATGCAACTGTAATTTTTTTTCCTTCTTTTTATGATATTACATGCAATTTCTTTTCGTATTTCTTTTGTAGCTCCAATGATCTATTTTGTCACCCTTTGCTGCTCCATACCTTTCTCATTTGCTTGAATCTGTGCTTTTGCTTGCGTTAATATTTGATTTTTTTCTTTTGGTTTTGTGTTGTTTCATACCTTTTTAATTGTACAACCCTTTAGCTTCTGTTTCTGTATCACAGTAAGTTCTTTTTTTGAACGCCTACCAACCTTCTGTTATTTTAGTGATTACAGATTCCCCAATATATTATTGTGAGTGTTTTTTGCTTCATCCCATTTGAAGTTAGCCTTACCTTAAATGTATCTTAGCTCAAAGCAAGTGTGGAGTCATCCAGACTCGAAACATTAGCTCTATTCTCTCTCCATAGATTCTGTCATACTTGCTGAGGTTTTTCAGCATTTTCTGTTTTTGTCTAAAATCATAGAATCCCTGCCGTGCAGAAGGAGACCATTCACCCCATCCAGTTTCCACTGACTCTCTGTCAGAGTATCATACCCAGGTCCTTTCCCTCCCTATCCCCATAAACCCACACCTTACTTACAGCTAATCCATCTAACCCACACATCTTTGGACACAAAGGGACAACTTAGCAGGGCCACCAGCCTAACTTGCACATCTTTGGACTGTGGGAGGAAACCAGAGCACCTGGAGGAAACCTAAGCAGAAATCTAAGGAGAATGTGCAAGCTCCACATGATCACCCGTGGCTGAAATCAAATCCAGGTTACTGGCGCTGTGAGGCAGCACTGTTAACTACTGTGCCACCATGCCGTCCTTAGCATCTGTTTCACAATTCTCCCTTTCAAAAGTTACATTGAACCGAAGTTTATTGAAATCGCTATGAAATATACATTCCTGCGCCATCAATGCTGTTAGGTAAACCCTTACTAAACTGAGGATGGCTTGTCTTTCTGTCACTTTGCTCAGAAGCAATCATAGTCTAAGAATGTCAGACTTTAATGAAGTGGCAATGGATGTAGTGGTAATCAGGCACGTTGTCATTCTGACAGAATGTCTGGGGTCAGCAGCTACAACAGCCAAACACTTTTTGTTCGGGTTATTTGTACTGTAATCAATCAAATGCAATCCTTATCTAACAAAAGTTTAAACACAAATCAATCAGTCAGCATTGACCTGTCTCAGCACAGCATGAGGTGGGACATAAGACAAATTCGGAATAGCAGATGGCGTCAGATCAGTCAGGAACTGATGATCAGATGTGTTCAGAAGAGATCAGTGAAGCGACCAATTCATCTTGTCTCACTTTTATTTGAATATATTCAGGGTTAGATTATGCCGAACAGGGTTTCATCCCGTCAGGCGATTCACGCATTCTTTGCAATGTGGGATTCTCTGTAAACTCTCGTTATTGACTTTAAATATTAACCATGTTGTGATATGGAACAGATGATGCTGCAATCATAAATTCAAGTTGTGCCTTTCTGACATGTTAACTAGTTGTTACATTGTTCTGTCCAAACTCTTGCAGCCATGGCATAGCTCATGAATGGGGATGACTGTCAGGTAATACTTAAGTGGCTCATTTCCCTGATCATCCGGCTGCCCATTATGGCATCATCATCAGTGTAATAATCTGAGCTGTTTAACCCCCTCCCCCTTAAGCGGTGACTGCACTGACTGTGGTTGCCTGTGCTGAGGAAGCAAATATTAATTGACAACCACACTCACATCCCCCGCCCCAAAGATTGTAGAAATTTAAAATCAACCAGTGCCTTTTCTCAACGTGTTTTGCATATCATTGTGTGTCTGCAAACATGATCAAAATGATGTCTAACCCTGCTGTGATCATTGACAATGGATCTGGACTCTGCAAATCTGGAACAGTCGGCGACAGTATCCCTACATCAGTTATACCCTCCATTGTGGGCTGCTCCAAATCGACAAAGGGATCACGTAATGCCAACCTGAAAGACTATTATGTTGGAAAAGCTGCCCAAGCCAGAAGAGATGTCTTGTCTTTGAAGTATCCGATAGAACGTGGCGTAGTGACTTCTTGGGAGGAGATGGAGATGATCTGGAGATATATATATGGTTTTGAACTGCGTGTGAAATCCAAAGAGAGACCAGTTTTATTGACTGCTGCCCCATTGACTCCTTTCTTCAATAGAGAAAGGATGGCTGAAATCATGTTTGAAGGATTTTCCGTGCCGGCTATGTTTGTTGCTATCCCAGCTACATTAGCACTTTATACATCGGGCCGCACTCGAGGCATAGTCTTGGATAGCGGATATGGAATAACTGATGCCGTGCCCATCTACGAGGGCTACTACCTTCCAGATGCTGTTCAAAGGCTTAACCTGGCAGGAAGCGACATCACCGAAAATCTTTGGAAGCTCATATTGGAAAATGGGCAGTCGTTTTCTGAAAAACTGGAGAAAGAGACTGTCCAGGAAATCAAGGAAAAACTCTCCTATGTTGCCCTTGATCCTAAACAGGAGAGCAAGAAGCCAGCTGAAGAACTCCAGCATGAGTACCAGATGCCAGATGGCACTCAGATTGTGCTGAAAAATGAACTGTTTGTTGCACCAGAGTTGCTTTTTATGCCTGAGAGTATGGGATTGAAGGAAACCGGAGCTCACAAGTTAATGCTAAACAGTATCACAAAATGTGAGCAACGACTACACAAAGAACTCTTTAGTAACATGCTGCTATGTGGTGGTTCGACCCTCTTCCCAGGAATGGAGGAACGCTTGCTCAAGGAGATCAAGCTGCACACTCCCAGTGGAGTGCAAGTCAAAATCATTGCTCCACCAGAGAGGAACTATTCTGTTTGGGTGGGAGCCTCAATTTTAACAAGTTTGGCATCCTTCAAACATATGTGGATTACCCTCAATGATTACAATGACTTTGGGCCATCTGTGGTGAATAAGAGGTGTTTTTAAAAACTGATTTCCCAAAATGTGACTATAGTGATCAAATTTTAAAATGTATGTGATCAAGTATTGGTTCATAGCACACGCTGCCTTGAGTGTTGGGCAAATCAACGAAAGATTTGGAATTAATATTTCTTGCGGGTAATTCTGTTTTGGTTGTATTTCTTGGCACCCTTTTCTTTGTAGAAATGGGACCAGTCCTGTTCGGTAGACAAAAGAAAATTGAGCTTATAAACTATTTGTAATAGAAGCCACTAAGTTGTAAAATGAACGTGTAAATTTGTTTTGGGCCTTTTCTTCATTGTCAGGTTGTATGGTTAATATCCAAAGTGGTACAGCGGTCCCACAACTTTGCTTTTAACTCATTTCCTCCTCAGTTTCCTCAGTCAGCCTCTTATTTGGTTACCATATACCATGGAGTACACTGACAGGTCTTCACTATCATTGTTCTTGAACATTGAGTGAGGAAGGGTCCATTGTGTAAAACTAATCAAATTCCAGATTTTCTGTGGAGCTGAATGACCCTAAGTGCACAAGTAGAATGTCTCAGGTTTGGTTTACATGTGGTGTTGGGTGGTTACAACTAGGCACTCACTTTAGCTGTTACTCCTGAGCAATCAAGGAGACAAACCAACACACTGTGCAGGATTTTCCAGCTGTGCTGGCTACAGGTCCGGAAAATCTTGTCCAAGATCAATGGACCTTTGCGTGGTCTGTGTCCCACCCACTATGATTCTCGTAGCAGGGATGGGAAAATTCCACCCATTGTTTCCACTTCTGATTGCAATCTGGTGATGCTTGCCAGAAAATGCGCCCATGGACAGAAACCACTTTGGGTGAGTAATAGATGAGTTTTAATTTTGATACTCTCCATGGCTCAAGGGTCTGCAAACGTATCTCACATTTGTAATATTGCTATTCGAGAAAGAATCTAGATGAGTTTAAAGATTTGGTGTAAAAATAGAGGTAAATATCTATTTATAAGATGTTAGAGATGTTTTAAGCAAAGGTTAAATGAGCGCATTGTGTTTAGAAATGTAAAAAAGAGAACAGGATAAAATGGGAGGAAGGATACTTTGGGTGTGGAGTTTTCAATCTTTTATCCTCCGTGTCCCCAAAAATTCCAACAATCTTCTCACAGCAGAGCTGCTGATTGATAGTGTCATACATCCGAGAGATCTGATCATAGAATCATACAACACTACAGTGCAGAAAGAGGCCATTCGGCCCATTGACTCTGCACCAACCACAATCTCGCCCAGGCCCTACCCCCATATCCTTACATATTTTACCCACTAATCCCTCTACTCGACACATCTCAGGGCACTGAGGGGCAATTTTAGCATGGCCAATCAACCTAACCCACACAGCTTTGGACTATGGGAGGAAACCAGAGAAAAAAACCCATGCGGACACAAGGAGAATGTGCAAACTCTACAGACAGTGATCCGAGCCAGGAATCGAACCCAGGTCCCTGGAGCTGTGAAGCAGCAGTGCTAACCACTGTGCTACTGTGCCACTCGGCACGGTATTTCAGGGAATTTCAGGGAAAGTAAAACCTCTGGTTTGAGCTCAGCTGATGACCTCGGGATTAGTCACATGTCTACATCATTCATGTTGTAATATCTTTGCTGGTCATAAAGAAACTGGTGTCTCAAGCGCCCAGCTGAAATTAGTTTAATCCAGCTTTGGCTTATATATACCCATACACAAGAGGATGCTATTAAACTTCTCCCTCAATGAAAAGGTTGCACAATGTTCCCATTCCATATAACATATATAAATTTCTTATTTTTAATTCATTTACAGATCAAACTTAACCACTAGTTTTCTATTTTATAAAACTCTAACAGGGTTAGACAGGGTAGATTCAGAAAGAATGTTCCCTATGGTGGGGAGTTCAGAACTTGGGGTCATAGTTTGAGGATAAGGGATAAATCTTTTAGAACTGAGGTGAGGAGAAATTTCTTTACCCAGAGTGTGGTGAATGTGTGGAATTCAGTACCACAGAATGTAGTTGAGGCTAAAATATTATCTGATTTCAAGAAAAAATTAGATCTACTCTTGGGGTCAAAGGATATGGGAGGAAGGGGTGTCAGGATATTGAATTTGATGATCAGCCATGATCAACATGAATGGTGGAGCAGATTCGAAGGGCTAATTGGCCTATTCCTGCTTCTAGTTTCTATGTTTCTACGTTACCTCTAGGAGGATACCTGCTTTCTTGACCCAAACTTTCAGAACTTTGATTCACTTCAGGCTGAATCTGAGGAGACCTTTTCTTGATTTTGCCTTTGTCCTTCAATTTAATTTTCCACTTCATCAGACATGTTTGATCGACTCTGACTCGGACCCGAACTGGTTTCAGGCATAACTTGCGATGGTATTCTACTCATATCCCAACTATCTAAATCATCACTCATTTGATTCTTCCCAATCCCTTTGTGAACCTTTGATGGTAAAACATGATGGAGATGTACGAACCTTTCCATTAACAAACACCTTGAGCAAATATGTGTGAGGACCGCTTATTTTCATGAACTTTCCTGGTAGTCACTTCAAATAATAATGATGATCTTTCACCTCAAACTTCTGGTTCAATCTCAGGCTTCTTTCTCTCAATCTACCCCCATCGTGATTTTTTTCAGCCTGGATCTTCTACTAGCTGTGCCTTCAGCAATGAAAATCTTAGTCTAGACTGGCTTCTAAGAAACAAATCAGCTGCCACTCTGCTGGTAGTAATGTGAGGTGTGTTGTAAACAACAAAAATAATCACCAATTTGTGATTCAATGACAACAGGCATTTCTTCTAATTTGTGTCTAGAATTTATTTAACAAGATCATGCTTAACAATTTGTACTGTATGCTTGGCTGCTCCATTTGAATCAGTGGCATAGGGTGGAATTCTAATAGGCTTTTCCCATTATATCTCATAAGAACATTGGAACTAAGAGCAGGAGTAGGCCATTCAGTCCCTCAAACTTGCTCCGCCATTCAATACAATTGTAGCTGATCTCATCTTAGTCTCAACTCCTCTTTCCTGCCCATTTACCACCCTTTGTTAACCAAGATCCTTGCTCCACTTAATTGAAAAACTCTGGGTGGAATTTTCATAAACAAATTTTAAATGTCACACAAGTCTGAAACATTTTTTCAGCAAGCTACCAGGAGCAATTTTGCCACACTTGGTCAATTTTTTTGGCAGCCAGGAGTTTCAAATCACTGTGGGGAGCCTAAGGTTGGAGGAGAAGCTGGCTGCAGGCTGCTATGCATATGCCATGTTCTCCCACGTACTGTGTACAAGAGCGATCTGTCAAACCACCACCCCCACCACACAAACATCGCTGCCCCTCCTCACACACCCCCTGCATCACCACCCCCCCAAAGGATGCTCCCCATTGCCACCGCATCCCCCCCCCCCAGAGCTCTCCAAATCATGCCTTGCACCTTCCTCACAGACCTTCCTCGATCGCCAATCCCCAACAGACACCCCCCATTGCCATCCCCCCGCCACAGAACCCCTAATCGTGCCCTCACAGAGCTCCACCCAAATTGCCATCCTCCCACGGACCCCTCACCATTGCCACACCCCTGCAGCTTCCCCCCACTGTACGCCATCCCCACCACCCCCCGGTTCCCCGTTTGCACTCCCAATCACCAGCCTCCTGATCGCTGGCCTTAACACCCAATTGACAGTTTCAACACCTGATCATTGGCCCCAAGTCCCGATCAGCAGCCCCGACCCCGATTGCCAGCCCCACCACCAGCCCCCAACCTGATGCACGTTTCCCCCCCTCCCTCTCCTCCTACTGACCTTTCCCCTCCCTTGTCTGGCTCCACAATATCTGGATCTTCCCCAGTCAACCTCATCCCCTTTATGAAGCCCTGCTTCCTCAGGTTCCACCTCCCTGGCACAGCCTGGTACCTGATAGGCAGCACCATGATGCCCAGTGGGCAGTGACAGGTGCTAGGTTGGCACTGCCAGGCTGCTAGGCTGGCATTGCCCAAGACACACGGCCCACCCTTTCCCCCGACAACCTGGGAGGGCTTCAATGACCTCTGGTCCCACTGGTGAGGTCATCACATCAGGTCCCCATTGGTGGGGGCCATTTGCAATCCTTGCCTGTGAGGACTATGTGCGAGATCAGACAGCTAAGTGAACCCAGTCTATCAAGCCCCAGTGTCATATCCAGATCTAAATAAGCCTGTAAATTTCTGCCCATTCTGCTTCTTCCTGGGTGCAAGCCTGACTGCGCTGTCAAAAATAGCCTATAAGGAGCAGGAACAGCCCGATGCCAGGCACAATTCATGTTTTTAGTTTCGTGCTTTAATTTCCCACCTTATAATATTAATCGACCAGTGCAGCAGGGCAGAAAGATTGCACTACTTGTGACACTAACATTTAAGAACATAAGAACATAAGAAATAGGAGCAGGAGTAGGCCATCTGGCCCTTCGAGCCTGCCCCGCCATTCAATAAGATCATGGCTGATCTGTCGTGGCTCAGTTCCACTTTCCCGCCCTCTCCCCATAACCCTTAATCCCCTCTCTTATCAAAAACCCATCAACCCGCTTCTTAAAAATATTTAGCGAGGCAGCCTCCACCACTTCAACGGGCAGAGAATTCACCACCCTTTGAGTGAAGAAGTTCCTCCTCAACTCCGTTCTAAACCGCCCCCCCTTTATCTTGAGGCTGTGCCCCCTAGTCCTACTGTCTTTTTTGAGCGGGAAGAGTCTCTCCACCTCTATCCTATCCATCCCATTCAACATCTTATACGTCTCAATGAGATCTCCCCTCATTCTTCTAAACTCTAATGAGTACAAGCCTAGTTTATTCAGCCTCTCCTCATAGCTCAACCCCCTCAACTCCGGTATCAGCCTAGTAAACCTCCTCTGCACTCCCTCCAAGGCCAAAATATCCTTGCGCAGGTGCGGCGCCCAAAACTGCACACAGTACTCCAGCTGCGGCCTCACCAATGCCCTATACAGCTGCAGCAAGACCTCCCTACTTTTATATTCAATCCCCCTCGCTATGAAGGCCAGCATCCCATTCGCCTTCCTGACCACCTGCTGCACCTGCAGGCTGGGTTTTTGCGACTCATGCACAAGGACCCCGAGGTCCCTCTGCACCGTCGCCTGCTGCAGTTTTTCGCCACGTAAGTAATAGTAAAACGTAAGTAAAATTTAAACAAATAAACATGTAAACTGTTAACTCCTTGGTCTCATCCTCCAAGGGACCAATTTCACTTTAGCTACTCTCTTCCCTTTTATATAGTTATAGAAGCTTTTGTTATCTCTTTTGTATTTTGCGTATTTTTCTTTCATAATTTACCTTTGACAGTTTTGTTACTTTTTACGAATCCTTTGTTGATCTTTTAAAGTTTCCCAATCTTCCAGCTTGTCATTGGCCTTTGCAATATAGTATGCCTTGGTTTTTTTCTTTATGTTGTTTTTAACTTCCTTGCTTAGCTTTGGATTTTTTTATCCTCTCACAATCTTCATTCCTCTCTGGAATATATTTTAATTGGAAGGAATTGATTATCTGCTTAAACAACTGCCATTGCTCATCTACTGTCCTACCTTTTAGCCTTCCTCCCCAGTCCACTAGGACCAAGTCTGTCCTCGTGCCTACGTAATTATCTTTGTTTAATTCCAAAATGCAAGTGTGGGACTCCAGTTTCTTGCACTCACACTGAATTTTGAATTCTATCTCTCTTCCCTAGAGGATCCTTAACTATGAGGTCATTAATTAATCGCTGCTCATTACACAATTTCAAACCCAGAATAGCCTGCTCTCTGCTTAGTTCCACAATTTCTAATACGTACAATGAACTCCCCCATGAGGCTATCCTTGCCAATTTGATTAATCCAGTCTATATGCATACTAAAATCACCCATGATTGTTGCCATACTTTACTAATAAGCCACCAGTATTTCCTGGTTTATACTGTGCCCACTGTGGAACTACTGTTTGAGGGCCTATGCATTACTTCCACCAGGGACTTCTTTCCTTTGCTATCATTTCTACCAGTCTGATTCCACATCTGGATCTCCAGTGCTTGATGAAGTTTGGCAATTCCTCTGAACAAAACTGTCACCTGTTGTCATGCCATTTCCTCTGGGAACGCATAAGCCACTTCAAGCGACTGCCCATCACAATGAATAGCTGTTGTCTTTCAAATCCTGAAAACTGTACGTCGCACACTAGCTGGTCATTTCCATAGTTGCAAAGGTACTATTAATAGCTTCTTTTCTGAAGCTTGATCCATGCTTTCATTGTGTCTCCTACGTCCTTATCAAACCCTGACCATCAAAGATAACCATTTGTTAGACTCTTTGTCAAGCTCATTCTTGGGTGTTGAACATGGGGATTGCATAGCAACAATGATCTGTACTTTTCAGGAATTAACCATTTTGCCTCCTGACATAAACCAACCTTTATCAACTGATAACTCATTCTTACTTATGAAACAATGACATGATTTTTAAATTGATCGGCCATCCATTTGCGGTATAATTGTATATCCTTGCCAATCTAAGGTTCCGACAAGCTGTTCTACTTAATGTCATCTGCTGTGACTGCCAGCTCATTATTGTGCAAAAAGAATACTCTTCCTGTTGGGCTCTACCTCTGATAAGGACATTGCATCACCATGGCAACGATCTTCCAATTGCCTGTATTTAATGTCATACTTATAAGCAGACAACATCAATGTCCATTGCTACATTCAGACTGCAGCTAAAGTGGGAGCTGGAGATATTTAAAATAGCCATCCGTGGCTTATAATTTGATTATGAAACTATGACCATACAAGTATTAAGAAATCTTCTTACTCCAAAAAATCAAAGACAATGCTTCACGTTGTGTCTGAGCTTTCTCTTCTTAGGCAGTCCCTCAGAGTCAAAGGTGATTGCTTCCATACTAAAAATGAGTTCTCAGGTGATTGAGGAGTCCAATACATGACCCACAATCTGCGTCACATGTGGAGCAGACATTGGTTGGAGCAGCAGGTGGATGGGGTGCCCGGGTTGCCAAGCGCTCCTTTTGCTGTCGATGTTTGGCTTCACCTTGACAATGAAACACCGGGTGTTCAACTCCTTCCCAGATGCTTTTTCTCCACCTCAGGTTGTCTTGGGTCAGAGATTCTCAGGTGTTGGTGGGGTGTTGCACTTTGTCAAGGAGGCTTTGAAGGTGTCCTTGATGTATTTTACCTGACCACCTGGGCCTTGCTTGCCACGTTGAAGCTCCATGTGAAGTGGTAGTTTCGGAAATCTGGTGTTAAGCATGTGGATAACATGGCCTGCTCAGTGGAGCTGATCGAGTAAGGTCAATTCTTCACTGCTGGGAATATTATCCTGAGCGAGAACACTGATTTAGTGTACCTATCCTGCTAATGCAGCATACTTTTGTTCACTGACAGTGAGGATGTATGAAGCAGATACAATAAATCTCTCCTCACCGTTTCCGAATACATCAGAAGGCACAGCACCTTCTCCATATTGAGAGGCATCGCATGCTAGCTTAATCTTTTTGGACAGATCGTAACGTGCAAACACTGTACCATCTACCAATTTACATTTACACAACTGGAGTGCCTTGTCACACTCCCTTGTCCAATGGAACACCTTCCTCAAGAGCTAGTTCAATGAATGCAATAATCTTGCCACATTTAGTATGAGTTTACCACAGTAAAGTTGGGTGAGTTATCTTATGAGGGAAGGTTGGGCATACAGGACCTGTATCCACTGAAATTTAGAAGGATGAGAGGTGATCTTTTGAAACATATAAAATCTTGAGGGGACTTGACAGGGTGGATGCTAAGAGGATGTTTCCCCTTATGGGAGAGACTAGAATGAGGGCATACAGTTTGAAAATAAAGGTCTCCTATTTAAGATGGAGATGAGTAGGTTTTTTTCTCTTAGATTGTCATAAGTCTTTGGAACTCTCTTTCCCAGAGAGTGGTGAAGGGAGGGTTATTGAATATTTTTATGAATGAGGTAGATAGATTCTTGACTAACAAAGGTATTGGGGGTAGAAACAATGTGGAGTTGAGACAACAGCCAGATCAGCTTACTGAATGGTGGAGCAGACCCTCAGGCCAATTGGCCTACTTCCACTCCTAATTAGTACGTTCAAACGTATGTTCACTAAGTCACAAAACAGATCTGAGTCCAAGAGATATTTTGAGGGGGTGGATATTTATTATTGCTAAGGCATACTCCCTTCCACCTTCTTCCATCAGGAAAAAGATAGAAAAGTCTGAGGACACATACCAACCCACTCAAGAACAGCTTCTTTCCTGCTGCCATCAGACTTTTGAATGGACCTATCTCACATTAAGTCGATCTGTTTCTATACCCTAAATACGACTGTGACACTATATTCTGCACCATCGCCTTTCCTTCTTCCCTATGTACTCTACGAATTGTATGTCTTGTCTGTGTAGCACGCAAGGAACAATACTTTTCACCGTATCCCAATACATGTGACAATGATAAATTAAATCATTAATACATCCAATTAAATCCTCTGGGTCACTGACACCTATATTCTCGGTCCTTTTTTTCATTTCAGTTCAAACAGTTACGTACTGTGCATCTGCTTTAGTGAGGGAATCACAGAATAGTTTCAATGCAGAAGAGGGCCATTCGGCCCATCATGTCTGGTCTAGCTCTTCAAGTGAACTTAGTGCCACTGTCCTGCCTACTCCCTGTAACCCCACACATTCTTCCTTTTTGGATAAAGAATTGTCTCTAATGAGGTCAAGAAACTAATGTGCAATGTATTAATTTGCTAACATATTCTGTTCTCTATGGATGCTATGGTTTGTCTGTGTAATGTGTTAAGAAACATTACTTTTCACCGCATACCGAAACATGTGACAATAATAAATCAAATCAAATCAAATGAAATTTGGTAGGGTATAATCCATTTTGTCTACCCTGTGATCCAAATACTCTACAGAGCTTTGAAACATTTCATGTTTGTGGACGTTTGAACTCCAGGCTTTTTCAAATGTTGGAGCTCCTTAGTCAGCCTGACATCATGGGTCTGCCTGTGTGGAGCTGAAATAAGTATGTCATTCCAATAGTACACTACTCCCTTTGCAAAATTTGGTTCATCACCCTCTGGAAAACTCTGGAGGCTGAAGAAGCACCAAATGGCAGCCAATGAAACTGAGATAGTCCCACATGTGTATTAATAGTAAAGTGTGACTTTGGCTAACAGAAATTGCAGATAGGTGTTTGTCAGGCCCAATATTGAAACAAAAAATCTGGCCTCCTGATAACATTGTGAACAGATCAGCCAAGTTTAGCAAAGTATTGGGTGGGTTACATTCCAGCATTTGACTTATGGTTAATTTATAATACTCAAATCTTCTACTGTCACCAGACTTTGATCCTGCCATTATGGGGGTAGTCCAATTACTCTGTTCTATTTTAGACGTAAAGGCCCAAAAATTCCTGAGTGTGACAACCTCCAGCAGATTGCCATTCTTGGTGGACTTACCCACGTCAAGATTGCAAAGTCCCTGTTTTGCACAATGTTCCTCATTCAGGCTGGGTGAGACCGGAGTAGTGAAGCTCCCGGCAGCATCAGTGAGGAGTAACTGGATTGCAGGGAATAAAGGAATGTCCCTTTTTTATGGCACTAGCGGCCATAAAGGAGAGTTTAAAGGCACAGTTTAAAAGGAGAAAGTAAGTTACAAAGGTGAGTGGTTCAGACAATTGGAGGGAGACTGGGAAGAAAGAGGGGTGGGTGGCAGGGCCATGGGGTTGAGGTGTGGGATTGAATTGACATAGTGAGGGCTGGGGCCAGACCACAGTGGGGTGGGAGTGTGGGATGCATTGGGTCAGGGCTGGGTAGATTTTGATAGAATGAATAGAGTGGGACTGTTTCCACTGGCAGCAGGGTTGAACACATATTTAAGATTTCTGATAAAAGAACCAGTGGAAAGACAAGATTAATTGTTTTGATATGGGGAGTTATGATCTGGACTGCACTGCCTCACATGGTGGTGGAAGCACATTCAAAAATGGGATAGATGCATGCTTGAAAGGGAATGTTGTTGGACTGAATGATTCTGTGAGATTTTGCAGTGTAAACTTTGAAATATTGCAGGAATGTGTGTTTTAAGCTTGTTTCTCTGGAATTTACCTGCAAAGCTGAATTTATCTCCTAGTTTATTACAAGTCAACTGCATCAAGTACAAAATAGGAGTGTAGTACAGTACAGCACTGGCCAAACACCCATGTCTCACCCCAAAAATATCAAAAACTGTATTGCACACAATTTGATGTATTTACCAAGAACTCCATTAAGTATTTCTGTGCAGCTAAGGACAACATGACCATCAGTGTGGTCGTACACAGACAATAACTTGTTTTTAGGAATACACTACCACACTACTGACTTCTATTCGAATCTATCATTCATGGATACTTTCCAGTCTTCATGACATGTGGACATTAATCCTGTAAGATCAGGTTTGCTACAGTCTTTCCTGCAATCAGATTATTGCAGATTCAGACCCAGTAAGAATTTTGTTAGACACATGGTCCAGTGAGTAGTCTTAAGTATTCAAGAGTTATCCTTGTTAGCTATGAAATGTCGTGACACCTCTGTAAGTGATAATGACCAACTAATAAAGTCAGCATGGCTGATGATCTAGCTCACAATGGAGTTATGGTTATACAAGGTGGCTGAACTTTAATGTCATAAAAAACTGAAAATTGGAAATGAACACATTTTAATTTTGATGAAATTTTCTAGTTTTTTGCAGCTCAAAAGTGTCAGCTGCTAGGTGGAAATAATAAAGAAAAGCATTAATTTGTAAAGCACATTGTCACATTTCAGAATGTCTCAACGTATTTCACAATTAAATGAATTACGTCTGCAGTGCAATCAATTTGTCACATGAGCATCTGATGAGGCGATGACCAGTAAATCTGATTTTGGTCGTACACATACCAAATAGTTCTGCATTCTCTTCGTAATGAAGTGGTTCTCTGAACCACATCCCAAAGAGTACTGTGTTGACAGTAGTGTAAGCTCATGTGATAGGTGACACAGCCTTGTGTGGATCAGAAAGAATGCCCATTAGTAAAAATGCCCACGTATATCCAGTATGATTCCAGGCACCCTCTAGCCATAACACATCTATAGCTCATGGAGAAATGTTCATATTAATTAAATAGATTCTTTCAAAGGTCTCATAAGAGTCACTAATACGTCTTGGTTATAAGTGACTGTTTTTCCAAATGGAGCTAAGAATAAAACATCCAAAACTGTAAATTGGTTTAACAAAACAAGTATGGAAATAAAGACCACTTTATGAAGGAGGAATGTTGCTCAAGTCACTGAGAAATCCTTCTTCTTCTTTGAACAAACTAAAGTCATGTTGCCACACTTGTGAAATGTTTTATTTCTTTGCATTTCTTATAATTGACCCAGTGTTAAAATTTGTTGTTACTTATGATAGGACTTTAATCGTATGAATCAGTGCCAGCCTTACACCAAGAATTACCTACCAGTTAAAGCGATATCTTCAGACAAATGCAGATCTCGCATCTGTTGTACAAAAATACTAAAAATAGGAATCGAAGTAGATGAAATAGTCCAACAAGGCTGCTCCAACAACTAACACAATCCTTGGCGTTCTTGAGTTTCAAATCCATTTTCCTGTCCTCTGCCCATACCTCTTAATTCCCTAAGAGATCAAAAATCTGTTTATCCCAGCCTTAAAAGTATTCAACAATGGAGCATCCACATAACCCTCTGGATTAGAGAATTCCAAAGATTCACAACCCTTTGAGTGAAGTCATTTCTCCTCACCTCAGTCCGAAATGATCAGCCCTTTACCCTGAGTCGGTGCCCGAGTGTCTTATATTCCCTGACCAGCGGAAACATCCTTTAGCATCAACTCTATCTAACCCTTCCTGTGTGATCCTTACAGCACTCCACAATGACTTGCTGCAATTATATAGAGCTTTGGTAAAACAACACCTGGAGTATGGTATACAGTTTTGCTTTTCTTATCTCAGGAGGGATATTCTTGCCGTAGAGGGAGTGCAATGGAGGTTCACTAGACTAATCCCTGGGATAGTGAGATTGTCTTGTGAGGAGAGATTGAGGTAACTATTCTCTAGAGCTACCAAGAGGTGATTTCACTGAAATTTACAAAATTTACCAGCATGCGGCAGGGTAGATGTAGGATGTTTCCCTGGTTAGGGTAGTCGAGTAAGAAGTCTCACAACACCAGGTTAGGGTAAGCTATAACCAGGGAACACAGTCTCAAAACAAAGCGAAGGGCATTTAAATCTGAGATGAGGAGGAATTTCTTCACTCAGAGGATTGCAAGTCGTTGGGATTCTACCCAGAGGGCTGTGAAAGCTCAATCACTGAGCTTGTTTTGAAACAGAAATCGAGATATCTGAATACATATGGCCTCAGGGGATACAGGATGCTGGGAGGAAAATGGAGTAGAGGTAGATGATCAGTCATTATCTGTTTGAATGACAGAACAGGCTTTACAAGAAATATAGCCTACTCCCATTCCTATGTTCATATTTACTACCTGCCTTCTTGAAAATGCCCTGTTTAAGCCCATTCTCTGCTTTCTGTCGATTAACCAATCCTCTATCCATGCTAATATATTACCCCCAATTCCATGAGTCTTTATCCTTTAACACTTTGTGAGGCACCTTATTGAATGCCTATTGGAAATCCAAGGTTTACAATATAGGTTTCCCTTTATCTACCCCATTAGTTAAACCCTCAAAAAATCCTAATTTGTCAAACAGAATTTCCCGTTAGCAAAACCTTATTGATTTGCTCTAATCAGGCATTGCTATTCACAGTGCATTGTGAAGACTTTCTTAATAGTAGAATCTAGCATTTTTCCAATGATTGATGTTAGGATAACATTAGATGGGATACACTGTAAAAAGGAATGTCACACCATTGTTAATTGTTTACCTTAAATGGGTTGGTGTCTCCTTGGAAATGCTGGTTAAAATAATTTGATGCAAGCATGTTAAAGAAATTGAATTGGGTACTTTTTTTAAAAAGGCCCGAGCATCTCAGTATTCAATTATAGCCCACAACCATTCATTTGCATTGTGCATTGCTGGTGTTAAATTTGTGCATCAGCATTAATTTTCACATGTGATCCAATGACTGATCTATCCATCTCACTACCACCTCTCACAATTGTCTCTAAGTTGTCTAACTCCTTATTCGACATCCAGTATTGGATGGGCAGAAATTTCCTTCAGCTAAATATCAAGAAGATAGATCAAAGCCATCACCTGTGGTTACCGTGGCAAACTCGGTGTTCCCGAGCCACCAACTCCTTCCTTTTCCTGCTACCTGGCTGAGGTGGAACCAGACTGAGTCACAATCTTGGTGTTGAATTTGATCCCAAGTTAAGCTCCATTCACATATCATGCCATCTCTAAGACTGCCTATTTCCAGCTCTGTAATTAGACTGCTCGCCTGCTTCAACTCAACTGCTGTTGAAATTCTTGTCTATGCTTTTCCTACATCTGGACTCAGTTTTTGCAGTGGCTGGTCCCCCATATTTCACTCTCCCTACACATCCAAAACTCTGCTGCCCATGTCCTAATTGGTATCAAGAATCTTTCATCCCTCACCCCTATGCTCACTCACGTACATCAGTTCCCGCTTGAGCAATGACTTCAATTTAAAATTCTCATTCTTGTTCCTAAATCCCTCTATGGTATTATCTCTCCCTCCCTCCGTAACCTCCTCCAGCCATATAAATCTCTGAGCCAGCTTTACTCCTCCAAGTCTGGTCTCTTGTGCATCATTGATTTTAATTGATTCATCACTGGTCGCCATGCCTTTAGCTGCCAAGGCCCCAAGCTCTGGAATTCCCTTCATTAACCCCTTCACCTCTTTACCTCTGTGTGCCCCTTTACGAGGCTCATTAAAACCTACCTTCTTGGTCAGACATTTGATCATCTTCTGGAATAATTCTGTAGGTGGCTTGGTTTCAGGTTTTGCTTTATAATACAATTGGTTGTTGTTTTTGCTGCCTGCTATTTGAAAAGTCTGTTACGTGCAGAGACCGCTACTTGTGCTATTTATTGGTCGCATACACCATTAGGGAGCCAGAAATCAGAGGCGGCTCATGCTGTTTAAAGGCAGTCTGCACTTCTTGAAGGGGAGGTGCACTGTGGCTGCCAGATGTGGTGAAACTCATTTCAAAACTGAATCTTGTGTGGTGAAGTTCAACTAAACTTGTGGGACAGTGCGAATCGAGTTTATCTGAGAGTACTTTTAAGGTCTTGGTGCTAGATGTGGTGAGATGCAGGGAGCTGCTGGATTTAAATATTTCCACAGGCCTTCACTTGCTTTTCCCCCCCTCTGATTCCCCCAACTTGATAACAAATAAATACCCACTGGCAGGAAAAATTAAAGCAGGGCGGCCTGGTCAATTTTCTCCCGGAGTCTGCGCGGGCTTGTAACGAGTGCTCTGGGATCCTCCCACAGTTCAAAGATGTATGGGTTAGATTGGCCATGCTATTTTGCCCCTTAGTGTCGGGGGGGGTGAAATTAGCTGGGGTAAATGCATGGGGATAGGGCTTGTGTGAGATTGTGATTGGTGCAGACACAATGGGCCAAATGGCCTCCTTCTGCACTGTAGGACTCTATGATTCACCCCCAACATTTCTGCTGGGGGTTGCAAAGAGTCCAGCCTCAATGTACAATCCCATCCATAAGATAGTATGACCAAGGATTGGAGGAGTTTAGAAATTAGTACTGTTGATTAAAAAAGGGAATAAAATAGAATGCAAGAGTGAACTGGTCAGGAATAATATAACAGATTATCAAGTATTTAAAAAGAGGAGCGGTTAAGATAATCATAACTAAAATAGAGGCAGAGACAGGAAAAATTATCATGGGAATGAAGGGCTGGGACTTCAAAGAGTTTAAGTCAATAAATATTAACAGTGAAACAGTATTATAGAACAGAGGGATGAATTTTACACTTCTCATTTCCTGGCAGCAGAGGGGGTGGTGGGGAGGGGGTCCTGTAATTCCCCAGATGACTTTTCCATCATCTTCCCATCTAGCCAAGCCTGCCTGCAATTTTATACTTTATGGTGGAACAAGCAAAGCTTGGGCCAGCCCACCCACCTTGTATTAATTGTGACCTTTAAGTGGTGCACTGTCACATTTATGTTGTGGGCGACACGTTGGCATAATGCTTCCTCACAGCCTGAGAGATCTGGTCCATTTCCTGCCTCGGGTGACTGTCTGTGTGGAGTTTGTAGGTTAGGTTGATTGACCATGCTAAATATGGTTACAGGGGTGAGGTGGGGTTGGGGGGTTTACCTGGGTAAAATGCTCTGTCAGATTCAATGGGCCAACTGTTCTCCTTCTGTACTATAAGAGCTCTATGGATTCTGTGCTATACGTTTGTGTCTACTTGTCACATTTCGGTTAACATTACCGAATATACTGTGCCTTATCCTTTCTCTTTAACTTTCCAAGTCACTCCCTCATGTGAATTCTCCCCCACATTATTTTGTTTACAGCTGCAGTTATACAATTCAATAAAAAGTCTGACAACACCAGGTTTTAGTCCAACCTATTTATTTGATAATATACTCACAAGCTTTCGGGGTTAGCCCCTTTGTCAGGTGATTCACCAGGACACTGGTCCCGGCATGGTCCAGGTGGTCCCAATGGTGCAACTTCCTCATTTTCCTCAGTGCTGGTGCCTAAGAATTGAAACCCAAAGTTAAATGTCCTGCAGGAAATACTGAACATAATCATTCACAGTTAAACTATTCTATAACAGCATTTCAATTATGGAAGGCCAGTGAATGATTGCAGAAAACTCAGATATCAGCTGGTAAAACCGCAATGGAAATCGGTAACTCTGTTTGAATGGCAGTAAGTCTCAAAATGACAGTCTCGAGTTAGTCAATTAGAATTTATGATTGCCAGCACGTTACGCAGCACACCACAGCTCCAATTCTGGAGTAGAAATATATCTACATCTGCAGGCTGCTGCAGTTCAGTTCAGAATTGGAGTCACTGGTGCACAAAGTTAATTGGCGCAGTTTATCTCTAAAGTAAAGTAAATGAACCAAATTAATTACAGAAGTCTGTGTGGGGACTAGAGCTATCAGACGTTTTGAAATTCAGAAATATGCAAAGCTGGGTGACTATGATATTGGTAAATGCTTCCAAAACAATTTACATTTGAAAAAAAGAAATAACCAGAGTCTATAATTATCTCCTGGATAGCACGATCAGACTCATCAAATACCATCTGTCAGCATATTTACAGCGATTTGCACATGGTTAATCTATTCTTGACAGCAGCTGAGCTACTACAATAAAGATAAATCAATAAAAGGAACTGCTTTAAGGAAACAAAAATGATATTGGTTACCGTGACCAGGATGGGCACAGAAGCAACAGGGATACCCTACCATGGTGTTTTGCCACCTCCCGCAGCAGTCTCCCCATCGTCACTCTTTCATTTGCTTTTCCCAGACTCAGTCCATTTAGTTCAGCTTTGGACTTCCAGGTGCTGCTTGCTCATTAAGATCCTCTCTGCCAAAGATATGAGCGGTCACTTGTAAACGATCCTTGACTTTTCCCAAAATTGTGACAAGTACAGGAAGTCTGTCTTATTCTTTTTGTAAATGTGCTTAAAGTGCTATAACTTAATTCAAAACCTTTTTTTTAAATGTAACAAAAAAGGAATGATCGGTCTCTCTTACAGCCTCGTAACCTTTTGACCCAGGCATGGATTGGATTGTGCATCTGCATTTTACATGGGCTAGATTAGCTTTTCGTCGGTAGTTGACACAATGGGCAGGATCCTCCACTCTTACCTGTGGTGGGACCTGTTGCGAGGGAGAATGGAAAGTTTGGCCAAGTTCCAGCCAAAACTCCATTCACCTTCTGAGACACCAGAAAATCCCAGCCACGAACAAGGACTGAAAATTTCAGCCACGTGTGAATGGGAAAATTGCCTGAAGATCCTTAAAGTTGAAAGCCCCTCCTCCTCAATATTTTCTGTCCTCTTAACTAGAAGATAGCATCATTCTCACATGTTCCAGTAGGATGCCTCTTTGCCCTCACAGAATTTGGTTCTATCATTGTGACGGAGGGAAAACTGAATTGTGTATGGAAATACTGGACTTTGAGTAAGACCAATGGGTTTTAAAAGAAAAATGGAAATTAGAGCCAAAGATTCCGAGTTAGTAATTGGCTGAATTGCTGGTAGGTGATACTAAAAGAGAGACAATGGAGCTACAACCATCCACATGTAAGGGTAATTTATTAGCTCGGATAGAGGATTGGCTAACCAACTGAAGGCAGAGTTGGGATAAATGGGTCCTTTTCTGGTTGGCGAGATGTAACTGGTAGGATGGCACAGGGTTTGGTCCTTAGGCCCCAACTATTTTAGTCTATATTAATGACATGGATGCAGGGATAGTAGGTACCATAGCCAAATTTGCAGATGACACTAAAATAGGCGGGATAGTAATTTCGATAATGGATATGGATAGGTCAAGCAAAATTTGGTAGATGAAGTGTAACGTAGAAAAGTGGCGACTAGGGGATTTTCACGTCACAGTGTTAATGCAAGTCTACGTGTGATAATAATAAATAAACTTTAAATTTTAACTTCGTGAATCACAGAAACCTAGTATGCAGGTAATAGGGAAGACAAATGGAATCTTGGCATTTATTGTTAAAGGAATATAATATAAAAGTAGTGAAGCATTGCCGCTACTGTACAAAGCATTAATGAGAACACACTTAGAATACTATTCACAGTTTTGGTCCCCTTAATCGAATAAAGATGTAGTTGCACTGGAGGTGGTTCAGAGGAGGTTCACTAGATTGATTTCAAAGATGAAGGGTTTGTCGTAGGAGGAGAAATTGGGCAATTTAGGCATATAATCCCAGAAGTTTAGAAGAATGAGAGGATAGTTAATTGAGATGCATCCGATGATAAGGGGGACTGACAAAGTAGATGTGGAGAGGACTGGTAAGGAGGCAGGGAATTTGAAAGGTTTAGAGTATTACAGAATAATTGTGATATTACCATTCCCAGCTGATTCCACGTGGCTAAAATGATGGTTAAAGCATTGAGTGATGGAGGACATAAACAGGTGGACTTTCCAAAGAAAGTCCTCTTTCAGGACAAACTAGAACGAGAGGCCTTAGTTTTAGGATAAGGCGTAGCAGATTTAAAACAGGTGAGGAGAAATTACTTCTCTCAAAGGGTCATGAGTCTGTGGAATTCACTACCCCTAGAGCACGGTGGATACTAGGACATTGAATATACTTAAGCAAGAGGTGGACAGATTTTTAATTAGTAATAAGTTGAAGGGCTATGGTGAATGGGCAGGAAAGTGGAGTTAAGGCCAAGATGAGATCAGATGTGATTGTACTAAACAGCGGAGCAGGCTTAAGGGGATAAATGGCCTATCCTGCTCCTAGCTCATATGTTTACCCTGTTTCCAGACAAGGATGTTTACCTTAAGCTATAGAGCAAGCCATATGAAAGCTGATGGCTATCACCTGTGGAGATAATGGAAGCTAATTACATTTTCAGCGAGAATGATTCAGTGAACCATGTCGCAGACAGGGTTGTGAAACTCAGGCATATAGAGAGGCTGGGATAAAAGTCAATTGTAAATCTTGATCAGATGAAGACTACTGCTGGGGTTGTCAGAGTGTGTGTGACATAGAAGCAAAAAGCCTACCATCTGCAGACACTCCAGCATAAGTTTTTATGAGGCAGCTCACTCTCTCTGATTGCTGAGGGAAGAAAAGTCATCAAAGCCAAAGTAGAAAAGGAAACAAGGCAACTTACCAATCAAAATGCAGAACATTGGAATCCTGAAACCAACTATTCACCAGCTGAAGGCAGCACTACTGGAATCACGAATTGCAATGGCCGCGATGTTGCATCAGCTAACTGAGGGACAGGTTCAAAGACTGTTTCATTTTTTTTGGACTTATTATGGACTCAATTCTCATTTCTAATTTATGTGAATGTATATGCAAGCCTTTTATAATTTTCTTGTGTTTGGTAGTTAATAAACTCTATCTTTAACTCAAGAAAATCTGGTCAAATTGACCCCTTTTAAAACTAAATGTATTGAACTGGGAAACCTTATAAACAAGGGAAGAAATCCCTTTAGATTAATCTTGTTGTGACCAACCAAGGGGCTTGAATAAAGAAAGAGGTCCAGTTCATTCCTGCTTCGCCTGTGGAATAATGTATCTGGGTATCCCGGCCAGCTGTTAATAAATTTGGGGAATCTCACCTGGGGACTGGCGGTAACAACTCTCAACATCACACAGAAAACAGAAATGCTAGGCGTTAACCTCAAAAGGGCGCTCTTGCATATCCCCAAATGCAGTTTATTGTTGCCAGGGCGATTATTATATTCTACCAGAAATATTTCCAGTTAGATCAATGCACCTCCTCGTTGGTTATAACATTATATACCCTGCCAAGTAAATAAGCTCATCATAGCTTCCCTGTCCTCACCATCAATGACCACCTCTTTAGTGTGCTTTCCTTCTCCTGGCACTTTTCCCATATCATGACTATAATTTTTATCCTTGAAAACTCTACCTATTTATGCTCTTTGTCACTGAATGCTTTAACCATCATCATTTCAGTAATGTGGAGTCGGCTGGGAATGGTAACATCACAATTATTCTGTAATACCTTTCAAATCCCCCACTTCCCAATGGTCCCAAATAATAGCAAAGTGGGTAATAAGATACAGACTTCATGCATTCAAAATCATTCTCCTCACAAACAGAATGGCAGGCAACTAAAACTCACCACAACATATGTGAATGCATCACCATCATGCTGTTCATGATTAGAGCAAATTCTGATTTGATTTGATTTATTATTCTGACATATATTGGTATACAGTGAAAAGTATTATTTCTTGCATGCTATAGAGACAAAGCATCCCATTCATAGAGGAAAGGAGAGAGTGCAGAATGTAGTGTCACAGTCATAGCTAGCGTGTAGAGAAAGATCAACTTAGTGCAAGGTAGGTCCATTCAAAGCCTGACCTCTTTTTAAGTTCACTTATGGGACATGAGCCTCGCTGGCTGGCCAGCACTTATTGCCCATTCCTAGTTGCCCAAGGGCAGTTGAGAGTCAACCACATAGCTGTGGGTCTGGAGTCACACGTAGGCCTGACCAGGTAAGGATGGCAGATTTCCTGTCCTAAAGGACATTAGTGAAATAGATGGGTTTTTCTGACAATTAATAATGGTTTCATGGTCATCTGTAGATTTTCAATTCCAGATTTTTATTTAATTGAATTCAAATTCCACCACCAGCCTTGGCAGGATTTGAACCCGGGGCCCCAGAACAGTAGCTGAGTTTCTGGATTAATAGTCTAGTGATAATACCACCAGGGAGCGAGTGGCTGAGGCTTGAAGTGAGAATCAAGGCCTTCACTAAGTACTATACCACTCCCTGTGGCCATCACCATCTTCAAACAGCAATACAGACCTCCAAACACCTCTACTAACTCAGCAACAGCCATCAGAAATTAATCAACACCTAATCTGAAGTGGTTATTGAACACTTGAAGTAGTGTTGCAGGGGCTTCATTCCTGCTGCTGAGTAGACAAGGTTAACAAAGAACAAAGAACAAAATCAGCCCGGGAAACAGGCCCTTCGGCCCAACGAGCCCGCGCCGCCATCTCAACACCACCAGTCCCCCTCTCTACCCATGACCCCTGTCTAATGTTTTATGGCCATCCAGATTGAGGGAAACTGATTTAGGGACAATTTATTCCTGCCAATCAGCCTAACAGCACATCTTTGGGGTGTGGGAGGAAACCGGAGCACCCGGAGAAAACCCACGCAAGCACGGGGAGAATGCGCAAACTCCCACAGACACTGGCCCAAATCCATGTGTCTGCACAGCAATCAGCGATAGTCACCGAGCTGTCGTCTTGCCCAGTATCTTGTCCAGTTTAAGCACACACTAACGACATGAAGCACTAGGCCAATCTCGAACAACCAAGAGCAGCCCCAGTAAGACCCATCGTGTGTATGCCCCTCGTTGGACATCAAGGTGGACCAACTTAAAACCTGTGAATGAAAAGAGAAAAAACATTATTATCATACTATACCCATTTACATTACCAGGGACGCCCCAATGCTAATGACCCTTATTTAAAAGGATCTCCTATATCCACCCATCTCCAACTCAGTCATGTGCCTGTCTAAGTTACTCTTAAAGGACTCTAGCGTGTTTGCCTCCACCACCTTACTTGGCAGAGCATTTCATACCCCCACTACCCTCTGTGTGAAAAACCTCCCTCTAATATCTGTGTTGTACCTCTCCCCCCTCACCTTAAGTCCATGGCCCCTTGTCCTACGTGTCTCTATTATAGGAAATAGCTTACCTCTGTTTACTCTATCTATACCCTGCATAATCTTATATACCTCTATTAGATCCCCCCTCAGTCGGCGTCTTTCAAGGGAAAAGAGCCCCAATTTCTTCAATCTTTCCTCATACCCCAGTCCTTCCATACCAGGCAACATCCTGGTAAACCTCATCTGCACTCTCTCCAGAGTCTCCACGTCCTTCCAGTAGTAAGGCGACCAGAACTGGACGCAGTACTCTAAATGCGGCCTAACCAACGTTCTGTACAACTGCAACATTAGACTTCAGCTCTTTATATTCTATACCCCTTCCTATAAAGGCTAACATACCATAGGCTTTCTTCGCCACACTCTCCACTTGCACTGCCACCTTCAAAGACTTGTGCACTTGCACCCCCAGGTCTCGCTGCAATTCTATACTCCTTACGGGCTTACCCTTTATCGTATAACTTCCCCCTACATTATTCCGGCCAAAATGCATCACCTCACATTTATCCGGATTAAACTCCATTTGCCACATATCTGCCCAATCAACCAGCCTATCAATATCCTGCTGTATTGCCAGACATTGCTCCTCACTGCCTGCCAATCCAACCATCTTGGTGTCATCAGCAAATTTGCTAATCACACCACCTACTCCCTCTTCCAGATCATTTATATACACTACAAAGAGAAGAGGTCCCAGTACTGAGCCCTGCGGCACACCACTAGCGACAGACCTCCAGCTAGAAAAAGACCCCTCCACTACTACTCTCTGACTCCTCTTAGCAAGCCAGTTCTCTACCCATCTAGATACCTGACCACATATTCCATGAGCTTTAATCTTCTGTACCAACCCACCATGAGGGACTTTGTCAAACGCCTTACTGAAATCCATATAGACGACGTCAACGGCTTGACCTTCGTCAACTGTTTTTGTCACCTCCTCAAAGAATTCTACCAGATTTGTAAGGCAAGACTTCCCCTTGACAAAGCCATGCTGCGTATCCTTAATCAGATCGCAACGCTCCAAGTGCGCATACATCCTATCCCTAAGAATCCTCTCCATCAACTTACCTACCACTGATGTTAAGCTCACCGGCCTATAGTTACCCGGGCTATCCCTCCTATCCTTTTTAAACAACGGTACCATGTTTGCTATCTTCCAGTCCTCTGGGACCTCACCTGTGTCCAAAGAAGAGACAAAGATTTGCGTCAGAGGCCCAGCAATCTCATCCCTCACCTCTCTAAGCAGCCTAGGATAAATGCAATCAGGACCCGGAGATTTATCGGTTTTAATGCCCTCTAAAAGCCCTAACACCTCTTCCCTCGTAATCGATAGATCTTTCAATTGGTCTACCGCTCCCTCAATGACAGTACTGGACATCAAGCCCCTCTCCTTTGTGAATACCGACGCAAAGTATTCATTCAGGATCTCCCCCATTCCCTCTGCCTCTAAGCACAATTCCCCATGCCGGTCCCTGAGAGGACCGATTTTACCCCTAGCCATCCTTTTGTTCTTAAAAAGTTAATTGGAATGCTAGCCTGAGAGATCTGCAGGAATGGCACCACTACAGGCGAATCACAATCTGCCGACTCTACATATTGATGGCACATGTGTCTCGTCCTGGAATATTTGCTGCAGCCCACATCAGAACCATGCACATGTTATACAAACAGCATTTTGTACATGGTTCATTCTGTAAGTTAAAGCACCGTAAGTGTTAGTTATTTATATTCTGATGCCATCTCCCTCATGACTTTTTGTTGTTGGCTTCATTCTATCTAGATTGTAAGGAGTTAACTTGAAGTAGCTATATCAACTGTGCAGATCTGGTGATTTATGTGGTAACCATAGCAACTGCACGGTGTCTCCTTGTTCCTTTGACTTGGAGGTGCCATCAGATGCAATTGCCGCTCTCACTGTGACTGGGTTAAGCTCAGGGACAGAGGCAGTCATAGTGGACCCAAGCTGATCTTTGAGGGACTCACTAATTGTGCACCTTTTAAACTCTGCTTTCTGATAGCTCCCCTCTCCGCTGTAAATATACAATGGTCAACAGAATAAGCATTACTAACAGGAAGGCACTCCAAAGCACAAGGCTGAAATCTTCCTTGTTGCTCCATTCCAAGGAAAGTAAGGTTAATAGCAGATAAAACCATGAGGAGAAGCAAACCACTATCACTTCATCTTGATCTTTCCCCCATGGTTCCTATTCCCCTTCTGTTCCTCCTCTTATTGTTGCCCCTGCAGCAGGTTAATGGTGATAGATGCTAGTAATGGCTGCCATTCCCTTATATCTGCCCTGGTTTTTACCCTGTAGGCCTTCAGAGAAATATTTTCCCCGGTGTGTGGGTCTCTGTAGGCCTTTGGGAGACATCTTCCAGATATTTCTGGACACCATTGCAGGCATCTAATTTGTGGTGGGATCCCCTTTGGAAACCAGTCATGTATATATATAGTTTTAAAATTTATTTTTATGGGATATAGATGTCGCTGTCTAGACCAGTATTTATTGTCCATCCCTAATTGCCCTTGAGAAGGTGGTGGTGAACTGCCATACTGAACCGCTGCAGTCCCTGAGGCGTCAGTACATCCACATTGCTGTTGGGAAAGAATCCCAAGATGTTAACTCAGCAGCAGTGACGGGACAGCGATTTATTTTTAAGTCAGGACAGTAAGTGAACCTCCAGTGTTGGTGTTCCCAGGCACCTGCTGCTCTTGTCCTTCAAGGTGGTATCGGTCACAGGTTTGGAAGGTGATATCCTGCACTGTATCTTGTAGACAATACACACTACTGCTTGTCAGTGGTGGAAGGATTGAATGTTTGCGGAAGGGGTAGCAATCAAGTGGGCTGCTTTGTCCTGGATAGTGTCAAGCTTACGTTGCTGGATCTGTACACATCCACGCAAGGGGAGAGTATTCTATCACACTCCTGATCTGTGACATGAAGATGGTGGACTGGCTCTGGGGAGTCAAGAAGTGAGTTACTCGCCACAGGACTCCTAGTCTTTGACCTGCTCTGATAACCACAGTATTTATACAGCTAGTCCAGTACAATTTCTGGGCAATGGTAACCTCCAGGGTATTGATAATGGAGGATACAGCGATGGTAATGCCATTGAGTGTCAAGGGGCGACAGTTAAATCCTCTCTTGTTGGAGACGGATATTGCCTGCACTTGTGTGGCACAAATGTTAGTTAGGCCCTTACACATGAAACAGGCTGAGGCCTCAGTAGTGTCAGGGGAGCAGGTGGAATCCTTGCTTCTCCTCTTCTTCCAGTTTATTCTCGGAGTATGAACATCACTGACAAAGACAGCATTTATTACCCAGCCTAGTTTCCCTTGAGAGGACGATGGTGGTCCCATGCATGTCCTTCACTTTACAACCTGGGTTGAATCTAACTCAGATGAACAGGAGAAAGGTCTTGCTTCTTTGTGACATACACCTGCGATATTTACAGTGAGATTTCTCACATCTGTAATTCAACACCAAGGAAGGGGGGGGGGGAGTTTTCCCATCCTGTCCTCCATGGGAATTGCAGTGGGCAGGGTGGGGGGGAAGTGGGGGCAGACCATGCAAAATTCCATTGACCTTGGGCACGATTTTCCGGTTTTGGGGAAAGCGGGGCTGGAAAATCCCTCCCAACATGTGTAGTAAAGGTAGGAATGGAAATATAGGCTAGGTGCTTCTGGCCTCTTTCATCATAACTTTGTTAGAAGTGCGGTAGAAATATGCCTACACACATAAACACCATGGGCACAATCTTACTGGCCATTCATGCCCCACTGCTGCTGCAATTCAGGATGGAGAATTTGGTGCTCAGCCAAATATCTACTCACCATAGCAGGACCAGAAATTCCCACCGGCATGAACAGCCGGAAGATTGCCCCCCAGGTATTTTTAGTGAGCTAGGACAGCGGGACAGGAGCACTAATGAAGTGGGAATGCTAGTCTGACTGGGACTCATTGTTGTATGGGTTTTATCTTACTTCTCACCTATTCTCCAGCAACCCTTTTTTATGCCTGGTGTAGAAATGGATGATGGGATGGTGCAGAGGGAATATTTACTGTATAACTAATGCAACATAAGAACACTTGACACTAACACTGGAAATCAACCAGTTGAAGATTTCACACTTACAGCATTGGCATTGCTTTTAATTGCTCCAACCAATTACTTCTGAAATGCTTTTCTTCCATGACTAATTCGAGCACAGCAAGGTGTCTTAAACAACAAAGAACAAGCGTGTAAATCATCTGCATTTTGTCAGTGTTAGTTAAAAGTTGGCCACGTAGTACCATCAATTCTTCTATACCTACTTAATGACCAGATCCAGCTGATAGGGCTTCAGTTTAATAATTCATCTAAAAGCCGGTGCCTCTGACCATGCAGCTGTTCCTCACTATAGTTTTGTAGAGAAATGGGCTTTCATGGGGATTGATTTATTGTGATATCATCTTGTTTAGCAAAATACAAGGTTCTTTTTCAACTGGCTGCAGATTTAACTTCAACATGGTGTAAGGTTAGAAGCAGTCAAAGCTTTTGTCTTTCATGTTGTACAAATCCAGTCTTTTCTCTTGCACAGTAACGTAATCTCCCTCTGTCTCTAATGCTAGCTGTGTTTGTCTCAATCTCACTAATTGATTTTTGACTGACAAGTTGCCCTCTACCCTCTAGGACTCATTATTACCTGACAGTATTACAGTGACTGTATTACAACTCTGAATACACTCCTTCATCTTGCATTTAGAAAGACAACCAATTTATAATGGCTGCTTAACCATACTTAGATTATTTAGTCTGCAGGCAATTCAAAAACATATATTAGACTACCATCACTTAGCTGCTGGGATATTGGTCTCAATACAAACTAAAGCAATAAATATATTGGGATCGATACTCTTCAGTTGTGAGTTTACCAGTAAAATTGTTTAACATTTGCAGAGAACTTGTGCACCCTCACTAAATGTTCATGGCTGTCTCCCAGGACTATTAGTTTATTCAAAAGGGAATCTGACTGGGAGGAGCAATTCAGTGTTGTTCCAACAACAGAAAGAGCGAAGGCAGCCATTTTGAATCCGTAGCAATCGAGCTGAGTGCAACGTCCTAGGCTAGCTTATAGGGCAGCGGACATTTGAAACCTCTTCAATTGAACTGTTAATGTCTATAAACTGGTAAACGATTATCCAGCTTTTTGTTGTGAGGGGTCAGTGCCAAATAGGGGAATGGTCCAGGCTCATGGAAGAAGGAATAAATTATTTCTACTTCTAAAATTTATTCCCTCCTGGCTCCTCAAGGGCAATGATATGAGAGGGTCATTATCTAGTGCACTGTCAGAAGCACATTTCCTGTTTACAGCCACCTTGCTTTCTGTTTGGAACACCATCTGGAACTGGTCACCCAGATTCACATGATGCAACAATATCCCTCATCCTTTCTTAAGCAAGCATTTCTTTATTCACAGCAGCTGAGTGAGAAAAGTAGTCGGGAGGATCACGTGATTGGCACTTCATTGTCAGAAAGTTCCATGTGATGACACATAGAACACCTTCATTACCTTAGTTCTTGTTAAAGGATAACTTGCCCGTATTCAAAGGAAGTGTCACTTCAATCTCCCAAAGCTACTACTTCAAGTTATCAGGCAGTCAATCCAGAACCTCTTGCTAGTGTAATAGAAGTATGAAGATACTATTAAAGGGCAGACAAATGTTGGGTTTTTAACTGTGCAGCCTAGATGTGTTTAATGTATAATAATGCTGACATATTGGGTTGGACTTTTACCACCTCGCACATCACGGGAATCAGAGCGGGCGAGCAGCACACCATGGGAAGGTCTGTAGACCTTGGGTCGGATTTTCTGGACTTGAGGCAAACGCAGCTGGAAAATCCTGCCCATTAAATTTGTTTTCTGTTCAGTAGTAACATAACATGAAATTCAAGTACCCAGATTGTCAAAAGGTTGAAAAATAAGAACATAAGAAGTAGGAGCAGGAGTAGGCCATCTAGCCCTTCGAGCCTGCCCCGCCATTCAATAAGATCATGGCTGATCTGAAGTGGCTCAGTTCCACTTTCCCGCTTTCTCCCCATAACCCTTAATTCCCTTGTCTGTCAAAAACCTATCTACCCGTGACTTAAATATATTTAGCGAAAAAATATAAATCCTTTCTTCCATTAGTATCAAATCTTTATAAACATTAATGAAAAAGTGGAATGATGGATCATTTATGTTTGGGATTGAGATGCAGCCATTTAATAAAAGTCTTACCTCACTTGTAGTCGTATGGCCTCTACCATGAGGCACAGGCTTGGGTCATCCATGTTACATTCAGTTCCAATGAACACATTGTACTAGAAACAAAGTACTCATTGAACCTGTAATAATATACAATGTATGTTACTGAACGACTTTCAGATCCACTAGGAGAATGTTGCGCGCTTAACTCCTCATCTCTAATCAACTGGGCAGCACAGTTCAGTTGGTGAAAGCTTTTATCACTAGTTTCCTGTGATTAAATAAGCCAGTACCTCATCTGCTAAACACAAAAGGAACCTTCCTCTCTGTGGGGTTTCTCGGGCTCAAGGGTGTTGTCCAGTCAGTCTGACTAGGTCTCCAGCAGCTATATTCATTCCACTTCCCAATTCTCTAGCCATTGTCAAAAGTTTCGAGCTGCCCTACTCATGGCCTTGGCTCTTACCACATGCAAGTCAAGTCTTGGAGCTTCTCGCTGCTAGCTCCCACCCTCATGGCAATGGCTCCACCTTCTCAGCCTGCCAAGGACATGGCTCCCTGCACAGATGAAGCCACGGGGACCTGGTCAGATCCCCTGCTCGGTGCTCTACCCACATAGAATCATAAAATGGTTACAGCAAGGCAGGAGGCTGTTTGCCCTCTTGTGTCTGGGCCAGCTCTCTATAAAATCTATTCAGCAAGTCCCACTCTTTCCCCTTAAGCCTATATTCTTTAAGTTTATGAAGATCTTCTTGTAATTTGTATCCATCACCCTGACTATCCCAAATGTCTGTTGCAAATTTAGAAATTAAGTTTTTGTTTACAAGGTCTAAATTGTTAACATAAGTTGTGAGCAAGAGTGTCCCAGCAATGGTACTTGTAGGATTCCAGCTCTCACTTTCTACCGTACTGAATAGATATCCTTTACTCTGATGCTCTACTTTCTGTCTTATACCCTGTTGTGACCAGTCCTCACCTGGATCTCCAGGTGAGATCCCTCAACTTGCTACCATCCGGCTGAGATATCCCAGACTTTTATGCCCCAGGTGAGGAGGAATGAACTGGTTTTCTTTTTTTAATTCAACCCCCTCTGCTGGTCACAACAAGATTAATTTTAAAAAGGTGCCCCTCCCCACAACCCTCCCCCCACCACACACACACACACACACACACACTCTTTTCCCTTGAAGGACAGCGACTGAGGGGGGATCTAATAGAGGTATATAAGATTATGAAGGGTATAGATAGAGTAAACAGAGGTAAGCTATTTCCTATGATAGAGACACATAGGACAAGGGGCCATGGGCTTAAGGTGAGGGGGGAGAGGTATAACACAGATATTAGAGGGAGGTTTTTCACACAGAGGGTAGTGGGGGTATGGAATGCTCTGCCAAGTAAGGTGGTGGAGGCAAACACGCTGGAGTTGTTTAAGAGTAACTTAGACAGGCACATGAATGGGTTGGAGATAGGAGGATATAGGAGATTGTTTTAAATAAGGGTCATTAGCATTGAGGCGTTCCTGGTAAGGTAAATGGATATGGTACAACAATAATGATTTTTTTTCTCTTTTCACTCACAGGTTTTAAGTCAGTCCGCCTTGTGTCCAACGAGGGGCATACATGCGATAGGTCGTACTGGGGCTGCTCTTGTTTGTTTGAGAATAGCCTAGTGCTTCATGTCGTTACTGTGTGCTTAAACTGGACCAGATACTGGGCAACACGACAGCTCAGTGACTATCACTGTTTGCTGTGCAGACACATGGATTTGGGCCAGTGTCTGTGGGAGTTTGTGCATTCTCCCCGTGCTTGCGTGGGTTTTCTCCGGTTTCCTTCCTCACCCCAAAGATGTGCTATTAGGCTGATTGGAGGTAATAAATTGTCCCTAAATTAGTTTCCCTCAATGTGGATGGCCATAAAACATTAGACAAGGGTCATGGGTGGAGGGGGGGGACGAGTGGTGTTGAGATGGCGGCGCGGGCTCGTTGGGCCGAAGGGCCTGTTTCCCGGGCTGTTTTTGTTCTTTGTTCTTTGTTCACACAGGGGTCCCTTTTCCCAGCTCCAATATTTATGTTTTAAAAGGAACCAGTTTAACCAGACTTTTTTGAGTTAATGAGAAAGTGATTTGATTAGCTACTAAAAGTAACAACATGATGAAACACATGCATATACATTTGCAAACAAGTGAGAATTGGTCCGAAGTAAGTTTAAAAAAGTATATTGTCCAGTCCTTGACTCATGGAGAATAGATGATTGCGTGTTGCAGCCGTTACGATTTGAGATTTCAGTAGGGCAGTCCAGCAGGCAATTAGTCGGTTTCGAGATTCCAGCATTCCTCAGCATGGTGGAAAATCTTCCCTGTTTCCATCTCAGCTGTGGTCTTTACTGGCTTGGCTTACCTCAACACTCAAAAACAGTAATGAAGATGTACCTGTAAAACACTTTTGCAGGGATTCTGCCACTACTGGCTGACATTTTGCTTCTTTGTCACATACCCTCAACCACCCCAGCTATGTTTTAGTTGGCTTTTATCCCAGTATTTGTATACTCCTGGAAGGCAAAATACACAAATCTGGCTAGACATTATGCATATATCTCTTAATGAGACGATATTCATCTGCCATTATGTCCCATTGTCCCCATTGGAGATGACAATGAATTTAGAAGTACTTTGCCTGGAAACGGGATAGTCCCATTGCCTCTCAGAGTAATATCCACCAGCAATTCAGCCAATGACTGAATATTTACATTCTCAGCCATCTTTAGCTTGTATGTCCATTAAAAAAAACACACAGGTCTTATTTAAAGTTCAATACTTTTCACATTATTTTATATATTTTCTCATGACAAACCAGATAGTTATCCAGGTCACCATTGTCTGCTGACTCTGCATGCACTGTATGTTACACAATCCCACTGCAAACAAAAATATTTATTTAGTGGGAATTTAGATAAACATGTGAGAAAGGAACATAAGAACTAGGAGTAAGCCATCTGGCCCCTCAAACCTGCTCCACCATTCAATAAGATCATGGCTGATCTTATTGTGTACTCAGCTCCAGTTAGATGTCTGCTCACCATAACTTTTAATTCCTTTACTGTTCAGAAATCTACCCTTGCCTTAAAAACATTCAATGAGGTAGCCTGAACTGCTTCACTGGGCAGGAAATTCCACAGATTCTCTTTGGGTGAAGAAGTTCCTCCTCAACTCAGTCATAAATTTGCTCCCCCTTATTTTGAGGCCATGCCCCCTAGTTTTAGATTCACCAACAAATGGAAACAACCTCCCTGCTTCCATCTTCTCTATTCCCTTCATAATCTTATATGTTTCTATAAGATCCTCCCTCATTCTTCTAAATTCCAATGAGTATAGCCCCAGTGTACTCAGTCACTCATCATAAGCCAACGCTCTCAAATCTGGAATCAGCCTAATGAATCTCCTCTGCACCCCCTCCAGTGCCAGCATATCCTTTCTCAAGTAAGGAGACCAAAACTATACACAGTACCCCAGGTGTGGCCTCACAAGCACCTTATACAGCTGCAGCATAACCTCACTGTTTTTAAACTCCATCCCACTAGCAATACAGGACAAAATTCCATTTGCCTTCTTAATTACCTGCTGCACCTGAAAACCAACTGTTTGTAATTCCTGCACAAGGACTCGCAGGTCTCTCTGAACAGCAGCATACCACAATTTTTTACCACTTAAATAATAGTCCATTTTGCTGTTATTCCTACCAAAATGGATGATTTCACATTTACCAATATTATACTCCATCTGCCAGACCTTCACCCACTCACTTTGGCATCTATATCCCTTTGCAGACTTTCAGTGTCCTCTGCACACTTTGCTCTACCACTCATCTTAGTATCATCTGCGAACTTTGACTCACTACACTTGCTCCCTACCTCCGAAACATCTATGTAAATTGTAAACAGTTGCAGTCCAACATTGATCCCTGAGGCACACCACTAGTCACTGATCACCAACCAGAAAAACACCCACTTACGCCTACTCTTTGCATTCTGTTAGTTAACCGATCCTCTATCCATGCTAATACATTACCCATAAAGCCAGGTACCTTTACCTTATAAGCAGCCTTTTGTGTAGCATTTGTCGAGTGCCTCCTGGAAATCTAGATACACCTTATCTGAGGAAGGATGTCCTTGCTATTGAGAGAGTACAGTGAAGGTTTACCAGGCTGATTCCTGGGATAGCAGGTTCGTCATATGAGGACAGACTAAGTTGGTTAGGATTATATTCATTGGCGTTTAGAAGAGTGAGAGAGTATCTCATGGAACTTATAAAATTGTAACAGGGTTAGATAAGGTATACTCAGAATGAGTATTCCCAGTGGTGGGGTGCCCAGAACTAGCGGTCATAATTTGAGAATAAGGGGTAAACCTTTTAGAACTGAGCTGAGGAGAAATTTCTTCACCCAGAGGGTGGCGAATGTATGGAATTCACTACCACAGAATGTAGCTGAGGCCAAAATTTTGTCTGATTTCAAGAAGAAATTAGATATAGCTCTTGGGGTTAACGGGATCAAGGGATATGAGGGGATGGGGTGATCAGGATATTGAATCCGATGATCAGTGATGATCAAAATTAATGGTGGAGCAGGCTTGAAGGGCCAAATGGCCTCCTCCTGCTTCTAGTTTCGATGTTTACCGCATTCACCAGCTCCCTGTTATCCACTACACTTGTAATGTCCTCAAAGAATTCTAGTAAATTTGTTAAACCATGATCTGCCTTTCACAAATCCATTTGCTTCTTCTCAATGGGACTATTTCAATCCAGATATCTTACTATTTCTTCCTTGATGATAGATTCAAGCATTTTTCCCACGACAGAAGTTAAGCTAACAGGCTTATAGTTACCTGAATAAAAATTGAATTTAAATTTCACCAACTGCCATGATTGGATTTGAACCTGGGTGCCTGGATCTTACCCAGCATTATTGGATTACTAGCCCAGTGAGAATACCATTACAGCACTACCTCCCCAGAAGTTATCAAGTGAAATGCCCACAAAGTTACCCCTGAGATTTGAACTCAAGATCTCTTGTGTACTAGGCAGGCACTTTAACCAATAAGCCATGGCACTTCATGCAGAGTTATGCTGACAGGGTTAGATAAGAAGCTGTTGTCGTAGATTTCAGGAAGGGAGCTGTGCTCCCTGACTGCATTGAGAATTCCCAGACATATATTAGATGGCAGGATTAATATGCATCTTGGTGCAAAACCTGGGACACCTTGCAGACAGCGATTTAACTTGGATGTGTTAAAACAAAAGTCGGGCTGCTTTAAAATACAAACAGGTATGCAAGAGAAAATAGAATAAGCATTTATGTATTTGAACACAATCAGAGTTGATTTGAGACTTGGGGTGTTGGGAGCGGTTATAGTTATGGGACAGGGAAGTGTATATAAATTGATAATGGATGTACACTAACATTTAGTGGATCTTGTCTCTGTATGTTAGCAGCTGATGGGGAACTATTAACATGTAGCCTAGACCTATTGAAACTGGAATTCTGCTATGTAACATCGCTGAATATGTAGCAGTAAATGATCTCCGAGCATTGTACACGACCTCCGGGAAGATATGTTTCAATGCGTCAGGGTATAAAAGTTGCACTATAAGAACTTGTTTATGGCCTTCCTCTGCAGAGGTAGCTCTTTCTGAGAGTTCACATCTCTCATTGCAATATTAAAATCTGCTCATAATTCTGCATCCAGTCAGGGTCTCATTGTTCCTCTGTTTTTCTAGGCCACCTTCAATTCAACAAGTCATAGCCCTCTCTAAATTATAGACCCTAATAGATTTTCCCCATAACAGAACAATGTGAGGACATTTGAGTGGAGCATAAACACTGGTGCATGGACCTGTTGGGTTGAATTTAGGCTGGTTCTCTGTGTTATCATTCAATGTAATTCTATGTAATTATTCCCCAAAGGCCCAATCGGAGGACTTCAAATTTATGTGGGTTTCAGCCAGGTGCTCTGGTTTCCTCCCACAGTCCAAAAATGTGCAGGTCAGGTTGAGTGGCCATGCAAAATTGCTCCTTAGTGTCAGGGATTAGTAGGGTAAATACTCGGGGTTATGTGAATAAGGTCTGGGTGGGATTGTTGTCAGTGCAGGCTTGATGGGCTAAATGGCCTCCTTTGACACTGTAGAGATTCTATGATCCTATGTGTTGATATTAAGATTTATCCATAGCTACTTCTATTTTTGGAGAATGTCGTGGGGGTTGGATTCAGCCATTAGCAGGTGAAAGATGTGGAGCTATTTGATCAAGCATAAATAAGTATTGAGATGCATTTCTGGGTGCAGTTTGTGGTTAAGGAAAATAAGTATGTTTACTGAACATTACGTGCTAACATGTCAAGAACTCTGTATATAGCGATAAATATGCAAACTAAGGATTGAAAAGATGCTGAATTGTATTGGTTGAAAGTGCACACCAAATTACAATGCTATTGCTGTTTTAATTGGCGTGTATTGGCTGCAGAATGCTATGATTGAAACTGGTTTACAGAATCTGGTCTGAACATTATAGTGATGCCCATTGTGTTTGTTCTCCTTGTGCACAAGCAATCAAGGCGTAGCTTTTAAGTAAGCACCCTGCATCGTCTGATTAATTCTTAACAATATCACTGCATCACTCTCCCACTTTCACATTTGAAGTCAGGAATTGCTCTCAATACATGCAGTGTGATTTTCTTTTAATACAGACGTCTGCAGGCAGGAAACATTGGGACTGATTGCCTGCTTTATATTTAGAGCCATTAGGGAATATGTTGCTCTCAGGAAAAAGGAATCAGTTATATTCATATTATGAACTGCACTGGTCAGTTGTGACCTGGTCTAATGCTCACATATAAAAACTTATTTTACAAATACATACAGGAAATCACAACCACTGAACTTGTATACAAAATGCAACAGTCAGCTGTTCATGAGTCTTCAGCCCAGACAGTCAATAGTTTTCTAAACCCCACTCTATGGTAGATGAGTACAATGTGGTTTTATTAATTTTAATCCAGTTTGCCTACACTGCCAGACTCACTGTATCTCCCCCTAACTGTGTTAACCCTGTGGTGCTCTCCCCATGCAGATGCCGTCAGCTGAGTTTTTACGGGATCCTTTGTTCTTGTTTCAGATTCCAGCATCCACAGTATTTTGCTTATTCCTGTGTTAGTTACCATCATTTCCAGACCTGAGAGTGTAAAGTGGTTCACAAATAAGGAAAGTACCTTCTGTCTCTCAAGCACTCTCGTTTATCACCTCGCTGATTACAGGGGGAAAGATGTGCATTTGTTTCATAGAATTGTTTCATTTGTGTGTTGTCTCATGCTTTAAGCTGGCCGGTGTTGTGTGAAAAGCTTTGGCTGCTCAATAATAATGGATGATTATGTCAATAGCCTGTAATCTAGCAACATACATCTGTCTGCTGTCCACAAACATTACCTTGCCCTATTTCCTGGAATCAGAACAGATTTCCTTATTAGGTAGGCCAGTTTCATTCATTGTGCCAAACCAATACAATTTCCCTGATTGAAGGTTGCTTACCTCCTTTGTGACCATTAAACACAAATATTATCAGTGCAAGCTAATTATAGAATCTCACTGCCTGGAAGGAGGCCAGTTGTCTCTTTTGTGCTCTGTAACAGAGCTATTCAGTCAGTGCCCCATTCCTGCTCCTTCTCAATCAGCCCTGCAATTGTATCTGTTTTGATTATATATCCATGTTGCTTCGTATACCTGGAAACTGCTCGCCATTTGGTGTGGCATTTGTCTCAGTTCCTCACTGACTCTGCCATCTGAGTAAAGGATGTTCTGTCTTGGTTGTAAGGGGTGGACAGAGGATCAATTAATAACTGGAATAAAGGCAATGACCCACTGTAACTGGCTTTCCCTCATCTCATTAAGGATTCTATTAATTGCTGCTGGAGTAACAGCAGGAGGCTGTCAAAATCCCTACATAATTGTAGAACATTTAATTGTGAAAAATCCTGTTCAGTGATTAATCTTAAGAAAATACTGGATATGACTGACATTAACCAACCGCTGAATTTATGTAGGGTTGCAGTAGAAACTCTACATCTAAAATGTCCTTTAGGGAGGGAAGTCTGTCATTCTTACCTGATGTGATCGATATTATATTCCAGACCCACAACAGTTGGTTAAAGCTCAATTGCTCTCTGAAATGACCTAGCAAGCCACTCAGTTGCAACAAAAACATAATGAGAATAAAACTGGAGCAACTTTGACCTGGGCACCAGAAAAGACGAAGGCACATATGCCAGAATTTTACCGTCTCACCCAAGGCTCATAAGATACTACCCGAGGCCAATGGAGAATGTCGTTCTGCAAGCCAGAATCGGGACAGGCGTGGTGGTAAAGTTCCAGTCATACTGTCCAGTCATTCCAGCAAAATCCTTGTCATTAATGCCTGGGACTTGCATCCAAACTTGCGAGAGTTGTCCCATACACTGGTTAAGCAACCGCAGAATTATACCTGACAGTCAATGCCCCAGATTCTTCTATCTCACCAGCAGGACAGACCCACTAGAAGTGGAGACACAGTGATATTCAGTTGGGAGGGCGAGCTGTGTTGACATTGATATAACTGTCTGACTGGAGTTTGCACGCTCTCTCCATGTCTGCATGAGTTTTCCCTGGATGCTCTGGCTTCCTTCCATAGTCCAAAGCTGTGCAGGTTAGGTGGATTGGCCATGCTAAATTGTCCCTTAATGCCCAAAGATGTGTAGGTTAGATGGATTAGCCAATGTAAACGTGCAGGGTTATGGGGACAGGGCAAAGGAGCCTATGTAAGTGGCTGTTTTAGAGAATCAGACGTAGACTTGATGGGCTGAATGGTTTCCTTCTGCACTGCAGGGATCCTATGGATTCTATGACACTTTACTCCATGTAATCTTGTGACGTAAGTTCAAACACAGGCAAAGAAACCTCCTGCTAACAGTCATCTACTGATAATTGTACATTAACTAGATTTAATTATAGGCAGGCGTTGGTGTTACCACCACCCCTAGATGAGGTTCCCCAATTTTGTTGATGTGGGTGAGACCCCTCAATTTGTCACTGTCTGGCTGAGATACCACCAGATTGTTACAAACACGGGTGAGGAAGGGTGAACAGGCTCCTTGTGTCTTTTTTAGCCCCCTCTGCTGCTAGCAGCAAGGTTTAATCTAACAAGATTCCAATTCCCGTGGATACCTCTCCCAGTCGCAATAGTTATGTTTAAAAGAAGAGTCAATTTAACCAGACTTTCATGAGTTAAAGATAGAGTAAGTTTATTAACTACTAAAATGGCAAGATGAAAAATGGTAAAACACTTGTATATACATTCCGAGAGATTAGAAGTGAGAATTGAGTCCAATAATAAATATAAAAAAGGGTATACAGAACAGCCCTTGACTCATGAGGACTAGATGATGAAGTGTGAAGCAGTTATGATTTGATTCCAGTGGAGCTGACCTCTGGATATAAATAGTTGGTTCTTTGATTCCAGTGTTCTGTGGTTTGGCAGAGAAATTTCAGTTCTGTTTCCAGTTGCAAGCTAATAGCCGGCAGGGTTGACTTCCACTATCAGAGAGAGAGTCGCGTCATACTTGCAAAAAATGGTTATCTTGCAATGGCATTGCTGGCTGCTTCTGTTAATAGTGCCCCACGCATTCAGTATGAGAACTTCCAGCTGTTTGTCCTCACAGAGCAGAGATAATGTTATGGTGCAAAATCAGAAACCCTAAGGTATATTATGAAGTCACACTATATGTCAACTATTCACTATTTTGACATTAAGAACAAAGAACAACACAGCACGGGAAACAGGAACTTCAGCCCAACAAGCCCGCGCCGCCATTTCAACATTATGAGCGCCCTCCTCTACCCATGACCTTTGTTTACACCAATTGGGGAAGATTGAGGGAAGAATAATTTAGGGACAATTTGTTACCCCAATCAGCCTAAGAGCACATTTTTTGGGATGTGGGAGGAAACCGGAGCACCTGGAGAAAACCCACGCAATCACGGGAAGAATGTGCAAACTCCCGCAGACACCGGCCCAAATCCATGTATCTGCACAGCAAACAGTGATAGTCACTGAGCTGTCATGTTGCCCATCAGATGGTCCTGTTTAAGCGTACACTAACGACGTGAAGCACTAGGCAACTCTCAAAGCAACATCCAAGAGCAGCCATCGCACGACCCACCGCGTGTATTAATGTGAGGATATCATGTTGACACACTAGAAATCTTTTATCAAAACAAACTTTATTTAAAAACATAGTTTAACTGTAACAAATTAATAAGCTTAACATTTAAATCTTGAACAATACTTAAACATGACAAGATACAATTCGTAACTGTGAACCGATCTCTATTAGTTCCAATTCAAGCAATATTCCTCATACAGACTCAAAACTTCTCTTCAGAATCAGGTAGCAAACATAGGCTTACATGCTTATAATTAGGTTACCAGTCCTAGAGCTCTCAGGGCAGTTCTGGAGAGAGACAGAGAGACACGTTTTGCTTTTGTCAGAACCAGGCACTAACTGACTGTTTTAAAACACTGCCTCTCCTGCAAGCTTCGCTTCACCCATTAACACATTACTCTGTCTCCATCAATCAACCCAATCAAATCCTACTCTGAAACTCCAAGGGAAGCCAAGGTAAACACAAATGTTTTAACTATATTAAGACACGCACCTCATTAGCAAAAGCCAGTCATTATCCTGCATTCCTAACATGGAGTTATATATTTTCCCAGACAAATTGGCACCTTGTAAAATAGAACTTTTTAAACATATCCCTTACAAGAAGTGTGATGAAAAATACATTTCTTAAAGGTACAGTATCATCCCAATAACAAGGTGCAAGTTTCTTTAAAACAATCAGATAGCTCCTTTTGCTCAAGGGTCACAGATAAACATAGATTTTGCCATTTTAAAAGATTCTTTTCCAATTTTTAAAATTTTAGAAATAGCCAAGAGGATATCTACATCTATTTTATCAAAAATATATAGGGTGGGGTCTTAGTTACCTCACATATTTTAGGACATGTCAACTACTGCCCTCCCTCAGCTGTTGAATCAGTGTTCCTCCTTATTAAACGCTGCTTGGAAGAAGCACTGAGGGTGGCAAGAACACAGAGCGCATTCTAGCTGGGGGACTTCAATGTTACTGGCAGTGTTATTGAGAGTCAGTCAGTAACACCACTGCTGTTCTGAAGCGCTTATCTGCCAGGCTGGGCCTGTGGCATCTGTGAAGAAACCCAACATGAGGGAAATATCTACTTGACCTCTTTCTAACTAACCTGCCCATTGCAGATACATCTGTCCATGACAGTATAGTCGGAGTTATCACCACAAAGTCTTACAGAGGCAAAGTCCCATTTTCACACAGAGGGTTCCCTCCTTTCTGTGAAATAGAATAGATTCAGACAAAATCTTGCAGCTGACATGAGGCACAGTGGACCATCAGCAGCAGCAGAATTGCATTCGTACAGAATCTGTAACTTCACTACCAGAATAACCCTCACCTTTCCATTATCATCAAGACAAGGGATCAAGCTTGAGGAGTGCAGGAGGGCATTCCAGGAGCACCACTAGGCATTCCTAAAGATAAGGTGCCAACTGGTGGAGCTACAGCACAGGACAACATGCATGCTAAAGAGTAGAAGCACCACACAATAGAAAGAGTTAAGTAAGCCCACCATCAACAGATGAATCAACACTCTGCATTCCTGTCACCTCAAGTTGTTGATGGTGGTGAAAAATTAAACAGGAAGCATCTGAAAAGGAGGTTCCATGACCACCCCTAAACTCAAAGCCCGGCCTGAGTGCCAGAGACAAGCATTTATAACCATCTTCATCCAGATGTGCCAAGAGGATGATTTATTTCAATGTCCTCCTGAGTCCCACCACGGCAGAATCCAGTCTTCACTCCATGTGATGCCAAATTATGACAGAGCACATCGGATGCAGCAATGGCTATGGGAGCCAACAGCATCTCAACTGGAATACTAAATGCTTGTGCACTAATACTAGTGCCTCTAAGCAAGCTGTTCTCTGGTACAGCTACAAAACATGCACCTAACCAGCACGTCTTTCAGACTGTGGGAGGAAAACTGAGCCCCCGGAGGAAATCCATGCAGATATAGGGAGACTGTGAGGACTCCAGACACACAGTGACCCAAGCCAGAAATCGAACTCGAGTCTCTGGCGCTATGATTTGATTTGAATTATTTTTGTCACATGAATGATTGTACAAATAAAAGTATTGTTTCTTATAGTGTCTGTATTGTGTCTGTATAATAACTATACAGACTATAGTATAGTCTGCATAGTGCCAAACAGACTATAGAGTCTGTATAATCTGTATAGCACACTATACAGACAAAGCATACTATTCACAGAGAATGAAACGAGCGAGTACATAATGTAGCGCTACAGTCATAACTAGGATGTAGAGAAAGATCAACTTAAAGTGAGGTAGGTCCATTCAAAAGGCTGATGGCAGCAGGGAAGAAGCTGTTGGTACATGTCCTCAGACTTTTGTATCTTCTTCCTGACAGAAGAAGGTGGAAGAGAATATGTCCAGGGTGCGTCTGGTCCCTAATTATGTTGGCTTCTGACACAGTGGGACGTATTGTCAGAGTCAATGGATGGGAAGCTGGTTTGAGTGACGGACTGGGCTTTGTTCACAACCCTCTGTAGTTTCTTACGGCCTTGGACAGAGCAGGAGCCATACCAAGCTGTGATACAACAGAAATAACGCTTTCCATGGTACATCTGTAAAAGTTGGTGAGAGTCGTAGTGGACATGCCAAATTTCCTTAGTCTTCTGAGAAAGTAGAGGCGTCGGTGGGCTTTCTTAACTATAGTGTCGGCATAGAGGGACCAGGACAGCTAGCAGTGAGGCAGCAGTGCGAACCACTGTACCACCGCCCTGCCCCGTATCAAATGCACTTTATCATTCCAATTTGAAATGTTTTGTCATTTGTTTTTCTCATTTTACATGAATAAAGTGCAATTATGCAAGAAAGAAAAACATTTGTCTTAAATGCGCACTTTAAAAATCTGGCTGCTGGCACTCTCAGCCCTGCCTCATGAGTGTCTGTGAGGATAGGCAGTCGTGTTGTTGCCAGGCCAGCAATAATGAACAACCTTCGCTGACATTATTAGCACAGTGACGGGCTAAGTGGACTCTGGCGTCAAGCCACTAATTAGAGAATGGGTTTTAAGGTCACTGGCTGCTTCTGTTACTTTGTTGAGGTGGAAAGGAATAATATATGAAACTTGTGAATTTCCACTTACTATTATTTCATTTATGTTGGTTAGATGAAAATTCAGCTCTTAGAATATAGGACTAGCCCATGATGTGAAACTCCCCAAACCCACAAAACCCCTCCACAACAAAGAGGATTTTATATTTCATTTGTATAGGCTGAATACAAATCTAGCTGTCAGAATTAATTTTACTGATTTTTATATAAATCTTGCCATCTGACAACATGATATTGCAGCACACAGTGGATTACACTGTCTCTTCCCTCTCTAGAAACAGCAGGCAGTGTTTGCCATTCCATTTGAAGCTTTTTCCCCTTTGGGAAGCAGGGAGTGTGCCAACGAGATGGGCATAATACCTGTGATCTTGCAGAATGCTGCAGCTTCACAGAATTGTGCCAGCAGACAGAATGTCAGTAAGCCTGGTAGAATATTGGCGTGCTGGGAGGAAGAGTGCAAAATAAACAATGCAAGTACGGAATCATCTCTAAATGAAGAGGTGAATATTAACTCAGCCATACAATGCTGCCTGTGAAATTCAGTGTAATCAGCCTGCTTCCAAACTCAACAACTTCACCTGTATGAAAGGACCAGATGTCTGGAATGAGAGAAGGGGAAACAATTTAGAGTAAGAAGCAGAACAAAACATTAAAGAAAGAGGGAGAATTTTTGCATCCCCTTCAGAACATTGAGTAGGATCGGCACTGCACCTTTCACCTGCCTGGAAGGGTACATTTTAAATTCACTTTATGAGATGTGGCATTATTGCCCATCCCTAGTTGTGCTTGAGAGTCATAGAATCCTTACAGTGCAGGAGAGGCCATTCAGCCCATTGGCACCGCACTGACTCTCTGACAGGTTATCTTACCAGGGCCCTCTTCCCCTCAGCCTTATCCCTGACCCCACAGATTTACCCTGCTAATCCCCCTAACCTGCACATCTTGGGACAGTAAGGGACTATTTAGCATGGCCAACCCACCTGCACATCTTTCCATTGTGGGAGGAAACCCATGCAGACATGGGGAAACTGTGCAAACTCCACACAGACGAGGCGCTATGAGGCAGCAGTGCAAATCACTGTGCCACACTGGCGGTGCTGAAGGTGATGATGAACTGCCTTCTTGAACTGTTACAATCCCTCATTGGTAAATGTATTTTTAACAATATACATTCTGTAATGGCATTTGGGGATCACTTGTGAGGCTAGCATTTGTTGTCAAAACTCTTGCACTGAGTGGCTTTCTGGGCCATTTCAGAGGGCAGCTGGGAGTCAACCACATTGTTGTGGCTCTGGAGTCACATGTTGGCCAGACCAGGTAATAATGGCAGATTTCCTTCCCCCTAAGGACATTAGTGAACCAGACGGGGTTTTACAGCAATCAATGATACTTTCATGCTCATCATTACTGAGATTAACTTTCAGCTTCTGATACTATGGTGGGATTTGATCCCATGCCTTCATTTACCTTGGCTTACTGGATTACTGTTCAGTGACATTATTGCTGTCCACCATCTCCCGATATAAAAAAACTGCTGGTGTGTCAGAAAGCTAGCCCGTTGTCCTCCACAGTTATCTATGAGTGCAATGTGAGTGTGCAGAAAACACAGGCAGGTGACTAAAACGTGCAAGAAGCCACCTGACGGAAGATTCTTTGCCTGGGTGAAAAGTTTTTGCTCACAGTAAGATGCTCTGGAAGCGCCAATCACTGAATTAGAGGCGATTTCCAAGGCATAGAGTCCTACAATGTAGAATGAACTATTTGGCCCATCGGGTCTGCACTGACATAATCCCACCCAGGTCCAATCCCTATAACTCCATGCATTTACTCTAGCTAGTCCCCCTGACACTAAGGGGCAATTTAGCATGGCCAATCCATCTAACCAACATGTCTATGGACTGTGGGAGGGAACTGGAACACCCAGAGGAAACCCATGCAGACAAGGGGAAAATGTGCAAATTCCACACAGGCGGTGACCCCAGCCAGGAATCGTACCCAGGTCCCTGGTGCTCTGAGGCAGCAGTGCTAACCACTGTGCCACCCTGCTACCCCAATGGAGGCCATTGCTGCTACTGCACTATTTTGTCTTTGCTCTGCACAATTCTGTTATCACTCTTGAGAGATCCGTGATAGCCGTTAGTGCAACTCCACCCTGGCATTCTGATAGATGAGCAGCAGCAATAGCAGCTCCAGAACCAGGGACAGCAACACCGTCAGAGCCAATACTAACCGATCCATCATCATCAGAACCAGTACTAACCGATCCATCACCATCAGAACCAGCACTAACCGATCCATCACCATCAGAACCAGCACTAACCGATCATTACCATCAGAACCAGCACTAACCGATCCATCACCATCAGAACCAGCACTAACCGACCCATCACCATCAGAACCAGCACTAACCGATCCATCACCATCAGAACCAGCACTAACCGATCATTACCATCAGAACCAGCACTAACCGATCCATCACCATCAGAACCAGCACTAACCGATCCATCATCATCAGAACCAGTACTAACCGATCCATCACCATCAGAACCAGCACTAACCGATCCATCACCATCAGAACCAGCACTAACCGATCCATCACCATCAGAACCAGCACTAACCGATCCATCATCATCAGAACTAGTACTAACCGATCCATCACCATCAGAACCAGCACTAACCGATCATTACCATCAGAACCAGCACTAACCGATCCATCACCATCAGAACCAGCACTAACCGATCCATCACTATCAGAACCAGCACTAACCGATCATTACCATCAGAACCAACACTAACCGATCCATTACCATCAGAACCAGCACTAACCGATCCATCACCATCAGAACCAGCACTAACCGATCCATCACCATCAGAACCAGCACTAACCGATCATTACCATCAGAACCAGCACTAACCAATCTATCACCATCAGAACCAGCACTAACCGACCCATCACCATCAGAACCAGCACTAACCGATCCATCACCATCAGAACCAGCACTAACCGATCCATCACCATCAGAACCAGCACTAACCGATCATTACCATCAGAACCAGCACTAACCGATCCATCACCATCAGAACCAGCACTAACCGATCCATCACCATCAGAACCAGCACTAACCGATCATTACCATCAGAACCAGCACTAACCGATCCATCACCATCAGAACCAGCACTAACCGATCCATCACCATCAGAACCAGCACTAACCGATCATTACCATCAGAACCAGCACTAACCGATCCATCACCATCAGAACCAGTACTAACCGATCATTACCATCAGAACCAGTACTAACCGATCCATCACCATCAGAACCAGCACTAACCGATCCATCACCATCAGAACCAGCACTAACCGATCCATCACCATCAGAACCAGCACTAACCGATCCATCACCATCAGAACCAGCACTAACCGATCCATCACCATCAGAACCAGCACTAACCGATCATTACCATCAGAACCAGCACTAACCGATCCATCACCATCAGAACCAGCACTAACCGATCCATCACCATCAGAACCAGTACTAACCGATCCATCACCATCAGAACCAGCACTAACCGATCATTACCATCAGAACCAGCACTAACCGATCCATCACCATCAGAACCAGTACTAACCGATCATTACCATCAGAACCAGTACTAACCGATCCATCACCATCAGAACCAGCACTAACCGATCCATCACCATCAGAACCAGCACTAACCGATCCATCACCATCAGAACCAGCACTAACCGATCCATCACCATCAGAACCAGCACTAACCGATCATTACCATCAGAACCAGCACTAACCGATCCATCACCATCAGAACCAGCACTAACCGATCCATCACCATCAGAACCAGTACTAACCGATCCATCACCATCAGAACCAGCACTAACCGATCATTACCATCAGAACCAGCACTAACCGATCCATCACCATCAGAACCAGCACTAACCGATCATTACCATCAGAACCAGCACTAACCGATCATTACCATCAGAACCAGCACTAACCGATCCATCACCATCAGAACCAGCACTAACCGATCCATCACCATCAGAACCAGCACTAACCGATCCATCACCATCAGAACCAGCACTAACCGATCCATCACCATCAGAACCAGCACTAACCAATCATTACCATCAGAACCAGCACTAACCGATCCATCACCATCAGAACCAGCACTAACCGATCCATCACCATCAGAACTAGCACTAACCAATCATTACCATCAGAACCAGCACTAACCGATCCATCACCATCAGAACCAGCACTAACCGATCCATCATCATCAGAACCAGTACTAACCGATCCATCACCATCAGAACCAGCACTAACCGATCCATCACCATCAGAACCAGCACTAACCGATCCATCACCATCAGAACCAGCACTAACCGATCCATCACCATCAGAACTAGTACTAACCGATCCATCACCATCAGAACCAGCACTAACCGATCATTACCATCAGAACCAGCACTAACCGATCCATCACCATCAGAACCAGCACTAACCGATCCATCACTATCAGAACCAGCACTAACCGATCCATCACCATCAGAACCAGCACTAACCGATCCATTACCATCAGAACCAGCACTAACCGATCCATCACCATCAGAACCAGCACTAACCGATCATTACCATCAGAACCAGCACTAACCGATCATTACCATCAGAACCAGCACTAACCGATCCATCACCATCAGAACCAGCGCTAACCGATCATTACCATCAGAACCAGCACTAACCAATCCATCACCATCAGAACCAGCACTAACCGATCCATCACCATCAGAACCAGCACTAACCGATCCATCATCATCAGAACCAGTACTAACCGATCCATCACCATCAGAACCAGCACTAACCGATCCATCACCATCAGAACCAGCACTAACCGATCCATCACCATCAGAACCAGCACTAACCGATCCATCACCATCAGAACTAGTACTAACCGATCCATCACCATCAGAACCAGCACTAACCGATCATTACCATCAGAACCAGCACTAACCGATCCATCACCATCAGAACCAGCACTAACCGATCCATCACTATCAGAACCAGCACTAACCGATCATTACCATCAGAACCAGCACTAACCGATCCATCACCATCAGAACCAGCACTAACCGATCCATCACCATCAGAACCAGCACTAACCGATCCATCACCATCAGAACCAGCGCTAACCGATCCATCACCATCAGAACCAGCGCTAACCGATCATTACCATCAGAACCAGCACTAACCAATCCATCACCATCAGAACCAGCACTAACCGATCCATCACCATCAGAACCAGCACTAACCGATCATTACCATCAGAACCAGCACTAACCGATCCAAAACCATCAGAACCAGCACTAACCGATCATTACCATCAGAACCAGCACTAACCGATCCATCACCATCAGAACCAGCACTAACCGATCCAAAACCATCAGAACCAGCACTAACCGATCATTACCATCAGAACCAGCACTAACCGATCCATCACCATCAGAACCAGCACTAACCGATCCATCAGCACCATCAGTAGCAGTAGCAAGAACAGCATTGCCCACCACTACAACCAACTGTCACTCCACAGGACACAAAACTCCAGCTCATAGGAGGCAATAGGTTTAACACAGGGCACACCAGGAAGCGGAACAGTTCACACAATGTGAAGGAGCAAAGTGCCTCAGGAGGCTCAGATACTCACAGCAGCCGCCTGGCACAAGGCCTCCTTCTAAGTGGATCAAGCACACTCACATGCTAGTGGCTCTTAAGGCCACCATAGTCTGGAACCTCTTCACCTCCAGCTCCTTCCAGGGGTCTGCTGGTGCCATCTGCAGGATTTTACAATCTGCTATGTACAGGTGCCTCACGCAGGTGACCAGTACCATGGTTCTGCCAGTGCCACCAATGATATCCACCTTGTAATGGAGCAATCAGACATAAGTGTCTTTGGGTTTATTACTGCAGGCATAGGGAGGCCTTGATGGTATTCATGTGGTAGCCAAGGTGTCCTAGATCAATCAGGACTGTTAACTGAAAGGGATTCTACTCCGTCAGTGTTTAGCTGCTGTGTAGCCCCTGGGCCCATTGGAGGCACTCCCCTCACAGGTTTTTCTTCCTTTAACCCTTCCCTCTTGAACCTGCAAATCCACGATCCCATCCATCACTACCGGCCCCCTCCCGCCTCCTCCAAACCCATCAAAACTCAGATCCCAGATTTCTCTGGGTTCCTCGGCATGGGGAGATTGCCTGTAACCTCAGCAGTGGCCATTGCTCCCTTCTGGAGCTGCTGGGATTACAGAGTTTCTGACCATCCGATTGGCCAGTAGCTCTCTAAGACTTCCTCCCAAGAAAGGGGCAGAGGTTTCTTGTAGGGAAATTAAACCTGATCTAAGTTTAAATCGCACTGAGGCAGCCGTCGGGATTGTGGCCGTGCTCCCTCCTGATGTTTTACTCAGGAGTTGAGAGGCCATAGTGCTTGTAACATCCAGCCCCAGCTATCTGGGAGACCTCCGCCCATCCTTCCATTGCCAACAGCCAGGCATTTCACCAGCCTGCTGATCTCCAAGCCTTCCTCCTTCACTGGGGTCAGGCTGGTGACAACAGGAGGGTGACCCCACCTGATTCTTTATTCCTCCCTGGAGTTCTGCACTCTTTTCTCCTGCAAGGAGAGAAAGCAGGGAGTTCTGAGTGTGAGAAATGAATGCTTTGAGAGGATGGGAGGACAACATTTGTGGAGGGTCACCATGAGGGACGTGTGTCAGGTGGCGATGAGATTGAGTGTCAGTGTTGTCTGTTCAGATGGGGAAATGAGGTAGGAGCCTCAGAAAGAGGAATGGATTAGGCTTGTCAGCCTGAGGTAGGCTGTATAGTGGAATGATGGGGGAGTCAGAGTGAGGGACACGGCACTCGTTCTGGTGAGGTAAATGAATCTATGAAGATGGGCATCATCCTCTGCCTCATCTCTTCAGCTACTTCCAACCATGTCAGGCCTCAAAGCCTGGCCTCCTCCCCCTGTCCGCTGAGAGGCATATTTTGCTGCAGGCCCTTACAGCTCACAGCATTATCTCCAGGGATGCCTCAGAGAATCTGAGGGCAGCATTCTCACCTTGAGGCACCATTAGTACAGTTACTGCCTCATCCTGAAAATTATCGAATCCATCCATTTTGACTCACTGCCAGGATCTTTTTTAAGGAACGAGGCTTGAGGAGTGAGATTTGGGTCATTACTTCACCAGCCCATAATAATTGGTAGGGAAAACTGGAAGTTGGGGTGGCAGGGGCACAGTGGTTAGCACTGCTGCCTATTCACTGATGCTCAGTTTGTGTTCTATCAGGGCCAAAGAATAAAGAACAAAGAAAAGTACAGCACAGGAACAGCCCCTTGGCCCTCCAAGCCTGTGCCGATCATGATTCCCTAACTAAACTAAAAAAAACTTCCGCCTTCACTCGATCCATATCCCTCCAATCCCTCCCTATTCATATACCCATCCAGATGCCTCTTAAACATTGCTAATGTGCCTGCTTCCATCACCTCTTCTGACAGCACGTTGCAGGCATCTACCACTCTCTGCATGATAAGCTCCCCCCGCCAAACATCTCCCTTAAACGTTCCCTCTCTCACCTCATCACTCACTCCTAGCCTTATCATCGCCTTGATCCAGACATAGACAAAAAGTGCTGAATGTGTGAGTGGCTGCCCTTGACATCAAGGCAGCTATTGACAAGTGTGGCATCGAGGAGCCTGAGCAAAAGTAAAGTCAGTGGGAATCAGGGGGAAAGTCCTCCACTCCAGGTATGGAGTCATAGCTAACACAAAGGATGTTGTAGTCAGTCCCAGGAAATCAATGCATTGTTTCCCCAGTGTGGCCTCCTAGGCCCAACTGTCTTCAGCTGTGTCATCAAAGACCTGATTGAATGGGGGATGTTTGCACAAATTTCAGTACAAGCTGCAACTTCTCAGATACTGAAATAGTCTGTGCAGCTAGACTTGGACAATATCCAGGCTTGCACTGATAAATGGTAAGTAACATTCACGCACACAAGTGCCAGGCAATGAATATCACCAGCAACAGAGCATCTAACCATCCCCCCTTGACATTAAATGATACTTCCATCACTAAATCCCCACTATCACCATCTTGGAGTTACCTTAACAGGAAACTAAACTGCAGCAGCCATATAAATACTGTGACTATAAGAGCAAATGATGTGGAGATGCCAGCATTGGACTGGGGTAAGCACAGTTAGAAGTCTCACAACACCAGATCAAAGTCCAACAGGTGTATTTGGTAGCACAAGCTTTCTGAGTGTTGGTCTTTCTTCAGGTCGGTGAAGAGTTGTGTTCACAAGCAGGGCATACATAGACACAGACTCAATTTACAAGGAAATGGTTGGAATGTGAGTTTTTACAGATAATCAAGTCTTTGTAGGTACAGACAATGTGAGTGGAGAGAGTGTTAAGCACAGGTTAAAGAGGTGTGAGTTGTCTCAAGCCAGGACAGTTAGTGAGATTTTGCAAGCCCAGGCAAGTTGTTGGGGTTACAGGTAGTGTGACATGAACCCAAGATCCCAGTTAAGGCCTTCCTCATGTGTATGGAACTTGGCTATCAGTTTTTGCTCAGCAATTCTGCATTGTTGTGTGTCATGAAGGCCACCTTGGAGAATGCTTAACCGAAGATCAGAGGCTGAATGCCCATAACTGCTGAAGTTAACCCCCTCACCCCAGCAAACTCCCTCCGTTGCTTACCCCCCGGCAGACCCCGCAGCCCACACCCCCACCCCCAGCCCACACCAATTGCTGGCCTTCCACCAGCCCAGACCAATCCCAGGGTGGCAGTGGGATCCCCCTAGGCCCCACCCACAATAGGCCCTGCCCCCTTGGCCCTGCCTGATGCCCAATGGGCATGGGCACTTTGCCTCTTGGGCAGTGCCAGGGGGCACAAACTGGCACTGCCAGTGTGCCCTTATCCAGGCGGCACCACCCTCCTGCCACCTGCCCCCTCTTGTCCCCCCCTTCACTCTGGCTGGGGTTCCCTCTAGTTCCCTGAACTTGGGGAGCTACTCTAAACCCTGCCTGTATGAAGTATGGGAGATGCTATTGGGCCTGGCATGTTTCATGTCAGGCCCAATAATCACATGTAAAATAGACTTAAGATACATTAAAAAAAATTTAAATCACTTATCTCTCTTCCGGCCGGTTTCCAGTGTGGACCCGACTGCACCTGTTTCCTGGCTCTGGGAGACACACATGCATTGGGAATACATTGCCAAATCCCGCAAAGTGGCCGACACACAATTCTCCGGACCAGACCGAGCAGAAAATTTGCAGGTCACAATGGGAGATCCTCTATCCCCGCCCCCCCCACCCCCCGCCACCCCCCACACACATTTCCGACTGAGTGGGCCCTTTAACAAGCTCCTTTAATAGACAATGAATTGGCAGAATGTAAGTTTCCCATTCCCCACCCCCCCTTCCCGCAACAACCACCACCACCACCATTCCCCCATCCCCCACCCCCCGCCAACCCTTCGAAAATTCCAAATGATTCCAAATACATCAGGATTCTGAGGAGACCCCCAGGATTGATATTTTCAAATTATACCCTTACTGGGACCTCTCATTCATGGGATACAAGTGTCAGTGTCTAGGCCAGTCCATCCTTAAGTGCCCTTGAATAGATGCTGGTGAGCTAGTTACATGAACCACAATGGTCCATGTAGTGAAGGTACACCCATAATATTGTTAGGGAGGATGTTCCAGCATTTTGATCTAATGACAGCAAAGGAATGGTGATATATTTCCAATTCAGGATGATGTGTGGCTTGGAGGGGAGATTCCAGTGGCCATGTTCTCACATCAGCTGCCCTTGTCCTCCTAGATGGTAGTGGTCATAGGCTTGGAAGGTGCTGCCTAAGGAAACTTGGTGAGTTTCTTCAGTGCACCTTGTTGATGGTTGCCACTGTGCATCATTGGTGGAGGGACTGGATTTCTGTCAATGGGGGACAAATCAAGTGGGCTGCTTTGGCCTTTTGAATGCCTCGAGTGGAGCTTCCTCTTCCTCTGAGACAGTGCCATCCAGATCCCAATCACTCTGTGAAAATATTTTTCCTCATCCAGCTGTTGCTTTTTCTGCCTTAAATCTGTGCCCTCTAGTTCTCTATCCTTCCACCAATGGGAACTGTTTCTTCTTGACTCACTCAAGATCCCTCATGGTTTCGAACAAATCTGTCAAATCTCCTCTCAACTATCTCCTCTTCAATTAGAACAGTCCCAACTTCTCCAGTCTTCCATTATAATTGAAGTTCTTCATCTTTGGAACCATTCTCATGAATCTTTTCTGCATTCTCTCTGATGCCTTCATATGCTTTCTAAAGTTTGGTACCCAGAGCTGGACACATGGTGGTGTAGTGTTAATGTAATAGGTCTAGTAATCCAGAGACCCAGGCTATGTGCTGAGGACATGGGTTCAGATCCCACCATGATAGCTGGTGGAACTTGAATTCAGCTAATAAGCCTGGAGTTAAAAGCTAGATTGGAATTCTCTGGCCCTTCATGCTGGCAGTATTCTCTGGTCCCACCAGCAGCGCACCCCTGTCTGTGGGTTTCCCACTGGCATGGGGTGATGTCAATAGGAACTCCCACTGACAGCAGTGGAACCAGAGAATCTCACCACTAGCAAACAATGCGCCACCTCCTGCCGGCAGGAAATGTGCAGCTGAGAGGCCGGAGTATTTCAACCCAGTCTCAGTAATAGACCATGACATTATCATTGATTGTCATAAATACTGGTTCACTGTTATCCTTACCTGGTTTGACCTACATGTGACTCCACACCCACTTGGTCTAGTAAGCCACTCAGTTCAAGGGCAGTTAGGCTTGGGCACTCGAATGGTATGATACCCACAACCAAGAATGAAGAAAGAAACAAGGCTGATGGCAAACCAACGTTTTATAAAAGTTTAATGCAACTTCCTTGAATTTGCACTCTGCCCATTGATAAAGCCGGAGATGCTGTTTACATTATTAACTGCTCCCTCAACCTGTCCCACCACCTTCAATAATTGATACATATGTACACCCAGGTCCCACTGCTCCTGCACCAACTTCAGCCTTTTATTAAGAGAATTGCGTGACGCATACCCAGGACAGAGTAAGGTGGAAGCTCTCGGCCAAAGTTAGGTTTGGTGGCTGGGTATTGATAAAGAAATCGAAAGAATGGTCAACCAGTGCCCAAATTGTGGAACTCAATTGGCATTGCTGCCACCAGTGAATATGTACCCATGGGAATGGTCAGGAAGGCCAGGGGCAAGACTACTCATAGATTTTTCAGGTCTCTTCATGGGGCATATATTTCTCATTTTGGTAGATGACATTCCAAATAGTTGGATGTCCAAATAATTGCCACAGCCACCATTGTTATACTGAGGCAGACTTTTGCCATCCACGGCATCCCAGATGTTTTAGTGTCAGACAATGAAACAACATTTACAGTGGACGAATTTCAGAACTTGTAAAGTCAAATGGTACTCGCCATGTTTGCTCAGCAGTATATCACCCACCCGTGGAATGGCACAGTGGCACAGTGGCTAGCACTGCTGTTTCACAGTGCCAGGGGCCGGGGTTCAATTCCCAGCTTGGATCACTGTCTGTGTGGAGTTTGCATGTTCTCCCCGTGTCTGCGTGGGTTTCCTCTGGGTGCTCTGGTTTCTTCCCAGTCTTCAAAGATGTGCGACTCAGGTTGACTGGCCATGATAAATTGCCCTTAGTGTGGGTGGACTAGCTAGGGTAAATATATGGGGTTATGGGGATATGGCCTGTGTGGGATTGTGGTCGGTGCAGACTTAATGGGCTGAATGGTCTCCTTCTGAACTGTAAGGATTCTACAATTCTATGAAATGGCCTCCTTCTGCACTGTATGATTCTACAATTCTGTGCTTCTAATGGATTAGTAGAAAGAGCTGTACAAATGTTCAAATCATCAATGAGAAAGCAATGGAGAACCAGTGCAGAAAGACAGGCAAGTGGGGAGCAAGGCTGCTTGTCTGGGACTGGTGGGGAATCTCAGCTGGAGCTGAGGAGCACGGAGCATAGTTGCTCCATTGCTTGTGGATATATATTTATCCTTCTTGAAGTCATAATGAGTCATCCTCAAGTTATTGCAGAGTGTGAGTTCACCAGATGGTCTTCGGCTATCCTCTCCCTCTGCCCTTGCTGCTGCACACTTACACACTTCGACAGTCAGCCCTGAGCAATGCACCAGCTCACCATCTAAAGGTCACGAGAACAAATTTCAGAGTGAGGTGAGAGTGAATAATGCTGCATCTTCAATCACACTCTGCCTTCTCTATTACCAAATAACCTGTAAATTCGTCAGGGAAAGTAGAACTAGAGAAGATGGCTCATAACTAGAAGCAAAGCTATTTGGTAGCAAGATGTTTGCCTGATGAAGTATCATGCTGTAGACTGTGAGGGGGATGGATTTGAGGAATGTATGGTTACAGGTCCCAGCAGCTTGTGACATACTGTCCACTCCACATCTGCCCAATATAATCCATTGAAACATCACTGGGACATGTGGCAATTTCAGAATATTCACACCTAAGTTGCAACTTGTGTTAATTATGGGGCGAATTTCCCTGTCCTGTCCACCATAGGCACCATAGCGAGCGAGGGCCAAACCATGGAAAGGACCATTCTCCTCAGGTGAGATTTTCCAGTTTCAGGAGGGGCGGAAAACTCTGCCCAAGGATTGAGAGCACTCATGTTCCAAGGCTGAGGGGAGGCTTGGGGTGAAGGTGATGATACAAGTGTTACAGCTCGAGATCTGGAAACTGTCCTGTTTTCTTACTTGCGTTCCAGTTTTGCACGGATCTGAACAGATCTTTGCAACATTTGGCAGCAGTGGGAAGGAGCCATGGTGAGGCTGGAATTGAGACTGTAAGGAGCACAAATCTGGATGAAGCAAATATTCAAATGATAACACTGCAAGGATGCAGAGAAATTAATAAACTCTTTGTGAAACCACAAGCGGGAAAAATAGTTTGTGTTCAAAGAAATAATAATGCACTGTCCTGAGAAAGTCTGCATTATGTCTCATCTAAGCACGCAGCTTAGATATAGGACTAGCTGTGGAGAAACTTATCAACTCAATGCTGTTACACCTAGAGTCAACATTTCATATTCATTGTAAGTAAGGCAACGCTGACTGTGAACCTCATTTGATGTGTCTGATATGCGTAATTGCCTTCTAAGTGAATTACAGCTCAACCACCATTCTATGTTTACTGTGCAAATGAAGGCACAAAAAGAAATAAGATTGAAGTTGTGTGAAGCACAGATCTGATCCTGGTCTAATTAAATCAGTGTTGATGTACTGAACGTAGAATCAATGATATGGAGCCACTCAGCCTTCAAGCTACTGAAGCCAGGAGCAAAGAAACTAACGCAACTGATCAAAGAAAAACTATTCACACGCCAATGACTTTGAAAATTGTAATAAACAAGCAAAGTAAATGGCATGAATCATAAATCATTCTCATCATTATAGTCTCATGGTTCATATTGTTTCTTAGAAAACAAAGCAGTTCCACTGATTTTTGAATGATAGTTATTTATTACAGAATTAATTCAGTGAGCCCATACTCTGTGTAGGGAAGCTATGACTGGGACACAACATTGCAACCTTGGTTCACCAACTCATGCATCTTAAAATATATATGGAACAGGAAAAGATGCTAGCGAGAAACAATGTCTGACTCTCATTTAGATAATGCCTTTCTTGGCCTCAGGATATGCTGAAGTGCTTGACAAACTATTAAGTAGTTTTTTGATTTGATTTTATTTGATTTGATTTATTATTGTGACATGTATTAGCATACAGTGAAAAAGTATTGTTTCTTTTACACTATACATTCAAAACATACTGTTCATAGAGAAGGAAATGAGACAGTGCAGAATGTAGTGTTACAGTCATAGCTAGGGTGTAGAAAAAGATCAACTTAATGCAAGGTAAGTCCATTCAAAAGTCTGACAGCAGCAGGGACGAAGCTGTTCTTGAGTCCGTTGGTACATGACCTCAGACTTTTGTATCTTTTTCCCGATGGAAGAAGGTGGATGAGAGTATATCCAGGGTGCGTGGGGTCCTTGATTATGCTGGCTGCTTTGACGAGGCAGCAGGAAGTATAGACAGAGTCAGTGGATGGGAGGCTGGTTTGCATGATGGATTGGGCTACATTCTTGACCTTTTGTAGTTCCTCGCAGTCTTGGGCAGAGCAGGAGCCATACCAAGCTGTGATACAACCAGAAAGAATGCTTTCCATGGTGCATCTGTAAAAATTGGTGAGACATGCAGACATGTAGCAGACATGCCAAATTTCCTTAGTCTTCTTAGTTTTAGTTTTAATGTGGCAGCGAATTTACACACAGCAAGGTTTAACAAACAGCAAAAGTGATAATGGCCAGATAATCACTTTTACTGATGTGAATCAAGGGGTAAATAGTTTTTGTTTTAAAGTTTATTTATTGGTTTCACAATTGGGCTTCCATGCCCACCGCAATGAAGTTACTGTGAAAATCCCCCAGTCACCATACTCCGGCACCTGTTCGGGTACACCGAGGGAGAATTTAGCATGGCCAATGCACTTAACCAGTACGTCTTTGGACTCTGGGAGGAAACCTATGCAGACATGAGGAGAACGTGCAGACTCCACACAGACAATGACCCAGGAATTGAACCCAGGTTCCTGGTGCTGTGAAGAAGCTTTGCTAACCACTGTGCCATTGTGCCAACAAATATTGTCCAGGAACCCAGGGAGAACTCCCAACCTCTTTGTCAAATAATGCCATGGGGTCATTTACATCCATCTGTTTAATGGCCTATTCAAAATCTGGCACCTCCAACAGTCTAACACACCCAAAATACTGCACTGACATGTAGCCAAGTTCACTTGCTGGAATGGGACTTGAACCCAGAACTGCCAGACCTGAAACTGCTACCACTGAGCCTAGGCTGACACATTTTCTTCTATTCATTGTTTTTAACAATGTCACAATAAGACTAGTTTGCAGGGATGCTCTGGCTGTTCAATCTGTTCCCACTAATTAGTAAGATTAAGTTGTTAATTACTCTCCACGCTGATAAGTACTGTTTTCTGTTTGGGCATCAGTTTCTGTATGCAATAATCTTGAAGTCAGTGGGTGCAAATTTGGCTTGTGTAGGGCTGCTCAAGATGTGCTACAGATGCCAAGTGACCTTTTGCTGGAACCTGACCTGTGCTGCCAGCTGCTTCTGGGAGTGACCCGCAGCTCCTTGACAAGGATTCAAGTGCCAGTTTCCTCTGCCTATATCAAGTGCAATTGACTTGGCGCATCACACAATCTATCGGCCCATCTAGTAAATGTGGAGCTCACAGGTCAAGGATTCAGCTGCAAGTTGGACCAATGCCTATTTAAAAAGCCATTTAACAAGTTGTATGCTGATTTTTGTTCAGTATTGTTCTGCTTTTTATAGAATTTTGTTTTTTGCAGTTACAGATGATAGAGGTATGGGGGAAATCATTCCAGTGTCTCTGGATCTATAATATGACCAGCATGTGGAGTAGAGGATGTAGAGAGGTGGAGTTCTGCAAAGAGGGAGGAAGAAGAATACTCTTTATGGAAGGTCCAACCAAGCAAAGGTTTTCGAGCGAGCTCTCCTAACTGGATTGTGTCAAACTTGAGCGTTGTTGAAACTGCACCCATCCAGACAAGTTGGAGTATTCCATTACACTCCTGATTTGTATCTTGTAGATGGTGAATAGGCTTGGGGGAGTCAGGAGGTGAGTTACTGACCACAGTATTCCTAGTCTCTGACCTGCTCTTGAAGCCACTGTGTTTACGCGATGAGTCCAGATGAGTTTCTGGTCAATGGTAACCCCAAGGATGTTGACAGTGGGAGATTCAGTGATGGTAACATCATTGAATGTTAAGGGATGATGGTAAGAGTGTGTCTTATTGGTGATGGTAATTGCCTGGCATTTGTGTGGCGTGAATGTTACTTGTCACTTGTCAGTCCAAGCCTAGATATTGTCCAGATCTTGTTGCATTTGAACATGGACTGCTTCAGTATCTGAAGAGTTGCGCTGCATCAACTCACCAAAACTCCTTTGATAGCACCATCCAAACCCATGATCTCTAGCATCTAGAAAGCCAAAGTTAGCAGATGCGTGGGAATGCCACCATCTGCAAGTTCCCCTCTAATGCATATGCCATCCTGACTTGGAAATACATTGCTGTTCCTTCAATATTGCTGGGTCAAAATCTTGGAACTCCCTTCCTTAACAGCTCTGTGGGTGTTCCAATACCACTGCAGTGGTTCAAGAAGTTGGCTTACCAAGTCCTTCTCAAGGGAAATTAAGGACAGGCAATAAATGTTGGCTTAGCCAGCGGTATCAACATCGTGTGAGTGAATAAATTTTTTAAAAAGCTATGTCTCTTGCACTCATGCATAGATCTTTCTCATGATTGAGAATGGGAATGTTGTGGAAATGGAACCTTCCTACTAACTGGTTAATTGTTCACTGCCGTTCTCTGGCTAGGATGTGTTTGGGCTACAGAGCTTTGCACTGATCAGTTGACTGTGGGGTTTGGTTTGTGTTTTCATAATGATAAAAAGGCACCAACTCATAAAGTATTGAGCAAACACACTGTGGATTCATTTGTTGAGACTAGGCCCATGAAAATAGTAGAAAGCTTGAAGACATCAGTAGCAGAGCTGGGGGTGCTGCTTCTACTCACAGACCAAAGTGACACTGAAATTGGGTTCCTTGACACACTTCCCTTCCTGTGATGGCATACTGCTATCTCTTAAAGACACATTACAACAGTGTGCAGGTTGTCCGATGTTGTGTTTCACTCGCTTTGATCTTCTACACCTTTCTACACTCCATTTACTCATGAGATTTACCTCATGAGATTAAATCATGAGATTAACTCAAAAGGTGCACTTCACACCAAAAGTCTTCTTGTGTAACAAAGCTGAGAACAGAATTTATAAAAATTAAATTTTATAAAATTTAGATTGTAAAAATACAGTCATTATCATGGAAAATACAACACTGGTGTTTCATACAAAGACTTTGAAGTTTTGGGGTTCAAAATATATACTGTTATGTCAGACTTTGAAGAGGCTGTCATGATAAAAGATCTGAGACTAAAACTTAACAGGTCACATTCAGGGCAGCCAAGATGCTGGTGAATCCTGTGTAAATTAATAGTGATGTGTTTGAACAGTGACAGCGGTACAGTGACACATCGGCTGATTACGAGACTGCACACTCCAGATCTATTAGATTGGTCACAAATCCCTCAGGAGCAGGAACAGCTGTGATGTGAGTTGCAGCCTGGAGCAATGAACCTAACGTTGCCTAGGCAACAGAAACTCTTCATGAACTTCAGAAGAGAAAGTGAGACAACATGGGAGCCATAGCCCTATCATAAAACTAACATCTCAATGGTTATCAACACTCTGTACAAATTTGATTTTAAAGAAGTGATAACTGTTCTCCAAGTATATTTCCTTTCATTGGTTTAAACAGCTGTAAACTGCACAGGAAGACAGGCACACTACTATTTTGCATGATTCTACATCCGTACTGCACTGTACAATAATTGGCATTGAAGAAATGTTACAACATTAGAATGCCGGTCGTGTAAGGGTTGGATGAGCTTGTACATGAAAACTCAAAGGCTGGAGTGAATAATGCATGGTTGCATCGTAGAGTGTTACAGCTGAAGGTAATAAGTGGGCTGGAGTGTTGTGGATTGAGTGTGCAACTTTATGGGTGGCTGCAGGCAGAGTTTGATAAGCCCTTCACAAGGCAGCAGAGAGACTGGGCATGAAATATTACATTGGATAAGGACTGGTTTGTGCAGTAATGCACACGGAAGAAAGTCGTAAACTGGAGTTAGATTGGGTTCAGTTGCAGCACAGTGACACATCCTGGGTTTCAATAACATGATAATCCATGAAGATTAGCCTTTCCAGTTAGCCAGATTAGCCCCAAATTTTTAACCCTAGATTGGGCAATCCTTATTGAAAGCGTTCTATAGTGAACCTCAGATAAACATTTAAATCTACAAAATGATGGGCCATGGCATGTTGTAGCAGAGCAATGAATGATTTGCACCATTAGCTCGGTATGTCCATGCCCATATAACTGCAAAGGTACTTTATGCCATGAGTCAATGAAAGTGTGAATGTGGCTGTAAGGGAAACAGGAATCGGGAGCTTAAGTGTACAGGGCGGGTATTGTGTGTCCTTAACCAATGAGAAGGAAGTGGATGAATTCAATGTCAAATTAGGTACAAAAAGAGAAACAAAAAATGGGCAAGAAAGATTGAGGGGCAAGAGTAGAAGAACCTGCAAAATATTCTCAATGGGGCACATTTTATGGACATGGGGGAACATGCTACTACTGATGCCAAATTGTCTCTCCTTTTTATTTGGAGGATAGACATACAGGCATATGTAGTGCAGTTGAAGGTGCCTCATACCACTCAGAGTCTCATTTTTATGGCAAAACTGCGTGCCTTCTTACCCTGCTTCTGGCACCTGAATGAGGCCATAAACTCCCCTCACCTGATAAAAGTTAAAGTTTATTTATCAGTCACAAGTGTGCTTACATTAACACTGCAATGAAGTTGCTGTGAAAATCCCCTAGTCTTCACACTCTGACGCCTGTTCAGGTACACTGAGGGAGAATTTAGCGTGGCATAAATGGCCTCTGTGACTTCCTGGGCAATGAACTGGGAAATGTTAGCAATGTCTCCACAACTTGCCTGCAAGGGCTCGGAGACATAAAGATCGAGGGTGACATTGACCATGGTGGAGCTGTTCTTGCCCAGGTCAGGTTGAAGGGAATGACACAGCTCGGTAACCACCTGCCTGTTCAACCTGAATCACATCAAGCATTGCTCCTGGGTCAGATAAAGTTAGGAGAGCTCGCTCGAAAACCTTTGCTTGGTTGGACCTTCCATAAAGAGTATTCTTCTTCCTCCCTCTTTGCAGAACTCCACCTCTCTACATCCTCTACTCCACATGCTGGTCATATTATAGATCCAGAGACACTGGAATGATTTCCCCCATACCTCTATCATCTGTAACTGCAAAAAACAAAATTCTATAAAAAGCAGAACAATACTGAACAAAAATCAGCATACAACTTGTTAAATGGCTTTTTAAATAGGCATTGGTCCAACTTGCAGCTGAATCCTTGACCTGTGAGCTCCACATTTACTAGATGGGCCGATAGATTGTGTGATGCGCCAAGTCAATTGCACTTGATATAATGTGGGTATGCCGGCGTTGGACTGGCGTAAACACAGTAAAAAGTCTGACAACACCAGGTTTTAGTCCAACCTATTTATTTGATAATATACTCGCAAGCTTTCGAGGTTTCCCTCTTCGTCAGGTGAATGGAGAGTTCTGGCCTCAGACAGAGCATATAAAGCACAGACAGTTTAGAGATTACTGATTAAAATGCGAATCCCCACACCCAACCTGCTGTTCAAGACCTGAAGTGGCTGATAATGTGAGTGGTAGGAGCACTGATCACAGTTTAAAGAGATGTGTATTGTCTCCAGACAGTACAGTAAGTGAGGTTTTGCAAACCCAGGCAAGTCACGGGGGTTACAGATAGTGCGACATGAACCCAAGATCCCTGTTGAGACCGTCCTCATGTGTGCGGAACTTGGCTATCAGTCTCTGCTCAGCGACTCTGCGCTGTCGTGTGTTGTGAAGGCCGCCTTGGAGAATGCTTACCCGAAGGTCAGAGGCTGAATGCCCGTGACCACTGAAGTGTTCGCCAACAGGAAGGGAACAGTCTTGCCTGGTGACTGTCGAGCGATGTTCATTCATCCGTTGTCGTAGCAGACGCTACGACAACGGATGAATGAACATCGCTCGACAGTCACCAGGCAAGACTGTTCCCTTCCTGTTGGCGAACACTTCAGTGGTCACGGGCATTCAGCCTCTGACCTTCGGGTAAGCATTCTCCAAGGCGGCCTTCACAACACACGACAGCGCAGAGTCGCTGAGCAGAGACTGATAGCCAAGTTCCGCACACATGAGGACGGTCTCAACAGGGATCTTGGGTTCATGTCGCACTATCTGTAACCCCCGTGACTTGCCTGGGTTTGCAAAACCTCACTTACTGTACTGTCTGGAGACAATACACATCTCTTTAAACTGTGATCAGTGCTCCTACCACTCACATTATCAGCCACTTCAGGTCTTGAACAGCAGGTTGGGTGTGGGGATTCGCATTTTAATCAGTAATCTCTAAACTGTCTGTGCTTTATATGCTCTGTCTGAGGCCAGAACTCTCCATTCACCTGACGAAGAGGGAAACCTCGAAAGCTTGCGAGTATATTATCAAATAAATAGGTTGGACTAAAACCTGCACTTGATATAGGCAGAGGAAACTGGCACTTGAATCCTTGTCAAGGAGCTGCGGGTCACTCCCAGAAGCAGCTGGCAGCACAGGTCAGGTTCCAGCAAAAGGTCACTTGGCATCTGTAGCACATCTTGAGCAGCCCTACACAAGCCAAATTTGCACCCACTGACTTCAAGATTATTGCATACAGAAACTGATGCCCAAACAGAAAACAGTACTTATCAGCGTGGAGAGTAATTAACAACTTAATCTTACTAATTAGTGGGAACAGATTGAACAGCCAGAGCATCCCTGCAAACTAGTCTTATTGTGACATTGTTAAAAACAATGAATAGAAGAAAATGTGTCAGCCTAGGCTCAGTGGTAGCAGTTTCAGGTCTGGCAGTTCTGGGTTCAAGTCCCATTCCAGCAAGTGAACTTGGCTACATGTCAGTGCAGTATTTTGGGTGTGTTAGACTGTTGGAGGTGCCAGATTTTGAATAGGCCATTAAACAGATGGATGTAAATGACCCCATGGCATTATTTGACAAAGAGGTTGGGAGTTCTCCCTGGGTTCCTGGACAATATTTGTTGGCACAATGGCACAGTGGTTAGCAAAGCTTCTTCACAGCACCAGGAACCTGGGTTCAATTCCTGGGTCATTGTCTGTGTGGAGTCTGCACGTTCTCCTCATGTCTGCATAGGTTTCCTCCCAGAGTCCAAAGACGTACTGGTTAAGTGCATTGGCCATGCTAAATTCTCCCTCGGTGTACCCGAACAGGTGCCGGAGTATGGTGACTGGGGGATTTTCACAGTAACTTCATTGCGGTGGGCATGGAAGCCCAATTGTGAAACCAATAAATAAACTTTAAAACAAAAACTATTTACCCCTTGATTCACATCAGTAAAAGTGATTATCTGGCCATTATCACTTTTGCTGTTTGTTAAACCTTGCTGTGTGTAAATTCGCTGCCACATTAAAACTAAAACTAAGAAGACTAAGGAAATTTGGCATGTCTGCTACATGTCTGCATGTCTCACCAATTTTTACAGATGCACCATGGAAAGCATTCTTTCTGGTTGTATCACAGCTTGGTATGGCTCCTGCTCTGCCCAAGACTGCGAGGAACTACAAAAGGTCAAGAATGTAGCCCAATCCATCATGCAAACCAGCCTCCCATCCACTGACTCTGTCTATACTTCCTGCTGCCTCGTCAAAGCAGCCAGCATAATCAAGGACCCCACGCACCCTGGATATACTCTCATCCACCTTCTTCCATCGGGAAAAAGATACAAAAGTCTGAGGTCATGTACCAACGGACTCAAGAACAGCTTCGTCCCTGCTGCTGTCAGACTTTTGAATGGACTTACCTTGCATTAAGTTGATCTTTTTCTACACCCTAGCTATGACTGTAACACTACATTCTGCACTGTCTCATTTCCTTCTCTATGAACAGTATGTTTTGAATGTATAGTGTAAAAGAAACAATACTTTTTCACTGTATGCTAATACATGTCACAATAATAAATCAAATCAAATAAAATCAAATCAAAAAACTACTTAATAGTTTGTCAAGCACTTCAGCATATCCTGAGGCCAAGAAAGGCATTATCTAAATGAGAGTCAGACATTGTTTCTCGCTAGCATCTTTTCCTGTTCCATATATATTTTAAGATGCATGAGTTGGTGAACCAAGGTTGCAATGTTGTGTCCCAGTCATAGCTTCCCTACACAGAGTATGGGCTCACTGAATTAATTCTGTAATAAATAACTATCATTCAAAAATCAGTGGAACTGCTTTGTTTTCTAAGAAACAATATGAACCATGAGACTATAATGATGAGAATGATTTATGATTCATGCCATTTACTTTGCTTGTTTATTACAATTTTCAAAGTCATTGGCGTGTGAATAGTTTTTCTTTGATCAGTTGCGTTAGTTTCTTTGCTCCTGGCTTCAGTAGCTTGAAGGCTGAGTGGCTCCATATCATTGATTCTACGTTCAGTACATCAACACTGATTTAATTAGACCAGGATCAGATCTGTGCTTCACACAACTTCAATCTTATTTCTTTTTGTGCCTTCATTTGCACAGTAAACATAGAATGGTGGTTGAGCTGTAATTCACTTAGAAGGCAATTACGCATATCAGACACATCAAATGAGGTTCACAGTCAGCGTTGCCTTACTTACAATGAATATGAAATGTTGACTCTAGGTGTAACAGCATTGAGTTGATAAGTTTCTCCACAGCTAGTCCTATATCTAAGCTGCGTGCTTAGATGAGACATAATGCAGACTTTCTCAGGACAGTGCATTATTATTTCTTTGAACACAAACTATTTTTCCCGCTTGTGGTTTCACAAAGAGTTTATTAATTTCTCTGCATCCTTGCAGTGTTATCATTTGAATATTTGCTTCATCCAGATTTGTGCTCCTTACAGTCTCAATTCCAGCCTCACCATGGCTCCTTCCCACTGCTGCCAAATGTTGCAAAGATCTGTTCAGATCCGTGCAAAACTGGAACGCAAGTAAGAAAACAGGACAGTTTCCAGATCTCGAGCTGTAACACTTGTATCATCACCTTCACCCCAAGCCTCCCCTCAGCCTTGGAACATGAGTGCTCTCAATCCTTGGGCAGAGTTTTCCGCCCCTCCTGAAACTGGAAAATCTCACCTGAGGAGAATGGTCCTTTCCATGGTTTGGCCCTCGCTCGCTATGGTGCCTATGGTGGACAGGACAGGGAAATTCGCCCCATAATTAACACAAGTTGCAACTTAGGTGTGAATATTCTGAAATTGCCACATGTCCCAGTGATGTTTCAATGGATTATATTGGGCAGATGTGGAGTGGACAGTATGTCACAAGCTGCTGGGACCTGTAACCATACATTCCTCAAATCCATCCCCCTCACAGTCTACAGCATGATACTTCATCAGGCAAACATCTTGCTACCAAATAGCTTTGCTTCTAGTTATGAGCCATCTTCTCTAGTTCTACTTTCCCTGACGAATTTACAGGTTATTTGGTAATAGAGAAGGCAGAGTGTGATTGAAGATGCAGCATTATTCACTCTCACCTCACTCTGAAATTTGTTCTCGTGACCTTTAGATGGTGAGCTGGTGCATTGCTCAGGGCTGACTGTCGAAGTGTGTAAGTGTGCAGCAGCAAGGGCAGAGGGAGAGGATAGCCGAAGACCATCTGGTGAACTCACACTCTGCAATAACTTGAGGATGACTCATTATGACTTCAAGAAGGATAAATATATATCCACAAGCAATGGAGCAACTATGCTCCGTGCTCCTCAGCTCCAGCTGAGATTCCCCACCAGTCCCAGACAAGCAGCCTTGCTCCCCACTTGCCTGTCTTTCTGCACTGGTTCTCCATTGCTTTCTCATTGATGATTTGAACATTTGTACAGCTCTTTCTACTAATCCATTAGAAGCACAGAATTGTAGAATCATACAGTGCAGAAGGAGGCCATTTCATAGAATTGTAGAATCCTTACAGTTCAGAAGGAGACCATTCAGCCCATTAAGTCTGCACCGACCACAATCCCACACAGGCCATATCCCCATAACCCCATATATTTACCCTAGCTAGTCCACCCACACTAAGGGCAATTTATCATGGCCAGTCAACCTGAGTCGCACATCTTTGAAGACTGGGAAGAAACCAGAGCACCCAGAGGAAACCCACGCAGACACGGGGAGAACATGCAAACTCCACACAGACAGTGATCCAAGCTGGGAATTGAACCCCGGCCCCTGGCACTGTGAAACAGCAGTGCTAGCCACTGTGCCACTGTGCCATTCCACGGGTGGGTGATATACTGCTGAGCAAACATGGCGAGTACCATTTGACTTTACAAGTTCTGAAATTCGTCCACTGTAAATGTTGTTTCATTGTCTGACACTAAAACATCTGGGATGCCGTGGATGGCAAAAGTCTGCCTCAGTATAACAATGGTGGCTGTGGCAATTATTTGGACATCCAACTATTTGGAATGTCATCTACCAAAATGAGAAATATATGCCCCATGAAGAGACCTGAAAAATCTATGAGTAGTCTTGCCCCTGGCCTTCCTGACCATTCCCATGGGTACATATTCACTGGTGGCAGCAATGCCAATTGAGTTCCACAATTTGGGCACTGGTTGACCATTCTTTCGATTTCTTTATCAATACCCAGCCACCAAACCTAACTTTGGCCGAGAGCTTCCACCTTACTCTGTCCTGGGTATGCGTCACGCAATTCTCTTAATAAAAGGCTGAAGTTGGTGCAGGAGCAGTGGGACCTGGGTGTACATATGTATCAATTATTGAAGGTGGTGGGACAGGTTGAGGGAGCAGTTAATAATGTAAACAGCATCTCCGGCTTTATCAATGGGCAGAGTGCAAATTCAAGGAAGTTGCATTAAACTTTTATAAAACGTTGGTTTGCCATCAGCCTTGTTTCTTTCTTCATTCTTGGTTGTGGGTATCATACCATTCGAGTGCCCAAGCCTAACTGCCCTTGAACTGAGTGGCTTACTAGACCAAGTGGGTGTGGAGTCACATGTAGGTCAAACCAGGTAAGGATAACAGTGAACCAGTATTTATGACAATCAATGATAATGTCATGGTCTATTACTGAGACTGGGTTGAAATACTCCGGCCTCTCAGCTGCACATTTCCTGCCGGCAGGAGGTGGCGCATTGTTTGCTAGTGGTGAGATTCTCTGGTTCCACTGCTGTCAGTGGGAGTTCCTATTGACATCACCCCATGCCAGTGGGAAACCCACAGACAGGGGTGCGCTGCTGGTGGGACCAGAGAATACTGCCAGCATGAAGGGCCAGAGAATTCCAATCTAGCTTTTAACTCCAGGCTTATTAGCTGAATTCAAGTTCCACCAGCTATCATGGTGGGATCTGAACCCATGTCCTCAGCACATAGCCTGGGTCTCTGGATTACTAGACCTATTACATTAACACTACACCACCATGTGTCCAGCTCTGGGTACCAAACTTTAGAAAGCATATGAAGGCATCAGAGAGAATGCAGAAAAGATTCATGAGAATGGTTCCAAAGATGAAGAACTTCAATTATAATGGAAGACTGGAGAAGTTGGGACTGTTCTAATTGAAGAGGAGATAGTTGAGAGGAGATTTGACAGATTTGTTCGAAACCATGAGGGATCTTGAGTGAGTCAAGAAGAAACAGTTCCCATTGGTGGAAGGATAGAGAACTAGAGGGCACAGATTTAAGGCAGAAAAAGCAACAGCTGGATGAGGAAAAATATTTTCACAGAGTGATTGGGATCTGGATGGCACTGTCTCAGAGGAAGAGGAAGCTCCACTCGAGGCATTCAAAAGGCCAAAGCAGCCCACTTGATTTGTCCCCCATTGACAGAAATCCAGTCCCTCCACCAATGATGCACAGTGGCAACCATCAACAAGGTGCACTGAAGAAACTCACCAAGTTTCCTTAGGCAGCACCTTCCAAGCCTATGACCACTACCATCTAGGAGGACAAGGGCAGCTGATGTGAGAACATGGCCACTGGAATCTCCCCTCCAAGCCACACATCATCCTGAATTGGAAATATATCACCATTCCTTTGCTGTCATTAGATCAAAATGCTGGAACATCCTCCCTAACAATATTATGGGTGTACCTTCACTACATGGACCATTGTGGTTCATGTAACTAGCTCACCAGCATCTATTCAAGGGCACTTAAGGATGGACTGGCCTAGACACTGACACTTGTATCCCATGAATGAGAGGTCCCAGTAAGGGTATAATTTGAAAATATCAATCCTGGGGGTCTCCTCAGAATCCTGATGTATTTGGAATCATTTGGAATTTTCGAAGGGTTGGCGGGGGGTGGGGGATGGGGGAATGGTGGTGGTGGTGGTTGTTGCGGGAAGGGGGGGTGGGGAATGGGAAACTTACATTCTGCCAATTCATTGTCTATTAAAGGAGCTTGTTAAAGGGCCCACTCAGTCGGAAATGTGTGTGGGGGGTGGCGGGGGGTGGGGGGGGCGGGGATAGAGGATCTCCCATTGTGACCTGCAAATTTTCTGCTCGGTCTGGTCCGGAGAATTGTGTGTCGGCCACTTTGCGGGATTTGGCAATGTATTCCCAATGCATGTGTGTCTCCCAGAGCCAGGAAACAGGTGCAGTCGGGTCCACACTGGAAACCGGCCGGAAGAGAGATAAGTGATTTAAATTTTTTTTAATGTATCTTAAGTCTATTTTACATGTGATTATTGGGCCTGACATGAAACATGCCAGGCCCAATAGCATCTCCCATACTTCATACAGGCAGGGTTTAGAGTAGCTCCCCAAGTTCAGGGAACTAGAGGGAACCCCAGCCAGAGTGAAGGGGGGGACAAGAGGGGGCAGGTGGCAGGAGGGTGGTGCCGCCTGGATAAGGGCACACTGGCAGTGCCAGTTTGTGCCCCCTGGCACTGCCCAAGAGGCAAAGTGCCCATGCCCATTGGGCATCAGGCAGGGCCAAGGGGGCAGGGCCTATTGTGGGTGGGGCCTAGGGGGATCCCACTGCCACCCTGGGATTGGTCTGGGCTGGTGGAAGGCCAGCAATTGGTGTGGGCTGGGGGTGGGGGTGTGGGCTGCGGGGTCTGCCGGGGGGTAAGCAACGGAGGGAGTTTGCTGGGGTGAGGGGGTGAGGCATCGCCACTGCTGGGTGCAGAGGGCTGGACGTTGGGGCGCTTTGGGAAGGGGGGGGGGTTGAGGTTGGTCCAGGAATTGTTGTGGGGGCCATGATTGGTTGTGGGAGGGGGGCTGGAGGGGCAGCACTGCGGGGGTCCCAGGCTGGCTAGTGATCGAGCTGGCCAGCAAACGGGGAGACTGACAGATTGGGGCCATTGCATGAGTGCAGAGTTCTGCAGCTGTCAGACTCCTGTGCGAATAGGCAACCCCTCCTCCCCCGGATTTTTAATGATATTCACGATTGTGACCTCTGCATTGCTCAGAGTAGGGAGATTCGGGTCTGAGGTTGCAATGAGATAAAGTCGTGATCTAGACTAGTTTTCTTGCCAATCCAGCACTTTTGGGAGAATCGCCCCTGCGATTTTTAATCTTTGTTTCACTGAACCTGAGCAGTATTGTGTGTGCTAGTGTCTATGTGTGAGCTTCATTACAGGGCCATTGGAATGTTCATTTGAATTTGTGTAAAACCTAAGTGTCGTGGACCAATTAATGCTGGGCCCAGTGCTGTGCTTTTTCTATGTCTGCACGGCCAGTCTCCTCCAGCTCCCTGCCTCCTGTGGAGCTGCCTGCTCTATCAGGCAAAACAGTGATAGCAGCAGCAGGCCCCAACATGGCTGCCACCTGCTTTTGCGCCTGCCTCACGAGGGTGCTCGGCAATTCTAATTGGACACCAAACTCGCCTCCTGTCCAATTAAAGTATTGGAATTTAAAGACAGTGCCATGAAAGAGATGCTGCGGTGGCATGGGGTTGGAACCTGCCATTCATTACTTAACCACCCTCATCCCTGGGCTGCAGGGATTGCCTGTGCCGGATTCCCAGAGCACCCTGCAGTCCAACAACCGGCAATAACTTTCCCTGTTAATCTGCTGGACAAAGAGAGCAAGTTTCACCCCAACGAATGAGCAGGCACTCTTTATGGCAAAGCAACAATTACTTTGATCAGCACTGTTGCGGTTACCTTTTAAACAGGTTTCCTTTTTATTACGAATGATTGACGGGGTAATATTAATTGTCACTTCTATGGCACATGTAGGTCAGGGATCAAAGAATACAAAAAATATTGACCTCATTATAACGCATTTTTCAAACTTCCTTGTCAGTTCATCACTGTTGAATGATATTTAGTATGACAAACATTATTAGCTTTGGTATTTAACAGCCTCCATTTGCGCCTTATTCTCAATGGAAAATTGCTGAGATTTTCAGAATCTGTTTCCACCCGCAGAGTAACGCCTCTGTCAGGGATTTTCGGAGCTCTCCAAGGTCTGATTATTGTGCAATCTTTAAGATACACCTGAATCCACACAATGTTATAAAGTCAGGGTCAGAAACAATTTGAAGAATTATCGCCCAGTTTCCTTTTTTTTAATTCTTGCTAATATTGAGAAGAACAAAAGAACAAACAGAAGTCTGCCTGTAACAGGAATGGGAATTTTGAACAGTGGGAGAGAATGCAAGTCTATAATTTCACAAGGCAAACAGTATCCTTGAAGTGGCAATGAATTAAATATCTGTAGACAGAATGAACATGCCGGCGGCCGTTCCCTCTTTGCAACTGAGCCAGGTTTTATTTAGGTGGAAGGATCAGTCCTGCGAGGACACATCTTGGTACCCCGAGCAGCTGTTGAGTAAATTATATAATGTATCAGTTGTACAATGTGGGAGAGAGACTGATTAACGCTGCTGAATGTGCTCATTAATAGAAATGAGCGAGGGAGCTCCTGTTCAGAATGCGTCAATGTGCAATCCATAAGGAATCCCAAGAGATGACATTGAGTGTGTGTGTATGTGTGTGTGTGTGTGTGTGTGTGTTGTGGGGTGGGGTGGGGGGGTGTGGGTGGCGGAGGTTAGTGGGAGGGAGCCATTCTCTCCGATAGGGGCCAGCTATTATCAAATGGCAGAGTAGAAGAAAGTGCTGATGCACCACACATGCTCAGTGTGCTCTCTGCTGTCTCATGCAGCTGCCGGCTGCAGTCTGTTCTGGTCGTGGCTCGCTATCATGCTGTCTTGCCCCTCTACCCCAGCAATCAGAGAGGAACAGGAGGAGGAAGAACAGAATGAAACTGGCAAAATGAAAGTGGAGGTAGGTCAAAATGAGATTATGTGGTCTGCCTTGCCCTGTCTCGAACAATAGGATTACACATTGTTTGAGACCGTGGGAGACCTCAGCCTAGTATTGTATGAAATTAATCTTTTATTACAATAAGATCATTGCTATAAGTAGTAGTGATTCAGTAAAATGATGGTACCTGATCTGCTTGCATGTTAAACACAGAATGTGTTAATATTTCCTGTTCTACCTGGGTCCATATATTCTGTCAATGAATAAAAGGCAGCTCAACTTATAAAATTTCAGCCAACACTGCATTTGATATCTATAATTTTTAACATTTTTTGTGACCATAATGCATATTAAAAATCAAAATTATTTGGAATATGTTTCAAAGCACTGAGTGCTTTTTCTCCTCCCATTTGAGTAACAAGGACAGATTGAGTTACTACAGAAGGTTGATTAAGGTGTGTACCAGGGAGTCGCCTGCCTGCCTGCCTGGCTGGTCAGTCTCCCTCTGGCAAGCGCTGGACACAACACCTTAATCAGGACAGGCTGGCTGCTTTACAGCGACTCTGCAAGCACCCTGGGACACAAATCCATAGATCACCATTCAAGGGTGGGGTGAGGAGGAGAGTGTGTATGAGGGAGAATATGCGAACAGGGAAAGGGCAGGCAGCTAAGCAAAATTACTATTCACAAAACAAAAAGCAAGACACTGGATCTATGAGTAAATCTTGGTCAAATGAAAACATTTGCATGAAATCACAAGTCAGAATAAAAGATTTTTTTTAATGGGTAGGGGCTCTGTTACTTTTGTTCTCTTGGTCCCTGTAATAGGAGAAAGATTGGCAGCCATATAAACTGCACAATGAAAATCTGTGAAATAATTATTAGGAGAAGACATTAATACCTGTAAAAGGAAGGGGAGGAAAATGCATCTCTGTCTACACAAATTCTAATTTAGGGAGCAGAGGGGTTTCCCTTCACCACCCGCACTACTGTAATAAATGCACTCTATAGAGATGAATTTTTTCTGTTCGTTAAGAGGTGTTTCTTTTCCAAGTTCATGGTCAGTCTTACAGGTTACAATACAAAGGAAGCAGCTTTGATCCCAGCTGCTGCATTAGCTGGAGGCTGGGCAACCAGTGTGATGGCACAGTCACTTTCAGACTCCTGTATTTAGGTGCTGGGAGCAATGAGGCCGCTTTTTAATGATGTGTTATTTGGTGTGTGTGTGTGTGTGTGTGTACGGGGGGTGGCGATGGGGTGCAGAATGCTTACTGAACAACAATGAACATGCTGCTTATTGCCCTTTTTTATATTTTGGAATAATATAAAAATATGGGGACACAGCTAGGCAGCTTTCCTCACTGTAAACCTTTTGACTCCTTAATTCATAATCTTTTTTATACCTTTCAAATCATTGCAAAGAATTACATAGATTTTACAGAACAGAAACAGGTCATTCGGTTCTGTAATCCTAGACTGTGTTAAAACACCCCACAAGCCTTCTGCCACCCTACTTCATCCAGCCTATCAGCATAAATCTCTATTCCTTTCTTTCTCGTGCGCTTATCGATGTTCCACTTAAAGCCATCTATGCTATTTACCATACCAACTCCAAATGCTCAGGAGATACACATTCTGTCCAGTCAGGTTTTGTCTGAGTTTGCTACTAGATTTATTACGGACTGTCTTGTGTTTCTGAACTGACCACAGCACTCTGACGAAACCCGTTCATTATCTTAAAAATCCCTATCACGTTACCCTTGAGCGCTATTTTCAGGCCTTTCTGCAGCTTGTTTTTCAGCAACGGATCTTCCAGAATTGCCAATGTCCGTGGCGTTTTGTGGGTTCGCCTGTCCCACTGCAGAGGAACCCACTGTCTGAGGGGAAAGGTGAGGGGGGTGAAGTTGGGGGGAGGCATTGCCTTTAGTGGTGTCAGAAGATCCTGCCAGCAGAAGAACCAGAAAATCCCACATTTTGGGGGCAATTTTCGCCCTGGTGGCTGTTGGGCAGTGCAGGCCAGTAAGATCACAAGAGAGTTGAGAAATCAAGTTTGTCGCCTCTTGTGATCTTACCACCACTGAATATCTGGTGCCCTTTTTGGACATCAGGCTGATTGTAATATTTATATTCTATTCAAAATAGAATATAAATATTACAAGTGAGCCTGGGATGGAATTGCCTGGACTCACTTGCCTCTGCGGCCTTGCCGGTGAAGGTCCACATCGGCGAGGATCACGTATGGTCTGTAATCTGACGTGATGGCCTCACTGGAGGCACTGGGTCCATGCCTCCAATGTCAGTCTCTCTGACACCCTGGCACTGTCATCCTGCAACCATGATTGGGGTGGGGGGCAGGGACACTGAGTGCCCAGCAATCAGTGATTGGCTAGTCCGAGCATTATGGGGAGAGGGGGTGTGCAGTGTGGGGTGATCAGTCCATGCGGGAGGGGAATTGATCATGGAGCTCTACAGTAGCCGGAAGGGGTGATTAGCCACGGAGGCCAGTGGTAGCCGGGGGTGAGGCAATGACAGACAGATCTCTGTACTCATAGTGTGCATAGATCTGACCATGCACAATTGCGCCTTCTGTTGCAACCTGCCAGCTTTCGCCAAGCTTAGGCCCCACCTTGCTCCTGCTGGCAAGAAACAGATCATGCATTGTTTTTTTCACAGAGCGAGGTAGGATTTTTAACTCGCCCAAAAAACAGCATGGTTCTTTCTAGTCTTCACACTCGTTCGGCACTTAAATTTTTTTTGATAAGATTGGCCCCTTTGTCTTTTCGGAAGAAAGGATCCACAGCATGTTCAGTCCTTCCCGAAAGTGATGACCTCTCCTCTCAGTTCTGGTATTATACTGAAAAATCTTTTATTGCAATTTCTCCAGTGCCTCGCTGAACCTTTTGTCATATCAATATTGGGACTAAGCACAACATTTCTGTCAGTCTTTAAGAGTCTTTTTCTCTTTTCATTCACAGGTTTTAAGTCGGTCCGCCTTGTGTCCAACGAGGGGCATAAACGCGATGGGTCGTACTGGGGCTGCTCTTGGTTGTTCGAGATTGGCCTAGTGCTTCATGTCGTTAGTGTGTGCCTAAACTGGACCAGATACTGGGCAAGACGACAGCTCAGTGACTATCGCTGATTGCTGTGCAGACACATGGATTTGGGCTGGTGTCTGTGGGAGTTTGCGCATTCTCCCCGTGCTTGCGTGGGTTTTCTCCGGGTGCTCCGGTTTCCTCCCACACCCCAAAGATGTTCTGTTAGGCTGATTGGCAGGAATAAATTGTCCCTAAATCAGATTCCCTCAATCTGGATGGCCATAAAACATTAGACAGGGGTCGTGGGTGGAGAGGGGGACTGGTGGTGTTGAGATGGCGGCGTGGGCTCGTTGGGCCGAAGGGCCTGTTTCCCAGGCTGATTTTGTTCTTTGCTCTTTGTTCTTTGTCTTCATGTTGCTCCTTTAATTGAGATTCCAGAAACCTGTGATATGCCACCTAAGTCCCAACATTTGTTTTGTTAAATTGGGTTACTGTAGATTAGATGAAACTTTCACACTGCTTCACCCAGGTCTGTCTCAGTTGTGGTCACCCAGCCTAATGGATCAATTGTCTGACTTTGGCATATATTGTGATGCTATCAGAAGGTTGTAGGATTGAGCTCTGCTCAGTGCCATTTGAGAGAGCATTTGAGATAAACTTGAATGGTACTGCTGTAGACCATTCTACAAATAAATTGATTCTCGGTATGCCTCTGGTCAGCTTTAACAACATAACCGTCAAGTATGTTGGGCTCCAGCTATCTTGGTGAGAAGCTGTTCAAGGGGATGGGATATGAGGTAAAGGGAACCTTTTACCAATAAGACCTCAACCTCTCCCCCGCCAGTAGCGACCCTACTCTCACGTTACCAGTGGACATGATCTCACAATAGCCTGCCTATAACTGGCAATCTGACTGAGAAAGATTCTGTTACTTTGCTACAGGTTTGTTCAACCTTTCCAAGCGAGAAGCCACATTTCATATATTTTCTTACTCAAGGGGTTGCCGAGCAAATTTGCAAAAAAATAAATTTTGGCATTGCTCAACCTAGCTAGGAACAACAATGGTACACATCTATTTCCTACTTTGTGACATTAGATTTTGGAAGTCAGCTACAAATCCATCATGAGTTGTCATCTTCCGCTTTCAAGCATCTCAGTGGTTTAGTTACAATCAACATTGTAACATTGAAAGATAGATTTCATCATCTAAGAAATACTGGCTTGAGACAATTCACACCTCTTTAATCTGTGCATAACTCTCTCTCCGTTTGCATTATCTGTAAAGGCTTGATTACCTGTTAAGACTCGCATTCCAACCATTACCTTGTAATTGAGTTTGTGTCTATATATGCCCAGCTTGTGAATCACTGAAGGAGCAGTGCTCTGAAAGCTTGTGCTACCAAATAAACCTGTTGGACTTTAACCTGGTGTTGTGAGGCTTCTTACTGTGCCTACCCCAGTCCAACGCTGGCATCTCCACATCATAAGAAATACTTGACTGCATGGACACCATTTCATTTCAGTGTCTCCAGGATACTTTCTTTGGATATATTTCTACCCAATCAGGTATTAACAAGAGACACACAAAGCATTTAGTGAAGACACAAAAGGAACCATATTTAATTTGCTTCAAGTTTATTTCACATGTTCTCTCAAATGGTACTGAGATTCTTACTGTGCTCTGCTATGGTACCTTAACATCACTTGACAGCACTTTAGCAATAAAATGTCTTCTACTCCTAGAAGGCCCTCAAGAGACTGAAACATCTGATGTTGCTACTTTAATCTCAGGGCAATTGCAGAAGACATCAGTCACTTTCAAAACTTTCAGATGTTAAAGGTCATCAAGAAACTTGAAGATTTGTCCTGTTTAATTTGCCAGAACCCAAGGTTGGCATCTAGTAGCAAAATGTGGCAATAAAATTGTTGGTGATGGATAGTGAACCTCCTAATTGCTCAACTGAAATCTTGAGGATTGCACAGCTTTATTCCATTTCACAACTGTTATCATATTTCTGATGCTCCAGGTATAGTAGCTTCATGGCTGAACTTTCAGCCTCATATCTGTGCCATTACTAAGACTACAGATTTCCTACCTCTGTGACAATGCCCGAGTCTGCTCCTGTCTCCGCTGCCATCATTCACGCCTTTGTTACCTCTAGACTTGACTTTCTGACATGCTCTTGGCTGACCTCCCGCATTCTATCCTATGTAAACTTGAAGTCATCCAGAACTTTGGTGCCCATGTCTTGACTCATAACAAATCCCATTCCCCTATCACCCCTGTGCTCATTGACCTACATTACACTGACCTACACTGACCTATAAGCAACATCTCGATTTAAAAATCTCCTTCATGTCTTCAGATCCCTCCATGGCCTTGTCCTCCCTACCTCTGGAATCTTATCCAGCTTCACAACCTGCTGATGTAGCTACATTTCTTTAATCCTGGTCTCTTGTACATTCTCGATTTTAATTATTCCATCATTGGCTGCAGTCCCAAGCTCTGGAGTTCCCTCTCTGCACTTCCCTGCCTCTTCACATCACATCTTCCTTTCAGACACTTCTTAAAATCTACCTCTTTAGTCAAGTTTGGTCACCTGACCTAATAACTTATTATGTGGCTCAGTGTCATACTTTGTTTTATGATAGGCAGTGCTAAAGGTGTCCCCTGTATATTTGCAATTTGCCCTTTAAGCACAGGGGCAGCCTTCCCTCCCTCACCCCGCACACCGACCGATCCTCTGAAGAGCCCAGAATGCTCCCCCTTCATTCCAGCAGGGTCGGGCCATTAGTTGCCGGTCAGTGGGGAACTACTGTAATCACCACTGGAGTGAAATACTCTAGTAGGGTGGGAGATACTTGTAGGCCCGGAGCCTTCAATCCCAGGGCTGCTAATCATATTTAAATTAGATTACAATGACCATGTAAGTGGTCTGTCCACCTCCCGCCGATTTCTGGCACGGAGCAGACGCCACCAGACATCCGACGCCAGGAGATGCAAATGGGGAGTGAACACTCACACACACCCTGCGAGTTGGCTGACATGAGGATCTCCCAGTCTGCTGCACTAAAAAATTAGCACAGCGGGATGGGAGAATCGTGGCCAATATGTTTGATTAAAAAATCATCTAGCAGCAGAAAGAAATGATTTGGAAAGTTGAATTCTTGTTTAAACAAAAACTCAAACCAATGTATTTCAGGGAAGGGAGCCCACTACCTGTAACTGTTCCGACCTGTGCATGACTCCAATTCCATACAATATGATTAGATTCTTTCTGTATTCAGGCTATTAGAAATGGGCCATAAATTTTATGTTGCACAGGGTGCAGAGAAGATTTGTGTGAATGCTACCAGATATGAGATAATTCAGTTACATGGAGAGACAAGAGAAGCTTGGATTATTTTCCTTAGAGGTGTTGGAGTGAAATCAAAGGACACAAAATGGTTACCCGACACACAAAATGGACTCTGGGAAGGGACATTAAGAGGCATTGACTTTGGGCACAGACAGTACACAAAGAGTTAAAGCCTATAGTGTTTAAATTACTACAGGAAACAGATCAGACCTTGAGGCATCTTAAACTTGAGATAAAAGCAGATCCAGAGCAATGAGTTTGATAACGAGATCAGCCACTGATGAGGACATAAATGCATAAATGTATATAACAAGATCAGTCATTGACAGAGAACATAATGCATAAATGTATCTACTCTATGTACAATGATGTGATAACTGTCAATGTCTGTACATGTCTGTGTATAACCATGTGTTAACTGTCGATGTCCGTACTGTCTACTCAACTTGTAACAATGTGCTAATGTACGTACTGTCTATTATCTAAAAACTATGAAAGATGCTCAACCACTATTGTGTAGTTGAGAAAGTGGCTGCCTGTAGTGTGGAGTGCCAGCGCTTCTCCCAAAGCTTTGTCCGAATAGAACTTTGCTGAATTCCAAGTCTGACTCCAAAATGGTGAATTTCCCACAACAAGTTGGCGTGGTCAGGCAGGATCTCACTATTGGTAGTAAGTTCAATCGTTTGGCCATGATCGGCAAACCAGGGTAGAGATCATTGAATCTGTGGGAGTCAGACGGAGTTAACAATCCAGTTTAAAACGGGTAAAAATTAAGGGGTATTATGGAAATAAGTACTGATTGTTGATGGTATAGTAATAAGTATTGATTGACTGTTATTTGTGCTGACCGACTAGAGGATAAGGAAGTGCCTGTCTCAAACATGCAGCCTTAGGCAGGTTATAAGAGGGGAAATCCCCCACGTGAAGGTCAGGACCCTGAAGTGGGCATAGAGGCACCAAGGGCACTTAGGACTATGAAGCACAAGTGCAAATTTTGGTTAATATCAAACTCTGTAGTGGTGAACAAATGCAGAGTTTGCCACCTGTTTGAATGAAACTTTGTACAGTTGGGTACTGGACTCTCAATGTTGTAAAGTGGTGTGGAAAAAGGAGCTGATCACTCGAGCCAGATTCCGGTGGCAGATAAAGAAGTTAAGAGAGGACGTGCAGCATCTTTTATTGAAATGTACATGACAGGCAGACATGCGTTAATAAAGAGGATGCAAAGGAATGGCTGGGATTCTTCTCAGACCTTAGAACAGCAGAGAAAATGGATAGATGGGGAAAAGAGAGACAAGACAAAGAAGGTGGGGGCACTATTAGTACATCAATTAGCAGGACTGATTGAATAAATAGTCGCTTCCACCAAAAAGTGGAGCGAAGATAAAGAGATTAGAAAGTTAGAATCCAGAATAAAGGAACTGGAGAAACGAAATCGAGTGTTAGAGGAGAATCAATGGGGAGGGGAAGCTGTTCCTCGACATTCTTATGATCATCAACAACCTGTCCTGGCCCCCCTATGATGACACTATATTAAGAAAGCCCACCAAAGTCTGTACTTTCTCAGAAGGCTAAGGAAATTTGGCATGCCAGCTACGACTCTCACCAACGTTTACAGATGTACCATAGAAAGCATTCTTTCTGGTTGCATCGCAGCTTGGTATGGCTCCTGCTGTGCCCAAAGCTGCAAGGAACTACAAAAGGCCGTGAATATAGCCCAATCCATTACTCAACCCAGCCTCCTATCCATTGAGTCTGTCTACACTTTCCACTACCTCGGCAAAGGAACCAGCATAATTAAGCACCCCATGCGCCCCAGAAATTCTCTCTTCCATCCTCTTCCTTTGGGAAAAAGATACAGAAGTCTGAGGTCACGTATCGACCTATTCAAGAACAACTTCTTCCCTGCTGCTGTCAGACTTTTGAATGGCCTTACCTTGCATTAAGTTGGTCTCTCTCTACATCCTAGCTATGACTGTAACACTACATTTTGCGCTCTCTCGTTTCCTTCACTATGAAGGTATGTTTTGTCTATATAGCGCGCAAGAAAAAATACTTTTCACTGTATGCTAATACATGTGACAATAACAAATCAAATCAAATCAAAAATTCTATACTATCACTGGTTTCTCCATTCAATCTGTTTCAAGTCAGTGCTTCATCAAATAGTTTATTGCTAATGGTATTGCACATATTGTAGTGTCACTGGGCTAGTAATCCAGAGACCCAGGATAACATTCTGGGGACCCGGGTTTGAATCCCAGCATGGTAGATGGTGGCATTTGAATTCAATGAAAAATAATCTGGAATTGAAGATCTAATGATGACCATGAAACCATTGTCAATTGTTGTAAAAATCCATCTGGCTCATTAATATTCTTTAGGGAAAGGGAAGGAAATCTGTCACCGTTACCTATTCTGGTCTACATGTAACTCCAGACCCTCAGCAATGTGGTTGACTCTTAAATACCCTCTGAAATGGTCTAGCAAGCCACTCAGTTCAGGGGTAACTAGAAATGGGCAATAAATACTGGCCCAGCCAGCGACGTCCACATCCCCTGAATGAATCAATAAAAAAGATAATAGTATATCAGCTCCTGACAGATTCCAATTTTGACCCAGTTCTGAACTCAACAATGTTGGAACATCTTTATCTACAAGTTGAAACCCATGATTGGATCTAACTCCTTCTCTGGTGATTCAGTCTGCATTGCAAATTGTGAAATAAATTTGACTTAGTTTAGCTAGTGGAGATGGAAAATTTCCCACAGCATTGATTCAGTCTTTGAAAGATTGCAAACAGCAATACAACCTAACCGAACAACTTCACAATCATTGTTCTGTACTGCCATTTAGAGTTTTAAATAGTTTTTCATGTTCACCGCTGCTTCAAGTGACATGCATTCTTATAATCTATTGATCTGGTCCATAAACACAGCTAATAATGGATTAATAAGTGCATTTATATTACATGGCATGATGCTGTGGCATCTTAATCTACAGCAGCCACTCTGAAATCAGCAATGTCACATAAACAGCAAGAATTACAGCTTACATAGAATCATAAAATCCCTACAGTGCAGAAGGAGACCATTCAGCTCAATGAGCCTGCACCATCAACAATCTCACCCGGGCCCTATCCTGTAACCCCATGCATTTACCGTGCTAATGCCCCAGACACTAAGGGGCAATTTATTATGGCCAATCAACTTAACCTGCGCATATCTGGACTGTGAGAGGAAACCAGGGCACCTGGAGGAAACCCACGCAGGCACAGGAAGAAGGTGTAAACTCCACACATAGAGTGACCCAAGGCTGGAACTGGACTCTTGTGCCGAGAGGCAGTAGTGCTAACCATTGTGCCAACGTGCTGCTGACATGGTGACACTGAGAGTGATGCTTGACACTGAGTGTCCAGAGATCATGAAAAATGACCTAACCAGGAATCACGTGTCTTTTCAGAGAGGAATAGAAAAAACTGGCTGAGAAAATCAGGAAGTGAGAGTCTAACTTGACCGTATGTTTTGGTACTCTGAAACAAAGGAGCAGTGTGATGTGCTTTAAAAAAAACTCAATGAATACAGTTTCACGCTTTATTGGAGAACCTCTGCTATTTTCTTAAGGGAAAGCTCGAACGTCTGTATGTCGAATCCTGACTTTGGAGCTGCTTCCATGAGATTTACCCCAGTGGGAGTGAGGCAGATAGTGCTTAATTACAGTGCCTGCATGCCTCGTAGGAGTAGTTCAGGAGCAGACTGTCGTCTGGCTGCTAATCTTGGTGAAGCAATATTGTTAAGCTGGTGGTTGTTATTGACAATTCTCAGGAGAAAAATTCTAGGGATTGGCCATGGGGGAAGGGATGTGGATGGGGCCAGGTGTTGACTTGCTCTAGCAAATGCACACCTGAACCATATTCTTCCCCTCGCTGTCTAACAGTGCATGATACACGACCAATTTCTCCACTTTTTTTTTCCACATGCAGTGGAGCTGGGTTTTCCTGTAACAAAGGTGCCTTTCTATGTGGCCGGATCATTAACATGGCCGGGGGACTAGGTGTGATGGACAGGTCACCATTCCACTCGCATCAGGCACGAGCACTCTGGTGATGTCAACCCAATATTAAGAGGCCAGACCTCTGGCCTATGGCCTTTGATTGCACTCAACAGGCAGCCAGCTTGTGCCAGAGCTGTTTCCCCTCCCCAGACAGAGGCAAACAATCCGGCAACAATAGAAATATCACCAGAATTCCTGTCCTCAAAAAAAATTCAACTAGTTCGATTCCAAAGAAATTGTTTGGAGTCAAGGATGTAAGATTAAGCTTGGCTGTCAGGAAATATTACTCTGTGGAGAAAAACATTAAATTTACTCTCTGATTTTTATATCCTTAATGCTATCTTAAACATTTCACAGCCAGTTAAATAATTCAGAATTGTGGCAACTCTTCCAGGGAAATGTTGCAAGCAATTCCCACACATAACCATGATAAACGACCAAAATATCCGTCTTTCCTGATGTTGGATAAGAAATGGTTTGCCAAAACACTAGAAAAATCCCTCTGCTCTTCTCTAAATATTGCCACCTTTTAAATCTCTGTGAGAGGGCAAACAAACCCTTGCTTAGCATCTCATCAAAAAGATGGTGTCTGTGATAGTGTAGTATTCCCTCAGTACCGGACTGAATGCCCATCTAGATTACATGCTCAAGTCCTAGATTGGGCTTGACTCTGTGACCTTCTGACATGAAGGGCTAAGCTCCCATTGAACCAAGTCGGACACCTCTCGAGTTCCTTTGTCCTGACTGGCATGGGATAAAAGACAAAGTGAAAGGCTGCCTGTGGAGACAATGATTGTCGTGAAGGGGGCCTGGAGGACGTGTGGGGGGTTGTGGGGAGTTGGTGTGGCAGAGGATATAGAGAAGGAGCCAATCATACGTGGTATTACTCTCCAAGCTCACTGGCTTGATCTGTCCTACGAGAAAATGTTAATGAAGATGTGATTCTCTGAGCATGTGCACCTTCATGCACTGCCAGGACTTACTGTAAATTCAGACATGCATTACAGATGACTTTCTCACCATGAGGGAAATGATATTTAGAATATCATGCCTATGCCTAGATTTTAGATGTGTGCACCAGGCAGGCAAACTTCTCCAACAGAGCAGAATACTGGAACTGCTCCATACATGTAAACATTCAGACTGCTGAAAGCTTTCATCTTTATGGAATCCCTACTGTGCAGGAAGAGGCCATTCTGCCCATTGTGTCTGCACCGACTCTCCCACCCAGGCCCTCCCGTTCACCTTATCTCTGGAACCCTGCACATTTGCCATGTCCAATCCATCTGACTTGCATATCTTTGGAATGTGGGAGGAAACCAGAGCAGCCGGAGGAAACCCGTGCAGACATGGGGAGAGCGTGCAAATTCCACACAGAGGCTGGAATTGAACGTGGATCCTTGCCGCTGTGAGGCCTGACTGAGATCATTTCACCAAAGCAGTGTTCCTGAAATTTCTAACTTTGTTTGATTTTGATACTCACTGGATAAACTTACTAATCTATCAAAGAAGTTACCGCATTATTTAAATGGTAAAAAATTGCAGCATGCTGCTGTGCAGAGGGACCTGGGTGTCCTTGTGCAAGAATCACAAGGAGTTGGTTTGCAGGTCAGCAGGTAATTAAGAAGGCAAATGGAATTTTTTCCTTCATTACTAGATGAAGGGAGTTTAAAAGCAATGAGGTTATGTTGCAGCTGTATAAGGTGCTGGTGAGACCACATCTGGAGTACTGTGTACAGTTTTGGTCTCCTTACTTGAGAAAGGATATATTGGCACTGGAGGGGTTGTACAGGAGATTCACTATGTTGATTCCGGAGTTGAGAGGATTGGCTTATGAGGAGAGGCTGAGTAGACTGGGGCTATACTCATTGGAATTCAGAAGAATGAGGGGAGATCTTATAGAAACATGTAAGATTATGAAGGAAATAGATAAGATAGAAGCAGAGAAGTTGTTTCCACTGGCGGGTGAAACTAGAACTAGGGGGCATTGCCTCAAAATATGGGGAAGCAGATTTAGGACTGAGTTGAGGAAGAACTTCTTCACACAAAGGGTTGTGAATCTGTGGAATTCCCTGCCCAGTGAAGCAGTTGAGACTACCTCATTGAATGTTTTTAAGGCAAGGATAGATAAATTTTTGAACAGTAAAGGAATTAAGAGTTATGGTGAACAGTAGGTAAATGGAGCTGAGTCCACGAAAAGATCAGCCATGATCTTGTTAAATGGCGGAGCAGGCTCGAGGGACCAGATGGCCTATTCCTGCTCCTAGTGCAGGGTGGCATGGTAGCACAGTGGTTAGCTTGCTACTTCACAGCTCCAGGGACCTGGTTTGATTCCTGGCTTGGGTCACTGTCTGTGTGGAGTTTGCACATTCTTCTCGTGTCTGCGTGGGTTTCCTCTGGGTGCTCTGGTTTTCTCCCACAGTCCAAAGATGTGCGAGTTAGGTTGATTGGCCATGCTAAAAAAAATTTGCCCCTTAGAGTCCTGAGGTGCGTATGTTAGAGGGATTAGTGGGTAAATATGTAGGGATATGGGGATAGGGCCTGGGTGGGATTGTGGTCTCGATGGGCCAAATGGCCTCTTTCTGCACTGTAGGGTTTCTATGATTTCTATGAGTTCTATGGAGATTAGCAGCAATAGCCTGATGGAGTGCTAACAGTTCCTGCCCCTTCCACAACAAGGTAAGTAAAATAGTTGAAACTAAATCCATCAGTGGCAACTTGTGACACTCTCTTGAAGGCTGATGGTTTGGTTGCCAAGTTCTTGATGAAACTGGTGGTTGCATAAACTGATTGTATAATTGTTAAACCTTTATCTGCATCTGCAAGGATGTTTCAAGTGTATGTCACCGACATCTAAAAAGGAATCTTTAACAAAGTGGCAGACAGTACTTCTATTGCAGAATGAGCGTGCACGTGCCTTTGACATGGGTGCAGCACGTTTCAATATCTCGGCCGGTATCAGATAATACCGATCATGATGGATCTTCTGTAGCTTCTAATCTGTTACTTTCAGGAATTCTAGAGAAACTTTACTTTGGATTTTTTTCTTCAGGCAATTATATAAACTGGTGAATGTCACCTCATTGAAAAATGGTCAGATATAAACTGTAGGATGGCTATATCTCAAAGGTATCTCTGATGAGTAGCTAAACCAGTGGCTGAGGTTAAAGCCATCAGGTTGAGTATCCTGAGGCAGTGCAGTATCAGGACATGGAAGCTCTGAGCAATCCCAAGGATTAAAGCCACCAGATCCCACCTGTAAAGATTTTGGATGACAATTTACACAAAGGCCAGAATTTTATGTTGACACCCAAAAGTGTGTGAGAAAGCTTGATAAGACACAGTGTGCATCTGGACTTCATAGCGCACTGACGCAATATTTTGGTCAGTGGGTGTGTGTGTGTGATTCAAAAGTGCAGCCACCGACAATCAAGTGGGCAAGTTAGCCCACTAAGGGGCCAATTGAATGCAATTTTACACTGCCCATCTGCCCTCACTGATTGGCCAGGCAGCCTTGAAATTTTAGCTGCAACTTTAATCTATGAAGGGTGAACTATCCAGGCCAAAATAAAATTTCAAAAGGTGCCTGCTGACTGAGGTATGTGTTTGAATGTGCTGCCTAGACACACTTTGCGTAGTTTTTCTATTGCAATTTATTTTTACAGGTCAGTGGCTCCCTGAGACAGGTCACCCAATGCAATTTGTAGTATTTCACCACCAGGAAACACTCAAGAGAGTGTTGGAATAACAAAATTTAGGTCAGAATTTTTCATCTGTTAGGTATATCCATTGGATAGCCTGGAAGCAGCCACAGTGGCTGTCCCCCTAAGGGAACATGTAAGAAGCACAATCCATTTCTTGGCATATACCTTCTTCCTATCCTCCCTTACAGTGCTGAGCCTTTCCAAGTGCGTGTTTCACACTGGCTGCCCATTAACTAGCCAACCAATGCAAAATGGCGTTCTGGAGCCAAAAGTGTGTTTTGTGGCTGCTTCCAGCCTATCCAAAGGATGTACCCAACGGATGAAAATTTCTGACCTAAATTTTGATACTCCATAGAGTGTCTCCTGCTGGTGAAATACTACAAATTGCACACATATGCACAGCGTGGCCCAGGAGAAAATTGGTGGGCAGCTAACCTCAACCAACATGTACACAGACATGCATATTCACCACAAACACATGATGCATTTAGTCCAACACATGTGTTTTCACACACACACACACACACACACACACACACACACACACACACACACACACACACACACACACACACACACACTCAGAATGTCAAGCATTCAAACACAAAGAAGAGAGGACTAGCACTGTAGAAGTATGTCCGTGCCTCAGTAAGAACCCTGATAAATAGACCACGATTAGCATTTTCCCTGCTGGAAAGATTATAAACTGAGTAAGCTTCAATTCCGATCACTGCCTGCATAACTCATCCTGCCTGTGCTTGAGCAGAGTGATTTTCAGAGATATATTGTGGCCCCGCTGCTTGAATAAAGCCAGGGCTGTCAAAAGCAAGACGATGCTTACTATCAATTTAATTAGTCAATACACGACCGGGTCACTGAAGCACTACCCTATTTGTGTTTGTTTTCCTACTTTAGTGCAAGCGACTGGCTCGTGAACGAGATGAGGCTGAGAGGCAGCTGAAACAGATCAAGCGAGGTAGGTCTATTCCTCTTCCCCTATCCATCATTCTTTAATTTAATTGCTGCAGATGAAAATGTTACAGTGAGCAGCCAGTCTGTCGTGGTTTTAAAAAAAAAATCCAGCATTTGGGACAGCGAGACAATCCATTCTGAGGGAAACTTCATTTTTCAGTGACCGATGACAGTGCTGTGTCATTACTTTGTGGTAAGGTGCCTATTTATAATCCATGCAGTGCTGCTGAGAAGAAGGTTCATTGATTGGGGTTGTACAGGTGGAGAGATATTCTACTCATGAGTAAAGGCTGTGTTTAGTCATCACCAATTGTTCACCCATGTTCTCTAGAGCTCTGCATATAAACAAGCATGATGTGGGTATGCCGGCGTTGGACTGGCGTAAACACAGTAAAAAGTCTGACAACACCAGGTTTTAGTCCAACCGATTTATTTGATAATATACTCACAAGCTTTCGAGGGACACCCTCTTCGTCAGGTGACTCTCCATTCACCTGACGAAGAGGGTGTCCCTTGAAAGCTTGTGAGTATATTATCAAATAAATAGGTTGGACTAAAACCTGGTGTTGTCAGACTTTTTACTGTATAAACAAGCACACAGTCTCATACACAGCAGTGAGTTTGAAGTCTTCAGTACAACATCAGCATTGATCTGTTTGTGTTGGCATGCTTCATTGTTGATATCATGACAGCCATTGATGGTACAGGGTTTAAGATTATTTATAATCTTTCCTGGCAATGAACATGCATGATCATTTTGGATTTAAAGATTTAGAATATCCCGAATGGCCCAGTTGTTAACATTACAATGCTGAAGGTTTAAAACGTGAAATGCATTTATTTATCTTGCATTTTATCACCAAATATTAATGCTCCTTCGCTATTGACTATTGTCTATTTTGAAGAAAATGTTGGTTTAATTCTTTTGCTATGCTACCAGTCATCAAGGACACCTCAATCACTCACAGCCCACCAGTTCTGTCTACATTTCAAAACTGGACAAAGACATTGAGGTTGAATTCCTGTAGGAACTTTCCCAATAATATGTTGTTTCTCTGGATTTTTCATAGCTTTTCTGTTAAAATCATAAAAACAGAAAATAGGAGGAATAGGCTATTCAACATGTTAATGGCTGATCCTCTATCCCAACACCATGTGCCCACACTCTTCCCATGTCCATTGACATCTTTAAAGTCAATAAACCTATCTATTTCCCTCTTAAATATATTCAGTGACTTGGTCGCCACAGATTTCTGTGATAAAGAATTCCATACGTTCGCCATCCGCTGAGTGAATATGTTCCTCCTCATCTTAGTCCTAAATAGCCTACCCCATACCTTGATACTGTGACACCCCTTGTTCTAAATACCCCAGCCAGAAAAAACAACATCCCGGCATCCGGTCTTTCCAGTCCTATCAGAATTATATGTGTTTCAATTAGATCCCTTCTGATTCTTCTAAATTCCAGCGAATGTAGGCACAGTCAACAAATCTCTCCTCATACAACAATCCTGCCATCCATTTGGTGAAGCTTCACCGCGCTTCATGTACGATTAGTGTACTCTTGTTTTGGAGACCAAAACTGTATATAATACACCAGGTATGGTCTCAGCAAGGCCCTGTACTGCTGCAATAAGATAACATTGCTCCTGTATTCAAATTCTTTTGCAATGAAGACCAACAAACCATTTGCCTTCCTAATTACTTTCTGTACGCGCATGCTAGCTTTCGGTGAATACTGTACCTAGGACACCAAGCTCCTTTGTACATCAACATTTCCTAATCTGCCACCAGCTAAATAATACTCTGCCATTTTGTTTTCCAGTCTGAAGTGGATAACTTCACATTTATCCACATTATACTGCATCTGCCATGTATTTACCCACTCATTAACTTGTCTAAGTCACCTTGAAGCCTCTTTACATCCTCCTCACCACTTACATTCCTCCCTAGTTTTGTGTCATCAGCAAACTTGGAAATATTAGTTTTGGATTGAGGCAGACAATGAAGAAAACGCTTACAAAATATAATTCTCAATAGTATTTAGATTATTGTATTTAAAAATAATTTATGCCATTAAGTCTGCGCCAGAATTCTTCTTCACGTGAACTGTATAATCTAATTCCATTCTTCCATACATTCTCCTTTCCCTTGAACATTCCTCTTTGTCATTGCATTGTTACTATTCAAATGGTGAATGAATTGTCTGTATGTGCAGTCTTATAAAAACAGAACAAAAGTGTATTATCATCCATAACAATGTTCAGATGCCATGGGATACAAGTTCAATGCTTATCTGGTGTTGACTACCTCTCAGTTGTGCCGGTATTAAAAAAACTGAACCAAAGCCATGCTTGCTCATGGAGAAAGGAAATTTTTCACATATAAATGGTTTGCTCCATTGGAATTCCAATCTATGGAATGGGATTGATTCACTGGGATTCTGTACGATGGGCATTATCAAGAAGAGATTTGGTCTACTTCTGTTTCATGCAATGGGAATTTTGTCCGTGGGAATTTCACACAATGGAAGGGAATAAGCGGAAGTGTATTCCTCTGGCTGCAAGATTGATTTCGCGTTTCATAATAGAGATGGAGAGCAGAAGGAAAACGGAATAAATGTTAGTCAGATTTTCTTACAGCATTTTGATGTATAGACGTCTCCAAGTTATGAAAAATAGGGTGAACCTCTCAGCAAATTCTTCCCCATTGTTACCGTGTGTAAATTACCCAAGTGGAGTATTGGCACATTACTGCAACAATGCTTGGTACAGATTTTAATGAAGTGTCGGCATCAAAACTGTACTTCAGGAGCTGCATAAATGCTGTCCTGTCCCCTTGGTGGCATGTCCTTAACAGCATCCGCTGCTACTAATGGAGTGGGAGAATAAGTTACATTGTTTGTGCACTGTGCGATTGCATTAATGCAGTGAAGCACAGAACAGACGTAAGTGTATTCTGGTGTGATGAGAATAGACTGGAGGTCAATTTATCCTTGTAGAAGGCAGTGGTGAAAGATTCCACATAAATCAGAAATTAAAATCTGACAAAACCAGAACAAAAAAAGGACTGAAACAAATTCTCTATACCTAATTGGATTAGCAAATTTGAGTTATCAAACTCAGGTTAAATTATATCAGATTCAGTCTCCGAGTTCATAAATAAATTATTTGCACAGCTTTTGTAATAACAGAGATACTGTATTAGAGAAGGGAGTGTTTCATTATTTTAGTGAATAATTCAGTCTGAATGTCAATAATTCAGCACTGGATGCGTTGACAGGAGTGTCTTGTGTTACTCACAGACATTTGCAGCTTTTTATTCATTTTGTTTTGGAAATGCACACACTTGAGAAAATATGTCTTTATTTTATTTGAGTCACATTCTTTCATCTTTTTCTTGGGGCTTCTCCAACCCTTTAGTTACATGCCATGCAAACATTCTGTAACCTCCATCTAACTCACCAAACTGTAGTGTGGGTTCTGTTACTGGGCTGTGCCCCTTCAGCTTTGAAAGTATGATTTTTCGATGGACTGATCATTTTGGAATTGGAACCGAGACACAGCAAACTATTTAAAAACGCAAGGCCACTTTCCAAGGTGAAGGTGAGAAACAATTAAATCACTCTCAAGGGAATGTGCAGAGAGGAACATTTCCTATAATCCAGACACCCGTTGAAAGTCATAACTGTCTGAGGAAGAGATATTAAAATACAAAGTACTCGGTGTTGAAACAAGAGCTGCAACATATTGATGCCCTTAAAACCTCTTGAAATACTTCATTCATTGTGTCTTTCCAAGGCAAAGCTGCTAGCCACTAGAGAGAAAGATTGCAAGTGGTTTCAAGAAAGCCTTCAGTGGAGGAAACAAGCTGAGGACTTTTGCTCTTTCTCATGCTCTCTTTTGAAACAAGTGTGTCACCAGGTTTGAGAAGCCATATCTACCAGAATCCTACCAGAGAACTTGTAATAACTGCAACATCTTCTACATCTGACCACAGCCAAAGAACCAGTTAACCTAAATCAACTGCAACATGTGCATGTATGTGCGTATATAAATGCATGTGCCCTAAGGCCTGCTTGGGGGCTGAATGCTTGGTGTCGCATTTTTATTATTTCCCTCAGGTATAGTGTTTAATAGGTTAGCTCTTTCTGTGGCACAAGAAAACCTAATTTGATACCTTCTTATTGCTCAAAGCATAAATGGTTAAATAACTTCCTATTTGAAAAAGGCATATCCTTGTTAAAAAAAACCCTGACCAACCAAGGAGACTGAACAGGGGGGAGTCAATTCATCCCTTCACACCTTGTAGGAGTTGTGCCCAGTAATGACTCTTCTGCCTTCAAAATGAGAAGATATCCATCCTCTGCATTTAAATGAACCCAGAGAGTTGTAATTAACACCTCAGCATGTGGATGCTCTATCTTGTCTCTCCATAGCGCAGGTAAATTGGTGCTGTAAATTTTACAATAAGTTCAGACAAATGTTAGTAGAAATTTTGTGCAGTCTTTCTCCAGGGGCTGTATGTCGATGCTGGGTCACTCGATGTTTTCAGGACTGAAATCTTTAGATTGCTGTTAGGTAATGGGAGTGGCTCACTCCTGTTCCTGAGTTCCCTAGTCTTCCTTCCTGGGATAAGTGGGGAGAGGAGCAAAAAGTCTTCCTCCCTGGGATAAGTGGGAAGAGAGCAAATTTAATGTACAGTTATGAGGAGACACAAGCTGAACCAATTAAGCTGAACCCAATCCTCCTTCTTCAGGCAACATGACACTTTTATTGAATTAAGTCAAAACGAATGAAATCATACAGCTGTGCATTTTGATTATGGATGAAAATACTTTAATATTGCCTAGCCAATAAATAATATTGTGATAATGCATTCTGCTGCTGATAAATTATTCTGTCTACTGGGAAATTGGTTGAAATGATCCTGAATTAATTGCTTTAATAATCAAGGAGTTCATCTAAGTAAATGAACAGAACTTAATAGCAAGCTAGTGGTTTAAGGCAGAAACCGATATCTATTGCAAAGTTACACAAGCAGACTACATTTTGACAATGATGAATTTATTGATATAGAGCAATTACATACTAGAAAAGTTTATATAATAAACTTTAAAAAATGGAGGATGTCAAAAGATCTGCCCTATCACTGTACAAAAAAGGTAATACGCTTTCTGGGGCTCAGTGTAAGGCTGCAAGATATTGAGTAGTGATTTGATAGTAGTGTGGCCCCTTTAAGAGAAGTTTGTGGGTCAAATGACCCTCCTGAGGCCTACAAGGGAAAAGTGCACAAACAGTCACTTATTGAGTGTTCGGGTGTGAGTCCTTGTAAGAGGGAACTTTAGTGTGAACCCAGGAGTCGGTAGGACTAGACGTGTATCTGTCCTGAGCTTTTTGTATTTTGACAAAAATAGGAAGGCAGATTATTTATTTGAACGGGTGTAAATTGAGAGAGGTGGATACTTAACAAGGCCTTAATGTTCTTGTGCATCAATCGCTGAAAATAAACACAAGGTACAGCAGGCAGTAAAGAACACAAATGGTATGTTGGCCTTCACAGTGAGAGGATTTGAGCATAGGGATAGGGATGTTTTACTGAAATTGCATAGGGCATTGGTGAGGCCACACTTGGAGTATTGTATGCAGTTTCAGTGTTCTTATTTGAGGTAGGAAGTCCTTGCTATAGATGAAGCGCAGTGCAGGTTTACCAGGCTGATTTCTGGGATGGGAGGTCTGTCGTATGAGGTGTGACTACGTCGGTCAGGATTATATTCATTGGAGTTTAGAAGCGTGAGAAGGAGTCTCAGAACAACTTAAAATTCTAACAGGATTAGACAGGGTAAATTCAGAAAGAGTGTTCCCAATGATGGGGGAGTTCACAACTAGGGGTCATTATTTGAGGATAAAGGGTAAACCTTTTAGTACCGAGGTGAGGGGAAATCTCTTCACCCAGAGTGTGGTGAATGTGTGGAATTCACTACCGCAGAAAGTATTTGAGGCCAAAATGTTATGTGATTTCAAGAAGGAATTAGATGTAGCTAAAGGGATCAAAGAATATGGGGAGGAGAGGGGATCAGGGTATTGAGTTTGATGATCAGCCCTGATTGTAATGAATGGTGAAGCAGGCTTGAAGGGCCAAATGTCTACTGCTGCTTCTATTGTCTGGGTATACTTCTATGTATATGGTTTTATCTTTAATAAATCATTGTTGTGTTTCAAGGCTTCCTCATTGTGATACCTGCACCATAATAGGTTTAATGCAGAATATAATAAAGATAGTCTGCAGTGGTAGTATCCCACTCGACTACTACCAGCTATAGATCTGGGACATATGCTTCAGGGCTTCCCAAAACCCATCCATCATTTCACTGGTATAATTGGTCTTTTTGTAGGCTGCTTGAGAAATCTTCAGTTGGATTCTTTGAAAATGTTTCTCTTATCTCCTATTGTACATGTTATATTTGTATAAATTTTCTGTTGCAGCAGCAGCTTTTTTGTATCCTCTTTTCACTTCTATTTCTGCATTGATAGATTAAGTAATTCAGTTCCTGCATGTGCAAAAATGTTACAATAGCCAAGTTTCCTCAAGTGCTCATTCACGACACTGAAGTAATGCATAAGAGAACATGGGTAGTGTTGGATACTGAGCGGTCAATGTGGGAGATGATTAAAAGAAGATGCACTCTATGTTGTTTATACCTAAAATTTGAAGGGTTTAGTTCTCACCACTTAAGCACTTTCTCACTTGCTACATTATGCAGCTATCCCCCTTCTTCATGTCTTAAATTCAGTCTGGCTATTCTGCTTAGTTCAAGCTTTTTTATAACCACAGAAGCTAGTGTGTGTGTCTGAATTCACAACCTCTGGACCTGGCCCTATGCCTACATATATGACTCCTATATCTCTTCAGAACTTTCCTCCAACAAGGTCTCTTGCTTTTTCTTTCTCAGTCTCTCTCTCTCTCCCTCCCATTCTCTGACTCGCTATCTGTCTTTGTACAATAGTCAGAGTGCAAGGAATAGAATCTAATGTGATTGGTTCTAGGAAAGAAAAGTATGGAACAGCCTTTTCCTTGAAAAGATACAACCCTTAGTCATCCAGAAAATTGGTTGTTAATAATAAAATTGAACATTTAGGCCTGGATTCTCACTTCTTCATTATGAAAATTGAGATCTGGAAGTCCCACATCCAAACATGGCACCTACCATTTTCCTAGGGGGCAAGAACTGGACCAAGTCAGGATTTGCACACAAGCATTTCATGGAGGCAGCTTCCTATATAAAACAGCATCTGCCTTCGGCTATGTTTGATTTACATTAACTAGGAATGGGACACACAAGGTAGGAATATTAGATCTGGTGGGAGCATGTCTAAACTGTGCAATTCTTTGGAGAGATGAGGCATCCTTTCAGAAGGGTAAGGTACCTCTTTGGATTTGTTCCTGGACTTCTTCAAGGGAGGTGCCTGAGGAAGAGGTAAGCTGCTATTTAGAATCATTAAAAGTGGACATGAATGTGCATTAAAAATGAATAAACTCATTGGAACTATCAATCGAACTGGCAAGAGGAACTGCCAGAAGTATTAAAAGCATCTGTAAAGGGCCATGGAAGTGTGTAGAGGGCCTAGATTGGGGATGAGGGGTCAGGGAGTTGGGTGGGGGGCATGATGTGACCGACATGGATTAGCAGGGATAGGAGTGTTTGTAGGGGGGAGGAGAGAGGGTGAGGATTGGAGGGCTGACTTTTTTGCTTTAATTGCTTTGTCCAAGTGCTGGTTCATCAAGGCCAGTCTTTTGACCAGCCTGTCTCTACACCTGGTAGCCCCCCCAACATGTTCTGGAGTCTCCCAGCTTGATTCTCCGAGAACCCTGCCACCCCAGAATGATCCCAACTCCAGGATCTCTATTTCCTCAGAAGATTACGGAAATTTGGCATGTCAGCTACAACTCTTACCAACTTTTATAGAAGCACGATAGAAAGCATTCTTTCTGGTTGTATCACAGCTTGATTTGTCTCTGCTTTTCCTAAGATCACAAGGAACCACAAAAAGTCGTGAATGTAGCCCAATCTATCACACAAATCAGCCTCCCATCCATTGACTCTGTCTGCAGTTCCTGCTGCCTCAGCAAAGCAACCAGCATAATTAAGGACCCTGTGCACCAAGACATTCTCTCTTCCACCTTCTTCCATCAGAAAAAAGATACAAATGTCTGAGGTCACTTACCAATTGACTCAAGAACAGTTTCTTCCCTGTTGCTGTTTTGAACAGACTTATCTTGCATTAAGTTGATCTTTCTCTACACCATAGCTATGACTGTAACACTACACTCTGCACTCTCTCGTTTCTTTCTCTATGCATGGTATGCTTGGGTCAGGTTTGCAGATTGAGCGATGACCCCACTCTGTGCCCCCATCCTAGGAGCTAACATTCGGGCCAATAAAGTTTTACACTTATAATACCAAAATGGCACAGAGATTTGATTTATTATTGTCATGTGTATTAACATACATGAAAAGTATTGTTTCTTGTGTGCTATATAGACAAAGCATACAGTTCATAGTCTCCTTCCTGTACTCTGTCTCATCATTATGTAAAGATACTTAATGATTCTGCTTTAAAGAATCTAGTTTGAAATAGTGGGCTGTAATATATAGAACTTGTAGGTTGCGGCAATACCACTTCCATTAAACACCTGAACAGAATGGCACAGTCAAAGTACCAACAGAATTCCATGTCTTGTCTAAAATTACAGTCATACCTCCGGATTCTCCAGCTGTGTTCACCTTAAAAATGGGGATTCCATCTGGACTTCAATGGACCTTTACATGACCTACATACTTTCACACCAATCCATCCACCTCACCACCCCACCCCCACCACACTCCAGTAGCAGGGCCGATGGGAGATTTCTGGCTACAGAGTTATTGTGCACTTAGACACTTCAACAATTCCATAGTGGTATATAATTATGTACTGTTGATGGAATCCTGTTAAGATTATAAAGTGTGGATAATTAAACAAAGGTAGAGAAATGGAGGGCCTGGAATAAAACCACTGTGCCTAGGATTTAGTGTTACGTAGCAGAGTTGAGTAGGAGATAATTGGCTCCCCTGCTTTGAAATAGAATATGAGAAACACTTTATTTTTATTTGTTCATGGGATGTGAGTGTCGCTGACTGGACCAACGTTTGTTACCCATCCCTGAGGGCATTTAAGAGTCAACCACAAATCTGTGGATCTGAAGTCACATGTTAGGCAGACCAGGTAAGGACAGCAGATTTCCTTCTCTAAAGAACTTGGATAAGGAAGTATCTAAGAGTTCACATCACCTGATGGAATCATGGTTTCCATTGATTAGATGCAGTCAATATTTCCTGTACAGTTTTCCCCAATATAACAATGTGAATGGAGACTGTGCATATTGATGAGAATGGAACTTGATAATGTCACAGTCAGGATATAAATAGGTATTCCAGCTTGAAATTATCCCATTTATTTGAAATTTATTGTCTCTGGGTTAATTGTTTACTAATTGGGTGTTCATTGTATTCAGATGACAGTTATTAACTAGGGCCACCTCTGAGTTCATATTATTTTGGAGTAGCCTTTAAATTTTTGGTTTGTTTTCATTAGAGTGAGTTCTTGGTGCCCCTTTCAAATGGGGTAGTTAAATGGAAAAGGGTAGATATATAAAAGGTGTGATGGTTGATTGGAAGTATATGATATGCATTGTGTGTACCTCTTCCTGTCTAAATAAATACTTGTAATTGTATCAAGATTAAACCTCAGTGACCACCTAGCTATCTGAGTTCCAACAATCTCCAGTAAAAGAGTGGAAGAAGAAATTTCAGATATTATACTTCGGTGCAACTTTACGCTTATGTATAGCTATGTTGGAAAGCCATTTATAAAGAAAATGTTTATGATTTAATTGCACTTAGGCGGAGAAAGGCCTCCTCATTGTCTCCTCCAGCCCTTGCCTATCGGTTGTACATTGACTGGCACAGCGCCGAGGCAGTCAACGATACAGAGGAGGTCACTATCAATACGTCAGTGTGAATTATTTAAACAATTTCTAATCATTGTATATAATTAATCAGCCATGGATAATGTTTAGATAGTTTTATGTTCCAGCAAAGTATAACAGAATTAGTTGTCTGTGTGCCTCTGCATAAATTATACACTCAGATGAAGAGGAGTTTGTGAGCTTACAGTAGGTAAAGAGCCATTAACAATGTCAGAATTGTCACCGAGTCATGGATATCGGTTCTCGGCACCAATTAAAAACTGAAGGATATTCGGTTAGAAAGTCTGCACATTGATCTCTAAATAGCTGTCATTACTATAGGTTGTAAGAAGAATTTTCTGAGATGTCCCACTGGAGTGCCCTGTACTTTGTTGACCTCACTCAACCAATGCATAGATTACAAAGATAGTATATAGTTAAAAAATGAAAAGAAATGTATTTGCTAATGCAGGCATAGGAGGGAAGAACTGTCAGAGGGTTGACTGTCCTCTCTCGAAGTTACAAAACTTATAGTGTTCTGAACATTTCAATATCCTGCCCAGCCTCGTCAATCAGACTGGAGGGTCCAATTAAAACATTACACGTTTAACCTTAGCCAATAACATTCCACCTGTCAACAGGAATAGGAGATCATAAGCACATTGTCCCTGTATGTTCCTCCCCTGTTATCTAGGAAATCTAACACATGTTAATTCCGGTGACAAAGGCCAGCAATTGCAGCTACAAATCTTAATTGGTAAAAGGAATCATTCTCTGCCCGAATCTGGCCTCTTCTTATCAGCTTGTGAGACTTCTCCAGCCATGTTACCCATGAACGAATTCATTCCCTTACATACCAGGTCTATTAAACTTGCTTTTGCATATCCAAAAACAGATAAGAGAAACTGCCTTTCCATGCTCCATTGTATTAAAAGAAGTTGGTCTGTCTACCGCTTTGGGCTCTATTTTACCACTTTGATTCTAAGTGCTGGGTGGACTTGAAACTGGGAGTGTTTCAGATGTGACTTTTAGACCTCGTTCTTAGGTGCCCCGCTATGCGCTCTGTCTGCAATAATATCAGCGAGTCCAAATCGCACTGCACAAGTGGGTGGAGCTTACTGCGCCCGAAACCCTGCAGCTCCAGTTAGCGCCTCCAACTGCAAGCGCGCAGAAAAAAAATGATAGAATGCTGATCCACTGCCACATATCTCCCGAGCCGGTTAATGCTCCCCCCTTCTCCCGGTCCCACAGACATTGCCCCACCCCCACAACATTGCTGACCACCTATTCCCCCCACCCCCTCCGCCACCCAGACTGATCACAGGCCCCTTCTCCCCCCCTTCCTCCCCCACCTTTCTCAGGCAGCATGGCAGTGGACCCACCCCCCCTTCCCCACCACCGACCTCAAGCAGAGAGCCATCGGACGCCAGGCACTTACCTCCTAACGAAACCTCACTGATGAAGTGCCCGAATCGGACTTCTATGGAGCATGTCTGTTTCGTGCCAATTCCAGATGGGTGAACGCGGTGCTAAAGGAGGAAGCGCCAGTCAAGTTGAGCATGCAGCCCATTAAGTCAACTTAAATGCATTTAAATGGCCGTTGCATCCGATTCGGGCGTGGTCCCGATCACGGCCATTTTCGGGCCTTGGTAAAGGGGGATCCGATGTAGAGGTGGGCACGGATCGCACTATTCGCCTCATGCCCGTCTTTACCAAGTTTTCACACCCGAAAACAGGAGCAATGCGATGGTAAAATTAGGCCCCGTGTTTCCCATCATGCTGCATTCAGAACAAAGTTGGCCAAGATGCACAAACATATATATTGAAAATACTTGGTTAATTTGTGGTTATACAATTTATAATACCATTGCAGTTTACAATACCTTAGCATATTTTGTTCCAGGCACATTGTGAATTCTCACTGTATATTAAGCACTTTATAATTACATTAACCTAATCTACTTATTATATAAAACTAAAATGAAAGGCCTCATAGTAAGAATTCTATACAACCCTCCATCATAGGTATCGGAACTGAATGTTACTTGTAGATCAAGGTTGGTTTGCATTGTCATTTGAACATCTGTCCCTGCACTGATAGAATTCAAAACTGGTTTCTCAAAGCTAGTGGTGTTCTAATGTAGGAGTCTGTCACTGTGTGCATCTTATAGATTACATTGAGACCTTGTTTATTAGATCCTATTTACGCTGCAATAATTGAGATTAATTTGCTAGAAACCAACTTTGGCTTATGAGCGAACCGCTGCTTAACATTCCTAGGCAAATGCTTAATTACATAAAGCCTAACCCACTTCAACCCATTTGCTAAGGAACATGAAGACAATTCATTTTACATGTGTATTCCCAGGAGTTAATTACGCAGCATGTTAACAATACTCATAGCATTCTCCATGGATTTGTGCTTTTTAAAAATCAGGCCAAGGGGAAGTGCTGAGGCTTGTACAATGGTATTGAGAAGTTCAGCTATGGAAGAGTGGGATATGGCTTTAAACTGGGACACTAATGTTTCATCATCAGTGTCATAGAGGTAGCTCTTTTAAAGTTTCCTTGTTCTTCTTGCTGCTTTCTTTTCTGGTTTTAATTCCTCTTTTTGAGTATTAGCTTTTCTCTGTCTGATCTTTACTTCAAAATATTGGAGCCACAGACACCACTACAAACAAATGCATGAGTACCTAATACTGAAGGGTAGATGCGTGAGAGGCATTGAGCTCGTACGCCATGTGTGCCTGGGAGCATGAGCGACATTGTGACCCAAGACCCAGTCCAAAGGCCAAACACCTGGAACAGAGCAGAAGGCAAACCCTGAGAACTACTATTATTTTCCCTATAGGATCTCTCTAACGCAGACCATTTAATCGTCCTATCAGAATACCAACCCATATCATCTTCCCATTCAGAGTTTTTGATATCCACTTGAACAGACCTTGGTTGAATGTCTCATCCAAAGTATGTCAGTTTAACATGAGACACAATTGATTCTCTTTGTTTCATATCACGTTTGTGAAGCTTATATAAACACTGAGCAATTAGTCTGCTCTTTGCATTACTCTATTCTAAAAAGAATCAGTACTTGCTGGTGACGTCCAGGAATATTAGTGCCATACATTGCATTGATATGGTGGTCTGATCTGGACCTGAGATAGGAGGTTGGATTCTCCAACCTCACTCGCAGCTGGGATTCTCCAGACCCGCCACTGGGAATGGAGATTAGGCTGAGTGCCAAATTCTCTATTCACCCTGGCAACAGTAGTGGGGAATATGAGACGAGAGAATTCTAGCCAGACTTTTGGATATCCATCTTCATATAGTACAATCTGGGGATCCCTTCAATATCATCTTTTCTCTCAATGTCCAACATAACTGTTCCCATAACTGAATGTTTTGAAATGTTCTTCATTATCATAAATCCATTGCATGAATTATTGAATATAATATAATTTCTAATGGGACAATCAAATTCTCTTCAACATGATGTTTCCTCCTGTTAACTTGAATTATCAGTTAATTCAAAAAAAGCTACTAAACATTGATGTGTTATTTGCTTAATTCAAATGTTTGGAGAATAATTATATGCAAAGTTTTATTCCTATTGAGACCAGAGTTTTACAGACTAAAGCCACAAATTACAATAGTTGCAAAAAAATTGCAAAGTAAAGCACCTGAGTCCGCAAATGTTAAAAATGTAACATAAGTAGAAGAAAATCATTAAGACAATAGGAGATGGACATAGCTAACAACTTACAAGAAAGCTTCTTTATTCAATGGCCCCAGTTAGTTCAGCGAGCAAAGATTTGATTGTTTTGTAGAGAATTTAGCTGTTTTGCCTGCTAGCATCTTTCTCCCCAATCTGAAATTTATTTCTGGGCTCTTCCCCACTCATTCTAGTAGCTTTTGAGAGACTCCTATGCAGTGTCAGAGCTTGTATTTTTTTTTATTCATTCATGGGACATGGGCATCACTGGCTGGCCAGCATTTATTGTCCATTCCTAGTTGTCTGAGGGCAGTTGATAGTCAACCACATTGCTGTGGCTTTGGAATCACATATAGGCGAGACCAGGTCAGGCAGGTTTTCTTCCCTAAAGGACATCAGTGAACTAGATGGGTTTTTCCAACAATTGACAATGATTTCATGGTCATCAGTAGATTCTTAATTCCAGATTTATTTTAAAAATCCAAATTCCACCATCTACCATGGTGGGATTCAAACCTGGGTCCCCAGAATATTAGCCAAGTTTCTGGATTAATAATCAAGCGATAATACGACTAGGCCATTGCCTCCATGGAAGGTGTTTTGAATACCTCATGTGCCAAGAACACCGCCGCCAGAATCTCCCAAATGTATAAATTTTGAGATGCATCAAAGATAGTTCAAGTGGCTTCTAGCCATCCAGAACAGGCAGTTTTGCAAACAAATCAATGTTCTATATATGAATCCAATTAAAGTGTACAAATTCTTACAATATGCAAGGTCTGAGATTAATCTATTTGTACATAACTAAATAGGATTGTTAGGTAACCACTTAAAACTCTTCCAATAAACTAAGCAGTTCTTAATATATCTGTTAATTACATTAATGAGGCTCTGCTGAAAGCAGTTTCCAAGCTCTGCCAAAGGGAAAGGGAGTCTTGTGCTTTCTTTCAAATGACTTTAGATGGAGGTTTAAAAATATGCTTGTGAATTGTGCATTTTGAAAATATTCCCTTTTTGTTTTTGTGTCAGAGGAGAGGTTAATACACAAATCAATTCTCATTCATCCACATTTTCAATGTGAATAGGCTGGCCTCCTCTGTCGGTGTTATTTACCTCATTCAGAAGTGACATGGGTATGAAATTTTAATGTTGAATGTTTGCTGGCTGGGAAAATTGATTAATTTATTGGCTTTCGTGTAACAGAGGATTATCTTTGCAGGATGACGGTAGATGTCTCAACATTAATATTCTATGAAACAAAATCCTTTGCTTCACATGAACATCAGTCCATAACTACTCATCTTTAGTCCAACTTCACATCCTTTCTGGTCTCAGTTTTAGTTTCTAAAAATAACCTTTCCCACTGAGTGAGAATACCATCTCGATCGTGTGTAAATCACAAATGGGGAAAGCCTACAGAAGAACAATTTTTTTTGTTTGTGTTCGATAATGTTTCAGCTTCTTTATGAGGTTTTAAACTAAAACCCATGGGAGCACTTTCCCATGGAAGCAATGAGCGACCATGTTGCACGGATCAGTGACATGTTGAAACATAAAGCAGAGGAAGCATCTTTGGTTTCTTTAGTGCTGGTCATGGTGGGCACATAGGGGTAACATTGTCTGTTGCTGCCTGTTGCAGGAGTAGACACTACAGTCTGGGATGCATTATTCCTTGCTTAACAATGTTTTCAACTTAACACCTTGGTATAATCAAGCTGAAGAAATATCATTACATTGGAATGGGAGATTTAACAGTAATGGCTTTAAAGGGGTTCATATTTTAGAATAACTGAACTATTTAATTCAAATCTATTACCACACAAAATGTCCAAGTTTTGAATTATAGAATCCTACAGTGCAGGAGGATGCTATTCAGCCCATTGAGTCTGCACCAACCACAATCCCATCCAAGCCCCATCTCCATAACCCCATGCATTTACTCTAACATTGAGGTACAATTTAGTATGGCGAATCACCTAAATTGCACATTTTTGGACTGTGGGAGGAAGCTGGAGCACCCGATGGAAACCCACGCAGACACAGGGAGAACGTGCAAACTCCACACAGACAGTGACCCAAGTTGGGAATTGAACCTGGGTTCTGTGGGGCAGCAGTCTAACTACTGTGCCACCATGCTGCCTACGTTTCCCTGCATTTGAACATAGAGAGCAGCAATTTATCTGGTGTCCTTGTGAGAAAGTTTCTGTCTTTACAAGGCTTAGTTCTGATATATCTTCATAGGATTGACAATGTATCTTCGTGGCTGATGCGATTTCAGTTGGCAGTCAGCCAGTAAATTTCAAAGCAAGAGGGACTGAGCTAGATCTGTCTCGGGGGTAATGTTCCACAGTGGAAGAAATGAGAGACCGCGTTGGAAGGATTAATGAAATGTTGAAAAGTAGAAGGGAAAATGAGTTTATTGTTTGGACATTTCAAGCAGATTAGTAAAGTTTGTAACTGCTGTGAACATACAGTTTGTGGCAAACTGTTCATTCAACTCTCTAACGTTAAGCACATTTATCTGTTGGTTGATGCCTCATCTTTTGAAGTGTAAATTTATCTTTGAAGTGATGAGAAACATTAATTATTATATTGCTGCAGGTCTGGAGCAAGGTATTGTTGTTATTCCACATTGGGAGTCACTCTACACTCCTAATGCTAAGCAGCCAAGCATAGCATCAGATTGTTCAGGGCTAACAGAATTGATATGTGGGGCTGGAAAAACAGTTCCACCCAAATGATAACGAGTCACGTGACTAAGAGTCTAGAGGAGAAAGCCCATGGCTAAGACTGAGTAATAACCGTAGTCTTGTACATCTGTAAATTATGTTCTTACAACTCATTGTTCAAACATCCCTATATCTCTACAACTATTCCTTTAGCCAGTCAAAACCAGCATGCAACAAGGAGGATATGATTTGGTTCATAGGGGATATGAGGTTCATTTACAGTGTGGTCATGAAGGCTCAACCCAAAAGGAGGACTTCACATTAAAACATAACAAATTGTTTTAACTTCAAGGTTGTTGGAATGTGTAGAAAATAGATATGGAGGAGATATTTTGATCTCTTATATTGATCATGTTCTGGTATCAAGAATTGAAGGAGTAAAAGTTGCAGGGGTATGGGAAAGAGTGGGGGGGAGGAGGTGGGATTAACTGAATTGCTCTTCGAAAGATTCACTCAAACTCGCTGACTCAAATCACCTTCTTCTGTGCTGTATTATTCTATGATTCTATTTATACTAGGGGTAACTTCTCCTTCTGTATAATCATCTTACATGAAAAAAGTGTGACTGTTAGTTTTAGCCTGATTATAATGGCACTTAGCAATGCTCAGTGTAAAGAGGAGAACATATAGAACATACTTTATGGTCTTCAGTGTACTCTCGTATAATTAAAAGGCAACTTTTGGTGCTGAGAGGTGCTAACAGTACGCTCTGAGATATGGGTTTTGGTTCACAGATACATGAGGGAGGATAATTGTTTTGGGGTTGGGATCCTATCTTTGGGATCAAATGTGGGTCCTGACACTGTCCCCTGTTAGAAATAGCTGACACAATTTTCAAAGGAAGAACCACATGGCCAAGTGGAATGCCTACCGTACAATTCAGGATGGCAAGTGGGCTTTCAATGCTGGGGGCCCAATAGGTGGTCCTCCAGCATTGAGTGAGCAGTACCCTGTTGATGCAGGTAAAGGGGAGATTGGGAGAGACACAAGGTGGATGTACATTTTCAGCTTTTTCAAAGGTTTAAAAGTAAAATTGGCCAGAAATGCCAATTCATCATCGTGGAGAGGATTCCTCGACAGCTACGACTGTTTTCTTTTTGCACCCACAGCAGGTGGAATGCTGGCTCCTTTAGCTGGTCTACCACTAGGAGGCCGCCCCCTTTCACCGCCCATATTTTGGCCACTGGTCAAGGGGTGTTGGCTGTTTGGTGCAGGAGGGTGATGGGAGGGAGTAAGGCCTGTCTGTGACTGGAAAATTCTAGTCAAAACTAAAGAGGCCCCACTACAGTCCTCTTGAAGGTGGGTAACTGTGGAACTGGCTGCATAGAAAATGGCCCAGAGGATGCTTGTAAACTGACACGCCACTCTTCCATGGCAACTGTTCTTCAGTCAGTGTGTGGTCTTGTCTCTCATGGTCATTTAAAAATCCAGTCGTTGTTTTGTTGTAAACATGAGTTAAAATATTGGGAGAAAATGCAAACTACAGGAGATGCCTCCTGCTATTGAGTCAAGCTGGCAAACAATTCAAATATCTCATAATAGATGTCAAAACAATCAAAAACCTGCCAACATTCTGAGATTGGAAGGATATCTATTTTTAAATGTAATCTGTAAACAGAAAAGCTTATCTGGTGAATATAGATTGGTCCCCAGAGTCGGTGCTGAAGGTTTCAGAATTATAGTTCTGTGCTGGTTTTCACTGTGATGTAAATGCCTGTCACTATTCTGAATGTCAGTGCAAGAGCCCAAGGCTGCTTGAGATTAAACATTGCAGCAAACGAACATGCTGTCTCTTCATCTCTGAGACCTATGTTCCAGTTCTGCCCTGACTGATGGGATAAAAGTTTCATCTATGCAGTGACTGCAAAATTCTAATGTAACATGAATCAGAATTTGTCAACCTAACTCTCGTGCATTGTGCAAGAATCATTCTCACATTAAATCATATTCATTCCAATTTTTGTTAATGTGCTCGGCAGATAGTATATTTACACTAAAGACCCACGAGGGAATATTAACCGCGACATCCTTTAACTTGGAATGAGCATTCTGGCCTCAGGTTCCATTCAAAATTGGTCACTGCCAGTTTGGCACAGCGGTTAGCACTGCTGCCTCACAGCTCCAGGACCCTGGGTTCAATTCCAGCCTTGGGTTACTGTCTGCGTGGAGTTTGCATGTTCTCCCCATGTCTGTGTGGGTTTCCTCCCAAAGTCCAAAGGTGTGCATGTTACGTTGATTGGCCATGCTAAATTGCCCCTTTGTATCAGGGGAGTAACAGGGTAAATATGTGGAGTTACGGGGATAGGGCCTGGTCAGGATTATAGTTAGTGCAGTTTTGATGAGCCAAATGGCTTCCTTCTGCATGGTAGGGATTCTATGAGTTTTTTTCCAAGAGTTTGTCTGGGCCAATCTTTGGATCCATTCAGCCAAATCCAAATGAGAGTTTGGTTTAGTCAACTGCCTCAATCGTGTTGAAAATGGAGGATGAGTAAACAGCTTGGCCAAGAGGGAAGAAACACATGGGTTTGAGTGATTATGGAATTAAGGTCACGGTAAAGGAATTTAGAGGCATAAATTAGAACTCTTGATGTACGAGGGATAAGATTTTACAGTTTAGTTTAGGGTTAGTGCAAACATTCAGCATCGTGATCCATCAACAAAGAGAGGAGGATGGAATTTTTGTCAGGAGCTGAACACAATGGCTATTGTCTTGGCGGAATTGTTAAATTCTTCTCATCTTTGATTACTGGTCAAATCAGTTGCCAGTACAGTGATAATTACGGAATTGATAATGATGACAGAAATGTATCAGTGGAAATTCCTGAGATGACTGAAGAGTAACAAAGGAGGGAGGTGATGCTCAGGCACTGGTTTCACTGAGATCACTATGCAGAGGCACAAATGGAAGATGTTCTTAATCCCTGCTGACTAGAGTGGGACATATAGGATTGGAACCAAATAAGGGTGGACCCACAGAACTAATCTTTCTCTGATGTACTCGACTGCAACTGGAATTTTCTCGACTGCAATTGGAATTTTTCACACTACATTGTCAAACTTATGCAAAATTCTGTCTCCTGTATCCTAATTCAACCACTATAAGTAGCATTTTCTACAAGGAGATGTACATACTATTGATAAAACTGGTTTTGTCAAAAATTAAGAAACAAGTGAAGCTAAGCAAGGGATTCGAAGACTGAAGAGCTAATTTGTTTATTGAACCTGTGCATAGCCAAAGAACCAATTTTGTTAGTGGCTAGATGGAGTTATTTAATCCCACCTTCAAGTTTAATCAGTGAAGACCCCTCAACAGCGTGAGTCATTGTTTGGGGCTACAGCAATCAAGTGTTGGAAATGGGTTTGACTGGATTATTTCGCAGAGGGCCAGCATAGACTCATGGGCTGAATGGCCTCTTCTGTTTTGTAAATGTCATAGAGTCACTACAGTACACAGGGAGATCATTCAGCCCATCAAGTATGTACTGACCACAATCCCACCCCCTATTCCTGTAACCCCACACATTTATCCAGCTAATCCCCCTGACACTAGGGTCAATTTAGCACGGCTAATCAACCTAATGCACACATCTTTGGACTATGGGAGGAAACCGGAGCATGCGAGAAAACCCACGCAGACACAAGGAGATTGTACAGATCCACACAGACAGTTACTTGAGGCCAGAATTGAACATGGGTCCCTGGCGCTGTGAGGCAGCAGTGCTAACCACTGTGTCACCCTCTGTCTCTGTCTCTCTGCAGCTGTACTGTGGCTGCATGCGGCGACCCCACTGCTGTGGCTGCACAGAGGAGCTAGGGAAATATGAACAGTTCCTCTCTTCTCAGGACAGCTGCAGTGGAAAGATCTTGACAGATCAGAAGCAGATGAAGGAGAATATGTTGTGGCACTAAACATGTTAATTGTTACTCTCCAGCTTAATTAGTCTCTGTCTTAATGGAAAAGAATATTGTCAAGGCCATTTGCTAAGGTAGCTGTTAAAGTGTCTTATCGCGTGGATGTGATGTCAGTGCTATGGCGAATACACTGAATCACACAGCTGCTCTTCCTTTCAAGGCCACTGCCTTTGTAAACTCTGACCACCATTATCAGGCCTGCGACTAATCGGGGACAATGAGAAGGGAAGGAAGCAATTGTCTGTGTTTAATGGGAGACTTCTAAAGCTCCAGTGAACCAGAAAATTAGTGTCTGTAAAAATGGAGATAGATTAGAAAATTACAGAAAGTGTTAACAGCATGAATTTATTCACACAGTATTGAGAGTGGATTTAGATTAATGCGGGGTTTAAGTAGCTTACTCTTTCCCTGAGCCAATCAGCTCAGATTTGATTGATTCTGAATGGATCTTTGTGATGGTAATTGTTTGATAATGTTAGTTACATAGCTTGGCACTGGCATGAATATGGTTAACTAGTCTTAGCACTGTTCACAGAAACATACAGCAATATTAAAAATGTGTTGATGCATCGCCAGAGCATTTGTGGCAGTTTTGATACATCTTAGTAGCTTTTACATTGAGACTGACCACTACTTCAAGATTTAGCACAGGGTCTGTCACTCACTCTACAACTCGCACCTCGGCCCAACATGAGCAAGCAATCAGAGAAATTAATTGGTCTGGTAAGACCACCCCACTTTCCTACATACATGTCACAGATAAGAACCCCATCAAGCATTAAGCCTTGTTTATTGAGATGTAACTGGGTTTTTAATGGCGATCTGAGTAAAATGACTGAACAACAGAATTGGGCCCTGAAAAAGTAATTTTATATTCTGGATGTTGCTAAATGTCTTTCCCCTTTTACTAGTCCATTTAGAATATATTTTTTTAAATAGTTATATATTTTTAAATTTCATCTTCATGTATGTCCTAATCTCTATATCATCTTCTGTGAAGTTCTTAATAGAGACTGTATTGTAATTTCCTGTTGGGCTGTCTGTGAGAATTCTTTAATGTAATTGGCTGCTTGGACAGCTTGATCACATCACTGCAGCTTGACGCTTGTGGTATAATTTTAGAGGCATGACTGCCCGAGGCCAATGGAGAATGCCTTTCTCTGTGTCTCGCCCATCCCGATTCCGGTAAAATTCCAGCCTTGGAATCCCCATTAAGGACTGTTTCAATCAATTGCACTATGAGAGAGTTATCGTTCACATCACAGAGATCACTATCTTCAAGGCAAGCATTGTAGCTGCTTCACCACTGACCACAAAATCCGGGCCATTCTGATTTGGCTTTCATTATATTTACATAATTCCTTTAACACAGCAAAATGTCTCAATGTGCTTTACAACCAAGGTGTTAGGGCAGATGATCAATAGCTTGATTGAAGGGGTAGGTATTAAGAATCATCTAAAAGGAGGAAAGAGAAATAAAGAGTCAGAGACAGAATTTTAAGGCCTTGCCGCTGAGGTATGACAGCCAGTGGTGGAGTGATTAAAATCAGAGGCCAGGGTAGGAGAGAAGGAGGATTTTAAATGGGAATTGAGAACATGTTGAACTGCTCAAAGGAGAAAACAATGCCACAGGATAACAGGGACAGATCAAGGTGTGATTTGGTGATAAGAACTGCACAGATGTAACAGTCCAGATATAACCAGGTGTACACAGTATGAAGTCTCAACAGGTTTATTTGGTAGCAAAAGCCACTAGCTTTCGGAGTGCTGCTCCTTTGTCAGGTGAGTGGAAGTTCTGTTCACAAACAGGGCATATAAAGACACAAACTCAATTTACAAAATAATGGTTGGAATGCGAGTCTTTACAGGTAATCAAGTCTTAAAGGTACAATGTGAGTGGAGACAGCATTAAGCACAGGTTAAAGAGATGTGTATTGTCTCCAGACAGGACAGTTAGTGAGATTTTGCAAGCCCAGGCAAGTCGTGTGGGTTACAGATAGTGTGACATGAACCCAAGATCCCAAGCTACCAGGTGTAGCCAGGCCTGGAAGCTTTGTTTTGGGACAAGTGTCACCAGCCCTCAACCAGATTGCCCTCAAGGCTATCGATGCCAAGGCTATCGCCCACATTAAGCTAATGAAGGGCCTTGCTTATGAATGCACTTATGAGTGAGGGCGATACAGAGAGGAGCAGAGGAAGCTGATCCAATGGCAGAGTCTATTGAAGCAAAGGGTCAGTTGTGGTTAAGTCTCCAATTTGTCAGCCTTGGTTTAGTGGTTGCGGTCTCAGCTCTGAGTCAAACAGCTGTAGGTTCAAGCCCCACACTGGAATCTTGATTGCACAAACAGGATTGTTACTCTAATTAAATTTTAAGTTTATCTATCAGTGTCACAAGTAGACTTACATTCACATTGCAATGAAGTTACTGTGAAAAATCCTCTAGTCGCCACACTCCGGTGCCTGTTCGGATACACTGAAGGAGAATTTACCATGGCCAATTCATCTAACCAGCATGTCTTTCAGAGTGTGGGAGGAAACCCATGCAGACACAAGAACAGGCAACTCTGCACAGACAGTGACCCAAGATGGGATTCGAACCCTGATCCCTGGCACTGTGAGGCAACAGTGGTAATCACTGTGCTATCATGCCACCCTCAAGACAGTACCCAGGGAATGCAACAGCGCTTGACATTCTGTCTTTTAATGATACACTGAACAGAAGTATGTCTGTTCATCAGAGACCTTACGATGGAGTTCAACATAGAACAGGGGAGTTAATTTGGTGTCATTATTATTTATCTCTAAACCAATAACCCAAACAGATGAATCTAATCATTAACACATTGGGAGCTTGCTGTGCATAAATTGGCTGCATTGTTTCCTGCATCACAACAGTGAAACACTTCAAAAGTACTTCATTACCTGTTTTAGGATGTCCTAATAATAACATTGCATAGCACCTCATGAATGGTGTTATACAAACGTAAGTTTTTTCTTAGCTTGGGAAAAACTGGGGGCACAAACAAAGGGCTGGATTTGATGTACCGCGGGCAGGCATGTTTCCCATGGTGGTGATGGAGGCGGGGGGTTAGGTGTAAAATGGAACAGGCACCCATCCCAACGTTTTTCTGTCCAGCCCTGAGCTCACCCCATTAAAAAAAAGTGGACGGGTGGGAGGTGGGTACTCAAATCAGCAGCCCACGCACCACGTGGGCTTTTTATCAAGCCGGCTGGCCCTCACAATAGACAGCCCACACCATAAAATGTTTGGCATGGGCAGCAGGGCGGGAGCAGGAAGTCCATATTTAAATGTAAGGGCAGGAAGGAAGAGGGAGCTTGCTCATCGGGGATTGTTCCTGGCTGACTGAAGGGCAGCCTCTTTCGGTTCAACTATGCCTTCTTTCTACCCTCCGTCCCTTAAACCCACCCCATCCTCACCACTCCTGCCCCTCGGCCTAACCTAACCAAATCCTCCCAACCCAAGGCCCTAGACTTAGCTGCTTTGAGGGGTCCAAAAGTCTGATGTTCAGTTCTGGCAATGTCCACTGATGTCTTGCTGACCAACCCATGACTGATGGGAAGAGGATGGAAGTCCCATTTGGCCCCTGTTAATCAGTCCTGTAGCACTTTATATCCCCAACCCACAAACCCAGCACGTTCCACCCAGCAGTGTCTCTGTGAATTATACGAAGAGAGGATGAGCTTCCACTTCAGGCAGCATTGATCTGTCAGGACCAAAGTGGAAATGTTGTAATTTGAATAAAAATGAATTTTCTTTATTCTTTCAATCAGGCAATAAGGTTATAACCAGCAAGTCTCACCTGCAAGTGCTTCATTTTGTGATTTGGTTTTCTAATTAGATTGATTTTTGCTAAGTGATTGCTAAACCACACAGTCAGATTCGACCAAAGCATGTAGTCAGAACCAAAGCACACGGTCAGAACCTGGCCAAAACGCGTGGTCAGAACCTGGCCAAAACGCGCGGTCAGAACCTGGCCAAAACGCGCGTCAGAACCTGGCCAAAGCACACGGTCAGAACCTGGCCAAAACGCGCGGTCAGAACCTGGCCAAAACGCGCGGTCAGAACCTGGCCAAAACGCGCGGTCAGAACCTGGCCAAAACGCGCGTCAGAACCTGGCCAAAGCACGCGGTCAGAACCTGGCCAAAGCACACGGTCAGAACCTGGCCAAAACGCGCGGTCAGAACCTGGCCAAAGCACGCGGTCAGAACCTGGCCAAAGCACACGGTCAGAACCTGGCCAAAACGCACGGTCAGAACCTGGCCAAAACGCACGGTCAGAACCTGGCCAAAGCACACGGTCAAAACCTGGCCAAAGCGCGTGGTCAGAACCTGGCCAAAACGCGCGGTCAGAACCTGGCCAAAATGCGCGGTCAGAACCTGGCCAAAGCACACGGTCAAAACCTGGCCAAAGCGCGTGGTCAGAACCTGGCCAAAGCACGCGGTCAGAACCTGGCCAAAACGCGCGGTCAGAACCTGGCCAAAGCGCATGGTCAGAACCTGGCCAAAACGCGCGGTCAGAACCTGGCCAAAGCACACGGTCAGAACCTGGCCAAAACGCGCGGTCAGAACCTGGCCAAAGCACACGGTCAGAACCTGGCCAAAGCACACGGTCAGAACCTGGCCAAAACGCGCGGTCAGAACCTGGCCAAAACGCGCGGTCAGAACCTGGCCAAAACGCGTGGTCAGAACCTGGCCAAAATGCGTGGTCAGAACCTGGCCAAAACGCGTGGTCAGAACCTGGCCAAAGCGCGTGGTCAGAACCTGGCCAAAGCGTGCGGTCAGAACCTGGCCAAAGCACGCGGTCAGAACCTGGCCAAAACGCGCGGTCAGAACCTGGCCAAAACGCACGGTCAGAACCTGGCCAAAGCACACGGTCAAAACCTGGCCAAAGCGCGTGGTCAGAACCTGGCCAAAACGCGCGGTCAGAACCTGGCCAAAACGCACGGTCAGAACCTGGCCAAAGCACACGGTCAAAACCTGGCCAAAGCGCGTGGTCAGAACCTGGCCAAAGCACACGGTCAGAACCTGGCCAAAGCGCACGGTCAGAACCTGGCCAAAGCACACGGTCAGAACCTGGCCAAAACGCGTGGTCAGAACCTGGCCAAAGCGCACGGTCAGAACCTGGCCAAAGCACACGGTCAGAACCTGGCCAAAGCGTGCGGTCAGAACCTGGCCAAAACGCGCGGTCAGAACCTGGCCAAAACGCGCGGTCAGAACCTGGCCAAAACGCGCGGTCAGAACCTGGCCAAAGCACACGGTCAAAACCTGGCCAAAGCGCGTGGTCAGAACCTGGCCAAAACGCGCGGTCAGAACCTGGCCAAAATGCGCGGTCAGAACCTGGCCAAAGCACACGGTCAAAACCTGGCCAAAGCGCGTGGTCAGAACCTGGCCAAAGCACGCGGTCAGAACCTGGCCAAAACGCGCGGTCAGAACCTGGCCAAAGCACGCGGTCAGAACCTGGCCAAAACGCGCGGTCAGAACCTGGCCAAAGCACGCGGTCAGAACCTGGCCAAAACGCGCGGTCAGAACCTGGCCAAAGCGCATGGTCAGAACCTGGCCAAAACGCGCGGTCAGAACCTGGCCAAAGCACACGGTCAGAACCTGGCCAAAACGCGCGGTCAGAACCTGGCCAAAGCACGCGGTCAGAACCTGGCCAAAGCGTGCGGTCAGAACCTGGCCAAAGCACACGGTCAGAACCGATCAAAGCGCAACTGACCAGACTCCACAGTCAGAACTGACTAACCAGAAATCTAGCAAGAAGCCTGAATTTTCAAAGGATGTAAAACTTGGGATAAATTGGGTGGAATTTCCAACTAGTGGAATTAGTTGAGGGCAACCCCATTCATTCATATCACCAACTATTAGAGAGATAAAACCTCCGTCCTATCATTCAGTGTGGCATTTGAAAGCAGGTGCAAGGACAGTGTGCTGAGCAACGCTCCATTCCAAGTCATCCTGAATTTTACTAATTCCCCAATGTCACTCACGGGTATTTGGCTCAGTCTGAATGGAACTGGGAACGGGTTACTCAAGTTGTGATAATCCCAGTGACTGGGTACAGGGTTGAGGATTGGGATGGTTATAAATAAACAAAGGAAGTTGCGGGAGGAACGGTGAGAGCACCTGTAGTCTGATTGCAGAGCCACTTTCCCAGACTCCCAGATGGTTTGTTACCTCAGTGGATTTGTATAACAGGAAGGATGTAAAGCTTACTGCAATGAGAGTTGCCAGTCACAGCATACAGTATAAATCTGTTTTAAAAAAAGATTTGTGAAATAGATTTAAAAATGCAGAAAATTGGAGTGTTTAAAATGTCTGTGTGCGCGTGTGATTGTGGAAAAGGAGAGAAAATTATCACAAGAGATGGAGTATTAATGAAAGATTCACATTTATGGCGTGCTTTTCACCACCTCAAAACACTTTAAAACCAATGGAATTGTTTTGAAGAGTAGTCATTGTGGTAATGTAGTTAACAGTACTCTTATGAAAAGCAACTGCTGGCAATGGTATTTCATAATGATACGTGAGGGTAAACTCTGTACAAATTGTCTGCTCCCAACATGTCCCACCCGGAAAAGCACCAGTTAATGTAAGTGATGTCAAGATTATTGGAATAAGCAAAATACTGCAGATGCCACAATCTGAAACAAAAACAGAGGATGCAGGAAAAAAACTCAGCAGATCTGGCACTGATAAGTCCAAAAGGGACTCGAAACATTAGCACTGTCTTCTCTCCTTCTAGATGTGGCCAGACTTGCTGAGATTTTCCCGCATCCTTTGTTCTTGTCCACTTTGACACATTGCCATGGCCTCCTAAGCAATGTTCTCTATTTATGTGTTGTGATGGCCTATCAATTTTCCTACAATGGGTTTGTCTGATGTTGTCAACAACAATAAATTCAAATTTGATAGTTTCCTGATAGCTGAGTGTCTTCTTTAAACTGATAGGCTGAATTTAAAAGCCTGAAAAACCTGTTACCAAGGCAACTCTGATGCTTGATCTTGGCTATAAATGTTGCAGTCTGTGTATCCTGTATGCACCTACATTTAAACCTCCAAGCATTGACACAAAACCAGCTTTTGTAGCTTTGCAACAGTGTGCACACTGCCAAGTAGTAATTCAGAAGGCATTGTTGCAGGCTGCTCCTTAGATAGATGGACAATTGATTTATTAAACGTCATCATGGCTGCAGGTACTGAATTGTGGTGATGATAAAACAAGTAATGATAATTCATAACACATTACAGGCAATTATTAAAATTAAAGAATAGGATGGACTGGAATCGCTGATTTCACCCACAGCTGGGGTTCTCCAGTCCTGCTGCTGTGAACAGAGATTTGGCTGAGTGCCAAATTCTCCATCCTTGCTAGCAGTCGTGACGGTGTGTGAACGGCCAGAGAATTCTGGACCATATGTCCCTGTAGGATGTGGGGAGAAAGCGAGAACAGGTTACTGAGTTGGATGATCAGCTATGATCATAATGATTGGCAGAGCTGGCTCGAAGGGCCAAATGGCCTCCTCTCCCTCTTTTGTATGCTTTGATAGAAGGATTGCACAATTATCATCATTTCAGTATACAAATAATTGTAATACTTACAGAATTCTGAGAGACTTCGATAGAGTGGGTGTGGAGAGCATGTTTCCATTAGTGGGAGAGACTAGAACTCGAAGGCACAGCCTCAGAGTAAAGGGACACTCCTTTAAAACTGAGATGAGGAGGAATTTCTTCAGCCAGAGGGCAATGAATCTGTGGAATTCATTGCTGCAGAAGACTGTGGAGGCCAGGTCATTGAGTATCTTTCAGACAGAGAAGGTTCTTGATCAATAAGGGGAATCATGGGTTATAGGGAGAAGGCAGGAGAATGAGGTTGAGAATCATATCAGCCACGATTGAATGGTGGTGCAGACTCAATGGGCTGAAAGGCCTAATTCTGCCCCAAACCTTATGTTTACAATGGTTTTAAGGATGAGAAACTTCAGTCACGAGGATAGATTGGAGAGTCGGGACTGTTCTCCTTGGAGAGAAGTCTAAGAGGAGAATTGTTAGAGATGTTCAAAATCATGAGAGGGCTGGACCTCTAAGAGGAGAATTAATAGAGATGTTCAATGAGAGGGCTGAACAGAGTAGATAGAAAGAAAATCTTCCCATTTGTGAGAGGATTGAGAATGAGAAGCCACAGACTTAAAGTGATTTGGAAAAGAAGAAAAAAATAGTGTGAGAAACTTTTTGCACACAATGAGTGGTTCAAATCTGTGATTCACTGTCTTGGAAGTGCAGTGGAGGCAGGTTCAATTGAGACATTCAAGAGGGCAATAGATGACTAGTTAAATAGAAACAATGTGCAGGGGTAGAGGACAAAGTCAGGAAAATGGCACTAAGTGATGATGCACATTTGGAGACTCTATACAGACATGATGGAACAAATGACCCCCTTCTGTGCCGTAGCAATTCTGTGAAAATACAGAATGGAAATGGAATGCTTACCATACTCTGCATTTTGGCGTACGGTCCAATGATCACATGTTGTCAGGTTGAGTTCAGGAATTCTCAATCCTTTATGAAGTAAGGGACTGACCTGTCTCAAAGTCTGTTTATTTTATAACTTACTCCTGGATTGATGTCTTTTCTCCTTTTTGCCAGCACATATTTACTTTAATGTGGTTGTGACAAAACAAAGTAGAAGATGGGATTCAAGAGTTTTCTTGTGAAGTCTGAACAGAGCTTTTGCTGTGCTTTTAGCAAAGGGACGCATTCAGTTATTTGATTGTGTCAGAGAAGCTTTGGTACATATTACCTAGGACTAGTTTCTGTGATCATTGCTAAGTGCTTTCGAGCTTTCTCTCACACTCTCTGGTAATTCCAACATTCCAAACAAGTAGCCCCTTTAAGATATTGCACATGTGTGTCTGTGCAAAAACATTTCAAGGTACCACATATTCGAATGAACAGATTACACACCGCAAAAATAAAAATTGATTTAGAGGGGACATTGCCCACAAGTAGCATGCCTGCTTGCTGTTGAGACAACATTTAGCCAAACTTAGCATTCAAGAGGGCGGCATGGTGGCACAATGGATAGCACTGCTGCCTCACAGCTCCAGCCTCGGGTCACTGTCTGTGTGGAGCTTGCATGTTCTCCCTGTGTCTGCATGGGTTTCCTCCGAGTGCTCTGTTTTCCTCCCACACTCCAAAGGTTTGGTTATTTGGCCATGGTAAGTTGCCCCTTAGTGTCAGGGGGATTAGCAGGGTAAATATATGGGGTTACAGGGATAGGGCCTGGGTAGGACTGTTGTCAGTGCAGGTTCAATGGGCCGAATGGCCTCTTTCTGCACTGTAGGGGTGCTATGGTCCATTTTAGTGTGAGAAATGAGCAAAATGCCACATACTTCGATGAATTTGCAACAAACCACACTTTTTTATTATGAATCTCTTTAAATATCTTCATGGTAAAACAGCTGTAGGTTAATTTAGCTGGCGCACAATACCAAATGGGTCGTGTCTGTTTAAGCAGAAAATGAAAGCCAAACTAAGCTGGAACAGAAAGAGCAAAGTGTTGACAATTTTAGTCTAATTACACCCCCTCACACCAAAACATCACAATAGACCGCCACCAGATTGCAGGATAAAGACTGCAAAGGTCACCTATGTTTTCCTGTTTGCTTGCCCTTATTCTTGGCATGCTGCCAGGCAACTTTCACTCTCACAAATAAGGGATTCAGCTGCCACATAACGAGTGGAAGATACAAATTACATTCAAGATGAACGACGAATGATGATCTGGTCACTCCCTTTCAGCCAGTGACACAAATGCTCAAATTGTGGTTACATTTGACCATTTTTTGTTGCTGCTTAAGTGTCAGGAATGTGTGGTGTGGAGTTCAGTGCATCAGACTTATATTCCACAAAATTTTCTGTCTCCCTAGCTTTATCTGACAAAGCTCTGACAGGGGTTTTAAAATTTGCCTCAAATCTCTGGGCCTCATTAAACATTTGAGGACTGTAATACAATCTGAAAAATGTTAAGTCCCTGATTGTATTTGCGTTCCATTTTCTGTTAACTCACACTGGGCAGAATTCTCCCACCATTTCTCAGTCTCAGGTTCTGACTGAAAACTGGAAACGTTTCTCTCCAGGTGCACTTTTCAGACCAGTTTTTCTGGCACTCAGCGCACAGAGAATCTGGGGCCATGGTTTATGCCGTCGGTCTGGCGGAGTGGGGCCTGATGGAGTTGGCAAAACCGGCACGAAAGAGCGCCGGGCACCAACTTTAAAGGGTGCCCCGATCTGCACTGAAAATAAACGTCCCCCTCATGCGCATGAAGGACCCCCACCAACACACGGAGGACCCCCACCAGCAAGCATCGGGGTGAACCCACTCCACTTCACAAGTATTGGGGGCTCTCTCTCTTCTCACCACATAAGTTTTGGGGACACTCTACTCCCCCCAACCCCTCGGAGGTATCAACCCCCCCCAACACACATAAGGGGAACCCCCTCCCTCCACTACAGGGCTTCCCAGAGGACCCACCCCAGCACTGCCAGAATAACAGGGGCAAACTGGTATAAATATTCAGTGAGGGGGATCATATGGTTGAGAAGTCCTTTAATTGGACTGAAATTTGTTAAAGTGTATGGAATTGAAAGGATGGGAACCTCAATACGTCACCTGCAGGGGCCAAGGCAAAGCAGAAAACAAGATGTCGCCAGCGAGAATCTCATTTCCCGACTTTCGCAAGATTTTGCACTCACGTCACTGTTTACTTTTCCATTGCTTCACTGAGAATATCTTTGAGAAGTCATTATAACCACCCCCACTGCCCCGATGTCCTGAACCTCTACACAGAAGGCCAGCCCCGATTGCTAGCCTCCCTCCCTCAGTGCAGAGTGGCATTGGGACCCACTAGACCCCACTGATTGCCCCATTGGCATTGCCCAGCGCCATTGGGTAGTGCCAAGGTGCTCCTGGGCATTGCCACTTTACCCCTTGGGCAGTGCCGGGGGCTCAAGTTGACACTGCCAAGCTGACAATGCCCAGGGGGAACACTCCCCCTTACCCCTGACCCTCTGGGGGCCTCCATGCCCTCCCGTCACTCCAGCGGGTTTGAGCTGCCAGCTCCCCGCTAGTGGGGAGCAGTTGTAAACAATACCGGAGTGAAACATTCCTGGTGTGTTGGGGGTGGGGGGGCAGGGTGGGGGTGGAAGCTTCAATCCCAGGCCCGCTAATGATATTTAAATGAGCATTAACATAATTTATTCACGTGCGCATCAATTTCTGGCGCAGAGCTGATAATGGTGGAATTAGGCCAGCTGGAGACATGCAAAGGCTGTGATGCCCAGCGGGAAGCTCACTACACGACCTCCGCTTGAGTCTCTCAGCCTGCTGCACTGATCTAGCAGCACAGCGGGCTGGGAGAATCGCCCCCAAAAGTCTCTTCCAATGCTATTTAGTAGATGCATGAACTCATTTCTTTTATATGGCACGGACTTGGGAAGAAGAGGTGGTGGTGGAGGCAGGCGGGTTGCCTCACATCCTTTACAAAATATCTGGATGAGCACTTGGCACATGATAACATTCAGGGCTGTGGGCCAAGTGCTGGCGGATTGACTTAGGTGGGAGTTCAGGTGCTTCTAATTGTTGGTGCAGAGTTGATGGGCCGAAGGGCCTCTGCCATGCTGTATGATTCTAAGATTGTTCAGAATAACTTGCATCCTTAAATCTTGATGTTATGGAAGAAAAGTTCCTATAACTCTCATCTCCCCAGTCCTACTATCACCCCCACACTGTGACTCTGACCTGTTAGTATCACTCCTCCCTGAGACCCATCCCTCACACCTATCCCCCCAATCCTTAGCCCCAGTTTTAAGTGCTCATGCTTTCATATGCTTCAACCCATAAATTGGAATTCTCATCCTAAGCTTCAATCATTTTAAGACCTTCCTTAAACATCATCTCCTTGATTTTACATTTGATCAGAGCTCCAGAGCTCTTTTTTGGTGGTTTTTGTTTGGTTGTGTCTCTATGAAATACCTGATTAGGTGGGGTGTTTTCCTGCACTAAAGGAGCTATATAGATGCAGTTTAGTGCTGTTTTGCCACCTGCTGCTTGAATTATATCTCCACGCATTAAATGTCTTTTCAAGGGTCACTCTGAGGGGTGGCATGGTGGCGCAGTGGTTAGCACTGCTGACTTACAGCGCCAGGGACCTGGGTTCAATTCCTGGCTTGGCTCACTGTCTGTATGGATTTTGCACACTCTCCCTGTCTCTGTGTGGGTTTCCTCTGGGTGCTCCGGTTTCCTTCCATAGTCCAGTGGTGTGCAGGTTAGGTGCATTTGTCATGCTAAATTCTTCCTCAGTATATCCCAACAGGGGTTGTGGTGACTAGGGGATTTTCACAGTAACTTCATTACAGTGTTGATGTAAGCCTACTTGTAACTAATAAATAACTTTAACTTTGAAGTGTAATAGTAGGAAGAGTGTTTCCAACTATGTTAGAACTATCAGGGAGATAGCAGCTGAGATCGGGAAATCACTATGGTTAGAACACAGAAGTGAGCTCCATTTTATGGTGTGACATTGCAGAGTTCCTTGACACTGTGTGTAATCGATAGGATAACACATGGCACTATCTTCACTGTGTTCAATAATTTTTAAAAGCAATGGTATTACCAAGGGTCAATGTAAAGTCATTTTTTCAGTTGCCTTGAAACTGGCTAATATGTTTACAAGCAGGGATTTCTGGCTTGCAAGTATTCAATTCCTTAATATAATACACTTTGCATGTTGCAGTTGGGACCAGTTAACCTCATTTAGATTTTTCTTAATCAGACAGTTACTATAATGACCATAATTGAGTTAAAACATTCTATTGTGCAGACTCCTTGCTGCTTTTCAGTGAAAGATCATTACTTTTATTTGCTGTAATTTCACTGCTGTTGAGAACAGCAGATGTCATGAAAAGATATGGGGGACAGTTTTGGCTGAATACTTTAGTCACTAAAGAGGTGGCCAATAGAGTCTTAAGGAACAATGTCAGTTTACCCTAATGTAAGGTCCTGCCTTGGTAATGAAGTTGAAACCAGTACTAGAAACAGTCAGGAGATTCATTAAGGGGCTGGCAAATAAATTAGTGCATTTTAAAGGAGCTGCATACCATTTGGTGGATAATATTTTGTTTAACAATCTCCTCAGTAACAACCACCTGAATAGGAGTAAGCAAGTCATTGCTTAGAATTAGAACTACATGAAGGTGTATCACCTCCCCCACAATCTCGCATGATACTTTCCCCTTTCAAGATTCATTAATTACAGAAATGCCCTTCATCTTTTAAATGATCCCATGTGACGACTAAATAAACCAGAGATTACAAATTTTACTTCATCAGCGGATCATACAATATTATTACCCATGATGTGGAGATGCCAGCATTGAGCTGGGGTGGGCACAGTAAGAAGCCTCACAACACCAGGTTAAAGTTCAACAGGTTTATTTGGAATCACGAGCTTTTGGAGCACTGTTCCTTCACCAGATGGGTCACCTGATGAAGGAGCAGCACTCCAAAAGCTCTTGATTCCAAATAAACCTGTTGGACTTTAACCTGGTGTTGTGTGACTTCTTAATATTGTTAGCGTGACTGGAAATATCCTGTTGGTCACTTATAACACCGTGCAGGTGATATCACTGACTTCGATGACTGCCTCAACCCTCATTAACAAATTCTGTGCATTATCTTATTAAATGATCGTATTGAATGGCGGGCCAGGCTTGAAAGGCCTGGTAGCCTATTTCTGCTTCTATTTCTTGTGTTGTACCATATTAACATGGTCAGGGGAATTTTCCATGCTATGGCAGGGATCCGGGAATGTTTTCTGCCACAGAGGCCAATGGGAATTTGTGCTGTATTGAGGGATGTTGGCCTAATTAATTATTTAGTTGGAGGTTTCTTGACATTTCACACAGCAGGATAGGCTGGATAATACACGCACCGCTGCCATATCCAGGCACCAAATTTAAACAGCACACAGGCTTCAACTTACCCCTGGTTGATGGAAGATATGTTTCACCATTCTGAGCAAGCTCTGGGCTCCAGATTCAATGTTGCATCCCTCAAAGCGTTTTCACGACTTGTTCCTGCTCTCATGCTCTCAGGCACTGATAGAAATGATTGTTTCAAATGTGAACACACAGTTTAGAATGACAGCAACCATTATACATTCACAAGTGAGGCAGTCACAGCTCAGGGAGGGAGACACTAAAACCCACTGCATTCCTTGGCTTAATTCTTTCACAATTTCATTCAGTTATCTATGGTGATTCAGAACTTGGAAAATGAGCGGTGTTATGTGAAGCCAGTCTGATTTCCATGTTGATAGGCATGAGAAAGATCATCTGAAATTTTCTGCATCGAGAAAAAAGTATCTGGAATGGTTCTGGCAACTTTATAAACACAAAGTTTTTGGGAGTACTAACATGCCAGTTTGGGGTTTACAGTTGCCCTGCCCCAGTCCGACTGAAAGACAATGGCCCTTCTTGGACAATGAAACTGCTTTGATGTTTGTCAACAGGGGTTACTGATGTGACTCCTCAAATGCATCAATATGTAACTGAAAGCCAAACAGCAACACAATACTCACCAGAAGAGCTACTGGATCCAATTCCCATCTCTTCTGGCAGTAAGCAGGACACCTGTGCTAGTCACATGGCAGGACTAATGGACACTTGAGTGCATTGTGTAAGTCACTGAAAGGGCAGTTATTCCTGAGTAATTTTGGGGAAGTTGAAAGGTCGTTTGCAATTATGAAGAGTAATGTCTGGGCAGGAAAGCCTCCCATCTGCAGTAAAGCTGTCAAAGGGGTTGAAATATCATTATACATTTTGATCCACTTTCCAGCTTAAATTTCAGTGCTAATGATGTCTATTTATTAAAATGTAGATTAAACCCAATAACCAGAGTTCAGTCAGTCTAATGTCTGTGGTGGGGATACTTTTAGCATGCTGGGACAAAATTCATCACCACTTTGAAAGACGTGGGCTGATAAATGACAGATAGCATGGAGGTTTGTAAAGGCAAATTGTGTCTGACGAGCCTTTGATGAAACAGAAGCTTTGATAGGGGTGGCAGAATTGATGTTGAGTGTCTGGACTTTCAAAAAGAGTTTGATAACACATAATAGACATGATAGCAAGATTGAAGCCCATAGGATTAAAGGAACAATGGCAGCATAGATCTAAAATTGGTGAAGGGACGGACAGCAGTGATGAATGGTTGTTTTTCAGATTCCAAGGATTGTGCAGAGACCTCCCGCTGGGATTGGTACCAGCACAACAGTTCTCTTTTATACATATTAATGACCTGAACTTAGGTATAGGCAAGGCATAATTTCCAAGCTTGCACCTGACACAAAACTTGCAAGTGTAGTAAATGGTGAGGAGAGCTTTCATGAGGACTTGGGACAAACTAGGCATGCAATTGAAATTGAACATGAAGAAGCATGTAGTAGTACATTTTAGAATGAGGAGACGTATCATAAATTAAGTGTTACAAGATTAAAGTGGATGCTGGAACCAAAGATGTCACATAATTTGTTTGCATAGAGTACCCACTTTTTCATCACAATGACTGCCATTCTTGTTCCAAAACAGTATCGACACCATGCACGTACACATCTGGTGTGGCCTGGGTAAGATGCTCTTTCAGACACGAAGGATTGAGTTGCCTCCTCCTCCTGTTCTGCAGGGATTCTATGAAATGACAACGTCAAACCCAGTCCTGTCGACCCTGCAAAGTCCTTCTTACAAACATCTGGTGGCTTGTACCAGAATTGGGAGAGCTGCCTCATAGACTAGCCAAACAGCCCAACATAGTCATTGTCACGGAATCATACCTAAGAGATAATGCTCGAGACACCACCATCACCATTCCTGGATGAGTCCTCTCTGAGTGGCAGGGTTGACCCAGCAGATGTGGTGGGACAACGGTATACAATCAGGGGGGGTTGCCCTGCAAATCCTGAACATCAACCTTGGCTCGGTATTACCATAGCAAAAGCACCTTAGCATTTGTCCGATCCTTTGACACCCCCAAGTGTCACGGCATCAGGTCAAACATGGACAAAGAACCCCCCTGCTGAATACCGCATACCTCTCAGTTGATAAATCATTACTTCTCCATGTTGAAGACCACTTGAAGGAAGCATTGGGATGGCAAGGGCACAGAATATATTCTGAGTGGGGGACTTCAATTTCTATCACCAATAGTGGCTCGGTATTACCATGAAAGACCAAAATAGTTGGGTCCTAAAGGACATAGCTGCTAGACTAGGTCTACACCTGGGGTGAGGGAACCAGCAAGAGAAAAAACATACAACCTTATCCTCACCAACCTGCCTGCCACAGATGAATATATCCATCTTGGGTAGGAGTGCTCAGCACACAGTGGAGACAAATTCCTGTCTTTGCATTGAGAATACCCCCATTGTGTTGTGTGGCACTACTACCATTCGAAATGGGATAGATTGAGAACAGATCCAGGAACTCAAGACTGGGCATCCATGAGACGCTGTGGGCCATCAGCAGCAGAATCAGACTCTATCAATCTGTGACCTTATGGCCTGATAGGTCCCCCACTCTACCATTACCATCAAGCCGGGGGATCAATCCTGGTTCGATGCAGAGTGCAGGAGGGCATGCCAGGAGTAACACTAGACATACCGAGAAATGAGATGTCAACCTCAGCTCCAGGAAATCACTACAGGAGTTCCTCAGGGCAGTATCTTAGGCCCAACCATCAACGACCTTCCATTATGTCAGAACTGGAGATGTTTGCTATTGACTACACAATGTTCACCAGTATTTGCAACTTCTCAGGTACTGAAACAGTCCATGTCCAAATGCAGCAAGAGCTGGACTATATCCAGACTTGGGCTGACAAGTGCAAGTAACATTCATGCCGCACCAATGCTCTCTGGTAAGGAGGATGGGGGGGGTCTACTGCCACTCTGTGTGTGATCGGTGGATGGGAACGGGGAGTCTGATGCGATTGGTGGGGGGGAAGGGGGCAGGGGGCCGCGATCAGCCTGAGTAGCGGGAGGGTGGGGGATAAGGGGGACAGTAATATTGTGGGGATGGGGCAATCTCCCAGGCCATGGGGGCGGCATTATGTGACCCGGGAGCAATATGGCAGGGGAGGATTTTTGTATTTGTTTTTTACTGCACGTGTGCAGTTGAAGGCTCCAGTCAGAGGTGCAGTGTTTCGGGTGTGATATGCCCCGCCCACAGGCTTCTGCAGCGCAATTCGGAATCGCTGATTTTTTTTTCAGGCAGAGTGCATATGGGGGCGTCTGAGAACGGGTCTAAAAGTTGGATCCGAAACACTCCCAGTTTCAAGTCCGCCCAGCACTTAGAATCAAAATGGTAAAATTTTGTGTCAGACATTTCCGATACACAAAGTGGCAGTCATTGAAACCTGCCACCTGTTGCTGCCATAACTGGTCTCAGACCAGGGCAAAGATGGCATTGCCAGAAGATACAAAACTGACTGTGCGCATCACCCTTTACGTGTCAGGTTCCATCCACCTGGTGCAGGTAGTATTTACTCCTCCCTGCTTTCACATCCACGCTCACATAACAGAGATCAGCGAGGCTCTATAATACATTTCAGTCTCCCTTGCCAGAAAAAAGCAGATGGAGCGGGCACACAGCAACATGAGGATTGCAGACTTCCTCATAGTGCAGATTGCCATTAACTGCTTCATCGATGCCACGTATCAAATTGGCGATCCAGTATTACCAGAAGGGAATCTATCCTCTGAGTGCAGCTCGAGTGTGACCATACTCAGCACATTGTGCTAATCAATGCTCTATATCCTAGCAGCAGTCATGGTGCCTTCGTTGTGCGGCAGTCTGCTGTACCATCTGCATTGGAGCCACCATGACAGACCAGAGGTTGGTAACTGGGTATCAAGTCACCATATAGCTCATTATCTCATTGCACATTGCATGCGTGTGTGGGCCTTTTGTGTACAATGTGAGGTACGTCATTTTACAAAATGTGATCAGGAAGAGCACTGCTGTGCTTAAACAATACTGCTGCTGCCTGGACTGCACAGGACGGGCCCTGCAGAATTGAGCGAAGCGTGTGTTAAGATAGGTCATGGTCACTAGCTTGCTGCACTACCTCACCATCATTAGGGGCAGCCTTAACCTGCAGTGACCAACTGAGGATGGTGGGAGGAAGAGCTCGGATGGAGGACGAGGAGAAAGAGAGGAGGCACCCAACGCATCCCCTTTCTGGCTGGGTTGTTAGAGATTAATTCATTTGTTTGCAGAACTCTTCTCCATTCACCAACATTTCCATACTTACTATCCCTCTGTTTCCATCATCAGAGCATCCTCCTGGCTAAAATAAAAGTCACCCCAAAACATCATTCCAACCCAAGTTTATAAATTAAACCACCTGATACCCATCTATCTATAAATCAACCAAACATCCCGTGCATTCTCAGTGCCTATCTTCTGTTTGTATTTGCCTGTCCTAGTGTGGCTATTTAGTACTGCCCCAGTGGCTGTAGCACTGCTGGTGAAAGTAGGCTGACTATTAGTGACAGAGGCTGCAGATAGCCTTGGAATATGACCTTCAGCAGCTCTGCCCTTGGGCCCGGCTTTGTTCAGCACTATGTCAGTCTGGACGAGCTGGCTGACAGGCAACAACAAGGGCTGCAGTGACGGTGATGGGAGGACACGCTGTCATCCTGACAAGCTTTAGCAAGTTCACCCTCATTGGTGACACTGCCACGGCCAAGGGTCTGCGTCATGCGTTAGAGGGAAAATTGCTGGACTGCTATTAGACTCTTTGAATCCATCACCCTGATGGCAACAAACTGAGCTTATTTAACTGCAGTCTGAGCTCCCGCTATTGCACCCGCGTGCTGCGTGATTTCTGCTCCAGTGGAAGCCCAGGCACTGCATCATAGATTATGGATCAGGCCGCAAGTTCTACACTGGAGAGACGGACTTCAAACTTTGCACAAAGTCGTGCACCAAGTTGATGTTGGACTCCTCCATATTCCTTGGCATTGATGACAGGATTTCTGACAAGCCAATGTACAAAGCATTTCATTGTGCATACCCATCAGCTTTTTACTGTAGGCCACTGCATCAAAGTCCTCACCCGGGTTCTCTGCTGTAGAGTTCACGTGTGACCTCAACCTCCGGCAGGTTGTCACTTGTTCGATCCTTTTCCCCTGCCCTGGTTGTAGCTCACTCATGTCAGGCATCTCACCGCATGCAGATTCTGTCTTCAAACAACCCCCTCAAAGATTGTGCAGTGTCAGGATCTGAGCTGGTGGCTGTGAGTGTGAGAGTGAGTGACAGTGTAGCTTCCTTATCATTGGCTAGAATTTTACATGGAGGCAGTGGCCCCACCCCCTGGCTCAGCCATGACAGGGCCGAGCCCCTTTCCAGTTGGCCGGGAAGCCCTGGACCGATTTTGTAATCAAAATTGACAGATGTTTGAACTCCAAAGGAAATCCAAGGGTTTCACCATGAGGTGGCAAAGTGGGATTGATGGAGAAGATCGGCCCTGAATGGTGGAGCAGGTACAAGGGGCTGTAAGTCCTGTTCCTGCTCCTGTTTCTCATCTTCTTCTTTGTGAGAGTTTACTCTGTGTTTGAACCTATGTTAATAATTGTACTGTGGAAGAGAGATTCTGGGGGTGATTTTACCATTTTCATTCTAAGTGCTGGGTAGACTTAAACTGGGAGAGTTTCAGATTGGACTTTTAGACCTGATTTTAGTCCTTTTCCCATACACTCCGCCTACAAAATTTTGAGCCTGTCAGATTTGTGCTGCAGAACATAACGGGCGGCCAAAGCCTGCAGAGGGACATAGTGCGCACGTGCAGATTTCTGTTGCTGCACATGCGTATTAGTAATAGCAGGGGCCTGACAGACAAGAGAAAGCTATCAATCCCTTGATATTGCAGACTGCCTGAAACAGCTCCCTCCCCAGCAATCACAGGGACCTGCGGCCTGAGATGCAGCCCCCGCTGACCCTCCGGCCAGACTGATCGCAGACCTCAATCCCCTACCAGTTGTGGACCCATAGCCCTCCCCCCACTGATTGCTGCAGAGTGGCAGCAAGCTCCGCTCCCTCCCTCCCTCTCCCCCCTCCACCAATCCCTGCAGAGTGGCAGTGGGACCCCTTCATTCATTAGCCCCTCCCCTTTGGCCCTGCCACTGCCTTATGGGCATTGCCCAGGTGCCAGACAATTGCCTGAGTGCCAGGGTAGTACTGCAGGTCTGGTGCTGCCCAAGGGGCACTCCCCCCAGCCCTTGGCATCCCCGAGGGGCTTCAATGGCATCTGGTACCATCGGCGAGCCCAAGTCGACTGCTCCCCGTTCATGGGGAGCATATCTATTCCTCTTCGGCATGAACTTTTCATGTTTTATATATATATAAAAAAGAAAGATCTGAGATAACTGAAGTTATAATCCAATGGAAAATATAGGTCATAAAGGGAAGCGGAGCCTAGACAATTGAGCTAAACAGACGCAAATGTCCACTTTAATAGATTTAAATATATTAAGCTGCCTTTCACTCATTTCCAGCGAGACACTGACCGCATCATATATCCGGCGCTTGTAAAATGGTGCAGGTCGTGATAACCGGTGCTGATCATGCTCAGTGCTTTACAGCCCACTTTACCACTGCCTGAAAACGGGTGCAATGCGATAGTAAAATTGTCCCCAATGTATACTGTTTTGTCTCAGTTATTCTGTTACATCTATTACAAGACACAGTGACATTGCATTTTAGCAATGAGCATATTAATGTGTTTACGTGAAGTTCATTCTCTGTGATGTTAACAATGGCATTTGCTGAGGAGGGTCGCACCTCATTTAAAATAGTGAAATAGCAGGCGGAGAAATTTCACAGGAATGGATCACCATGCCCCTCAGCAATATCACTCAGTGATGCTACGACATTCCAGTCAAACGGAATGCTGCAGAACCATTCATTTTAATTCAATAAAAAACATAATTTCAAGCAGAGAAACGTCAGGAAACTTGGGTGGCAATAAATTTTTGCCATAGTAAATGTATCCCTGGTGCCCATTTTACACCTCCATAAACTTGAGAGCGTCCAAAAGTCAATTAAAAACAAAATACCTGCCCTTGAAATAGAATCTGACCTGTGGATCCAATTACTGCCCACTACACACAGCACCATCATTATCCACTAGCAGCTAAGCAGATAAATAGTGAGCATGAGGAGTTGGCTGTTGATTTACACTATTGAGTAAGGAGCAACTTCTTACACTCAACTTCATGGGTGGCAAGGTGGCACAGTGGTTAGCGCTGCAACCTCTCAGTGCCAAACACCCAGGTTCCATTCCTGGCTCGGGTCACTGTCTGTGCGGAGTTGACATGTTCTCCACACGTCTGAGTGCGTTTCCTGTGGGTGCTCCAGTTTCCTCCCACAGCCTGAAAGACGTGCTGGTACGTACATTGGTCATGCTAAATTCTCCATCAGTGTACCCAAACAGGTGCCGGAGTGTGGTGACTAGTGGATTTTCACAGTAACTTTATTGCCGTTTTACAATTATGGGCCTCGGCAGAACTCATTATTCAAAACTTTGGTCAGTTAGCACTGTAGTTCCTGTTCAGGTGGGGTTTGATCTGCAATGTCTTCCATTTGGGAGATGAACTCTGGATTGTCATGCTGGAAGTGGGGAATTTCCTGGCTCCGTGCGCCCCTCTGCAGGGAAAAGATAAAGGTAGGATTTTCATTGTGGGGGTGAGGGAGGTGGAGACACAGGCTGTAGGTGAGCTAGCCAATCCCAAAAATTGCTGATACACAGAGGCTGCTGTATGCTGAGGCGGAATGTTCTTTTGTGCTGCAGGACTTCATCCCAGTTATAATATAAACAGTCAGGCCCTTGCCACATACTCCAGTGCACCATCCATGCCACCTCATGCTCCTCCACCCAGCCCCATGGCCCCCTCTTATCCCCCAGCCAAGCTATGGTGCTGTTATGCTCGTGCCCCTACTGTACAGAACCCATAAAATCTGTAGTGACAATAGGATATGCTAAAAACACAATCATTCATAACATCCCATTTCCATAACACAAAACTCCTTTCATGACACATCAATAAAAGTGTCAATCATCTAGACCTTTTAAAGTATCAATAACTGAAACTGCAAATACTTGAATCCTCCTTACCTTGTGGATATGTATTGTACATTTGACAGAAAAATCAGAGCCAGAGCTGTCAACCATGAAATGTTTTTCCTGGGCTCAGTGTTTGCATAATAAGAAGTCTCACAACATCAGGTTAAAGTCCAACACATTTATTTGTAGCAAACGCCACTAGCTTTTGGAACTGGCTGTTCCTTCGTCAGTTGGATCAGGACTTTAACCTGGTGTTGTGAGACTTCTTACTGTGTTTACCCCAGTCCAACGCCGGCATCTCCACATCATGACTCAGTTGTTTGGACAGTCTATTGGATATCTGGCCCAAGAATGCATTATGCGCTAGATACTGGGGGCGATCTCACCAGAATTTGGCAGAGTGTTAGACCCAGCAACAAAAAATGGTGTGTTTCTCCCCAGAGAAGCAGATCAGTTTTCTCTCTGGAACTTATCTCAGTGTCAAAAAAGACCAGTTTTATGTTGTCATGCAGGGGTGGGGGTAAGGCCTAAACACATTGGCAAAGCCTGGCTGCACTGAGATCAGAATGACATGTTTAAAGGATACCATGATCCGAACATGAATTCGGCATTAACCCTCCCCTGAAGTCAGCACTTCTCTTTCCCCAACCCCACTGATTGGAGTGGCACGCTGTGGGTATATGGCAAGGGGGTCAATATTTGGAGGGAGAATCATATTGAAATTCATTCAAATGTAGGTAAGTCATTTTCATGCCCACTGTAGGGGTGAACCTGATTTTATTGTTGGCGAAAGTCACAAAGTTGCCGGTGAGATCTGTGACTTCCAGGTTTCACCATTTCTTGAGCCCATGCCAGCAATCTTGTGGACGGTGAGAGTGGGCTCAAGATCTCGTACATTGTCTACAATTGATCCTGGAACTATGTAGCAAGTTGGAATATGAAGCAAAGTCAGTGAAGAAAGTTTTTCTCTGATATATCTAGTTGTGTGTGTGGAGGGGACTTGAAATGTTGGTCCCAGTCTGACAAGTGCCTCAGATATTGATAAATCATTATACTTGTACCTGTTAGTTCTTTCATAATGTCCTCTTCCCAAACCCACATATCTTCTTTGGAATTCTCAAAAGAAATAGTAATCGTACCACTTTTTATGGCGCAATTTAAGTGACAGCAGCAAAGAAGGACAATGAAGGAAAGTATAGTCAGAATCAAAACCCCAAAAAACTGTGGACTACCAACAATGCATTGAGCAAGCTACAGCAAAAAGTCTTTTAAAACCCATTACAAAACCACCAATGTGTACGCAGCAACGTTCATTTCACTTTAAACGACATACTTAGCACTGCTGCCGTGTTCTCCCTGTGTCTGTGCGGGGTTTCCTCCAGGTGCTCTGGTTTCCACCCACAGTCTGAAAGACGTGCTGGTTGGGTGCATTGACCCGAACAACCACCAGAGTGTGGTGATGAGGGGAATTTCACAGTCACTTCATTGCAGTGTTAATGTAAGGCTAACTTGTGACTAATAAATAAATAAACTTTATACTTCAGCAGCAAGGTCCCAGGGTTCCTACACTCCAATTTATCTGATGGAAGTGCATCATGTGAATGTTCCCTAATCTGAAACCTGGTAATTTAGTTTTAATCAATTGCTATATTTAAATGGGGCAAATTGATACTTTCCCCATCAGGTGAACATGGATTCTGACTCAATTTTAAACCTCACACATACTGAAGACAGACGTGCATTTATATATCACCTTTCACAACCACAGAACATCCCAATGCACTTTACAGCCAATGAAGTACTTTTGAAATGTCATCATTGGGGCCTCAAGAAAATGGCCTCATAGAAACTTTTACAGTGCCCATCAAGTCTACACTGACTCTCCAAGAGCATCCCACTCTATCCCTGAACACCATGTATTTATTCCACTTAATTCCCTAACCTATACATTTCTGGACACTAGGGGACAATTTAGCATGGCCAATCCACCTAACCTGCATATCCTTGGACTGTGGGAAGAAACTGGAGCACCCAGAGGAAACCCATGCAGACAGGGAGAGAACATGCAAACTCCACACAGACAATCACACAAGGCCAGAATCAAACCTGGGTCCCTGGCGCTACGAAGCACCAATGCTAACCACTTTGCCACCCATGGACTGAAATTTTCTCTAATACTGTTGCTGTTCCTTCTTTGTGTTGTGCCTTGAGTATCTGCCCCTGACTGTAAGATTATAGGAATGGCTGTGCCCTAATACGTCCTATCTGTCAAACATTGTGACATTGATGTTACTTCATCAGGAGCACAGGAAAGGATAGTGGTAATAACCAGTCTGGTAGTGCTTGGTCTCTGTAGAGTACACAACATTAATTCTCTCTCTAGAATTCTCTCACTGCAAAGGGTTTGGTTAAGACTTTGAACCTGTTAGTTGTGCAGTATGCCATTTAAGGTCCCTGCCACTTTTCTCCAGAACTTCCAGACATTCTGATTCTAATAATAGATTTTTCAGGGATCAATAAATAGTTAAAGTTAAATATGTGCAAATTTAAAAATAATTAAATTTAACCAAGCCAACTGAGATAAGAGCAGATGTAGTAATTGCATCAAATTTGATGCAATGGGATTTTTTTTATAGTGTATGATCATAAAAGTGAAATATGACTGGGCTGCAGGGTTTGAATTCAGATTGTACAACTCAATGAAATTGCTGTATAGTCTGAATTACGCCATATCGCTTCTCGGCCTTCCGGCTAAGATGAGGCATCTGATCAAGCCCAAGCTAGGGTGCAGTGCCTCATCTTGTCACCTTGGATTTTGTTTGCCTCTTGTTGGGGCCATGAACTGGATTTTGAATTTGGTTTTGGAGCAGGCAAGGAATGGATTTGAGTTTTCCTGGACCACTGTAAGTAAGCATTGGTTTTGTAACTTTAAGGATGGAATAAAAATTTTTAAAAATACCACATGAAGTCAAGGCTTCAGTTCAGAAACAAGGGGTGGACATTCTCCTCAATGGCCCCAATGAGTTATTGAATTGGATTGTGGAGAATGAAGAAAAATTCAGACGATTGAGTCCACGACTGCCTCACCATCCTGACCCAGATTCCCCCCACCATCTCTTTCTCCATTTCCTCTGGCCTCTCCTGCCTCTCTGCAGCACCTTTGGGATTTTCAACCTTGGCCCTGACATGTAGCCACAATGGATTGCACTGCCCAAATTTATTTTCTATACAAGCAATTGGGAAACCTAGGCTAGTGAGTGGGTCTCATGTGTGACCCTCCTTCATCTCAGTGGGCTGCAAGATTCAGGCATGTTCGCTAACCATGACCCTATGAATAAGATTGGATACATTTAATACGTACTGAATATTTCATAACATGTTATAGAAAATGTGGATGGCACGTGGTTAGCACTGCTACCTCACAGCACCAGGGACCCGGGTTCAATTCCTGGCTTGGACCACTATCTTTGCGGAGTCTGCATATTCTTCTCCTGTCTGCGTGTGTTTCTTCCGGTTTCCTTCCACAATCCGAAAGACGTGCTGGTTAGGTGCATTGGCCATGCTAAATTCTTCCTCAGTGTACCCAAACGGACATTGGAGTGTGGCAACTAGGGGATTTTCACAGTAACTTCATTGCAGTGTTAATGTAAGCCTACTTGTGACACAAATAAATAAATTTAAACTTAATCGTTTATATATTAATGGAACTATCATCAACCTCAAATGGTAAAACAAAAGAAATATTTATATTTTGGATGCAGAGGGAGCGCATGGCTCTCACAGTCAATGTTGTATGCAATCAGTATGCACCTACTTGCCCTTGCTTTACATGCTTATCACTGGTAGGAGAAAAGCTATGCAGATGGAAATCAGTGGCGTGTGGCAACACTGCACATGAGCAACAATCAATAAAATGTCTTGTGGAACACACTCAGAACCCAGATCCATATTTGGCCCCGGGTCACAGTTTGCCCACCACTGATCTATACAGTCCCGACAGCCAACACAATCAAAAAAGCACAATTGTTTCTGGCAGAGATCAGGTTCATGGAACTATGTATCGGCTCTGCTCACCCAAAATCAACAGGCACTGACCTTTTGCAGTTTAATTGCTGGAGTCTCAGGTGGCCAGTAAGCAATGTGTGATTATTCAAGGCAGGAAACAGGTCACCTTGCATGCCCTTGAATATCTCAGCAGTCACTTCACTGACAGATATGAATCATACAGTCACAGCTACTGGCATTTTAATTGAAGCTGCAACAGTGAGTGCTCAGCACCTGAATAACAATAACGTGAACTTCTCAGTCCTGCAGCTTGATTCATGTGCTTCAGTGCTCCTGGTAATGTTGCAAAGCTAATGAGGAGGATGGTTACCACTGCATGTTCCAAATCTTCAACAACAGAACTTTGCATTTGCATAGCACCTTCCCATAGTGAAAATTCCAAGGTGATTTGCAAAAGCATAATCAAACCAAAATTGGCACTGAGGCAAAAAGGAGACATTAGGACAGGTAATGGAGGTAGGTTTTTACAGCAGGGAGAGAGATAGGGAGTAGGGAGAGAGGGATAGAGAAACCAAGACGGAATTTCAGAGCTTAGGGCTCAGATGGCTGAAGGCAATGCAGCCAGTGGTGAGTCAATAGAAGAAGTGGAAGCACAAGACATCAGAGTTTGAGAAGCACCAATTTCATAGTGTGGCTGGAGGAGGTTACGGAGATAGGAAAGAGAGAGGCCATGAAGGAAATTGAACTTCAGCTTGAGAATTTTAACATTGTGATATTGGTGGATCAGGAGCCAGTGAAAGTTAGTGAGCGCAGGGTTGAATTGTGATCAAGATTTGGTGTGAGTAGTCACGATGTGGAGATGTTGGCATTGGACTGGAGTGGACACAATAGCAAATCTCGCAACATCAAGTTAAAGTCCAACAGGTTTATTTGAAATCACCTGATGAAGGAGTAGCACTCTGAAAGCTCATGATTCCAAATACACCTGTTGGTCTTTAACTTGGTCTGGACATGGGCAGCTAGGCTTTGAATTAACTCATACTTTTGGAGGATGGACGGTTTGATTCTGGCCAGGGTATTGGATGCTAGCCCAGTTGAGGGGTAATAAGTGCATTGTGACAACCGATGGGATCTGTCAAATGCATACTGCATGAGACTGCGGATGGCCAGCAACTATTAATAAAATTAATATAAAATCCTGTGAATGTGGAAGATTGAGCAATGAATTGGAGTGAGTAATGCCAAGGTATCCATGCTCAGATTGGTAGCAATCCATTGCCATGACACCTCTCAGACTTTCTATGTGGATCATAACACATCAAATAACATTTTTTTTCAAAAAAATTAATTCTCTCAATTCAATTTATTAATAGTTTAAAAAAAAAGATGCATGAAGGCAGTGGCCACCAGTAGACAACCCTCTCCCTCACACCATATCCAATAGTATAGAAAACAGTGCAGCTGAGTGCTCCCACTGTGCTGTGTATCTTCTTGTCTTGATCACTCAGGGTTGAAGTGATGACTTGCAAAACAGAACAAGATAACATATGCAATACACTGAATCATTCAGCCAAGTGATACATACAGCCAATGATAGGTGAAGAGCAGACAGACTTTATTAATATTTCCTTGAAAAAAACGGAAACATTAGTATGCAAGCTGCAGACATGCTGCCGTTCACAGAATGGCTCAACTTTTGCAGTGCTTTCTTTGTTACTTGCAACAGAATTGAGGGATGAAAGCTTCCCTGGGATGAAATCATTTTCTATTCTACATCGTGGACCTCTGTGGACCTCTGCTGTGTGAAGAATGGCACAGTTCCTCCCTCGGGCATCGAATGCTATGTTTCAACACATGCTTTCCCTCATTTCCTGCAGCATGATTTCAAATGGCCAAAATATTAATTTCTCTGACTGTCTGACAACTTGCATTTAAATTAACTCGTGAATGTGCAAACACACTCCCTCGCTAAGACTCTGCTGGTTGTCAGACTGTTCTTACAACTGAATTACTCGCGCACTCCTGAAGAGGTGTGAGAGACATCAGATCTATTTGGCTTGTTCTCCTGAGCAAACAGCCAGATTCTGCCTTACTCTGTCACAGGGCAGGAGCAGCACAAACAAGATGGAGAGCAAAGCTCATTTCACTCTGTCTCAACAATGACTTCACTCCTTCCCCACTCAACTTCAGAGGGGTTCCCATTGCCGCACCAATATGATATTATTGTTTTACCCAACATTAACTCCCATGGCTTCTTGGAGTGACAATACCCAATTTCTTGAATTTATAGGCAGAACGATCAATCAAATTCATCTCAGGTTATCCCATAGTGATCTTACCTGGGAAGAACACCTTTCAGAAAGGGGAGAGATTTGAGGTTAGTGCACACTTTCTTTGTTCTTTCCTAGGAATGTCGGCTTCATTGGCAAAGCCAGCGTTTATTCTCCATTCCTAATTGCCCTTGAGAAGGTGGTGGTGATCTACCTTCTAGAATCACTGCAGTCTCTGAGGCGTAGGTACACCCACAGTGCTGTTAGTGAGAGAGTTCCAGGATTTAATCGAGTGACAGAGAAGGAACAGTGATGTATTTCCAAGTCAGGATGTTGAATAACTTGGGGGGTACTCGCTGGTGATGACGTTCCCATTCATCTGCCACCTTTATCCTAATTATGTGAGAGAGGTCATGGGTGGAACTTTACGAGAATGATTCGAAGTGTCCAGCTAGCGTGAAAATGGGAAAGTTGCAGATCTGTTTTTTGAGTGAATTTTTACTCCCGACCCTATGAACTTAGACATTGAAAATATAGACTAGACGATTTCTAACTGCAACAGGCAGTGGCGGGGTTTAATTCACCAGCCAACCTGCCGAGGGAGCTATTGCTGTTGTGCAGACCTCTGCACATGTGTGATAGCAACAGCAGAGGGAGTTATTGCATATGTGCAGACCTCTGACTTTGTACTTGTGCAACAGCAGAGGTCTGACAGAGAGTTATCAGGCCTCTGCTGTTGCAGGCGACCTGAACACAGCCTCCCAGCCCCTGGGGACTGCAGCCGATCACAAACCCCAGATCACCCAGAAATGCAGCCCCACTGCCCAAACAGCCACCCAGACTGATTGTAAACTCCCCTCCCACCCCATACCAATCGGACTTGCAGAGTGGCAGCAGGTCCCCTCCTTCCCTCCCCAATTGGGCTGCCACATAGACCCCACTCAATGGCACTGCCCGGTGGGCATTACAGAGTTGCCAGACTGGCAGTGCCCTCATGATCTTGGATTCCCTGGGGGGCCTCAATGGCCTCTGGTTCTACCAACAAGGCCAACACGACTGCTCCACATTTATAGGGAGCAGGTGTTTTCCTCGCCAGAGAGAACTTCTCCCAGTGAGGCCACGATGGCACGTGAGCCTGGATGATTGAGCGCCGGGCTCGTTAATGCCATGTAAATCCTCATAAAATATATTTAAATAATTTATTCAGCATCTTGCCCATTTCCGGTGAGAGGCTGATCTCGCCAGAAAACCAGCTCTCATAAAATTGCGAGAGCTGAGAAACTGGGCGCGATCCTGATTTCTCAGCTCATGCGTGATTTTACCGGCAACATTCTAAATCCCAATTTTACATTTTGTCAGCTGCAAAATAAATGCAAGATTAAAAATGTTTGAATGTAAAATGTCTCTGCTAATGGCTGTACAACATGATGAAGCAGAGTTTAAACTAGAAAAGGTGACCAGAGAGCAAATTAAAATCCAAGCCAAATATTTGGGGGCGGCATGGTGACACAATGGTTAGCATTGTAGCCTCACAGCACCAGGGTCTCAGATTCAATTCCAGCCTTGGGTCACTGCCCATGGGGAATTTGTGTGTCTGCATGGATCTCCTCCGCGTTCTCCAGTTTCCTCCCATAGTCCAAAGATGTGCCGATTAGGTTGATTGGCTAAATTGCCCCTTAGTATCAGGAGCATTATCAGGATAATTACGTGGGGTTAGAGGAATAGGGCCTGGGTGGGATAGTTGTCTTGATAGCACTCTTGATGGGCTGAATGGCTTCCTTCTGCACTATTAAGACTCTATGAGTTTAAATTTCATTGGTTTATTTCTCCCAGTATAATTTTCTGTCAAGATACATCTTGTATTCTCCTCATTCATTGTCCTGCATTCCAAAAATGAAAGTAGCAATTTGTTGCAATGGCTTTTCTCCTCAAATAGTGGTCATGAACAGCTAGGGTTTCTATTTCTGAGTTATACCGCGAGGCTTTGCTGGAAAGTGATGTGGATTGGATGACTGATAGGCTTCATCACTAACAACAGCTAGCCAACAAGTGCTAATTTGTTAACTATTCTTTGGATTGTTTTAATGCAGATGATTTACTGGGATAGGAAAGAGAAATATTTTTTATTTAATCTCTTAAAGTGAATTAGGTTCATAACCAATAAATTATTAATTAAATCATAAAATGTTGGCATTTATGGGCTTTGTTCTGACTGGTCCCCAGTCAAGATCCGTTAGTTTGTTATGATTTCATATGGCTTATTACCAAATGTTTGTGCTCCCAGTCAAGACAGCGGAAGCTTTATTCAACATCATTTATAAGTTACGACAAGATTAATTTCAGTCCACCCCTCGTGCATACGTTTTCCCAGTCCAAATATATTTATGCTTAAGGAGCCAACTTAACCAGGCTTTTTTGAGTTAAAGAAAAAGTTACTTATTGGTAAAATGCAAGAAAAAACTCATAAAATTCAACAGGCATACACACAGATTAAAAATGAGAAGAGAGTCGAGAATTAAAAGTTCTCTACAAAAAGATACGAAACAATCTTTGTCTTGTCCATGAGGAGTAGAAGGTGAAATTTTGTGGCTGTTAAGTTGGGTGATTCTGATAGCATTAACTTTGGCAGTTGAACAATTAGTTTGGAAACTCTTCATTTTGCAGGTTAGTTGAAAGGATTTTTCTGGTTTCCTTTCCAACTGTGGCTTATTCCAGAAATCAAAGAGAGACTTTACCAGTAAGCAACAGTCAATGCTCTTCAGCTGTGACTGTTACAGCACACACTAGCACAGTGGAACTTCACCAGAGACTAGAGTTACAGTTGGTTTTGAAATCTTTTTCTTGTCTATTTCTGGAAGGGGAAAACCGCAAACATGTTTGGGATATGATTCATGCTGGTAGTAGTTTCTGCTGAGATGATAATCAGCTTTCATTATCTCCATAGGGGATTACAGTTCAGTTTCTGCATTACTTTTTTCTTTGAAATGTACCTCTCTTAAAAACAAAGCTACAACATCCTGTTGTCTCTTTTAGGACTGAATATAATCCACATAGGAGTTCCAGCATGTGGTTACTTGCAGTCTAAACTAGTTTTTGTTTGTATGCCCTTAAAAGAAAACCAGATGTCTTATAAACAAGCTCAATATCTCTGTACAGAATTTATGAGTTATAATCCATCGTCATGACAGCTTACACATGAAGTCTGAACTGGCATTAAAGTGAGCTAGTACAGATGCTGCTCCAGTTCTTGTTTTATTGCATGATGAAGACATTGGTTCTTCATTTTATCACTCCTTCACCTTCCCTATCCTCCTCCTCTACCATTCCAGCCATCCTCCTCACCTTTCCTACTCCCCTCCCTTCCTTCCAATCACTTCCTCATCTTCCCAAAACTCTTCTTCACCTTCCCAGCCCTCCTTCTTGAATATTCCTGTATCTGCTTGATATTCCAGTCAGTTTTGGTTTTCTGTGAAATGTGAGTCTCACTCTGGTTCAATCAAATCAATAGTGAGGAGGGCAAATTATGATGACAGATAGAATCACCTCAGGAGTTAACAGTACTGAGACCAAAGCAGTTTCTTTCTGCTCCAATTTACCAGTCACTCTTGGGATGTAACCAAGTAATCTGAGAGTAGTCAGACATTCATGAGCACTCTGGCTTTTCCTTCTTATCATCCCCTATTCTCTATGAAGAAGAAAAAAGGAAATGTTTCAGTTTCATTACTGATAGAATGAATATTACAAAAATCTTCAAATAACAAGTATCAACAATGAAGAAAACCAGGACAGTTCAATGGAAGGTGTATAATCCACCTAACTAATTCCAGTAAAGTCTTTATGATTGCTAGGCCTTTGTACCATTGTGCATGTAACTTTTTTTTGTATTTGATTACGCCATTTTATATTGCTTCACCAATTATTTATTATCTCTACATCCACATTCAATTAGTTGCATTGAGTGGGTCATAACAGAAGAAAGATTTTCACTCCTGAGATGGAATCGGAAACTGGAATTGGGAAAAAGTGCCCGGACAGTCGGATTTTCATTCCAGTGATAACTAGAATCAGGCCCCCATCCTATGATGGTCACAGAGCTGAGGTTATCTTAAAGGGTGGTGAATCTGTGGAATTCACTGCCCAGTGAAGCAGTTGAAGCTACCTTGTTGAATGTTTTTAAGGCAAAGGTAGATAGATTTTTGAACAGTAAAGGAATTAAAGGTTATGGTGAACAGGCCAGAAAACCAGCTCTCAGAAAATCGCGAGAGCTGAGAAACTGGATATGATCCTGATTTCTCTGCTCTTGCGTGATTTTACCGGCAATATTCTAAATCCTAATTGGAGTAAAAGGAGCTGAGTCCACAAAAAGATCAGCCAAGATCTTATTGAATGGTGGAGCAGGCTCGGAGGACGAAATGGCCTACTCCTGCTCCTGGTTCTTATGTTCTCATATAACCAATTTGATAATGGAGATAGAAAATGCACATGGGAGGGTAATAAAAGATGGTTAAACTCACCTGATGAAGGAGCAGTGCCCCGAAAGCTCATGAATCCAAATAAACCTGTTGGACCTTAACCTGGAGTTGTGACAATTCTTACTGTACCCACCCCAGACCAATGTCGGCACCTCTACATCAATAATAAATCAAATCAAATAAAAGAATTGAAAGGGCCAGGTAAAGTGATAGGGACAGTTGGCAAAGTAATGATACTACAACACGGTAACCAGACAGTGCGAGCCCACTCTTCGAGAGTAGTGGGAATTGATTATGAATTTGGAGCATCTGAATAAGATGTAGAAATACTAGAAGCACCTTGAGCAGCTATGATGGTCAGACAGCTTTAGACGAGAGGGAATCTGATGATCAGCTAAGTAATACTGAGGCATGGAATGAAGCTGTTATTTCAAAGGTTCAATTATCCAAAGTGGACACAGGGTATCATACATACCCAAAGGGTCAAGTGAGTGGAGGGATGCCACTATAATCGGAAGAGCAGGAAAACTCTCAGGTAAATATAAACACTGGCTCAATGTCCAAGAGCAAGGGCAAAAAAGTGAAAGCTTTGGGAAAGGTTGGGAAAATAGGGGGACAGGATGGAAGCCGACAAAGCAAGATTTAAGTTCTGAGGATGAGTCAGTGAGCACTTGTGAATCGATGAACATAGGAAAAAGTCACAAATCTGTAACCGAAGTGTGTTAACAGAGAAGAGGTCTGAGAGTAGCAGCCCTTACAGGGACAGACATGGAAGTAAAGGTCAGAGTTTAATGAGGAAGGCTAGGAATCAAACCGATGACAGATAGAAGTTCCCATGATAGGAAAGTGTTGGTGGTTGCCAATAAAATGAAGTTTATTGAATAAAGAGAGGCGAAACAAAGAGAATTGGACAGTTGAAAAGATTTTGGAGTGTACACCGAGGTACCAGTTGAAGGGCAGCCTGCTCTGTCCCAGTGATGGGTTTCCACAGAGGAAGTTTTTGCAAGATGGGGCTTACAAAGCAAAAATCGGATTAGTAGCCAGTGGGTATGAAGAACACTTGGAGCAGAGAGACATTAGGGTTGTTTCACTCACAGTGGAGAAAATAAGACTGAAATTTATTTTTGCTGTCCCTAGCATGTAATAATTGGGAATGTAAGTTGATGGATATCAAAACAGCATTTCTGCAGGGCGAAACATTTCAGAGAAGTTTAGTTTGAAGCCACCCAAAGAAGCAGGTAATACACAGGGACAGTTGTGGGAACGGAACACATGTATATAAGGATTGAGTGATGCATCAACAGTTTGGTATTTTTCTGTACGATCTGTATTGCTGACGACTGGCTGTGCCCAGTTAAAAGCAGATCTTGTAGTGTTCTATTGGAAGTCTAAAGGAAAATTGGCTAGAGTTTGAAGAGAGGGTAATTAATAGGCTTACAAACAGAATTTAAAGTAGGGAGACAAACGGCTGGTGCTTTTCAATATCTCGGTCTTGATATCCGACAAACGAAATCTGGGATAATGATGAATCAACAGGGTTATTTAGAGAGCAGTGACCCTATTCCCATAACTAAAGAGAGATCGATGGAAAAAGAGAAACAGAACTTTTGAGGAGTATGATAGGACAGTTAATTGGCTATGCACACAGACAAGACCAGATGGGAGCTACAGTAACTTAAAGCTCAGTAATATGTTGAAGCGTGCTTCAGTCTGAGACCTTTCAGGCAAATAAAACTTTAAAAAAGCTAAAATTAAAGGAGTGTGTCATTAAATTCCCAGCACTGGGAGAATCGGAAGTCATGAACTTAGTTGTGTTTAGTGATGCTTCACATGCTAATCTACCAGATGGATATTCAAGCTGTGCCAGATTCATAATATTCTTGGTAAGTGAGGAAGGAAAATATTGCCCCTTGGTCTGGAAAGCAAAGAAAATATAAAGGGTAGTCAAAAGTACATTGCAGCTGAAACCCTAGCATGAATGAAGGTGATAGAGATGGGGATATATCTGTTTGACAGTATAACAGTTATTTTTCATGGCAATGTTGGGAAAGAAGGTACCAATTGAGTGTTGTATAGACAATTGATCTTTACGTGGACAATGTTCGCTCAACAAAAAGTGTAACAGAAGAGCGACTGAGAATTGTTTTGGCCAGCATTAAACAAATGCCTGAAAAAAAGGAGGTTTCAAAGCTCAACTGGATTGGTGCAAATCTACAGTTATCCAACTTCTTTGCCAAAAGGGAAGCAGGTATTGGAAAGTTGTTAGAAAATTACAGCTCAGAAACAGACCTTTTGGCCCTTCTTGGCTGTGCCAAACCATTTTTTTGCCTAGTCCCACTGACCTGCAGTTGGACCATATCCCTCCACACCCCTCTATCCATGAACCCGTCCAAGTTTTTCTTAAATGTTAAAAGTGACCCCGCATTTACCACTTTATTCAGCAGCTCATTCCACACTCCCACCACTCTCTGTTTGAAGAAGCCCCCCCCCAATATTCCCTTTAAACTTTTCTCCTTTCACCCTGAACCCATGCCCTCTGGTTTTTTTCCTCCCCTAGCCTCAGTGGAAAAAGCCTGCTTGAATTCACTCTATCTATACCCATCAAAATCCTATACACCTTTATCAAATCTCCCCTCATTCTTCTACGCTCCAGGGAATAAAGTCCTAACCTATTCAATCTCTCTCTCTAACTCAGCTTCTCAAGTCCCGGCAACATCCTTGTGAACCTTCTCTGCACTCTTTCAACCTTATTTACATCCTTCCTGTAACTAGGTGACAAAAACTGTACACAATACTCTAAACTCAGCCACATCAATGCCTTATACAACCTTACCATAACACTCCAATTTTTAGACTCGATACTCCAATTTATAAAGGCCAATGTACCAAAAGCACTCTTTACAACCCTATCCACCTGTGACGTCACTTTTAGGGAATTCTGTACCTGTATTCCCAGATCCCTCTGTTCAACTGCATTCTTCACTGGAGGGTGGTTAGCTTAAATTAATTTGGGGAAAAAAAGATAAAAGAGGAATCTGTTATAATGTAACCAATGATAACATGCTGTGAGGGTCAGCTGACCTGGTAGACAATGTAACCAATGGCAAAATGATATGGTGGTCAGCTGACCCAGTATAAATAAGAAGCAGATGGAAACTGTGGGGAAGCCTGTGTGGCCCCAGGATGTGACCCCCAGGTGTTGGAGTAATTCAATTTCGTTATTAAACCTTTTTCTTTGATTTACTTCCTGAAGTTAGTTCTTTTATTACTTGCAACTGAACTACCCTTATTGCTGAATGAACAGTAACTTTCTCCTTTCTACAGAAGATACCTGGATTCAACTTCAATATCTTTCACAATAATAAAATTCCACAACAATATAATAAACAAAGGGTCATTTTAAAATTTGACACAGTAAACACTGACCAGCATTAGAGCTTTCTTCATTTTAACCATCTGTGGTCACTTTCTCTCTTCCTCTATCTGAACCTTTCCCTCACACTTTTGTCATTCTGTTTCTTTCCCTTATCAATTTTCTTTTGGCTTTTCTCATTTTACCGGAACTTGATGCTTTGAGAGGTTGGATAGATTGGGCCTTTTTCCCCTGCAGCATAGGATTCTTGGAGGTGATCTTATAGAGGTCTACAAAATAATGAGGAGCATAGATAGGGTAGATTGGCAACGTCTTTTCCCATAGGTAGGGGAGTCTAAAACTAGAGAGCATAGGTTTAAGGTGAGAAGGGAGAGATATGAAAAGGTCTGGGAGTATTCTTTTCACGCAGAGGATGGTGAGTGTCTGGAACAAGCTGCCAGAGGTAACGGTAGATGCAAGTACAATTTTGTCTTTTAAAAAGCATTTAGACAGTTACGTGGGTAAGATGGGTACAGAGGGATATGGACCAAATGTGGGCAACTGGGTCTAGCTTAGTGGTTTTAAAAAAAGGACAGCATGGACAAGTTGGGCCAAAAAGTCTGCTTCCATGCTGTAAGCCTCTAGGATTTCATGACTTTGAATCTCTTTCTCGCTTGTTTTCATATCTGTGACATTTTGATTCTTTCTTTTGTTTTCTCGTCCCTGTCTTCCTCTGATTTCTATCTCTTCCTATTTACCTCACCAACCAAACAGAAAAATAAGTTAGTTATGGAAATGAAAGATTCTCATATCAGCCCCAGTAATTGTTTGTATTTCTGCACCATGTAAGAGCAGTTCTGCAGGACACATACTGTTGCCTGGATAATACACTGTGATGGAGTACAAGCACACCAGTGTATTTCAGAGATAGGTGACCAGTCACTGTTACCAATGAACAGGGGACAGCATAAGGTAGACTCCAGTCAAGATTTCACTGTAAGAAGAGATGGAGTGCATGTATGATTTTGATGAATTGACCTTTCCTTTCTTCCAGTTTCACAGATGGTTATCGAAGAAGTGAATGCTTTGCACACGCAGCTGGAGATTGAGAAATCTTGTCGGGAGAATGCGGAAGTCTTAGCCACCAAGGTAACAATGTCTCTCAGAATGCCCGGTGCTTCTGTGGAGGCCAGATGGCCTGGTAGCACAATGCAGACAATATTCACTCAACTCCAATTATCATCAAAAGTCCTAACTAGGGCTAACTGGCTCTCAGATCCTCCAGGCACAGTGGGATGAGTTGGACTGTTTTCCTGATAACCAGGAAATGAGAACTGGGCCAAAGTATACCGTTCAAATGAACATGAATGTACACTGTTGAAATGGTGTCAGTGTCCACATTCCGCACCACCAGTCGGGGTCATTGAAGTGAATTATACACTCTTGCTCAGACATTAACCCTTTTCTCTTCAATGAGGAAGATAGTGCTACTGAAAGACACTGTTAACGACAACAAATTTCAGATTCACCAAAATGCCACTGAATTTACCAAACAAGGTTTGGACAGTCTTTGTGTACTGTTAGCTGGACATGTGTAAAAAATTGGTATTAAATGCCATTGATTTATCAATTTCACGTTCACAGTCTATGACGACAGGGAGTATGGGAGACTATTTTTAGTGATTCATTGAAGTATACGAATAGTGGAGTGTAAGGTGAAATCTTGCTTCTTTGGCTGGGGGTGCTTTGTCTTGTCAGAACTTTCATACAAAGATTGGCTGAATCTCCTTTACTTCTCGTCACAGCTCAGTCATGAAAACAAGAAGCTGAAGTACCTCAGTCTAACATCCCGGGTTTGTCTTGATGACTTGCTTCCCAGTATTTCGGATTGTGGAGCTGCAGATGAGGAGCCACAGGACACAAGCCCTGACCCCTGCATTCAATATCAGCAGCAGGTCAAAGGTGAACATTTAATGGCTTGCATAAGTGAACTCTGACCCAAAACCTGCATGCCTCAATTACTGGTGCCCAAAATGTCAGAGTCTGCAACATCATTATAGTCATCACACCGTGTATTGCAAAGTAGGGATAAAGGTACACTAAACTCGGCAGCACAGTGATAAGCACTGCTGCCTCACAGTGCCAGGGACCCAGGTTCAATTCCAGCCTCGGGTGACTGTCCGCGTGGAGTTTGCACATTCTTCCCATGTCTGTGTGGGTTTTCTCCGGGTGCTTATGTTTGAACTGTCGGAAGAAACATATGCAGGTTAGGTGGATTAGCCATGCCAAATTCCCCTTTCATATCCGAAGATGTGTAAATTAGAGATTAGCTATGGTAAATGCACAATGTTACAGGGATATGGCTGGTTGCGTGGGGAGGAACCGGACAAAATGCTCTTTTGGAGAGTCAGTGGACTAAATGGCCACCTTCTGCACTGCAGGGATTCTATGGTTAATTTGACCGCAGGAGGAAACTTTCAACCTAGCAGAGTAAGAACCAACAGCATTAGTTATTGTATCATCCATGTCGGAATCCAGTATCAATTATCTTGTAACACAATGCAGCAAAGGAAATCAGGTTCCATTTTCTAGTAATCTTATAGCGGACACATTATAGGATGAGGTGTTAGTGTCATAAATGAAAGCTTTATAATGAGAACAAGGTGTGTAACAAAGATAGTGTTACAACTGAGAGCCTCAATGTCTCCCTTGCGCAGCCCACTCCATACTATAAAGTTCACAATTTTCTTTGTTCCACAGCATAAGTGGAAAGGGACCCCAAAAGTTAATGGTGGAGTTATATCCTGACCGTTTTTTTCTATTTGTTCAGAAAGATGGGCATCACTGCCCTGTCTAGAGCAGCATTTATTGTCTGCCCCTAATTGCCCTTGAGAAGGTGGTGGTGAGCTTTCTTCTTGAACCGTTGCAGTTCATGTGGTGTATGTACACCCACAGTGCTGCGAGGGAGGGTGTTTCATGACTTTGCTGAAGAACATTAACAGTCCATAGTGCTTGCAGTCGAGTCTTTTCCTGACCCAAACAAGATCTTTTGGGCCTTGGTTTTCCAGGTTGCTGAATAAACCCGGGGGTGGGGCCTCCTTGTGATGACTTCGCAGTGAGTGGGCGGGTGACGTTTGGCTGAAAGGGAAGTTTGCTTGTTTTTGCAGCTTAATCCCTATGTGTCCACAGATCTGCAGGAGACAGTAACACAGCTGTTGGAGGAAAAGAAACAGTTTGCTGGCCAAGTGCAAGAATTACAGAGCAACATTGAGGAATTAACCACCAGAGTAAGTGTCTGTTCTATTTGCCTGACAGTGAGAGGACTCTACAACAACAACAAAACAGTGAAATTTTTCCCACTGTGCATGGAAGGTTATCACATACCAGGCTTATGAAAAACCAACTAATGAAAGAACTAAGGTTAGCAGGGTTGGATAATTGAACGATTTGAAGCTTTCAAACTATGAGTTGCGTGGGTATTAATGAGGTGACAACTGGCCCTGAGCTGCCAGTGTTCTGCTGAGCTCTACACCATGTTCTACATGTTTAGAGTACTAATAATGGATCTTGTAAGAATGCTGCGAACTGTGATCAGTGTCAGGAATATCAATCAGATAGATCTATAATCCCTTCACAGCAATTCATTCTCAAAGGACTGGCTGGAGATTTATCCATCTTCAAGCATTGCTTTCATAGCACGTTATGATAATGTGATTAGCAGCATCTGAAAATGAAACTTGAAAGAATGCTTGAGACAGATGGTAATAATTGGCAGAATTGAAAGACTTTAATGCACCTCACACACTCAATATCAGCCAGGGTTCTATTTAATAATAAAATGAAATTACTTTCAAATGTTCCAGATTAGCAGAAGGTTCACAAAGGTTATTTATGTTTAGAAGTAAAAACAGGAAATGTTGGATAAAATCAGCAAGTCCAGCAGCATCTGTGGAGAGAGACAGCAGTAACGTGGCATTCTCTCCTTCCTCCTCAACGGCATGTTTCTCAGCAATGGGTGGGGGTGGAGTTGGGGGGGGTGGTGGTGTGTGGAAAGGGGGGGGTGCGGTGTGGGTTGCTGCTGGCCAGTGGTGGGGTCTTTTGGTTTCACAGTAAGTGGGGGTTTCCCATTGAATCCATCTCCACCACCGTCCCCCCGCACCAACCAACTAGGAAACCCAAGGTGGGGATGTGTTGTCAGTGGGACCTAGAGATCCTGCTGGTATGAAGAGCCAGAAGATCTTACCCAACATTTCAATCTAAATTACCCTTCTACAGAAGAAGGATCAGTTAGACTCAAAACTTTAACTCGGTTTCTCTCTCCAGAGATACTGCTTTTCCTGTTCAAATTTCATATTTTCAGCCTTGCAGTAAAGGTGTGAGTAATGATGGTAAGCAATGGTTGAGATTCGGTGGCTATATTGATCAGCAAATGTGCTTGTGAAAGATCAGTCTTGCTGAATTTATGTTGACCTGATAATCCAGCAAACCAATCTTCAGCTAATGCAAGCGGATACTGAGCAGTACACAGCATTGGATTTGTGGTTGTTTTGAAATACAAACTGAACTACTTGGTTTCATGATAGGTACTATAAGAAGTAGCTCAGTCACTTGTTGTAACTAGCTCTAACACACCAGCGTTAACAAGTCATATTAATTCTTCTTTGACCTTGGGACGAATTGCCTAGGGCACCACTCCTGCTCTGAGACTTTTAGTTGACAATTAGGTTTTATCTTGAGTTTCACTTGAACTCCCTTCGTTGAGCCAAGTCTCTCTTTGAATATACTCTTGTGCTTATCCCGAGGGTGCTGTAGGTTAGTTTTGACATCAATCAATCTGTTGACAACACTCTAGTTAAGCTTTATCTTCTTCAATTATGATCTCTCAAATAGAGCTGAAAAATCACCACAGAGCACAGTTCGACTGTTTGTCCACTCAACTCAACAATGGCCATAATATAACACTTCAATGGCACAGCACCACTATCAATCTCCATCCTAGTAGATTGTTCATTTAACTTTGGAAGCACCCAGAATCTGAGATTCATTCTATAGATAAACTGTTCAGTTGATGGACTTTATCATATTCAGTCTTTTTTTTATTCCATGGTGTAAATTATATTTGTAGAATACAGCTTTTTTTTTCTTGAATGTACACAGATTGTTCTTCTGAATATTTTTCTCAGTGGAATCTGGTCTTGCGCAACAAAGTTTTACAATGTGACCCATTTTAGCACAATTCCTGTGTTGACCATCCTTGCTCCAGCATTTACATGTTGAATGGCCCATTTTGGCACATCTGTGACATGTTTGTTGCTGTTTGACTTCTTATGGGCAGCTCCCTATTTGTCTTCATTCTTGCGTGAAATTGTGAAGTACCTTTAGCAGTCAGTTCAATTAACATTGCAATTTCTACTACTGTTTTTAAAATCAAAGTGCATTCAGTAAGCAATCTTCTTCGGACAGCCTCATTTTGGAGACCACAAATTAGATTATCTTGAAGAGTATCTTCTAAGGATTCACAAAAGCCAAAATGTTGTGCCAGCCTTTTTAAGGTTGCCACAATTGAGCAATGCTTTTGTCTTCCACTGATTCCTTTGATGGAAACTGAACTGAAGCTTTTAATTCCTATTGTACTGAGAAAAGCGAGTATGAGCAACTTGTATGCAATTTTATTTCCTCGTACAAAATGCTGGAAATACTTGGCATAGGAACTCCAAGATTTGTCTTCTTAATTGAAAGAGCCTATGGATCCTAATTGACGTGCCATTTCTCTTGCAGACACTAGTGACTTGAGACTGCTCAGAATATTTTTATTTTACTGTCTTTCCAGTATCTTACCCATGTAACTGCCTAAATGCTTTTTAAAAGACACAGTTGTACCCACCTCTACTACAACCTTTGGCAGCTTGTTCCAGACACTCATCACCTTCTGAATGAAAAAGATGACCATCTGGATCCTTTCATATCTCTTCCCTCTCACTTTAAATGTATGCCCTCTAGTTTTAGACTGCCCTGTCTTTGGGAAAAGATGTTACTATCTACCTTATTTATGGCCCTCACGTCTATGAGATTCCCCTAAGCCTCCTATGCTCCAGGAAAAAAAATCCCAGTCTATCCAACCTCTCCTTACAACTCAAGCCATCAATTCCCAGTAGCATCCTAGTAAATCTTTTCTGCACTCTTTCTAGTTTAATAATATCCTTTCTATAATAGGTGACCAGAACTGTACACAGTATTCCAAATGTAGCCTTATCAATGTTTTGCATGACTTCAACAAGATGTCCCAACTCCTGTATTCAATGTTCTGACCAATGGAACCAAGCATGCCAAATGCCTTTCTTCACCATACTGTCCACCTGTGACTCCACTTTCAAGAAGCTGGTTTGATCTACCAAAATCATCACCTCACATTAATCTAAATTAAATTGTCATTCGATTCATATCTGCCAGATACAATAGTGACTTTTAAGGGGCGTTTGGACAAACACATGAATAGGATGGGATTAGAGGGATATGATCCCCAGATGGATAGGAGGTTGGGCAGCATAGTGGGTGCAGGCTTAGAGGCCAAAGGACCTGTTCCTGTCTGTAATTTTCTTAGTTTGTACTCCCCTTTACGCCTCGGAGACTGTCAACTTTGTTTTTTGTTTCAAACCACCCTAGCCGTACAGCAAAGCATTCCTCCCTTTACACATGCCAGACACTGCCTGGAATGTCACCCTTCACCTCTCTCTTTTAAAACAACACAGGGAGCTTTTTTTTTTAAACTTGTCTTCCTGCACTGGCACTTCAATCTTTCATGCTGTTATTGCTTCTCCCCAGCCTTCTAATATTCAAAATGTGAGGACCCACAATGTTTTTCTACCACTTAGGATCTTTTCTTGGTTTTCTTGATGAAACAATATCCTGACTCATTGCCGATTTTCTTTTGGTAATGGTCTAACTATATTAGCGGTTGTGGGTTATAACAAAAAGATAAGAATGTGGTTTGCACACATAGCTTCAAAATAACAACCGATTCATTCCAGGAGTTTTCTTGTACAGAGGACAAATTGACAATAAAACAGCAGCCTCTGCAACAACCTAATGATATTACTATGAAATCATGTCATTGGCTCTTAAAGCAGCCATGCAACTATTTAAATACACAACAAAACCTGAGGCCATTCAAACCCCTGCTGCCTGCATTCTAACTCACATCAAATCCAGTTCACCATCATCCCAACTTTAATTGTCATGCTTATTTTCAAATTCCCCCATGGTCTTGCTCATCCCTCTCTCTGTAATCTCTTTCAATCTTTCAACCCCACATGGTATTTCTGCTCCTCCAATTATGATCTCTTGAGCATTCCTGATTTAAATTGTTTCACCACTGGTGCCCATGCTTTCATCTGGTTGGAGCCCTGAGCCAGCATTTCACAGCACCTTCTGCCAGGTGGGATATTATGGTCCTGCCAAACCGAACACAGACTTAAATGGCCCACCCCATTCGCCTGGGAAAGTCACCGCAGCGGGTCTGTAAAATCCTGGCCCTCCTCACACCTTTCCACCTCCATACCTCACTTTCCTCTTTTAAGATGCTCTGTAAAACCTAAGGCTGGGATTTACATCCCACCCCACCCAAAGTGAGCCATGGAAAGCACCATTGCCTTCAGTGGGATAGGAAAATAATGCAGCTGGAGGGCCAGAAAATCCTGATCTAAGTCTCTGATTAGGCTTTTGGCCATCTGTGTAGGCCTTTTGGATGTTGGATTTTTCTTTGGAACAGTCCTGTGAAGAGCCTTGGATATTTTATTATATTCAAGGTGCTGTACAATGCAACTTATTGGTGTAAAGTCCAGTTCCGAGTACAGTTGATGCATTTGGAGCTTCAACAACATAAGTCCTTGATCTCTGAAAGCTCATTCTACCAAGTCAGTGTAATGCAATAGGATGTCTCACTGCCCTCTAGTCTTTTTTATGGGGGTGTCAGCATGATAATTCTCTGTCTGCCAATGCAGTATCCATTTCCCAGTGGATGTTCAGTTCCTTCCTGGTAGAACTAATCTTATCTTCTCAAGTTCAGAAACATAACTCTCTGAAGCTGTGTTCCGCCACTCCCTCTGACAGTCTTGGGTCTTCTATATGAAAACTGGGTAGCATGGAGAACATGATGTGGAGATGCCTGTGTTGGGCTGGGGTAAACACAGTAAGAAGCCTTACAACACCAGGATAAAGTCCAACAGGTTTATTTGGTAGTAAACACCACTAGCTTTCAGAGTTTGCCCCTTCGTCAGGTGAGTGGGAGTTCTGATCACAAACAGAGCATATAAAGGCACACACAGTTTACAGGATACTGATTAGAATGCGAGTCTTTACAGCTAATCAAGTCTTAAAGGTGCAGACAATGTGAGTGGAGGTAGTATTAAGCATAGTTTAAAGAGATGTGTATTGTCTCTGGACAGGACAGTAAGTGAGATTTTGCAAGCCCAGGCAAGTCGTGGGGATTACAGATTGTGTGACATGAACCCAAGATCCCGGTTGAGGCCATCCTCATGTGTGCAGAACTTGGCTGTCAATTTCTGCTCAGCGACTCTGCGCTGTCGTGTGTCGTGAAGGCCACCTTGGAGAATGTTTACCTGAAGATAGAGGCCAAATGCCCATGATCGCTGAAGTGTTCACCAACAGGAAGAGATTGCCTGGTGATTGTCGAGCGATGTTCATTCATCTGTTGTCATAGCATCTGCATGGTCTTCCCAATGTACCATGCTTTGGGACATCCTTTCTTGTAGCGTATCAGGTCGACAACGTTGGCTGAGTTGCAAGAGTATGTGCCGTGTACCTGGTGGATGGTGTTCTCACATGAGATGATGGCATCCATGTTGATGATCCAGCATGTCTTGCAGAGATTGCTGTGGCAGGGTTGTGTGGTATTGTGGTCACTGTTCTCCTGAAGGCTGGGTGGTTTGCTGCGGACAGTGGTCTGTTTGAGGTTATGCAATTGTTTGAGGCAAAAAGTAGGGATGTGGGGATGGCTTTGGCGAGATGTTCATCTTCATCAATGACATGTTGAAGACTCCGGAGAAGATGTCGTAGCTTCTCTGCCCCAGGGAAGTACTGGACAACGAAGGGTACTCTGTCCACTGTGTCCCGTATTTGTTTCTGAGGAGCTCGGTGCGGTTTTTCGCTGTGGCGGATCAGAACTGTCAATCAATGAGTTGAGCGCCAAATCCTGTTCTTATGAGGGCACCTTTCAGCGTCTGGAGGTGACTTTTGCGATCCTCCTCATCTGAGCAGATCCTGTGTATACGGAGGGCTTGTCCGTAAGGGATGGCTTCTCTAACGTATTTAGGGTGGAAGCTGGAGAAGTGGAGTATCATGAGGTTATCTGTGGGCTTGCAGTACAGTGAAGTGCTGAGGTGACCGTCCTTAATGGAGATGCGTGTGCCCGACAATGCAACCGATTCTGGAGAACAGTCCATGGTGAGTCTAATGGTGGGATGGAACTTGTTGATGTCATCATATAGTTGTTTCAGTGATTGTTCACTATGAGTCCAAAGGAAGAAAATATTATCGATGTATCTAGTCTATAGCATCGGTTGAAGGTCCTGTGCAGTGAAGAAGTCTTGTTCGAGCCTGTGCATGAAGATGTTGGCATATTGAGGTGCGAAATTGGTCCCCATGGCTGTTCCGCGTGTTTGGATGAAGAACTGGTTGTTGAAGGTGAAGACATTGTGGTCCAGGATAAAGCAGATCAGTTGTTAAATTGCATCTGGACACTGGCATTGTCGGTGTTGAGTACTGAGGCAATTGCAGCAATGCCGTCGTCGTGGGGGATGCTGGTGTAGAGCGCCGAGATATCCATTGTGATGAGGAGTGCACTGGTTCGACTGCTCCATGTGTGCTGAGTTTCTGATCTTCGGGTAAACGTTCTCCAAAGCGGCCTTCACAACTCACGACAGCGCAGAGTTGCTGAGCAGAAACTGATAGCCAAATTCCGCACACATGAGGACGGCCTCAACCAGGATCTTGGGTCCATGTCACACTATCTGCAACCCCCATGACTTGCCTGGGCTTGCAACATCTCACATTGTCCTGTCTGGAAACAATACACATCTCTTTAACCTATACTTAATGCTATCTCCATTCACATTGTCTGTACCTTTAAGACTTGATTAGCCGTAAAGACTTGCATTCTAATCAGTGTTCTGTAAACTGTGTGTGCCTTTATATGCTCTGTTTGTGATCAGAACTGCCACTCACCTGACAAAGGGGCAAATCCCGAAAGCTAGCAGCGTTTGCTACCAAATAAACCTGTTGGACTTTAGCACGGAGAAGGCAGTAAAGATGATGAACTTACCCATTTTATTCTCATCATCTGCTAGCAAGAATACAGACCAGAAACCTTTGGGACTTTTATAAATATGGTCTCCAATTATTGCTTTTATTGTCGAGTGGGGCAATAATGGTATCTTTCTCATCAAGTCAGCCTGGTTGGGAATAGGAACGAGGGCTTAGGAGAGGCCCAGTAAGGAGAGTTTTAACAAACATTGTAAGGTTCCCAGTAAGTTGGGGGGAGAACTGACAATCAAGCTGCATAGTGGGTGAAATGTTATCATCCATTTTATGTAACAACAAAAGATTAAAATAGTTATCCCCGCTTGTTGAGACAAAACACCCTCCCCTACAATTTTTTTGGTGGTTAACTTGCATTTTTCTAACTGAATGTCAAAAACAAATGAGAATTTGGAGTATTATGACTGGATATTTGTCATTCAGAGTGATATCATGTCACTCTGTGTAGCAATATGCATCAATGCATTAATGATCTGTATCAGGACCTGGTTCATGCCGGGATAGGACATCTACAAACTCTGGAGATGGGTCAACTCAAAACTAATGTTGTGACCTTTTTCTGTGTGTGCAATGTTTTCAGCTGGAGAGGGAACAGGCTGAGATGACTGAACTACAGAAAGTGCTAGAAAAACAAGCAAACACCATAAAAAGTTTCAACAGAGGTGAGTTCAAACATAATTGTCGCTGTTCTAGAGAATGGCCATCATATTTAAATGAACCTATTTGTAACACTCATCTGAAGTTGTATTGGTAAACTATCCGACTTCCTTGATGCAATTTGTAGCTCCTGGTATCCATAGTTTGCTAGATAGGTAATGGATGAATTATTTAAGATGACTTGCTCCAGGATTTAAAAAATAAAATGAAGTTATCATTCACAGAAGCATGTGGAATAAGAAAAGGAATAGCGGTCAGGTTTTAAGAGGTTGAGGCCAGGTCCCTTTGCTGTTTCTTGACAATCTCATAGTTTCAGGGCTCTGCATTATGCACAAAAACTAAAGGTTCCCCATATCCTTCTGCAGACTGACGTTAGGGTTAGGCTGGCAGGATTGGGGGGGTGGTGGTGGTGGTGGTGGTAGTAGGTGGGGGTGGGGGGAGGATAGAGTTCAGGGCGTGCATGGTGAATGATGGCAGAGCAAATGTCACATGTGACTTGAAAGGCAAAGCACACTGCAAGAGTGAGTTCAGGAGCGGTGGACAAGTGCAACAGGGAAAAAAAGCCAATCTGGTGAGGAAAATGTAAGAAGGGCAATTAGCAAACACATGACAGACAAGCAGCCTCAATTGTACTATTAAAGTCCAAATTATAAACCATGTCATCAGGCCGACTGCCATATGTCCCCTGACAAATTTGTTCTTGAGAATGGATAGAGATTTTGACACTTACTGGTCATGTTCTAGGAATAGCGCCATTATCCAGGGTAATCTGCTGATTGCTCCATCTGGACTCTCCTGGGAAACCAACAGAATCCTTGTGGAAATCTCAGCCCTTGGACAAATACAGAATGTGGAATTGAATTATCTTTTTTCAATGATTCTTCATTTCCATGAAGTTAACCTAAAACAAGTCCAGATAAAGTGAATGATTGAAACATTTGCCGTGTTTTAAAAAGATAGTGAAATGTTACCTAATCGCAGCAACACCCTGATCTAGGGTGGCACAGTGATTAGCACTGTTGCCTCTCAGTGCCAGAGATCTGGGTTTGATTCCTGGATTGGGTCACTACCTGCGCAGAGTCTGCATGTTCTCCCCGTGTCTGTGTGGGTTTCCTCCAGGTGCTCCAGTTTCTTCCCGCAGTCTGAAAGACATGCTGGTTAGATGTGTTGGCTTTGCTAAATTCTCCCTCAATGCACCCAAACAGGCACTGGAGTGTGGCAACTAAGAGATTTTCACTGTAACTTCATTGCAGAGTGAATGTAAGTCTTGTGACTAATAAATAAACTTTAAGTTTTTACCTTGGTATCAGGCACTATTTGGGACTGACTGCTGTCCACGCAGTCAGTGAGCAGTCTTAGTAGCGCTGCTGCGACTAAGCCCAAACCATGACCTCCTCCATCTAGAAGGACAAGAAAGCAGAAATCTTGGAACACCACCACCTGGAGGTTCCCCTCCAAGTCACTCACCATCCTGACTTAGAAACATGTCGCCATTTCTTCACTGTCGCTGGGTCAAAATCCTGGAATTCCCTTCCTAACAGCAAGGACTGCAGTGGTTCAAGAAGGCAGCTCGCCACCACCTTCTGAAGGGAAACCAGGTCAATAAATGCTGGCCCTGCCAGTGACGCCCACAACTCGTAAATGAATAAAACAAAATTAAAATACTCTGTCGGCCATTTGAACATCTCAGAGATGGAGCTTCCTCCAAGTTGGAGTGGGGTGGGGTTGCTGTGGCAGCAGAAGCCTCCCCCTAAGCCAACTAAGATGACCATAAAATCGCTGCAGGGCAATCCAGCCAAGTGGAGGTGAGCTCGCTCCCTGCTTTTCATCCTGGAACCAAGGTTACTGCCTCTGCATAAAAGTCAAAACGATTGTGTTTACTGCATTGCAAAGAGGTGAACTGGAAGCTATGTTTGTTAATAAATTAGTATGAGCATTTGGTTCGAGTCCTGATTACTAAGCAGAGTGCTCACAAACTATTCTGTATTCTTTGAATGAAATACCTGGGGCAATATTCAATTTTTAAGGGGCTTTGGAGGCCTAATGAATTTATTTACCAGTTAGTGAGCAAAGGGTATAAATTATTTTAACAAGATTGGTCTGGTAAATCCATGATCAGACACTGGCATTGTTGTCCTAATTGTCCAGGCAAAACATTTTAGAACCATAGAACATTACAGCACAGAAACAGGCCTTTTGGCCTTCTTGTCTGTGCTGAACCATTTTTCTGCCTAGTTCCACTGACCTGCACCTGGACCATATCCCTCCACATTCCTATCCAAGTTTTTCTTAAATGTTAAAAGTGAGCCTGCATTTATCTGGCAGCTCATTCCACACTCCCGCCATTCTCTGTGTGAAGAAGCCCCCCCTAATATTCCCTTTAACCTTTTCCCCTTCACCCTTAACCCATGTCCTCTAGTTTTTTTCTCCCCTAGCTTCAGTGGAAAAAGCCTGCTTGCATTCATTCTATCTACACCCATCATAATTTTATACACCTCTATCAAATCTCCCCTCATTCTTCTACACTCCAGGGAATAAAGTCGTAACCTATTCAACCTTTTTCTGTAACTCAGGTTCTCAAGTCCTGGCAACATCCTTGTAAACCTTCTCTGCATTCTTTCAACCTTATTAATATCCTTCCTATAATTAGGTGACCAAAACTGCACACAATATTCTAAATTCGGCCTCAGCAATGTCTTATACAACCTCACCATAACATTCCAACTCTTACACTCAATACTTTGATTTGTTAAGGTCAATGAACCAAAAGCACTCTTTATGACCCTATCTACCATAATTCCTTTTAGTGAATGATGTATCTGTATTCCCAGATCCCTCTGTTCTATTGCACTCTTCAGTGTCCTATCATTTACCTTGTATGTTCTACCTTGGTTTGTCCTTCCAAAGTGCAATACCTCACACTTGGCTGCATTAAACTCCATCTGCCATTTTTCAGCCCATTTTTCTTGCTGGTCCAAATCCCTCTGCATGCTTTGAAAACCTTCCTCACTGTCCATTACACCTCCAATCTTTGTATCATCAGCAAATTTGCTGATCCAATTTACCACATTATCATCCAGATCATTGATATAGATGACAAACAACAATGGACCCAGTACTGATCCCTGTGGCACACTACTAGTTACAGGCTTCCACTCAGAGAAGCAATCCTCCAGTACCACTCCCTGTCCTCTTCCACTGAGCCAAAGTCTAATCCAATTTACTGCCTCTCCATGTTTACCTAGCGACTGAACCTTCCTAACTAACCTCCCACGTGGGACCTTGTCAAAGGCCTTACTGAAGTCCATGTAGACAACATCCACTGCCTTCCCTTCATCTACTTTCCTGATTTTCTTTCAATACAACAATCGCTACCCTTCAGAAGTACTTAATTGCCTGTGAAGTGCTTTTCACTGTCCTGAGGTTATGAAAGATGCTTTGTAAATGTAAGATTTGCTTCCTCCTTTAATTGTGTCTATGGGTTGCAAGCCCACTTCTGCCATCGCAACTCATAATATTTTATTCATGGTCTAGTGGCAACAAGAAAATTGTCAAAGAACATAAGAACACAAGAAATAGGAGCAGGAGTAGGCCATCTAGCCCTTCGAGCCTGCCCCGCCATTCAGTAAGATCATGGCTGATCTGTCATGTCTCAGTTCCACATTCCCGCCCTCTCCCCATAACCCTTAATCCCCTCGCTTATCAAAAACCCATCAACCCGCGTCTTAAAAATATTTAGCGAGGCAGCCTCCACCACTTCAACGGGCAGAGAATTCCAGAGATTCACCACCCTTTGAGTGAAGAAGTTCCTCCTCAACTCCGTTCTAAACCACCCCCCCTTTATCTTGAGGCTGTGCCCCCTAGTCCTACTGTCCTTTCTGAGCGGGAAGAGTCTCTCCACCTCTATCCTATCCATCCCATTCATCATCTTATATGTCTCAATGAGATCTCCCCTCATTCTTCTAAACTCTAACGAGTACAAGCCTAGTTTATTCAGCCTCTCCTCATAGCTCAACCCCCTCAACTCCGGTATCAGCCTCTTACATTATTTTTTCTAAAAGCTACAATGAAACTAAAACAAATCTCAGAATATGGAGTAGGTCATTTTTGACTGAGAATAGAAGGAATTTCTTTACTCCCAGAGTGGTAAATCTTTGGAATTTTTGACCCCTGAGGGCTGTGAAAGGTTGTTATTGAGTATGCTCAAGGTAGATAGCGATAGTATAGTAGAGTGTGGGGTCTGTCAAGACAGCATAGCAGAAGAGAGTTACCTGGCTTTAGGGACAAATCACACCAGAGGATGTAGTCCTCTCTCACACAAAATCATCGAACAGCCAGGCAGTAAGTATGTAAGAACTGGGGATCTGCCCCAAGACAGCCTTGGCTGCTATTCCCTGTACATCATTTCTCTTTATCAATAAATACCTTTAATTCTAATGAAGGCTGAAATGCCTTGACATCACTGAGAGGTGCCACACTATTACAGATAGGTTTCTAGATAGTAAAGACATCAAGGGATATGTGGATAGTGCGGGGAAATGGCACTGAGGAAAAAGAACAGCCGTGATCCAACTGAATGGTGAAGCAGGCTCAACGGGCCAAATGGTTTCCTCCTGCTCCTATTTCCTATGCTCTTGAGGAACACATTAATTTAACTTAAAAAGCTGTGAAAATTACTCTAAAATCAATCCAAATTTTCAATGTTTTCAATGTAAAATTCAAAACTTTTCAGGTAAGGGAGGAATGGGCACCCACCCTCTCTGGAAAGCACAACGCAGACTGGAACAGAATTTGGAAGGAATATGTGCAATTTTAGAATTGATGCTCGCAACCCTATTGACTTTTAATGATCCATAAGGATTTGCTTCCTTCCATGCAAACCTCTGCCTCCCTGTCCCAAACCCCCACCTTACACTTAGAATTTTGTTAACAATCTATAAGTGACTGTAATGTTTCCTGACTTAGTTTCCATGATGGCAACTCAGGAGTATGAGGATCTTAGACAACAGCTAGAGCTGGAACAGAGCCTAAGGCAGAAGGCCGAGTCCTTTGCTCATGAGGTACGTGTACAAGGGCACTCTGTAAGTAGTCTGCACCAGGGAAGGTTAAGTGACTTGAAACATTGCTAGTGTTATTCTTTTATTAAATATTCTTGCCTGAACCCATTTAAACATTAAGTATCATATATCTGATCAGAGACTATTGATGTTGTTCGTTGTCCAACTGGACAACCTTTGAATCACCAGTATAGCACTGTTTTACTGAATGAATGTGCCATCACTGACCCTTTCAGTAATGGAGATTGCAATCAATTCCACTTCAACTCATAACTGAAATATTATTACAACAGCTTTTATATTGCCACATACCCTATCTATAACCATTAGAGAGTGCAAGAAGACACTGATAGTATTTAAAACAAGTACACACAGCAAAGTGTGGGCAGTTCTGTCCTACATGAAACCACTATATACACAAGACCCTGATACTACACCTCCCCTCAGTGTTTTATCACATGGATGTAGAGTTACTTTAGTTAACTTAAAGTTTTGCATTGTTATAAGTCTTAACTTATTGTTACAATCTTGATGTTATTCCAGTATAATATTAACAACATTTTCAGTATCCCATCATACATTTTCAAGTCCTTGAAGTTAGAGGTTTAGGTTGTCTGGAGGCCATATAACACTTCCAGATCTCATTTGCTGTTCTGTTGAAAGAGTGGCAGGCTCTATTAATTCTGGTTCTTGTTATTGGCTCAGAGGTTGGGCTGGCACCTGGATGCCCTCTCATTCTTTTTTTCCATTGCTTTGTGCTGAACCAGACCTGGTCAGTTTGGCTGTTGTGTTATCTATGATTGCTGTTACTCTTGATCATTTCTTGTGGGGTGGATGAACATGGTGTTCGTTTCTTTGGAGCTGCTTCTTCCTCTTCCATCTCTGTGTGGGCTGTCTCGAAACCTCTGAGGTTGAGGAGAAGCATTTGTGTGGTGAGGAGATGGTTTACTGGTATGCTGACTTCTGCTTTTTGCTGTCAATGATGAGAGCTGGCTCCATGTTTCAAAGTCCATTGTGGTTGTGGCACGCTGTCTGGAAGTTGTAATGTGGGCACAGTGGTTCCTGTATCAACAAGCTGTACCCGTATCAGAGTTAGAGTGGAGGCTTCTCAGACCGCTGATCAATCTCTGCTACCACTTCCATCTTGTGGGCAGTATGTTCGTCTGACATTTGGGGCTTTCCGGAACCTGGAATGATAATGGACAAACCTGCTCCACAAAGGGAGAACAGAGCTCAAAGGTGAACCCCGCGAATGAATATCTTTCAGGGTGGAAGTCTCTGTTTTTGAGATTAAACGAGGTGGCAGGTGGCTCTGGTGATGTCTTTCCCATTGGCTACAATGGCAGGATCCCATTTCCAGATTCTGCATTTGGAACAATATTAATTATACACAGATTATCTGAATATCTTGGTGGGCCAGTAGCTGATTCGTCCGCCTGCTGTCCAGCATACTCACTTCACTCTCTCCAGCCCTCCTATCTTCCCCAGACCATGCAGGATGTCTAGAACCCAAAAGAAAAAGGCAAGGAGCCTCAGGAAGAAATCTGTTCCTTGATCCATTCACCCTGAGCCCTTCACCCCTGCGAGGCGTCCTGCCCCACCCACTGAATTTGGAGTCCTTATCCATCCCCTTCCAGTAATACACATGCTATCCCTTTGACTCCCTTGTTTGCAAGCTTTTCATGCAGCCTTCTGGGGTCCTGCTTCTATCACCTCAATCTTCCCTCCGTCTTCCATTGTTCATCATCTTCATCCACCTCCTTGCCCCTCTGCCTGACATTGTGAACCCCCATTATTCCCCTCAGCTCCTTGCACAGCCCTTCTTCCATATTGTCCCCCTTTGTCCTTGTCATGCTGACTGCTTTAATGAGCTTTCATAAGATGCAAATGGCCGTTACACCACCAGCCAATAGGAAGGCTGACCCTCTATTAACTTATCATTAGGAACACTGCAATGCGATTTAATGACGCAGGTTTCTGACTTGTCCAATGTCTAGGCAGCATATTCAAACACATATCTTAGTCCCCACATATCTTTTTGACCTTTACTTCAGCCCTGGATCAATGGTTGCAGTTTAAATGTAAAAGCCACCTGGCCAAGGGGCCTGTCTGCCCACCATAAAACTAGACGGGTGATGTAAAGTTGCTTTCAATTGGTCCTTTAATGGGCTAAATTGCTTGCTTGATTGTTGGTGGGTGTGCTTGCTCTTTTCACACATGCCCACGAGTGCTTGATGACGTCAGGACGAGTGCCTGACATCCTCTCGTACAATTTCATGTGCTTCGGAGCTGGGCATGTGTCCACCTGAGCAACATAAAAATTCAGACTATCAGCTCTGAAGCTGGGAGGAAGTGGGTTGTTGAATAGGAAAAACTATATCATAATAAAAATTGTAGTGTTAATTATTTACTATCTCCCAAAGATGTTATATGTTCATTGTATTCCCTGGTCACTCTTCTGTTTTGTAGTTGCTTTTACTTGTATAGAGCGTTGAGAGAAGTGGTATCTTTTATAGGTTAAGTAAAGATTTGAATAATGTGTTCTATCTGGAAGTGTTTGCTTTTCATCAGGAAAGAGTTCAGGGCACAAGACACTGGACTGTACCGGTTGATTCAGATTTTTCATTTCTTTATTGTCCTGAAGTACACAGGGTCCTCCTTGTGTACCCGATTATACACTCTTGGACTAGTTAGTGGGTAACAGGTAATGACAGTTTATCCCCAGTGCAAGGTCTCCTCTGCTGAACAACCTCATCTTCATCTCAATGTTGTAACTTTGTGGTTTTCTGTGAATCATCCATTTCCGGGACAGTAAGAGGTGAAAGAATGAAGATATGGCTCAAGAATGGATGTCCCAGTTGATTATGGGTTAATAGCCACTGCAGAATTCTTCCCTTTGTATTGAAATCCTATGATAGGAAGAGGAAATGACGCAAATACTGAGTCTTCTGCAATTATCCTTAATCCTTCATCATCTTGTATATTGAAAATCTTTGACTCACCATCACCTCATACAGAATTTCTACATTTCCCCCATTGCTGAAACTGTTTCCAAGGAGTCTGTTTTCCTCTCGAACAGTTGTAAACTTTAGGATTTACATCTGGGGGCTTATCGAACACAACTTACACATTGCTGAACAAGATACCAAATTGTTATCATCTGATAAAAGCTCCTTCTTTCATCTGTTGCTTCCTTTGAATGTTTGTGTGCCACAATCTTTCTGTTTTATTCTTCCTGCTTTGATTACTGCTCTGTATCATTACCCCTCCCTGTGTCCTTGAAAACTCATCAACAGTTTCCTACTTTAAATCTTTCTTTCCAAAGTCTCCAGACTTGCAGGTTCCCTTACTTTTCTCATCCTCTCATTTACTGCAAGCTTTTAAACGAAAGCTTAGTGATTTAGTGCTTTCCTGGCTTACTTCTCCTGGACCTTCACCCAGGGCTCTCAGTGAAGACAAATGTTAAGGATGAAAGTGGTTGGGCTGGGCTGGGAGGGGAGCTGTGAGGGGGCCAGTGGGGAGGAGGGGAAGGGAAAGAGGAGGGTGGGCTGGGTGGTGATGAAGACTCACTGAACAGTTTTACTATTGTTATATTTTGACTCTGTTGCAGATGCTGATTAAGCAGAAAGAGGTGAATCGGCAGAGTGCAATCCTACTGCAGCAGGTAGATCCCAGCATACAGCTGCTCAAAGCACTGGAGGAGGTCGCCACCGTCACCAAGACCCTGGAGGAAGAAAGGCTCCAGCATCAAATAAAGGTAATGATGAAGGTTCCAAGCGTAATGTCACTGTTTTCTTTAGTGTGGCTGTGGGCAGGGAGAGTCTGGGGGGAGATGGTGGGCGGGGTGGGGGACTCTGCTCTGCAACTAAGGAATTTCCCTCATCATTAAGTCATATCAGAATCAGAAAGCAACTTCAGGAGCACCCTATTCGTTCCATATTGTTATCCTGCTGGCTAAATGATCGGACTCACTCACACTCTTTACATGGTCTTGTGTAGCAACATACATCAAAATTTGTAGAGTTATTTGTGTTTCCATAAATAAAAATGAGTGATGGAAGCCCCTTCAATGGGCATCACTAGTGAGGGCGTCAAGGATGGTTCAAGATCATTCTCCCACCAGCACTTCCCCCACCCAAACAGAACAATGTTATAACAACCAGACAATCTGCTTTAGCAATGTTAGCTGAGGAATGAACATTGAACAAAGTGCCAGAACAAACTTCCGTATTTTTCTTGAACACGGTGCCATGGGATCTTTTACATTTACCAAGGGAAGGCCAATGACTCTTCAGTTTAACTTCACTTCCAAAAGACTGCACCTCTGACAAATCCAGAAAATACATTAGATGGAATTCTAGCCCTACACCCCCACCCCTCCTCCCACCCCTTCACCCAAACCCTCTGCCCATAACCAGGGCAGTTCTGATTTTAACAGATGTAGATTGGAGAAGTGGCAAACAGCTCTCACAAGCTGTATCGGCCTTTAAAATACTTTAAGGAGCTTGTATGTATTTAATGTATTTTTAATATCCGGAGATCAGTTTCCTGGACCTCTGGAAAGCCGGCAGATGAAAGGAGGCATTAAATGCCATATCAACCAGGTTAACCTTCTTAGCACTGTTTATAGACTAGATGGAACAAGAATGTTTATTCTAGCCCGACACGCTAATGTGTAAATTGGCACAACACTCTGCAGCCTTCCCCCGGACACACGATTGTCTAAATCCCTTGTAATGTACCAACTTCTCCCTTGTCATCTGTCTGCCTTCTTCTTCACCATGATTACCCCACATCCCCTACTCTCACTGCGACCTGTCCAACTCCCACCCCGTGACTGCTCTGATTCGCTCGCAAAAACCCACTTCCTCATGGTCATTTGCCCCATTCAATGGCGGGTGGCCAGCTGCGGCCTGGTTTCACAGACCTACCTGTGCGACAGACAGCCTTCAATCTGTCTGGCTGCATCTGAAAAGTAGCCTTTTCAAAACAAAATCAGTCAAAAAATGTTTAAAACCTTCTTTAAATTTAGTTCTTCAGTTAAATTCGGCTGGATTCTAGAAAATCAGATTTCCCAGCTGTTAAACCACCCCACCTCCCACCCCTCCGCTACCTAAAGCTCATCCCGCTATTCTGAGGTGATGTTATATTTTAATCCTTGCAGGTCGGAGTTGGTTGTAATGCATGTGATTTAAACAAAAACATAGGGGACAATTCTCTGACCTTGCCATGCCTGACGCAAATCGTGCCGATTCTGGAGAATAACGTGGGCACTAAAAATTGGTTTTGAATCTGGCGCGAGGGCGATTAACATATTTAAAACAGCATTTAACTACGCATAGCCTATTTAAATCCCACACACAGAATCCTGTGGCCTTCCGGCATGGCATGAGAACGTGGGAATAACTACTGGTCTTCACCAGTGGAGACCTGGTGTGATGGTCATGCCAGGAGGCTTAGGGGCCATTGGAGCCCCTGGGTGGCTGGGGGCATGTCTGGGCAGTGCCCACCTGGCACCACCCACCTGGCACACCAGTACTGCCCACTGGACTGCCCCACAATGGTCACTGAACAGTCTGGCGATACCAGTTGGATGATGTGGCAGTGCCAATCAGCCGCTGCTGATGTGCCAGGGACAGTGTTGAAGATTAGTACCTATATGGGGGCCATGGCAGGGCGAGGGGTGGTAGACGGCTATGATGGGGGGTGGGGGGGTTTTCTGACAGGGGCTTTGTGCAAGTGTGGACTATGAAGGTGGTCATGATGGAGGGGGACATGTTGGGGGGTTAGGCAGGGACACTCATTGGGAGGTCCCTGATGCCAGCAGGGAGGTGATAGTGGTACATCCTTCCAATAAATGGAGGAGTCGGTCCTGATGTGGGTGGGGAGAGTGCACTGACAGATCGGGGCGCCCTTGTAAAAGGTGCTTGAGTGCTCTGAAACCAGACTCACCGGCATGTTTAGCCACCCTTCCCCACACTGGTGTGAAACTCCCAATTCTCCAAAAAAGTGTGGGAGGATTGCGGTGCAGTGCGCACCTGAGGGATTGGCGAGGATCACTCCAGTTTTCTTGCTGTTATGACACTTAGAAAATTTTTGGAAAAATTCTGTTCACAGATGCGGTGCTATAACTCAGTTGAACACCATTATGTACCATCTGGTTCCCAGCTAGTGGTCTGTACAGCACCAGTTGAAGGCAAACTGAGGCACCAAGAGCCTCCGTATTATAAATATGTAATAATTTCCAAGCCCTTCCTCCATAGATTCAAGAGCTAGAGTCTCGTCTGGATGAATCGGCACTGCAGAAGGAACTGGGTACGCTACAGAGACAGCTGGAGATGGTTGAGGAGGAGAGACGGGAATCAGAACAACGGGTGCAAGAGGTGGAGCAGAGCAACTGTGAACTGGAGGAGCAAGGTGTGAACTCAGTGTAAAGAAGGAATAAACTTCCATTCATATAGTGCCTCAACCACAGAATGTCCCAAAGATCTTGTCTGCCAAGGAAGTACTACTTCCAAGCGTAAGCAATGTTGTAATGTAGGAAATGGGGCAGACACATTGGCTGAAATTTTAACAACCTTCCAGGATTTTCTTGTCCCGCCAAAGTCAATGAATAATTGAATTGCTCGCTGCATTTAGCAGAATGAATCTACCACGGTGGAAACAGAAAATTCCGGCTATTGTTTATGATGGACATCCTCGACTAAGAACTGCAAATAACTGAGAAATTTATGATTGCAGAGTATCGTGAGGCTTGGGCATTATTCCAACTGTAAAACCGTACAAGCTTAAAATTACTACTTGTAGTATTAACAGAGGATTCAAATGCTCATAAACCAAGCTTTTTGTTACTATCCCAATACCTTCTTATGTAATTCATTTTTTTTTGTTTGGTAACATTTCAGTGAGTGGCATCGTGGCACAGTGGTTAGCACTGCTGCCTCACAGCGCCAGGCACCCGGGTTCGATTCCCAGCTTGGGTCATTGTCTGTGTGGAGCTTGCATATTCTCTGCGTGTCTGCGTGGCTTCCCTCCAGATGCTCCAGGTTTCCTCCCACAGTCCGAAAGACATGCTGGTTAGGTGCATTATCCATGCTAAATTCTTCCTCAGTGTACCCAAACAGGCGCAGGAGTGTGGCGACTAGGGGATTTTCACAGTAACTTAATTTCAGTATTAACACAAGCCTACTTGTGACTCTAACAAATAAACTTTAAAAACTTAAACTATCAAGCACCTTGGCACATTTAAATATTGTTAAAGGTGCTATATAAATGCACATTATTGTTGCTATAGCACAATTTCTCCTTCTGGTTCCAGATAGAATGTCTATGCTTTACCTGAGAAAACAACACATTTGTTTGATGAAAACCAGATTTCAGAATGAAAGCACGACATATTGAGAGCAGCGGGAATTATTCTGAGCACTAAAATGTATCTTGTCATCTTTTTGCAGTGAAGGAACTAAAGGAGAAGATAAAATTTCAAGTGATTGAATCAGCTCCTGCCATAGCACCACCTCCTCCCCCTCCACCTACTCCACCCCCTCCTCCCCCTCCTCCTCCTCCACCCCCTCCTCCCCCTCCACCTCCACTCCCATCCACACGTTGCAACCCAATTAGGTATGTACCCAGAATCCTCCACAAGTTAGCCATGAGGAGGAGGTTGAAGGAGCAGGCGATTGGTATAATGGATGAGGAGGGTACAGGGGGAACAAAATGAGGGAAAGATGGAGGTTCGGGGAAAGGACAGGGAGAGTAGCGGGGAAGGATTAGCTTAGTTCACAAGTATAGAATTGCAAACAATAAATAACAGCTGAATGAATGTATTTCATGGGCAGCACAGTGGCACAGTAGTTAGCACTGCTGCCTGACAGCGCCAGGAATCCAAGTTCGATTCCCAGCTTCGGTCATTGTCTGTGTGGAGTTTGCATATTCTCCCCATGTCTGTGTGGGTTTCTGCCGGGTTCTCCAGCTTCCTCCCACAGTCCAAAGATTGCGGGTTAGGTTGATTGGTCATGCTAAATTGCCTCTTAGTGTCTTGGGATGTGTAAGTTATAGGGATTTCCGGGATAAATACATGGGGTGACGGGGATATGGTCTGGGTGGGATTGTTGTTGGTGCAGACTTGATGGGTTGAATGGCCTCCTTCTGTACTGTAGGGTTTCCATGGTTTCATCTTAATGCCAAGATCCATGTGGTAAGGGGTGATGACGAACAGTAGAGTGGGTAGGGATGTAAGGAGTTAGCAGAGTAAAGGAGGCTGGGGTTATCTTTGTCACTAAGGTGAGCCTCGCATATTGAGAGAATATGGAGATATGTTGCAGCTGAGCTTGATGTGGTCCACTCAGATATGGTGGACAGGTTGCTAAACTTGTTGTGAGTCATTTCAGTTGGACTCAAGACAGCAAAGATATGCACCACATCACAGGAATTGCAGAGGTGGAAGGTCAAAATGGTTTTATTGGGGATGAAGGCATCAGAAGAGACGAGGGTTAGTGGTTGAACAAATCAGCAGCTGCAGAGTTATTGTGGCAAATGGACAACCAAAGACTAGGCAATCGGCGTTTAGAAAGTTTTGATTGTGCCTGTGAAGAGGTGATTTGTTTTGCCTCTGTTGGGACTCACGTTGTGTCTCTTACAGTTCCCTCATTGCTATAGTGCGGAGATCGTCCAAGAACTCCAAGACACAGCCAAAGCCTGAACCTACCAACAGTAAGTACTCAGTCTTACGTTCTGTCAGAAGTGGGTTTCAATCATCAACGTCACAGGCACAGTCTGTTGGGATGAAGTTTTCAGCACCTTTCCAAAACAGAGAAGATAGCACCAACCCCGCCCTGCAGCTGACACCCACCCGATTTTAGATCCCATTAACTTCAGGCAAGTTCAGTTAAAATTGGCACCAGACATATAGGCCTCATTTTTTTCTTGTTGGGCGCACGCACTGGGCAGGTCCAGAAGCAGGAGTGAAATTCCCTGTATGACCGTGATCACGATTTCATGTTGGCCGGCGAATCAATAGGCTGGAGAGGGTTGAGCGCTGTCAGGGAGGGCGGGCACTGAGAAAAGGGAGGGTGCAGCTTGATGTTTCTATTGTGGTCCCTCAGGGAGATGGCTGCTCCAGAGTGTGAGGGAGCTGCAGCCCTGTGAAAAATAAATAGCAATGATAAATGCAGCAGAGAGGGCCTGGGCAGCACAATCAAACATGAATCTCAGTCCACAGACAAATTTAAAATTTTTACTTTAGCCCTGACATTTCATCCCATCCTGGATAGAGGTTGAAGCTAAAAGGCGGGAATTTCACAGTAACTTCATTGCAGTGTTAATGTAAGCCTTACTTGTGACTAATGAATAAACTTTAATGACTGCCTGGCCAATTGGCCCACTCACTAAGCCTAAAAGCAGACTGTGGCAACCAGGGGAATTATACAGTAATTTCATTGCAGCATTAATGTAAGCCTACTTGTGATTAATAAATAAATAAACTTACTTTTTTCTCTCTCTCTTATTTGCTCTAGACCAGACTGGCATTGATGATGTGAAAGTGAAAGCTGTGAATGAAATGATGGAACGAATAAAGCATGGTGTCATGTTGCGGCCTGTGGCCCAGGTCTCAAAGGTAAGATCCCTGGGAGTTTCATGCATACGATACCCCCGCCACCCACAGAGCAGACGTCCACACCCTTCAGCCTCGCCTGTGGCTACGATTCTCTGGTCTCACTGAATGGAGATTTTGACTCAGCACCAAACTCGCCATTCTTGCTGGCTGCAGTTGTGGGACATTCGAGATCAGAGAATTCCACCCTCTGTCCTGGCTGAGATCCGCTCCCAAGACCCCACCATCAGAGAGATGACAACAATGTTTCATTGCTCTGTTGAATCATCGATACCAATATGGTAAAAAAAATAGTGAACAAAATAAAAAATTGACATAACGGCCTGGATTTTATGGTCTTGCTTCTGTGAGCCGCTCCCGCCCTGATTCCGGGGTGGACATGGTGGTAAAATTCCTCAAACCTCTCCAAACAACTGAAAAATCTAAATCCTCCCAATGACATGTGAACAATAGAAGCATCAAAATCTAACATACAATTTGAATTTGAATTTGTTTTTGGAGCAAGTAAGATGTATTAAGGGCTTGCCCTGGCACTCTGTGCATTGACTTTGTAACTCTGGGGAAGAAATATAATGCCCCAGGTAACTGTAGTCAACATGAAAAGCATATTATACATTCCCTGTCAGCGCAGTCAGAAAATCTGAAGGCACCAGGAGTTGATGGAATGGCTCCCCACCCAATTTTCTGACCCTGCCGGCTCTAATTTTACTGGGAAGCCGACTTAACCTCAGCAACCAAGGAAAAGTTAGAAAGCCTCGGACTCTTTCAAAAGGAGTGACAGCGAAAACTTATTTGGTGTGTATCAGATGTCACCTGGGATTCAAAAGATTGACCCTAAGCACTGTTTCTGAGATAAACAATTAAACTACATTAAAAGTGAAGACAGATACAAACTGGTTAAAAAGAGGCAAGATTAATATCAGGAAACATGGGTTTCTACGTATGGTATTGGAGGTAAAGACTCAAATCTTGCAAGAAGCAGCTAGATACCTTGATTTTGGTTACCAAAGAGCTGATTGACCCTATTCATCTGTATGTATTTTTATGATCGATTCTTATGTATTAATATGATTGAGTTTCAACTTTAAATGTATTTTGGCTTTTGGGCAGTGTATCATTGTAGATAATACAATATGAGACTCTACACTTATAGTCTTTCTCTCTCTCCTCTTCTTTCTTGCTGGCTGTTTGGTCAATTCCATTCTGAAGAGGAAAGTTATTAACAAGGTAGGATTCCTCCTTATCATCTCTGATCTCCCCATCCCCTCTACTCCCACCACCCATGTATGTTTTGGAAACTCCTCCTAAAGGTGTATAACAGAAGTCACAAATTAAAGGGATTGTTTGGTATTATTTTTTCAAAAATGTTCACTAAACCTTTAATAATTTGGCGAATTTGGCGAATTTGGAGAATTTGGCGCTCAGCCAAACCTCCATTCACTGCAGCAAGACTGGAGAATCCCAGCTGAGGGCGAAATCAGACAATCCAGCCTGGGGTCAGTCTTCTTGCTTTGAGTCCAGACAACAGAGTGGCAGTGGGTAATTCAAACATGGGGTGGGGGGGAGTGCTCTCACCTCACACCCAAGGATGTATTTTTCCAGCAGACCTAAGAGGGGAATGGGAACTCTGGCTGATTCATCCTGTGTCACCCACAGCAAATGCAGGGGACCTTGATTAATCTTTGGCCTCCCTGTCCTATTTAGCTGCATTTACCATCAGTGTCACTAGGGGAGGCTACTGACATCAATTTTAGAATTAATTATATATTAGTATGAATCATTGCACAGAAACTTCATTGCAGTGCTAATGTAAGCCTACTTGTGACATTAATAAATAAACTTTAAACTAATAAAGTTTAAAGTTTATTAATTAAAGTTAAACTTTAAATTGAAAGTGTGTCTTAGCATTCCATATTATGGGATGCTGAATCTCTCAATACATCCGAGGTGACCATCTTCAAAATCCTCTTGGTAAAGATGAAACTGGGGTCTAAATGCTATTCCTTTGACAAGGGAGTCTGGAAGCTCCTAGAAATACTGTGCTAACATTTGAGGCATGATCTCCTGTGGCTTGGTGAGGTAGGGCTATGAACTCCGACTGTGTGCATGCCCTGAGGAGATGATGAACTGTGCTGTACCAGCTTGGGCTCAGCTGTTCAGACAACTTCCGGGAGCAGTGATAGATGCTTGAACAAGCTGCTGCCTAAAGCATGGTCTACTCTTAACGTGAATCAATTGAAGGAATATAACCTCTGACATCACTCATGCTTTGATATTGTTTCCATGGTTACACAAGCTCCAATATATGTATTTTTTAAAGTTAGACCAGATTGGTCAGAAGAGACCATAGTCATGAATACCTATTAGTAGTGAGCTGCTGCATCTTTAAGTGCGTGATGCATCTGAGCAATTTTTCCCCGTTGCTGGATAATTACCAGATTGTTTTTTTAAAAAACTAAACATTGAGTAGCTTCTCTGTTAAAAAAATTAGGCCAATCCGATGTTGATGATGATTTCATTCACAGACTGTGGGCATTGCTGGCAAGGCCCTACATTTACTGTTGGTGCCTAAATCCCCAAGTAGCTTGCTTGGCCATTTCAGAGGACAGATAAGAATCAGTTACATTGCTGTAGGTCTGGAGTCACGATGTGGAGATGCTGGCATTGGATTGGGGTGAGCACAGTAAATCTCACAACACTTGTTGGACTTTAACTTGGTGTTGTGTCACATATAGGCCAGACTGGGGAAGGACAACAGATTCCTCCCCTAAAGGATATTAGTGAACTAGAACTAACTCTAGTTTCGAGGTCCGTATTACTGAGAGTAGCCTTTTATTCCACATTCATGTAACTAAATTTAAAAGACCCAGATGTCCAGTGGTGGAATTTGAATTCATACTTCTGAATCATTAATCCAGGTTTACTGGGGTAGTGACACTGGTGAGGGCAAGGGCTGGAGTTACCCAAACAACAATTACTGTGTTTCAATGTCATTTAAATTTTTTTAAGATGCTTCAGTTCTTTGTTCCTATATCATTTTTGATGCGTAAATACTGGCCCCAATATTAACAGGGGGAAGCCATGATTGGGGAATGGGGGCGCTGGCAGAGGGGTGTTGGGTGAGGTCTGAAGGCACAATTTAGCAATGCAAAATCCAGAAATAGGGATTGCAGCCAGGCCCTGCTGAATTGTTTAATACAGGACCGATTACCACGTTTGGACTTCACATTCCATCATTCAGCCAGCTGAAATGAGAGGCTGACTTATTCATTCCAATAATTCTGTGTTGAGGAAGAATGAATCTGAAATGACCCTGTAACTTAAAGCAGGTTTATTTCCAAGACAGTAAAGTCACAGACTCTCCCAGTTCCTCTCACTCATCCAGACTGGACAAGTTTATATACTGTTGCATTGATTCACTAACCAGTCCTCGACTGCAGACAGTTGGAATCCGTTGAATTCTTACAGTGCAGAAGGAGGGCATTTGGTCCATTTGGTCTGTGCCGACTTTCCCAAACAGAATTTTATCCAGCCGCCACCTCCCCATCCCTATATTCCCATGCATTTACCATGGCTAATCCATCTTTGGACACTAAAGGGCAATTTAGCATGACCAGTTCACCTAACCCATACATCGTTGGACACTCAGGCCAGAATTCTACCAACTCGTCTGCCATGACATCAGAGCGGGTGAGGGTCTGACATTGAAAATCTCTGTCAACCTCAGGCGGGAATTTGTCTGAGTGAGGCTGTAAAATCTCACCCTATTAGCCTCTTTAACTTGGCCAATCCACCTAACCGCCTCATCTTTCGAGTATGGGAGGAAACTTGGAGCATCCGGGGAAACCCATGCTGACACTAGGAGAATGTACAAATGCCACACAGATAGCCACCCAAGGCTGGAATTGAACCCAGGTCCCTGGCGCTGTGAGGCAGCAGTGCTAACCACTGTGCTACTATTCTCAACTTAAAACATGTATTTTATTGCAGCACAAATTCAACACTAAGATGTCTGGCTGTTGGGCAGACAGCTCTGCTGCCTGAGGCTGCGATGAGGCATGTGTCTCAGGGAGGTTAGAGAGTTTGATCACCAGGAGGGGGAATGCTGTGATTAATCCGATCAGAGGGTGACAGCCAGAGGAAATCACTCCTCCTATTACTGATCCACAAACAGTGTTTGAAAGGGACAGCGTTTGTTCCATGCAGCAGCGTTGCTTCTCTTCAGCTTCCGTGTTTCCAATGGCCAGCCAATGCTAAAGCTAAACCAGAAAAAAAAATTTAGAAAAGCAAATATTTCAATGAGAGACCCAACTCCTTAGACCTTGTTGGTCACCTGTCTCCAGTCCTGCCTGAACAAAAGCTGAAGTGGACAGGTTGGTTGTGGTATCAGAATTTCTAAAAATCTATTTTCAGGGGTAAAAATTCTTTGACTATGTCTAGAAGATGGAACAATGGGTCTAGCGGCATATATTTAAAAACTGACTTCATGTGGGTTACACAACCGCTGATAGATGGGCTGGGGTTGGAGGGGTTGGTGGACAAGAGAAATATGAAGAGATAGCAGACTGGTTAAAACAGAGACCACTCTTCCCATCAAAGCCCTTTGAGTTGGTAAAATGGCCAATAATCCCATGCCCCCTGAACCAGCTTGCAAAACTTTCCCCTTCTTCCCCTGCATAAAGCAATTACCACAGAATCATAAAATCCCTACACAGCAGAAGGCCGCCATTTGGCCCATCAAGTCTGCACCAACCACAATCCCACCCAGGTCCTATCCCCATGCATTTATCCTAGCTGATCCCCCTAACACTAAAGGGTAATTTAGCACCTAACCCGCAGATTTTTGGACTGAGAGGGGAAACCGGAGCACCTGGAGGAAACCCACGCAGACACGGGGAGAATGTGCAAACTCCACACAGACAATGACCAAAACCGGGAACCGAAGTCAGGTCCCTGGTGCTGTGAGGCAGCAGTGCCAACCACTGTGCCACCATGCCGCCCCTAGATCCAATTGTGGAAAATGTTAACAATGAACAGGACTGTCTGATTAAAACTCTGGAGTATAGTGTCCAGGTATTTATAGGTGAAAGGAGAAGACTCACATTTGCTTATTTAAACTGGGTTGGCAGATGGGAAGCAGCTGCACTTGGTAAGACTAAGATACTAACTTGCCCCAGGGATGCTGGAGCGGCTGAGTAGACACCATGTGCTGTGAAGCTAAGGGGAAGCAGCCTAGCTGCAAACGCCATTATTCATACTTGCTGTGTGTTTGTTTTTACTCTGACAGCCACCACCAGTGGATGAGAAAGCACAAGAGAGTGCCATGGATGAGCTGAAGGGGATCCTGGTAATGCAGAGAACAAATTTAACTCTTTCTTAACAGCCACAATTTTAAACACTGTCAGTAAAGATAAAACAACACTTGCAGTGTTGGTCAGAAAGGATTAGTCTTGTCTGTATGTATCAAGTGGACGTTAAAATTCCCATGGCAATAAAGAGAATTGCTACCCGCCCCTTTACATCGAGTGGTCTCCTCTGGGCCTCCAGCGGCTGCATTGCTATGCTGCTTCTACTTGGCTTCCTAAGGTGGTAATCCTGCCACTGGAGTCAACCCTGTAATTAAGAGTGGGAAGATTTCCTGGTCATAATCAAGTTAGCTTCCTGATTTTAAGCAAGTTATTCACCTCGCTGCTTTTTGTTGGACCTTGCTGCACAGAATAAGCATTGCTACATTTACCTACATTAGGACACGAACTGTGCTTCAGAGTAATTCAGCGTCAAAATTGCTGGGATGAGATATGACAAAATGCCAATGCGAAAGCATGTTTATTCCTTTCTCTGATACCTCAATCCAGGTAGTCTGCAATTTCTGAATGCTAAAACATTGCCTACCACTGGCACTGAATCTCATAGAATCCCTACAGTGCAAAAGGAGGCCCATCAAGTCTGCACCGACCACAATCCCAACCAAACCATATTCCCATGACCTCACATATTTACCCTGCTAATCAAGGTAAGTCAGGGACTTGAGTAGGCTGTGGTCATAGCCTGCCTGTGTAGGCCAGCAATACATTGTTAGCTGCGCATGCCACCCTCAGCCAGTGGGGGAAACCATTGGTTAAAGTAATTGGGGCTTTTTTTTAGCTGAGTGTGAGAATCACACATGCATGGTTCCGTTAAAGCCACACTCATGCATGTGCAGCCCAGTGCACCACAAAGAGAGATTCAGCAACAATGGAGCTGGAACAGATTAAAACAGTTGTCAGTCCAAGTGGAATATGATGTAGCTCCCTCTGCCTCCAGCACCTCATAGCTTAGAAATGATGCAGAAAGGCTTTTCAAAATGCCCCTACGTTGACACTTCTGATATAGACATGATGTGGAGATGCCGGCGTTGGATTGGGGTAAACACAGTAAGAAGTCTCACAACACCAGGTTAAAGTCCAACAGGCTTATTTGATAGTAAACGCCACTAGCTTTCGGAAAGCTGTTCCTTCGTCAGGTGAGTGGAAAGTTCAGAACTTTCCACTCACCTGATGAAGGAATGGCGTTCCAAAAGCTTGTGGCGTTTACTATCAAATAAACCTGTTGGACTTTAACCTGGTGTTGTGAGACTTCTTACTTCTGATATAGAACACCACTGACTCCAGCAACAACAACTTGCATTTTATTTGGTGCCTTTATAAACAGTAAAACATCCCAAGCCACATCACAGGGGCATTGACGAGCAAAATATGACACTGAGCTGCAGAGGCAGATGTTTAAACACAAGAAAGTGGTTGGATTTTAAGGAGCATTTTAAAAAGGGAAAGAGAAATAAAGAGATGGGGAAGATTAGGAATTAAATACTAGCGCTTGGAGCCGTGACAGCTGAGGCCACGGCCACCAGTGGTGAATCCATGAAAATTAGGGACAAGCAGGAGGCCAGATTTGAAGGAGGACAGAGATCTGGAAGGGCTGTAGGACTAGGAGGAGGTGACAGAAATAGTGAAGGGGCAAGGCTATGGGGGGATTTGAAAACAAGGATGAGGGTATTGAAATTGTTGCCAGGCCAGGAACTAATGTGGGTCAGAAATCACAGGGATGATGGGTAAACAGGATTTAGAGTTAGATATTTTGGGTGGGCACGAGTTGACAAAGATGGGAAGGCTGCCCTGCGAGCTTTGGAATAGTCAAGTCTGGAAGTTATAAATGCCAAATAAGGATTTCAGCAGCAGAAGGGCTGAGGCAGAGCAGTGACAGGCAATGTTTCTGGGATGGAAGGTCTTGGTGATGGACAGAATATGGTGTGAGAAGCCCAGATCAGTGTCAGAGAGGAGACCATGTTACAAACAGTTCTCATTCAGCTTCAAACTTTAATCATTCCCTCATAACTTCACTTGTTGCTTAAACAGATGTGCTAGGATGGCCTGGTAGATTATTCTCACTTAGATGCTGTAGTGTTGGTGAAAGATTCTCAGAAACACATTCACAATGTTCGCCATAGTCTGTGCACATCTCCCAAAGTTACAGCGATTAAACAGGAGAACCTGAGGAAATGCTCAGAAATATTATTTATGACTTCCTTATTAGCAAAACCATGTAAAATCCTCTCTATTGTCAGCATCCACAGTACAAGAAACCCATGGCAATGGATTATTATAATGCTTCGCTTTCTATAAGATAATCTTTGATTGTAAACTGTTTTATTATTGCTGTCATATAAAAAGCCCTCTTAGTATTACTCACCTTATCAATTTTTGTTAGGTCACATAATAAGAGTATTTAAGTGAAATCAGCAGACATTGCTTTCTTTGAATTGATTTATGTATTGGGATACATGTGAAAAGTATTGTTTCTTGTGTGCTATACAAAGCATACTATACACAGGGTATAGAGGGGCGAAGAAAAGGAGAGGGTGCAGAATGTCATGTTACAGTCATTGCTAGGGTGCAGAGAAAGACCAACTTAATATAAGTTAGGTCCATTCAAAAGTCTGATGGCAGTAGGGAAGAAGCTGTTCTTGAATCAGTTGGTATGTGATCTCAGACTTCTGTATTTTTTCCCAATGTCAGATGGTGGAAGAGATGTCTGGGGTACGTAGGGTCCTTGATTATACTGGCTGCTTTTACAAGGCAGAGTGTTTGATATTTGCCAATTTCCCTTTCTATCTTTTAGCAGAAGGCTTGAAAAATCAGGAAATCCCTTGAGATTTGGCATTAGAGTGAGCGAAAACTACCTTCTAGTGACTTCTTTTCCCCTTCCACTCAGCCTCTGAAAACAGGAACCCTGTATCTGTAGCCATTTAAAATTGAATTTTCCCTCCCCAACTCCATCCCATAAGTCACTTACATAATGCACTCTTGATTTTTAAAACATCGTTTGGATAAAGTAGTAAGTAAGTAAGGAACATCACTCAGACTCAACTCACGTTGTGACTTGGTGTTCTGTTGTGAGTGCGGCAGACACAGTCAAGTGAGAAATAGGAGCTGAATTTTTCTGATTTGAATTTAATTACTGTGGTCAGAAAAAGAGGCAAAGTGTTGGTGAATGCAAGATCAAGAGGCACAGGCAGACCTCCTGTCAAGCATATCTGTTGTATTAACCAATGATGGGTTGCAGTAAATTCACATGATTACTTTGGTACGAACTAATCTTTCCACATTATATTCAGTTAGATATAGATTGCTGCTTAGAAAAATACTTTTAAATAGCTTGATCATTTAATATTTGTGAGGAATCATATATTCCTGATTATAATACACCCTTCATAATAATAACACTATCTGAAATAGCAAATCCTTTGTTGTAGCAGATTGATATATCCTTTTAATCCTTCTCAAATAACATGCCCCTCTTTGCAGTAAATCTTTGTATGACTGTATCTTACAAGTGTTATACACACTAAAAAACATATAGCTTGTTCTGATATAACACATTAAAAATATAGCCTTAATTGTCACACACTGACATTATGCCCCTTCATTGTAATCCTAATATATCCCATATCTCTCATTGTAACTCTGTCAAATAACACAATCCCCTCTGTAACACTGTGTAGAATTTGATTTTGGTGATGGCTGTGTCTTCCACCAAGGCCTGTTTCTCCTTGGGATTCAGGACTCTGGGGATGGAAATCCCACCCGCTGAGAGCTGGTGGCCAATCTGAGACCTCTCCTATGCCAGCAGGAGTGGCTGCTGCTGTTAAAGCACTTAGGGAGAGGCCTAGGATTGCCAAGGGACACAGGTACAAATGATGGAGGTGGGATAGGGAGGACAGTGGCTGGCTAGATGGGGGGGAGAGGGGTCAGAAGAAGAAGTAGGGAGGTGGTTTTCAGCAGGGTCTCTGCCCCTTCCCAATATTGGTCCCTAAAAAGGCATGTTAATTCTGCACAATGAGATCAATCAAAAAGTAAGTGCCTTTTGGAGGCAAACTCTAGTAATGTTTTTTTTGAAACAGCTAGATAGCCGCCACAACCAGTGAATGTTGTCACAGCACTTTTCAAAGGAGGTGTCAAACAGGCATTAGGTTCCTCCTCATTCAAATATGCAAAGGGTTTTGTTTCAGGCTCTGAATGTACAAGACCTTATCAATACCAGGCAATGTAATTTCGGTCTAAAATAAGCATGCATAGGCGCTCATTTAACACCTTTAAAACTGGTACCGCATCATCAATATGCTAGGCCTATGTCCTTGTGCCATAACTAAAGAACTGCACTTATACATATTTACAAATTTAAGTGAAAACTTGGAGTTAAACTTCCAAGCTTAACTGTAACGCCAATGATTTGCGTGTCTTGAGGTTTGTTGCACTTAATGTGATATTGGGCACAGATAAAAGGTTACTTGGCCTGTCGTGTCTGTGCCGGCGTATAGTGCATCTGACTTCCCTCCATCTACTCATAGGATTCGATGAAGAAGAGTCCAAGTCGGGGGTTTCCAGATGTAAGTCAGAACAAGACAGAGAATGAGCTGGAGGTTGTTCTTAGACGGAGGCGGAAACAGACTTCCGATTACAGTCCGAAAGGTAATGAATGCCCAACACTGTGAATGTTTGCTTTCTCCTCAGTTTTCAGGTAGTAAACTTACAAACCCAGTTATCCTTGACTGTAGGTTTAAATATCACTTAATTTCACCATGCACGAGAGCAGAGTTTGTCATGGTTGCTGCAAAGGTTAAAGAGGAGACAATCACATTCAATATACAAACTTCTAGCGCACAGCTCCATTCTATGCTGAGGTAGCTGCATCACTAACATTACAGTACATTACAGGCCCTTCGGCCCTCAATGTTGTGCCAACCAGTGGAACCAGCAGTTGCAAAACTGCAATTGGCCTCAGTACCCCTGGGCTGGGAAGTGGGTGGGGGTGGAAGGATGTGAGGGAAGGGCCAACTCACATTTCCTCACTTGCACATTATCAAAGAATCAGCCACGGATAGTGCAACAGGGGCGATTTTACCTCTTAGGCGGGGCAAACTGGGAAAATTGCAAGAACACCCTGAAATCAGGTTCTCACCTGATACCTCACCTCTCACGATCTTACCGGCACCAGATATCCAGCACGTTCAGCCTTCTGCCCATTTTTGGTAAGAGGCTGAATAAATGATTTTAATTTATGTTAAAACTAATTGAAATTAAATTTGTGAGCCCGGGACACAGTTATTCAGGTACACTTGCCAACTTACTCACTGGGAGAGATTCTCTCCGCTGAAGAAAACACCTGGTCCTCATGAACAGGGACCAGTCATGATAACCACGCTGGCAGAACTGGAGGCCATTGAGGACCCCCTGGGAAATCAAGGGCAAGAGAGGGGTGCAGCTTGGGCAGTGCCAACCTCGCACCTTGGCACTGCCACTGGGCACACTGACACTGCCTGCCTGACCTACATAGAACACTACAGCACAAACAGGCCCTTCAGCCCACAAGTTGCGCTGATCACATCCATACCTACCAGGCCTATCTATAATCCTCAATCCCATTAAATCCCATGTACTTGTCCAGAAGTCTCTTAAAAGACCCCAACGAGTTCGCCTCTACCACTACCGATGGCAGCCGATTCCACTCATTCACCATCCTCTGACTGAAAAACTTATCCCTGATATCTCCTCTGTACCTGCTCCCCAGCACCTTAAACCTGTGTCCTCTCATTTCAGCCCTGGGAAATAGCCTCTGAGAATCCACCCTATCTATACCTCTCAACATCTTGTAAACCTCTATCAGGTCGCCTCTCAACCTTCGTCTCTCCAGGGAGAAGACCTAGCTCCCTCAACCTATCCTCATAAGGTATGCCTCCCAATCCAGGCAACATCCTTGTAAATTTCCTCTGCCCTCTCTCAATAGCTTCCACATCCTTCTTGTCGTGAGGCGACCAAAACTGCACACAGTACTCCGAGTGGGGTCTGACAAGGGTCTTATAAATTTGCAGCATTACCTCCCGACTCCTAAACTCAATCCCTTGATTAATGAAGGCTAGCACATCATATGCCTTCTTGACCACATCCTCCACCTGTGAGGCCGATTTAAGAGTCCTATGGACCCGGACCCCAAGGTTCTTCTGCTCCTCAACACTGCTAAGACTCCTACTCTTGATATTGTACTCGTTCATTCCATTGAACCTGCCAAAATGGACCACTACACATTTATTTGCATTGAAGTCCATCTGCCACTTCTCTGCCTAGTCTTGTATCCTATCTATGTCTCACTGCAACTTCTGACATCCCTCCAGAGAGCTGACCTGTCAGCTCTCTGCTGGTTGCCGTTGCGTATGTGAAACCACATAGATTTACACATGCACAGTGGCTCTGTCTGCTAATGCATCAGCCATCTGGTGATTTAAATCCCACACCCTTCCCTCTAGAGACTAAAAATTGTCTAGTTCATGTTTTGCTACTCTTCAGTGCATGACACATGCAATTTGGACTTGCCCAAAAATGGATCTGAAACTCATTTTCATGTTGGCTAGGCACCCTGAATTTTTCTCAGAAAGTCGCCACCCCCCCTCCCACTACCCCCCCTCCCCCCCCCGCCGCCCCCCACCCCCTACCCCCCCACCCCCCACCCCCACCCCCCCTCCGCCGCCCCCCCCTCCCCTCCCCTCCCCTCCTCCCCGCCCCTCCCCCCCCGCCGCCCCCCCTCCCCTCCCCTCCCCCCCTCCCCTCCTCCCCCTCCCCTCCCCGTCCCCCCTCCCTCCCCCCCCGCCGCCCCTCCCCCCCCGCCGCCCCCCCTCCCCTCCCCCCCTCCCCCTCCCCCCCAGCCGCCCCCCCTCCCCTCCCCCTCCCCCCCAGCCGCCCCCCCTCCCCTCCCCCCCTCCCCCTCCCCCCCATCCTCCCCCTCCCCCCCATCCTCATAGTTTGAGGATAAAGAGTAAACCTTTTAGACCTGAGGTGAGGAGAAATTTCTTCACCCAGAGAGTGACAAATGTGTGGAATTCATTACTACACGAAGTAGTTGAGGCCAAAACACTGTGTGATTTCAAGAAGAAATTAGAAATATCTCTTGGGGCTAAAGAGACCAAAGGATATGGGAGGAAGGTAGGATCAGCATTATTGAATTTGATGATCAGTCATGATTGTAATGAATGGTGGAGCAGGCTCGAAAGGCCAAATGACCTATTCCTGGTTCTATTTTCTATGTTTCTAAGTCATTTGAAATAGTTATTTTAAATCACTTTTTCACTTCCCTATTAAAAACAATATGGGCGGGATTTTACAGCCTCGCTCAGGCAAGACCAGAAATTCCCGCCTGAGGTCTTTGGAGATTTCTGTTGTTGGACTCTCATCCACATCGATTCCATGGTGGGTGAGGTGGTAGAGTTACAGCATATGGCTTTTGCTTCTGAGTAAGTTTGGTAAAGATCTTTGGTGTCCTACTAACATTGCATTAAAAACATTCTTCTGCTGCTCCTTTCATTCTGGCGATTATTTTAACTTTTTTTTAGCAGTTAGTTATTTTCTATGTGTATCTGATTGAAACTCAGCCTCTAAATTCTGACACCGCCATCAGATTTTCTCTTTATCATTTGTGTCCAGATGAAAAGAGTCCTAGTTCTTAAGTGTCACCTCCTAACTGACTTGCTTAGATACTCCTGAGATGCCTTGTCACAGTTAACTACTTGCTATTTTGGTCTAATATTGTGCCCCCTTATTCCCAAATCCATTTCCTATAACACCATTCTTGGATGCTCTAATGTTTATATCTCTGTAGTCCAAAAGACATCAATCTTCACTTTCTGATTCTGAATCAACTTCCTTACTTTAATTTTGATTTGATTTATTATTGTCCCATTTATCAGAATACAGTGAAAAGTATTGCTACCCCATATTCTTTTTAATACTGTATGCTATAGTTTTGTCAAAGCTTACTATGCAGCAACTTATGTACCTCTTGAAAGTCCACATACATAGCATCTGCTGCATTTCCTTTATCACATACAGGGATTCTGTTCTTTGTTATTTAAAGAAAAACTTCAATCCGTATGATACCATCCTATTAAACTACAAACCTAAAGACACAGATTGGCTCCCTAGACAGAGCTTATAATTAAGAATACGTATTGTTAATTGTAATACTGTATGAATGAGGAGAGCCTATGCTATGCTACCTCTGACAGGTGGAAATGAAACAGATGCCAGCGACGTTACCTCTTCCAAATCCCTCAACCTGAAGGAAAGCGATGAAAGAAAAAGTGATAATCTGGAGCCCAGTCCTGTTCACCAGGCTGCAGGAGCACAGGAGCGGGATAGCAAGGAGTCAGGAAGGTAAAGCTTGGCAATGCATCTGAACTATAACTGTTTGTTCTCTTAATGGAGCACAGAGGGACATTAAATTAGGCCCTTCTTTAAACTAAAGTGATGGTCACACCTAGGCAGCTAATGTCCATTGCCAGCAAAGAGCTTTCAGTCTGTGCCAGACTTTGGGTAAAATTTAAAACATCTTCCTGTGTACTGTCAAAAATTTAACAGTCAAGAAAAGTCACGTTATTCAAATTATGGTGTTATGCTCAGTAATGAATGCATTTGTTCATCCTAATGAATTATTGAGAGAGCAGTGGCCCTAAAATTCTGAGCAGGGCCAAAGCAGAGCTCAAGATAGCGGCTGGAAAATGAGGTAGAATTAGGTTGGGTTTGGAAAATGAGATAGAACCACATTGCGATTCGATTCCACCCCACATTTTTTGCTGCTTCCATTTTCTGGTTGGCTATCTGCATGAATCACCTTATGTCGTGAGACAAGTCAGTGGGGGTTCTCCAGCTTTTACCCCTTTTTCCGTTCAAAGAGCACTGCCAACTAAGAGGCTGAGGAAAGATCCATTACCTTGCTGGTATTAAGGTCTTGGCACAGGTAAGGAGATTTTAGGCTTCTTCTGTTTTTGGCCTGAGAATAGACTCAGAATTGTCTTAGGCGGAATGGCTGAGCACTGCTCCAACTATTGTTGGCAAAATAGGATGGGAATCTGAAATTGCTCTTACAAATGCAATGCATTCATTCCAGTTATGCTAATAATCCCTTCTGTTATAAACGTTATACTATCTTTGAGCAATGCCAGGATGGCAATAGTCTTTACATGTGCCACAGGTTTATTTACAAGAGCTGTAAGATATTTCTGCAATCACAGAATATCTACACTCAGCTCAGCTTCTTGGTCTTTATGTCCTGTCTGTTTAATTTAACTCTGAGGAAACATCCAAGCAAGCACATTGAACATGCATCAGTCATCAGACTCACATCATCAAACAAAGATCAATTAAACCATTGAACACACCACCTTCCCAGCAATTTGGATTAGAGTCAGCAACCTTTGCTTTGAGTAGAAATGGGTTCTGTACTGCTGCCCACCAACATTTGCAATCTGTTGCTCCCAGGTTGGAAAACATTCACCACTAGGAGAAGAAAAATCAATGCTGATGGTGGATAGGAAGTGAATGGAACATATTTAAATAGCATTAACATGTGCACACAGAAATTTCTGTCTTGCACTCCCTTGCAGACTTGAGTGGAATTCAGGTCTGGACATTCAGGCACAGTTAATAATTATAATACTCCCCTAATTTGTGAAAGAACCCACCTTGGTTTTACTATACCATTGAGACTATGGATGGGTTGGAGTGTATTGGTCTGTGTGCAATAGTTGCTGTAAATTCAATTGATTTGCTTCCTCTGTTCAACAGTAAACAATGGGAAAACCTTAATCTCTTACAGCAGGGCTTGAATTGACCTCAAGTCTGAGGTAAAAGATCAGGGAACATGGACATTGGGTGCCTGCAGAAAAATTACCCATGTTGTTTGCAGTTTCACATTCAGCAATTCCAATGAGCTCCTGCTAGCCATCTTCCTGATCCACAGGTCATCCAAAATGCTGCTGCTCACAACATTTCCACAGTAGTTTGTTCACCCATAACCCTTGAGCTCACTAGTCTATACCCAGACACAAAACAAAACTCTTATATTGGTTTTCAAATCCTACCATTGTCTCCTCCTCTCCATCTCTATTACCTCCTCTTAGCCACCAGCCTTATGAGGTATCTGCATGCCTCCAATTCAGGCTTCTTTTGCATCCCCAATTTTTCTCATACTATTGGTGACTGTGCCTTCAGCTGTTTAATCCCTAAGCTCTGGAATTCCCTCCCTAAACCTCATGACCTCACTAACCCTTGCTCCTTTAAGCATTCCTTAAAACCAATCTATTTGTCCACATGCCCTGTTATCTTTTTCAGTGATTCAGCAACAAATGTTCTTTAAGTATTGCTCCAATGTAACTTATTGAGATATTTTTACTATGTTACAGGCACCAAATCAATGTAAATCATTGTTGTAAAGTCTACTTTCCTCTGACCATTGCATCCCTTCCCCAGACCATTGGCAGCCTTGATGTTAGCTGCCTTACAGCTCCTGGTATAGAATTCCTTCACTAAAACCATACATCACTCTATTCTCTCTCTTCTAAGACCCTGAATAAACCCAATCTCTTTAAAAAGCATTTGGTCAATTACCCTAATTGCCTTTTCCTGGCACAATTATTCTTCCTAATTACACATCTTTGTCATTCTTTGCTTTTCTACATTTCAATCATGCAGACAAGGCAAGAAGTACAAACTTTGCTTGCATTTCCTTGAATACTGCACAGAAATTTAAAGGTGATCTAATTGAGGTGATTCAATTGAGTAGATAGAGAAACAGGTGTCTTCAATGATCTTTGTCCGACATGCTGAGTGGAGCACACCTCCCCTTGAGACCGCCATCATTACAGAAGCCAGTTCTCAACTCGCACCAATCACTACCATGAAACAGCTGAAGGCACTGAATATAGCAAAGGCAATGTGCTCTGACAAGAGACTGGCATGTACTACCAAAGACTGGTATTCCAGATCTAGCTGCATCCTCAGTGAAACTGTTGTTAAGATACGGCTACCATACTGGTATCTCCCCAACAAGCCGGAAAACTACCCAGATACGTCCTGTCTATGAAAAGCAGAACATTATCAATCTGGCCAATTACCATCCCATTAGTCCACTTGCAAACAGCATGCTGCAAGCTACTATCGACAATGCAATCACCAATGCTTATTTTGAGTTCTGATGTGGGTATGCCGGCGTTGGACTGGCGTAAACACAGTAAAAAGTCTGACAACACCAGGTTTTAGTCCAACCTATTTATTTGATAATATACTCGCAATATATTATCAAATAAATAGGTTGGACTAAAACCTGGTGTTGTCAGACTTTTTACTGTATTTTGAGTTCTGCCAGGGCCACTCATTTTCAAATGTGGACCTTGGGTCCAAACATGGATAAAAGCTCTGACTTCAAGAAGGGAGGTGAGAGTGAGTGCCCTTGACATCAAGGCAGCATTTGACCAAGTGTGGCATCAAGGAGCCAAAGTAAAATTGAAATCAGAGGAAATACCGGGCATTGTTTCAAATCATACCTAGCACAAAGGAAGATGATTGTTGGCTGCCAATCATCTCAGCCCAGCACATCATATGGGAATTCCTCAGAGCTGTGCCCTAGGTAAGGCTGTCTTCAGTTGCTTCATCAATGAACTTCCTTTCATCCAGGTTAAGCAGTGTTTCACTTGCACCTCTTTCAATTTGGTGTATTGCTCCCAATGTGGTCTCCTCTGTATCGAAGAGACCCAAGTGTAGACTGGGTGATTGCTTTGTTGAACACCTTTGGTTTGTGTGCAATCAGGACGCTGACCATCTGGTTGCTTGCCACTTTAACACTCAATCGATCCTGCTCCCACGCCCACATATCTGCCCTTGACCTGCTGCAATGTTCCAGTGAAGCTCAATGCAAACTGGAGGAATAGCATCTCATCTTCGGGCTAGGCACTTTACATCCTTCCAGTCTCAACATCGAATTCAACAACTTCAGATGATTTGCTCTACCACACCTCAACATCTTTGTTTTCATTCTATTTTATTTAATTTTTACTGTTCTCTACCTTTTATTTCTTTATTGGTCTGTCTTCATTTTTCTCCCTTCCCAAATTTCCCCTACTGTATCCCCCTTCCCTTACCTATTCTCCCCCTTTACTAAATTTTACTTCTGTCCTATCCATTCCATCCCCACACCCCACATCCCCCACTCTCCCCACATGCCCCCCCAATACACACACACAAACACACCCCCAACATTTTCATCTGACACAGCTTGCCGTCTCATTTTAGCATTTCTGCCATTTGGCCATTCATACCCTTTATTCTCTCTGTGGTCAGCCATTGGCAGCTTTTCCCCTGGTTTCTATGACTATGACTCATCTTTCATTCCTCACCCTGCAGTATAAATATCGCCCACTTTCTATGCCTTTTAGCTTTGACAAAGGGTCATTTAGACTCAAAACATCAGCTCTTTTCTTTCCTTGCAGATGCTGCCAGACCTGCTGAGATTTTCCAACATTTTCTCTTTTGACTTCCTTCCAACATCAGGTCAAATTACAGGTGTTTGCTTGTTGCTCAGTATTTAGTTCCATTTGCTACCCCTTGTAGAGTAAAGCAGTACAAACCACATACAGCAAGACAGATGACATTCACACTTGAGCTGACAAGTGGTGAATAACATTCATGCCCACAAATGCCAAGTAATGATGATCTCCAACAACCTTTCCCTTTAACATTCAACTGCATTGCCGTTGCTAAATCCTCTACCATGAAAATCTTGGGGTCCATTGACCAGAGATTTTATGGGATAAACCGTATAAATACTGTGGCTACAAAAGCAGGTCAGAGGAATTCTGTGGCAAGTAACTCACCTGCTAACTCCCCAAAGCAAGTTCATCACCTACAAGGCAAGAGTGTGATGGAATACTCTCCACTTGTCTGGATGAACTCCAACAGTACTCAGGAAGCTTGACACCATTCAGGAGAAAACAACGCACTGATTCAGCACCCCATCCGTCACTTTAAACACTTCGGCCTTCCAGAACCAATGCACCGAACCTGTGGTATGCACCATTTTGATCATCAACGTATCTGTTTTGTTTCATTATTTTAAGTAATAACCGTCAGTTGTAACAACCACAGAATTAGGTCTTTAATGAGCTTGTTATACAATCCAGCATGAGAACTCGAATAAATTCTACCACACAACTCCTCTGTTGAGCTCACAATTCAGTATAAGAACTCAAGTACAGCACAATGTGCAATCTAATATGACTACAACATTCAGTAATTCATACAAAACTCTTACACCAATTCTATATTTGATCGCAATATTTCATAAATTTTCTTCAGTTCTCTCCTAAAGGCAGGGGGGTGGGGGGATGATCTTGCCAAAATAATTCTCAGTGCTGACCAAGTGTGGAAACTGGAGAGAATTGCACTCATTCTTTGGGCAAGCTCCAAGATGCTATCTTTTCTGGTTCTCACTAGTTGGGGGAAATGGGCGAAGTCTACTGTCACTAGGAAGCCATCTGAAGACTACTAGAAGGCACTATTGTGCATGTGCCCCGATCTCCAATGCACTGTGGACAAGTGTACACAGTGCACTGGTAGATCACTCACTCCTCACCACTCCCCTCCTCCTCCTGATATTGCATCCTCACCCCTCCAATGACTGCCTCCTCATAATCACTGCTCCTGATTCCCCTCTGCCAATTGCCATCCCCAATGCAGAGTATGCAGCCCCTCCAGAGCTCGCCGCCCCCTTCAGACCCCTTCCCCTTCCCCTTCAAGCGCCTGTTCCCTTAGGTCCTGCCCTTTGGCACTACCCATCCTGGGCGCAAGGCTGATTATACCGGCAGTACAGGGCTGGTAATATTGCGGGAAGCGACAAACTGGGGGTGAGCTCGATTTTTCTCCTCTTGTGCAATCTTACCATCTCACCATGCAGATCAACCAGCATGACAAGCTGATAAGATCACCTCCAGGATCCTTTGCCAAATCACAGAAATAAGCTGTGATTTTTACTCCAGATAGACCATGAATCTATCTCAGCCGGAATGGGGATCGAACCCCTTGCCGTGCTGATCTGATCCACACACCAGCCATTTAGCCAACTGAACTAATCAGTCCCCATTTCATGCATGCTGCCACTGCAACAGAATACATCAAAGGACAAACAAAAATAACATCAAAGTAACAAAATGGAAGCGAGAGATAAGCACTTAGCTCACCTCAACCTCTTTACCATAACTGTATGATCCATTTAAATCTCTTCAGTTACTTTATTATTATAAACACAGTGACCAGACCAACATCTTCCAGACCTTCAAGGCATGGATGAATGATTTTCACACATTCCTTTAGTTGCCAATCCTTGCCCCAGGCCTGTTTCACAATGAATCCCTATTCAACAGGAAGTTGAAATCTATTTTAATTCATCATGTGTTGATACCAAAAGCAACCCAAGACACTGAAACACACAGATAGTGTGAAACACATTACAATACAAAACCCATGACCTCCACTGCATGGAAGGACAGGGGCAGCAGGTACATTGGAACATCACCACCTGCAAGTTTCCCTTCAAGTCAAACACCATTGCGATTTGGGAACATTTTGCCTTTGCATGAGCTATAGTTATTCAAGAAGGTGTTTCACCAAACCCTCCTCGAGGACAATAATGCTCATATCTGATGAACAAGTAAAAAAAGCGATTTACTCTGGTGGGGAAATTCAGGACAAGAGGTCATTGTCTGAAATTTAGAGCCAGACCATTCAGGAGTGAAATCGGAAAACATTTCTTCAGCCAAAGACTAATAGATCTCAAACTCCTACCGCCCCCCCACCTCGAAAAGGATGTGGGTGCTGGAACACTTGAGCTCAACAGATTTTATGGGGTAAGGGTATCAAAGGCAATGGTGAGTAAACAGAGTTAGGTTACAAGTCATGCCATGATCTAATTGAATGGCAGTGCACTCTCGAGGGGCTGAATAGCTTCCTCTTGTTCCCACATTACCATTAAAGGTGCTATATAAATGCAAGTTGTTTTTATTTCTGCCAAAAATTTATTACCATTCTCCTCGCTTTCTTCTTTACAGCTCTGAAGAATTGAAGAGAAAATGTTCAAATAAACAAGAAAACGCCCAATCCCAGGGCATCCTTATAACCATAAGCAGCCCGTCAGAAACACCTGACCAAAGAATTGCTCCTGCTCAGGTCCAGAACAAATCCAAGAGTCAAAATGCAATTGATGAAAGCACGGATGCGGATTGTTAACGGCAGCTGGGAGGTCGTGATGTCAAGGAGTTTGCAGTTATTGTTGAAACACGATAATCTCTCCATGTGACCAGAATGCCTTTAGCCAGGGCTTCGAGTGAAATTCCCGACATGCATGAGCTGGGGTGGTAGCCTCCTGAGAACCTCAGGCTTTGCTCACCCAAACCAGCACAAGGACAGTTGTAAAGCCATTGGAGCAGAAATGCCTTTTTCTCCACTCACTAGCCTCACTTTTCACCTTCACGGAAGTGAATGGGTAGTAAATGAGGAGCTGGCGAATGCAGAAAGGGAATTTTGATTGCTCTGTCTGAAGATAGAACCTTTTCACTTCCTTTGTACCACTAATTGTGATACACTTGACATCACTGCCTCATGTGAGAAAAGTTTTACACATGCATTAAAAAATCTATACAAGGGCCACAGTAGATCTTTTAGTGACAATCTCACAGTTCTTTTTCTGTTTACTATTGCAATGTTATTAATTTCTTCAATTTTACTTACAAGAATTTAGGCAGCAAGCAATAACAATGGCAACTAATAAAGATTCATCCCCCCGGTCATCAAAAGAGCTTACTAAAATATAGGCCTCAGAAAGCCCAAGGCTTAGTCTGGTCCACATTGTTATCCCTTCCACTTGCCTCTTAACTATAATCCAGGATTTGTCAATGTCGAGGTTGTTTTGAATACAAAAGCATTCCTATTTTCTGATATCCGGCTTTATACTGAGATAAGACCTCTCTCTCTTTCTCTCTTCCTTACACATGTAATGCAGCATTTAAAAAAAAAATCCCTTAGTCTCATTCCAGCACTTATTGATTGTAAAGCACTCTGCAGTTGTGTTTGATATAATTCGACTGCAGGAAGACTGTAACAGTCAGTGTATTGTCAGTGAGTAATAATCAATCAGATATTGGACTTCCCCTTTTATCTTGTTCCTACAAAGCTTGACCCTCTGGGTTTCTAATATTGAACCAGAACTGTTTATTCTCTATACATAGCCTCTCATTTAGACAGGAAGGGAGTGCAGTTATGCTGCTGCACTGCTTTTCTCATACCTCAGTTCAATGGAGTTCACCTGTCAGCATGATATACTGCAGCACCAGTGCAAGTCAGTTACAAACTCCTTACAGTAACAACTGTGGTGTCACAATCCAGCTTCCCTGTAATATTTTAAAATCACTTTGAATGAGCACAATTTTATAAAAGATGGAGGATTGAAGCGCCAGCGCTGAAGTAGTAAAGGGAAATTCAGCAGAGATAGATTTCAGGTCCTTCTCCTGTGGACATTGCGTGTGAAGGACTCAGACCAGGGCCTTGATTTATGTGCCTTGCTGGGGCCTGTTATGGAGCTGGGGTAAAAATCGTTCCAAATAAAATAAAAGCAAATTACTGTAGATACTGGAATCTGAAACCACAAGAGAAAATGCTGGAAAATCTCAGCAAGTCTGGCAGCATCTATAAGCAGAGAAAAGAACTGATGTTTCGAGTCCAGATGACCCATTGTCAAAGCTTTGAGATTTTCCAGCATTTTCTCTTTTGGCTAAGATTCGTTCTGCTGGCCAGCATTCCACCCTCTGGCTGTTTTCCCAGGTGGGTAACTTTTCATCTCATTAAGGGCTATTTAAGGCCAATTAAAAGTGGCTGATTGAGACACCCCAGTCGGCCTCCAGGTGCATGCAGGCGTCATTGGCCAGATTATCTACCAAGAGGCGGCCTCCTGGTGGCAGGCTCAGGGACAGCATTCCAGGCCAGCCCAAGGCCTTCCCTGCCTTCCTGCATGCAGGAGCAGTTGCAGATTGCCCTCTAGATTGGTTCTTCTTCTCCACCCTCCACCCCCGTCCCTCTTCCACCACAATGGTGACCAGTCTGCACTAGACATATCTTACTTTAAATTCAAAAAACTTGGAACTCCATTTTGAAGCACCTCTCCCTTACTGCCTTGTCATCACAGTCTACTACTCCTTTTAACCTAGAAGGCCTTTGATTTCCCTGTCAGCTTTGAGAGGCTGCTCACCTCTGTTGGCCATCCTGGGGAAAATCACATTGACTTATTATTTTCCATACAGGTTTGAAATCTACAGACCTATGGGGGTAGGGGTGTAAAATTGGGCACCATGAGAGTAGTGCCATGCCTGTTGCTTGCCACCCCAGTCAACCCTGTAAGTATTTTGCCCAAGAATGGGGTGGTATTGACTGGCCCCTTTCCTTTGTGTTAATGGAGGCCCTTACATGGCCAATTAATGTTCACTTTAATGACCTTTCCCCACCTTTTCTTGGAATGTTTCTGCAGTGTGGGAGGTGCATGACAAGCATTCAGGCCTCATAGTAAAATCTGGTGGCTGGGCTGGGAGAATGTTTGGCTCCTGTTTAGACAACTTCTGCCCATCCAATTCCACACCCCCCCCGCCAACCCAACCAAAGGTTTCCCCCATACTGCGATTCCCCTCACCCTTGACTGGTCAAATCTGGCCTCCCACCCCCCCCCGCCCCCCCAATCTTCCTCGATGGGACCTGCTAGCATGGCCCTGGCAAAACCCCAGACTCACTTTGTTCTGTGTCCCATGGCTCTTCTTTAAGGTACTGCCTTGCACTCCCATTAGCGGCCACTGCCATTTGATAGATCGGCTGCTCTCAAAAGCTGGACTTCCCCTTGGATGGGAGCAGAAGTCCCTCCTCGGGCCAATTAAAGGTCAAATACTAGTTAATTGGTTGCTGGACAAGGCAGCCAAGTACAGGCAGGATTGTGCACAATTTCGCACCTGGATGGGGAAGCTGACCACCACATAAAATTCAGCCCAGTGTCAGCTTTTCACACGCACAAGTCTGACTGTGAGGGAAAATCCTACCCAATGTCAATCATGTCACACAGCATTCTCAGTTGAGAGGAATTACAGGCATCGGCAGACAAAAAGGAAATTTTACGTAGAAATAAGTTTACTTCTTGTACATAGGTGTAAAGACTGGAATGAGACAGTAAATTAAAAATAGTGAATACTGCTGCAATATCAAAATTAAGGCTGTTTTATTCAAATTTCTTATCATAACACTGCTGAATTCACAGATGGCGCAATTAAACCGTTTTCTTGATGGATGGTCTGGTTATATTTTATCACCCCCTGTATAACAACTGGAACCAGAGAATATTCTACATAATGGTATCACAACATTGTGGGGCACATTAAAAAACTACCTGGCTGATTCAGCAGTGTCTGTTGTATAAGACACAAGTTTGGCCTCAGCTGGAGTATTATGTACAGTGCTGGGTGTCGCACTTCAAGAAGAGTGTGAAGGCATTTGAGAGGGTGCAGAAAAAGTTCATGAGAAAGCTTCCAGAGATGAGGAACTTCACTCATGAAGATAGTTTGAAGGAGTTAGAAAAGAAGGCAGACAGGAGATTCGATTGAGGTGTTCAAAATCATCTAGACAGAGTGGTAGGGAGAAACTGTTCTGACCTGTTAAAGGATTGCGAAAGAGAGGACAGAGATTTAAAGTAAATATCAAAAGAAGCAAAAGTGACATGAGGAAATTATTTTTAATGCAGTGAATGGTTACGTTCTGTAATATACTGCCTGAGAATGTGGTGGAGGCAGATTTAATCAAAGCAAGACTGTTATGTAAAAAGAAGGAATGTGGAGGGTTCTAGGGAAAAGGTGGGAAAATGACACTAAGTGAATTACTCATTAGGAGAGTCAGTGTGGACACAATGGACTAGGTGGCCTCCTGCGCTATAACAGTTCTGTGATTCTGTGAGACCCGCAACAGAAGGGCAGTAAGCGGATTTAAGTGTATGTGGTCAACATAAATGTATGGGCACATTACATGACAGTCCAAGCACAGTAATACACTCAGCATTGAGGGAAAATGGAGGGTCACCTCTATTGCCTTGCATTGTGAGATGACATAGTTTGATGTTGTTCATTGATACTGGGCTGGAATTTCAACTTGCTGTTCAGGTATTTAAACTGGAAATGTAGAACATAAGAACATTGGCCGTGGAGAATCAGAGGTCAATTGGCCCTTGGGTCTGCTCCGCCATTTCATAAAACAATGGTTGATCTGATTGTAATCTCAGCTCCAGCTCAATGACCCAACATCTATTGCTCGCTTGGGAAGAGAAAAAGGACTAATGATCTTCTGAGAAAAGAAATTTCTCCTCATCTCCATCTTAAATGGAAGACCCCTTATTTTTAGACAGTGTCCCTCAGTTCTAGGTTTCCCCACCAGGAGAAGTATCCTGTAGCATCCACCCTGTCAAGCCCTCTTAGAATGGTATATATGTTTGAATAAGAGGAGATTCACCCGGATGTTACCTGATTGGAGCATTTGAACTATGAAGAGAGAATGGAATGGGTTGGGTTGTTTTCTTTAGATCAGACAAGAGTGAGGCAAGGCGGGGATGGGTGGGGTGGGGAGAGAACTTGATGGTGTATAAGATTGTGAGGGATATGGAGAGGATGGATAGGATGCAGCTGTTTCCCTTAGTTAAGGGCCATTGACGAGGGGACATAATTTTAGTGAGCGTTTAGAGGGAATTTGAAGAAATGTTTTTTTCACCCAGAGGATGGTGGGAGTCTGGAACCCTCCTGCCTGGGAGGGTAGTACAGGCGGAAAACTCACAATCTTTAAAAAAGTACTTGAATGAATACTTGAAATTTCATAACATTCAAAGTTTCGGGCCAAGTGCCAGAAAATGGGATTAGTGTAGATGCAATGGGCTGAAGGGCCTCTTCTGTACTGCACGACTCCATGAACTTTCATTCAACTCCAATGAGTATAGACCCAACCTGCTCAACCTTTCTTCATCAGATGAACACCTCATCTCAGGAATCAGCTTGGTGAACCCTCTTTGAGTTGCTATCAATGCAAATATGTCTCTCCTTAAGCAATGTGACTCAAACGGCACACATTTCCCTCGGTGTAAAACTGACCAGCTTTCATCTTCGCTGTGTTGAAAATCTATCTGACTGTCTCCTTCAGTGTTTCAGTGCTAAGCTAGCTCATTGTATGTAGCAAGAGGAGGACTGATCAAAGGAAAATTACTTAACCGCTTGTGGGTGGCGTGGTGGCACAGTGCTTTGCACTGTTGCCTCACAGTGCCAGGGACCTGGGATCAATTTCGATCATTGTCTGTGTGGAGTTTGCACATTCTCCCCATGCCTGCGTGGGTTTCCTCTGGGCACTCTGGTCTCCTTCCACAGTCCAAAGATGCGCAGGTTGGGTTGATTGGCCACACTCAATTGACCCTAGTGTTGGGGGATTAGTAGGGTAAATATGTGGGGTTACAGGAATAGGGTCTGGTTAGGATCATGGTTGGTGTAGACTCAATGGGCTGAATGGCCTCCTTCTGCACTGTAGGGATTCTATGAGTAAGAAGCCTCACAACACCAGGTTAAAGTCCAACAGGTTTATTTGGTAGTAAATGCCACTAGCTTTCGGAACACTGTTCCTTCATGAGGTGAGCTTACCTGACAAAGGAACAGTGTTCCAAAAGCTAGTGGCTTTTGCTACCAAATAAACCTGTTGGACTTTAACCTGGTGTTGTGACACTTCTTACTGTGTTTACTCCAGTCCAACACTGGCATCTCCACATCGGGACTCTATGATCCAAATTTGTTTTCAACATGGAAATGTTACTGTTCCAGTCATTTTTATCAACAAGCAGAGTTAGGAAATTTTCCAACATTTTCCAAATCATTGGAAGAGTTTAATGCTGCAAGAAAAATATCAGAGATTTTGCAGAATCATGGAAATGCTAATGTTAGTTCTGTGATGGAAACTCAAGTAGGAAACCAATGGCTGAATTGTCAAATCAGTTTCCTTTGGGATCATGTTCAATGTTAGGAGGTCAGTGCACATGCCAGCCCATTAATAGATCACACACATTTGCTAAACAACTGATAACATTTTCTATGTTTTTCCAGCTTAAGTTCCAGGGTCATATGGCTGCCCTGGATTCAAAGGTCAGACTGGCCACCATTGTAGGATTCTTGAGGTAACTATGTGCTTCCCCAGTCCATGTTTACATGCCCATTGATTTTTCTTCCCCACCCCCACATATCTCATAGGGAATGCCCCCTCAGGACAGCAGAGTCCATCAACACATGGGAAATTGTAGGTATCCATCCATCCATTATATTTAATCACTAACCTGGCACCTGAAGGAGAGGATATTCTTTGGAAATCTGATTAAACAGAATTTTTTTCCTGGAGTGCCTTTTTGAAAAAGATGATTCTTCCTGGGCTATTGTGCACTAATCTCCTAGCTGGGCAGTACTGTACTGGAATAAAATAACTATTTGTTGTTTTCTAGGAGTCTATACTTGACTACATAAGGGAACAATGTTGTCTTCTCCTCAGCCTCCTCGATTGTCACCTTGATTCATATGCCTAAGCAAGCCATGTTACATTTGAAGGCGTGTTCCTGTCTTTGGATCATATTGAAGCAGCTAGGTTGGGGGAGGATTCAAATAGGCTCTCTTTAACTGTTGGGGACAAGACCATGTTCTGTCCCCAGCAGCGAGGATGAGCAACCCCCTCCATCTCCCCCCTGCCACTACCCCATTGTGCTCCTGTGATAATGGGAATAGCACAGGATGATTCTTCCTTTGCTGGGAGGAAGTGGTGGATAGTATAGAGAATAGCTATAATCTGCAAAGCATTATCAGTGGGTTGGTGGAATGGGTAGTAGATTTTAACATAGAGAAGCGTGAAGTAATGCATTTAGGGAGATCAAACAGCTATAAGGAACATACAATAAATGGGAATATATTAAGATGGATAGATGAATTGAGAGATCTTGGCATACAAGTACACAGGCCCCTAATGGCAGCAGATCAAGTAGACAAGGTTGTAAAGAAGGCATATGGAATGCTCTCCTCCATTGGCAGAAGTATAGAATATAAAAATAAGGATTTAATTAATGTTGGAATTGTATAAAACACTGCTGAGGCCACAACTGGAATATTGTGTGCATTTCTGGTCACCGTATTATGGGAAGGGCATAATTGCTCTGGAGAGAGTGCAGAGAAGGTTTACAAGAGTGTTATCAGGACTAGAAAAGTGTAGCTATGAGGAGAGATTGGAGCTTGGGCTTATTTTCTTTGGAACAAAGAAGACTGAGGGATGACTTGATGGACGTATACAAAATTGTGAGTGATAGAGATAGAGTGGACAGGGTTAAATTGTTTCTCTTGGTGAAGAATTCTAGAACCGTGGACATCGATTCAAAATAAGTGGCAGTAGGTGTGTGAAGGAGACATGAGGAAGAACCTTTATATGCAGAGAGTGGTGGGTATCTGGAATTTTCTGCTGGAGTTGGTGGTGGAGGCAGAGACGCCCTAAATTCTTTTAAAAAGTACCTGGATCTGCACCTTAAGTGTTGTATGCTACAGGACTATAGGCCTACTGCAGGAAAGGTGGGATTAGAAAGGGCACCTGGTGTCCTTAGGCTGACATGAACAAGATGAGCTGAAAGGTCTCCTTCTGTGCTGTAATGTTTCTATGGTTTCTATGGAAGTACTTGTCCTCAATCTGTGCTTCACCATCTGGCACTGTTAAAATAAGAAATTCACAAGTGTGGGTACAAACCTGCAGATACAGCGTGATGTTGCTGTGAAGATTACTCCAATGTGTTGTACGCACAGGGTGCTCTTGCATTTGGGAAGGCTCCAAGTCTTATTGGTTGAGAAACTGTCACTCATAAAATCTTGTATGTAAATCTACCTTTCACTCTCTCACACAGGTGCTATTATTCTGGTTACTCTTTCAGCACAAAGCATGATGTTGATTTGATTGAAAGTTTAATGCTGGTTTTCAACAAAGATTGATGAATAAAGGAGTAAAGGAAACTATGGTTATCTCTCATCCTTTTTTCACCCTTCAGTAGGTTGTTAATGACTAAACAAATTGTATTAATTGATGAAAAAAACTTTTCTTTTAGCATGCTTCCACCAAGTATTTTATGGTGTTGCTTTGGTGGTAATTTATAGTGTGCTATAATCTCTGTGAAATCGATAACATTTAAAAAGACATTGAAATTTCCAGCTGAATAGCTGAAAGGATGACTCATCAAGATTTCACATAATAAATGTTTCCTTTTCACTTATCACACATCACACTCGCCTCAGAACTACAGTTCTTATAGAAAACAGTTCTAGTTGTTTCCGGCTTCCAATTTGTTATCTTTCACTTTCCTAGTCAGTTAACTTCTAATCCCAGAATTGGCTTCCACTGTTAGAGTTATAGTGTTGATTCCTTGCCTTAGCTGCAAACTAGGCAAATCTTGCAGTCTCCTTTAAATCTTCACAAACCTGGACTTCAATCTGAGCATGAGTACCCAACCACATTGGTGAACACTAGAGACAGCATTTCCTCTGCTTCAGGTGCAGGACGGCCTGCTTCTATCTCCTTCTCTCTACCGTTTGGTTGGCTGCCAGATCACACAAGACAAATCCACAAATTTTTGAGATGTTAATGGATTTATAAGCAAACATGTAACTCAGGTTCAAAAATGGCTTCCCCTATCCTCTCCCCCTGGCAATGGGAAACACATTGGGTGCGATTTTCCACTCACATTTCCCTAAAACCAGAAAATCCTGCCTGAGGTCAATGGGCCTTTGCGTGGTCCCTCCCCCTTTTCCCCCCACCTCCACTACGATTCCCGTGATAAGTGGAACAGGAAAATTCTGATAATTAGCTATTAATTATCTAATTAGAAATACATATTACTATCACTGACATCCATTCCCTTTTATCTAAGAAATATATAGATTACGGCACTATGATCCAATATCTATAATGACTTCTTGAGACTTTGGGAAACTCAGGTTCTACTCATTGGAAACTCAAGAACTGTTGTTATTTTCTCCAAACATACATATCTTCCACTTCCTTCTCAGTAAAACAATATGTCTTCTTTTGATTGCTATCCATTAAACAACCCTACTGCTAAGCAGATTCCAGAACTGACCACCTCACCCTTTATTTACCCTAAACTTGAAGATACAAATCACATAATTCTGTAAGTGGCAGGAATATTATGCTATAGAAACAGGGGTAGGCCATTCATTCCCTCAGTCCATATCTAACATTCAGTCAGATCATTATTGATCAGTGCCTCAATCCATTTACTTACCTTTGTTCCATATCCCTCGAACCAGTGACCAAAACAAAAATCTAACCACCTAAGTCTTGAGAATTCCAATTGTCCTATAATCCATAGTCTTTTGGAGAGAATGGATCTTGGGTTTCTACCATCCTTTGTATAAGAAAGTGCTTCCAAGTTTAGCTCTTGAATGTCCTAACCATAATTTTAGGATCATGTCCCATTTCCTTTGATTTCCCCACCAGAGCAAATAGTTCATCTGTATTGACTCTATCAATAGGCTTCAATATTTTAAAAGCCTTAATCAGATCACCTCTCAATCATCCATACCAAAATGAATAGAACCCAAGTTTATGCAATCCATCCTCACAATCTAACCCTCCAAGACTTGTTACTATGTAACATACTCTATTAATTTGCTGCTAAGTGCAATTATTTTTAAACTACTCCGTCCCTTTAAGTCAACAAAGATGAAATGCGTTTGCAGGTCAGATTGCAGATTAAAAGAAGAATAACTGAAAAGTGCCACATGAATAAAGTATTGTAATTATTTTGGTACCAGATGGTAACATAATAATACTTGCAGGCAAAAAGAGGCCTTAGGTCTGACTAGCTCACCTATCCACAGTATTTTCTGGGTGCATGCCTAAAACCCTGAAACCGATTTGTGGATGAGAACTTGTCCAGTTCCTAAATGAAATGGTGGCATTATGTTAAAGTCACAGGACTAGCAATCCAGATGCCAATGGTAATACTCCAGAGGAGTGGGTTTTCCACCAGGCAGCTGGAAGAATTTAAATGTAATTAATAAAAACCTGAAATTGAGAGCTAATCTCAATAATGATGGCCATGGAATGATCATTGTTGCAAAAATCCATCTGGTTCCCCTTAGAGGAAGAACTCATAGAATTCCTACAGTGCCAAAGGAGGTCATTTAGCCCATTGAGTCCGCATTGACCACAATCCAACTCAGGCCCCATTCCTGTAACCCCACACATTTACCTTGCCAATCCCTGACATTAGGGTCAATTTGGCATGGCCAATCAACCTGACCTGCACATCTTTGGACTGTGGGAAGAAACCAGAACACCCAGAGAAAACCCATGCAGACACAGGGAGAATGTGCAAACTCCACACAGACAGTCACCTGAGGCCAGAATTAAAGTTGGGACCCTGGCACTGTGAGGTAGAAATGCTAACAACTGTGCCACCGACCAAGGTTTTGGAGTTGTAGTTAATGGCTTTATTATCAGTGTTAATAGGAATAGCAGAGGACGGTTTCGATCCATGGGCCCAGCACGCTTCTGCTGTGCCACTCTACTACACCTGCAACCCTTGCCGGGTCTGGTCTACATGTGACTCCAGATCCACAGCAATGTACTTGACTCTCAACTGTCCTCTGAAATGGCCCAACAAACCATTCAGTTCAAAGCCAATTAGGGATGAGCAACAAATACTGGCTTTGCCAGTGACACCCATATCCTATGAAAGAATCAATTAAATCCATTAAAGTTGCTTGACCCACCACATGTGTCAGTAATCTGTTCCATATCCTTTTAGTAAAAACATCCCTCCCTGTGTTTCCATATATTTTTTGCTGTATGTTTATTATGTATGTAAGACCCCTAATGCCTAAATTCTGTACATGGCAGACAAGTTTACCTAGATCTAATATGTATTTGCATAATTGTAAATTCCTGACATATCTTCTGTCAAGAGAGAAAAGACCCAGGATAGTTAATCTTTCCTCTTGCACCATTCCCTTAAATTTTGGGATTAACTCTGTCTTTTTTCTCTGTACTCCCTTTCCAGGAAAAGGGGCCCAAGAGCTGTATGCATTACTCAGATGTGGTGACCACTTCAGGGTCAAATATAGTTTTAAAATCATTTCTGGAGTTATACGTCAAAACTTTTTGTATGCATTCCAACATCCTTTTTTTGTCTTTTTAACAGCTTGACACTCACTGGAATGCCTGCATAAAAATGTTTCCCTATAAGTGCTCTTGAGTTTCATTGGATTACCTTATAGCTGGTTCATGGGTTGTTGTTGCTTCACGAGTACAAATGCCTGCCCTGTTTTCATTCATGTTCTTATGAAAGACCTGCACAGACACATTGCCATCAGAATCTGTTCTGATTCTGGTGGGATCTTTCAGCTGCGCTCACCCCAAGACCAGAAATGTCACAGACTTTTGCACTGGGCGTGTCCTGCCCACTATGATTCCTTTCACGGGCAGGATGGGAAAATTCCGCCCTGTATGTAACAGTGTTGCATTATTTTTTCCTATGGATCTTCTCAGCATTACAACTGATAAAGAAAAACAGAAAATGTTGGTAATGCCCCTTAGAACTCTGGAAAAATCGATACCCAAAATACCTACTCTTACTGTCCAGGGGCAAGTTGGAATGCCAAAGAACTTTACTCTCAGGTTGGCTGCAGCAGCAGCATAAGGGAGACTCATTGTGAAATCTTATATGTTTGTACACCGAGACAAATATCAACTGCTGCTGGAAGGTCATCAACTCGGTGAAGGACGCACTTTGGTCCGCCCGAAACTTGCTGATCTTCCAGCTGAAAGAACTGTCCTCGACCGAGTGTTGCAGACTGGCACATTCCAAGGTCCAGGACTACGTGCTGAGGGACGCGCTGAAGCTTGGGGCAGCCGCCGCAAAGGCACAATGGGGAAAGGCCACACTGTAAGGCCTTTTAACAGAGGCAGACCGAGGGCCCAGGAACTGCAGAATACCCTCGACCTGCGTAACTGTGTGCCAATCTGAGCACTAACGGCACACAGTAATCTTTTGAGGCGTGTATATAGTTTTTAAGTATTGAAATGTAATCATTGTAATTAGTACAAATATGTAAATATTGAGACATAGACATAGTTTTTTAAGTACTGAAATGTAGTCACTGTAGTTTGGACAGATCTGCAAAAATGTTTTGATTCCGCATTGTTTTGCTACTCGAAGCCCTGTACATTGTAATAGATTACTTGAGATTTTTATGAATAAAGTATATTTTTGGAAAAAAAATATGTTTGTACATGAGATGGGAGCGTCACTGGCGAGGCCATCATTATTGCTCATCCCTTAAAAAGCTGCTGCGGAGCCACCTTCTTGAAAAGCTGCAGTCCATGTGGTGTGCGTTTGTTTTCATAATCTAAAGGACTACCTCATAAAACACCCAAAAGTTCATATTTTAAGTCTCCATGAGTGAATTTTTAAAAATGAATAGATACAATCTAAAGGGATTACTAAGCTAAAAGAAAATGCTCAGCAAACCAGTCAGTGTTTGTGGGGAGAACAACACAGTTAGTGGTAATGACTGGTGATAGTTAGTGGCTGTTAGTGGTAGAGGTAGCTAGGGGTAATGGTAGCAGCACGGTGATACTGACGCCTCACACACCAGGGATCTGGTTTTAATTCCAATCTTGGGTGAATGTCTGTTTGGAGTTTGCACATTTTCCCTGTGTCTGTGCGGGTTTCCTCTGGGTGTTCCAGTTTCCTCCCAAAGTCCAAAGATGTGCAGGTTAGGTGGATCAGCGATGGTAAATTGCCCCTTAGTGTCCAAAGATGTGTAGGTTAGGTGGATTTGCTATGGTAAATGTGCAGTGCTATGGGGATAGGGTGTGAGAAGTGGGGGAAGGTGGAGGGAGCGGGAGATGGGCTTGGATGGGATGCTTTTTCAAAGAGTTGATGCAGATCTGATGGATTGGATGGCTTCTTTCTGCATTTATAGGGATTCTATGGTTCTATGAAAAGCAAAATACCGTCGATGCTGGAAATCTGAAACTGTGTGCAGTTTTGGGCGCCGCACCTGCGCAAAGATATTTTGGCCTTGGAGGGAGTGCAGAGGAGGTTTACTAGGCTGATACCGGAGTTGAAGGGGTTGAACTATGAGGAGAGGCTGAATAAACTAGGCTTGTACTCGTTGGAGTTTAGAAGAATGAGGGGAGATCTCATTGAGACGTATAAGATGATGAATGGGATGGATAGGATAGAGGTGGAGAGACTCTTCCCACTGAAAAAAGACAGTAGGACTAGGGGGCACAGCCTCAAGATAAAGGGGGGGCGTTTTAGAACGGAGTTGAGGAGGAACTTCTTCACTCAAAGGGTGGTGAATCTCTGGAATTCTCTACCCATTGAAGTGGTGGAGGCTGCCTCGCTAAATATTTTCAAGAAGCGGGTTGATGGGTTTTTGATAAGAGAGGGGATTAAGGGTTATGGGGAGAGGGCCGGAAAGTGGAACTGAGCCACGACAGATCAGCCATGATCTTATTGAATGGCGGGGCAGGCTCGAAGGGCCAGATGGCCTACTCCTGCTCCTATTTCTTATGTTCTTATGTTATGTAAAGGCAGAAAATACTGGGAAAACTCAGCAGGCCTGGCAGCATCTGTGGAGCAAAAAAACAGAGTTAATGTTTTGAGTCTGTATGACTCTTCTTCGGAGCACAATTATTGTGGCCTGGATTTTGCACAGTAACAGAGCTTGCCACTGACCTGAAGGAAAGTTGTGAAAAATTTTATGAATTCCTCCTTTTCAGATGTCAGTTTTTACTTGGCTTCAAACTAAAGGGATCACCATCGCCCAGCAACAGTGATGTCATCAAGCAAGGTTAGCAGTAATCATATTAAAGAATTCTTTAAGCCTCCAAAAGCAGATTGTAACATGCACTGATAACCATTCACTCTTAATTACATTGTACAGATAGGTAAATAAATGATTGGATCATACATGTGGGATTAAGGTTGAAGCTGAAATGTCATTTTAAAAAATTGTTCTAAAACTGTGGTTATGTTTACCTTCATGGAGAAGTTATAAAGATTGTTTTCCAGCTCCAGAGAGATTTTTCAGCAGTAATTACGAACTTAATTCACTATTAAAAAACCCACTTACTTCATTCAATAGTTTATAAAGGCACTTACAGCAACCAACTCTGTAACAGGGAAATCTCTCATCAATTCAATAATTTCTATTTGATTTCTGATGGGGGAGGGGTTTCAACAGCACACCTCATGGACCAACATGGAATCACTGACAGCAACCTCTGGATTTCCACGTTTAACCTCGCATGTATGGATTCCAGATGTTGCTGAGGAGCAACCATAGTGAACCCTGACACTTCCACTAGCATTACTGTCACAAAATCTGGGTTATAAACAGAAAATGCTAGAAAAACTCAGCAGGTCTAGCAGCATGAGTGGAGGGGAAGACAAGAGTTAGGAGGCAAGACTTTATGGCCTCATTCGTCCTGAAACCATAAAATCCCATCTGAAGTCAATGGACGTTCCCATTGTTCACTCCTTGAGCGCTCTGATTCCCGTAGCGGATGGAGCAGTAAAATTCCAGCCAACATTTTGAGTCTCTGTGACTTCTTCAGGGTCACCCAGAGCTCTTCCTCAGAACACTGAAGCACAACTGTTAGACACAAAATGAGGTGATAAAGAGTAGCGCCCTGAAAGTTCAGGATTCCAAATAAACCTTTTGGGACTTTAACCTGGTGTTATGAGACTTCTTCCCATGCCCACCCCAGTCCAATGCCAGCATCAACACTTCAAAGGTTTAAAACATTCATTCTAATTTCTCTCTCCACAGATGCTGCCACACCCATTTTTTCTAGCATTTTCTGTTTTTGTTTCAGACACCAGCAGCATTTTGCTTTTATTTTAATGCAAAGCCTTGAGCATCCGTTTCAGGTTGATAATTTGGCAACTTGAGGATTTTCACAATAACTTCATTGCAGTGTTAATGTAATCCTATTTGTGGCACTAATAAATACTTAAAACTTTAATTGACCATTTACAAATATAGGTTGGCAAAAACTGCTCCACAATGCCACTTAATGAGAAAGTGTATAAGTGGAGACAGATCTTTCTGACTGAAAAATGAAACAAAAAACTGAGTGCTTTAAATGGGTAGAATATAATGGAAGCATTTGCTTTGTGGCAACCCTTTTTAATGCTCGGATTTGCACTAATACTACCCACCTAACTGGTCAAATTGGAATTGATATGATCAGAAACCACTATTCGTCATATCAAAATCGTTCATACAATGGCCTGCAGAAGTGCAGATCAGCAGGCAGGTGGATAGAAGGTGTGAACTCGAGCAGAAAGAGGTCAGAGCTAGAAGGTCAGCTGGCACCAGAGTGGAAGAACCTGTCTGCTGTAGAGTAAAACTCAGCAGCAGGCCAGATACTAGAACCAACTAAGAATAGAGTCTCTGTACAGAATGCTGGAAGTTACTAAAAGGTAGAGAAGCAGTAGAAAAATAGACTGAGAAATTGTGTACCCTGTTTAAGAGCAGTTTCAATTGGGATTGGCACTCATGTGGAACCATGCAGGGAGAGTATATGGCGTTAACTCAGCAGGGTGTGTAACAAATATAGGAGTACTGAAAACATAAAACATAAAATATTGTTTTATACATTATGGCTAAGTATGTTATTCTTCCACGGGTTTGCCAGCAACCAAAATGCTACTGAAAAAAAACAGCTGGGTGAACAATGAAAAACTATTCCAGGTTGTGGAGTGGGTGACTTTGTTTCCTGGGAAATTTTGAGCTTACATATTCCTACTAAGGAACGTGAGGATATTCCTGCTTCTGAGGGGCCGAATGGCCTCCCCATATGCTATGCCAATTCTGTAATTATTTGATAGTGCACACTTCGACCTCCCAATTTGGATTTAGGAGGTAATGCATTTTTTAAAAAAAGCTGACTTAGGAGTGAGAAACGGCAAAACGAGTCTTTTAAAAAAACTCAATTTAGAAACTCTTAGTCTAAGTCTGCGATGAGTCTGAGTTGGTGGGACTGTATTTCATCTCCTGGGGTTCACATTCTGCAGCAAAGTCTTTTGTATTTCATGGATAGAATCAAGGGATCGCATTAGACTTCATAAAGGTCTATAACCCACGCCTAAACGTACAGAAGAACATTGCACAGGTCAGACATGCTGCATTTTAAATTCCAGGTCTACACTGACGACGACTCCTATCGCGCTTTGCTGAGCTTCACCGCCCGCTCTTAACCAGGGGGAAATGATACTTCCACTGACTGACAGGCAGGATGGACCAATCAGAATGGTGCTGCGGCCTCCTCCCAACTCCGATTGGTTTACAATCAGCTCTCCCCACCCTTTCGCAGAATCACAACTACTATTGGCTCAGTTCGCTGTCAATCATCAGGAACACTACTCGGCCCAAGCGAGGGAAACCAATCATGTTACAAAAAGAGCAGCGGAAATAGGACACATGTGGTGGGGAATTAGCTCAAATGGTAGAGCGCTCGCTTAGCATGCGAGAGGTAGCGGGATCGATGCCCGCATTCTCCAAGTATTCTTTTTGTGTCAGTAAACGTAAAATTAATGTAACTGCCTGTCATTGAGAGTCTTCAATTTTTTAAAACATTATATCATTTGTTTATACTTGTTATTCCATTTAACATTTCTAAATCAGCAAAGATTCACAAGACTGGTTCCAGAAATGAGAAACTTCAGTTGTGAGTCAGTCCAAAGGCGTGCAGGTTAAGTGCATTGGTCAGGTTAAATTGTCCTGAAATGTGTAGGTTAGATGGATTAGCCATTGTAAGTGTGTGGGAGTTAAAGGGCTAGGATGTGGTAACGGGCCTGTGTAAGATACTCCATCAGGTGCAGATTCGATAAGCCAAATGGCCTCCTTCTGCACTGTAGGGATTCTGAAGCTGGAATTTTAATGCCCCACCCACTGCAAGGAATCAGAGTGGGCTGGGGCGCCAACAATGGAAAGGTCCGTTGACCTCAGGTGGGATTTTACGGTTTCGGGAGAAGTGAGGACAAAAAATCCCAGCCTATGATCCTACAAAGATAGATTGGCAGAGTTAGGACTGTTTTATTTGGAGAAAGGAAGAAGGGTGATTTGATAGGAATATTCATAATCATGAAGGATCTGGACAGATAGGCAGAATCTATTCCCACTCATGAAAAGATCAAAAACAGGACAGCACAGATTTAAAGCATTTATCAAAAGAAGCAGGAGCAATACGGGGAAAAACATTCTCATGCAACAAGTGGTTAGGGTCCAGTGAAGGCACATTCAGTCTATACATTCTAACAGGAATTCAACTGTTATTTGCAAAGGAAGAATGTCCAGGATTAGGGAAGAAGGTGGGAGAATGGTACAAAGGAAAATGCTCCATGTCCCATCGGGAGTGCAGCTAAAGGGCTTTTTTGGAGCCTAACACTAATGTAAAGAGCAGTGCAATACTGGATATTCTAAGCATTATTTTGTGGAAGTTTGTAAGATTCTTTTAGGCTATAATTTTGCACACATGTAATCAGCATGATAACTCCTGCCTGTAGATGTGTCAGTTATCCTCCATAAATGTTGTTCTTGCCTACCCATTCTCATTATCTATATGATTGTAATGCACAATATTGGAAAATGAAAATATTCTGATCACCAACTTCCAAAAAGCTGGCATCTCAAGAACACTCTGATGTGCAGAGACATAAGAACATAAGAAATAGGAGCAGGAGTAGGCCATATAGCCCTTCGAGCCTGCCCCGCCATTCAATAAGATCATGGCTGATCTGTCGTGGCTCAGTTCCACATTCCCGCCCTCTCCCCATAACCCTTAATCCCCTCTCTTATCAAAAACCCATCAACCCGCGTCTTAAAAATATTTAGCGAGGTAGCCTCCACCACTTCAACGGGCAGAGAATTCCAGAGATTCACCACCCTTTGAGTGAAGAAGTTCCTCCTCAACTCCGTTCTAAACCTCCCCCCCTTTATCTTGAGGCTGTGCCCCCTAGTCCTATTATCCTTTCTGAGTGGGAAGAGTCTCTCCACCTCTATCCTATCCATCCCATTCATCATCTTATACGTCTCAATGAGATCTCCCCTCATTCTTCTAAACTCTAACGAGTACAAGCCTAGTTTATTCAGCCTCTCCTCGTAGCTCAACCCCCTCAACTCCGGCATCAGCCTAGTAAACCTCCTCTGCACTCCCTCCAAGGCCAAAATATCCTTGCGTAAGTACGGCGCCCAAAACTGCACACAGTACTCCAGCTGCGACCTCACCAATGCCCTATACAGCCGCAGCAAGACCTCCCTACTTTTATATTCAATCCCCCTCGCTATGAAGGCCAGCATCCCATTAGCCTTCCTGACCACCTGCTGCACCTGCAAGCTGGGTTTTTGCGACTCATGCACAAGGACCCCGAGGTCCCTCTGCACCGTCGCCTGCTGCAGTTTTTCGCCACGTAAGTAATAATCCTTCCTACCATTATTCCTACCAAGGTGGACCACCTTGCACTTGCCAACGTTAAATTCCATTTGCCAGTTCCTGGCCCATTCGCCCAGCCTATCTAGATCCTTCTGCAGACCCTCCACACCCTCTGCACAATTTGCCATTCCACCAATCTTGGTGTCATCAGCAAATTTCGACACCATACACTCGGTTCCCTCCTCCAGATCATCTATATAAATGGTAAATAGCTGAGGCCCCAGCACCGACATGTGCAGGCAAGTTTGTGATGTTGCAATAGTGATGCCATTCCTTTATTATGCTGCAGCAAAACAAAGCAGAGAAAGCTTGCAGAGGCAAATTCAATCCAATGGTACAAAACTGATGGTGCATTTCCAGATGAATCACGGATTCCATCACTGACATCGTCCTTCCCCCTGCAGCCCACCTCCCACCCTCCCACACACACATCTTAATCTCCCCTGGAAATATTTCGATGTTTCTATTTAAAAAATAGACACTTTGGTTAGATTTAAGTTTTTTTTTCTAATTCACATTTAACAGATTTTTTTGAGTGATAAAATTACAAAACATATAACATCCCCAGTTCCAGACAATTCATAAGCTGTGCAACCTCTTCAAACACCATGAACCTATTTCATATGGAGAGGTCACACGACACCAGGTGTCTGCCAAAAACCTGTTGACTGTTTTTTTTCAATAAACCAGTCCAACAGGTTTATTTGAAATCTCAAGCGTTTGGAGAGCTGCTCCTTTGTCAGGTGGAGTGAGGTGCGCAGGCACATAATAGAAGCATAGAAACCCTACAGTACAGAAAGAAGCCATTTGGCCCATCGAGTCTGCACTGAGCACAATCTCATCCAGGCCCTACCCCTTATCCCTATATATTTTACCCACTAATCCTTCTAACCGACACATGTCAGGACACTAAGGGGCAATTTTAGCATATATAGGCAGAGTGATGACAGCCTGACACTAGTGTATTTTTTTCCCCATCCAAGCTCCTTAGTTTAATGTATGATATTTCAACTTCATTGTATCTTGTGCTGACACTTAATCATAGAGTTTCGCAGCACAGGAAGAGGTCCTTCAGCTTTGTGTGTGCCCGCCATCAACCACCTATCTATGCTAATCTCATTTTCCATCAATTGTCCATAGTCTTATATGCTCTGTTGTTTTAAGTCATCTAAATGCTTCCGAAATGTTGTGAGGGTTCCTGCTTCTACCATTCTTTTCAGGCAGAGAGTTCCCGATGCCCACTACCCTCTGGCGAAAAAGCTTTGCCTCAAATCCCCTCTAAATCTCCTGCTTGTTACCTTAAATCTATGTCCACTGGTTATTGACCCCTTTGCTGAGGGGAAAAGTTTCTTCCTTTCTACCTTGGTTACATAGCATTTATTATATAGAATTATATCTAATTTTGTGCACCGTAAAGCAGTCTCCACACAACCTTCTCTGCTCTAAGGAAAACAACCCCAGCCTATCAAGCACTTTTCATAGCTGAAATGCTCTAGCCCAGGCAACGTCCTGGGGAATTTCCTCCTCGCACTTTCTATTGCAAACACACCCTTCCCATAGTGTGGTGACCGGAACTGCACACAATACTCCAGCTGAGCTTTCTCTGCTTTGTTTTGGCTTAGTGGCAGGAGGCAGAGGGTGATGGTTGAAAGTTGTTTTTGTGACTAGAAGTCTGTGTCCAGTGGTATACCACAGCGATTGGTGCTGGATCCCTTGCTGTGCAGATCAGTGGTAAATGGAATTTAACCCTGAAATTTGTGAGGTGATGCATTTTGGAGGACTGACAATTTATCAAATTGCACTGGATCCCATGGGCTTCTTGATCAGTCTCCCATGTGGGATCTTGTCAAAAGCCTTACTAAAATCCATGAAGATGATATCAACTGCACTGCCCCTCCTACACTGCATTCTTCCCAGTTCATACCCAGACTTGCCTTCCTTATCTTAATTAATACTGAACCAGCCCAATCTCTGTCTTTGTTCATGCGTGAACTCTTATTTCTGAAAGGCTAATTCCAGTCCCAGCCAGTCCTCATCCTGTTAAAGCACCACTCCCAACTTGTGTATCCTCTCCTCTCCCTTCCTTCCCTCCTTTGATTCTGCCTTCTTTTGTCCTTGCCTATCTTTGTAATCTCTTCCAGCCCCACAAAACTCCGAGATATCAATGCTTCTCTAATCCTGGCCTCATGAAGGGATAAAGAAAAAAAAACCAAGCAAAGATGGAAACAGAATTTACGATCTGAAATAATTGGACTCAATATTTAACTCAGAAGGCTACCAAGCGCTAAGGTGAAAGACGAGCTGCTGTTCCTCACCTTTAAACTTCATGGACAGAAAGGTCAGAGTAGGAGCAATGTGGAGAATTAAATGACAAGCAACAGGAAACTCAGCTCTGACATCTATGTCAAACTATTATTTATTGACTACAGCCCAGCATTTAACACTACTATTCCTACGAAATATCGCCAAACTCCGTGGCCGGGCCTTGGCTCCTCCCTCTGCGATTGGATCCTGAACTTCTTAATCCACAGACCACAATCAGTAAGGAAAGGCAACAACACCTCCTCCACTATCATCCTCAACACCAGTGCCTCACAAGGCTGTGTTCTCAGCCCCCTATTATGTTCCTTATACACGTTTGACTGTGTGGCCGAATTCCCATCCAATCTGATTTTCAAGTTTGACGATGACATCACCGTAGTGGATTGGAACTCAAACAATGACGAGACAGAGTACAGGAATGAAATAGGGAATCTGGTGAACTGATGCAGCAACAATAATCTCTTCCTCAACGTCAAAAAAAAGGAGATTTGATCGAACAGACGCAGCACGGATTCGTTAAGGGGAAGTCGTGTTTGACGAATTTATTGGATTTCTATGAGGATGTGTCTAGTGAGGTAGACAGAGGGGAACCGGTGGATGTGGTGTTTTTAGATTTCCAAAAGGCATTTGATAAGGTGCCTCACAAGAGGTTGCTACAGGTTAGGGTGCACGGAGTTGGGGGTAAGGTGATAGCATGGATAGAGGATTGGCTGTCTAATAGGAAGCAGAGAGTTGGTATCAATGGGTGCTATTCTGGTTGGCAGTTGGTGACTAGTGGAGTGCCGCAGGGATCGGTGCTGGGGACTCAACTTTTTACCATTTATATAGATGATCTGGAGAAGGGGGTTGAGTGTAGGGTGATGAAATTTGCTGATGACACGAAGATGAGTGGAAAAGCAAATTGCGTAGAGGGTGTGGAAAGTCTGCAAAGAGATCTGGATAGGCTGAGTGAGTGGGTGAGGACTTGGCAGATGGAGTATAATGCTACTAAGTGTGAGGTTATCCACTTTGGTAGAAATAATAGTAGGAGGTATTATTATTTAAAAGGCGAAAAGCTGCAGCATGCTACGGTGCAGAGGGACCTGGGGGTCCTTGTGCACGAGTCACAAAAACCCAGTCTGCAGGTGCAGCAGGTGATCAAGAAGGGGGATAGAATATAAAAGTAGGGAGGTCTTGCTGCAACTGTACAGGGTACTGGTGAGGCTGCAGCTGGAGTGCTGTGTGCAGCTTTGGTTGCTGCACTTGCGGAAGGATATATTGGCCTTGGAGGGAGTGCAGAGAAGGTTCACTGGGCTGATACCGGAGATGAGGGGGCTAGCCTATGAAGAGAGACTAAATAGACTGGGTCTGTACGCGTTGGAGTTTAGAAGGCTGAGGGGGGACCTGATAGAGATGTATAAGATAATGAAGGAGATGGATAGGGTAGAGGTAGAGAGATTTTTCCTGCTTAGAAAGGATAGCAGGACTAGAGGGCACAGCCTCAAGATAAGGGGGGGGGGGCAGTTTAGATTGGAGTTGAGGAGGAACTTCTTCACTCAAAGGGTGGTGAATCTCTGGAATTCTCTGCCTGTTGAAGTGGTGGAGGCTACCTCGCTGAACATATTTAAGTCATGGGTTGATAGGTTTCTGATAGGCAGGGGAATTAAGGGTTATGGGGAGAAAGCGGGAAAGTGGAACTGATCCACTTCAGATCAGCCATGATCTTATTGAACGGCCGGGCAGGCTCGAAGGGCTAGATGGCCTAATCCTGCTCCTTTTTTTTAATGTTCTTATGACATTGACATCGATTTCAGGAAGCATTGAGGAGTACATGCCCGTCTACATCAACAGGGATGAAGTAGAAACGGTCAAAAGCTTCAAGTTTTTGGGTGTCCAGATCACCAAAAACCTGTCCTGGTTCCCCCATGCCGACACTACAGTTAAGAAAGCCCACCAATGCCTCTACTTTTTCAGAAGACTAAGGAAATTTGGCATGTCAGCTACGACTCTCACCAACTTTTACAGATGCACCATATAAAGCATTATTTCTGGTTGTATCAGAGCTTGGTATGGCTCCTGATCTACCTAAGACCACAAGAAACTACAAAAGGTCATGAATGTAGCCCAATCCATCATGTAAACCAGCCTCCGTCCATTGACTTTGTCTACACAGCCAGCATAGTTAAGGACCCCATGCACCCCAGACATTCTCCCTTCCACCTTCTTCTGTTGGGAAAAAGATACAAAAGTCTGAGATCGCGTTCCAACCGACTCAAGAACAGCTTCTTCCCTGCTGCCATCAGACTTTTGAATGGACTTACGTTGCATTAAGTTGATCTTTCTCTACACCCTAGCTATGATTGTAACACTACATTCTGCACTCTCTCGCTTCCTTCTCTATGAATGGTAAGCTTTGTCTGTAGAGTGCGCAAGAAACAATACTTTTCACTGTATGTTAATACATGTGACAATAATAAATCAAATCAAATCAAAAGGGTTATACTTCCAGACTGAACGGAGGCATTCTGCAAAAAGGTTACCTAGTCTCCATTTGGTCTCCCCAATGTAGAGGAGATCACATTGTGAATATAGCACACTAACTTGAAAGAAGTGCAGTTAAGTCACTACTTCACTTGGAAGGAGTGTTTGGGGTCTTGAATGGTGAAAAGGAGGCATGTGAAAAGACAGGTGTTGCAACGCCTGTGCTGGCATGGAAAGATGTGGTGGGGAAGGGAGAGGGTGTTGAAAGTGGCTCAAGAGTGTAGAAGGGTGTTGAAGAGGAAACTGTCCCCTCAGTATGCTGAAAGGGGAAAGGGAGATCTGTTTGTTGGTGGCATCTTCCAGAGCTGGCAAAAATGGTGGAGAATGGTTCATTGAATAGAGCTGGTGGGGTGGAAGATGAGGAAGAGGGGAACAGGTAAAAACAGAAGTACTCGAAATGCATCAGACACAGTAGAACAGTCCTGTCAATCATGCCGGGTGAGAATCTTCATCTAAGGAAAAAGGAAGACATATCTGCAGCACTGGTGTGAGAAGTTGCATCATCATACTGGATGCAATAGACATAGAGAAACTGGTAGAATGGAATGAAGTTCTTACATGAAGCAGAGTGTGAGGAAGTATAGTTAAGATAGCTGCGGGAGTCTATGGGTTTGTAGCGAATATTAGTTGATAGCCTAATATTTTAAATTTGATCGTTAGGGGACCTATAGCCAATGTCGGTAAGGACCAGTTAAATGGACAAACAAGATTTGGTGGGATGCCAGAGCTCCAGGGACACAGGTGAGTGTAGTGGCCATCACTAAGGAAAAGGTTCTGGGGAAACAAACAAGTCTGAAGGGGATAAATCACCTGGACTGGATAGACTACACCCAGGGTTCTAAAAGAGATAGTTGAGGAAATTGTGGAGGCGTTGGTGGTGATCTTTCAGGAATCACTGGAGGCAAGGAGGGTACCAGAGGACTGGAAAATAGCTAATGTAACATCACTGTTTAAAAAGGGAGTGAGGCAGCAGATGGGAAATTATAGTCCGTTTAGCCTGACTTCGATCATTGGCAAGATTTTAGCATCCATTGTTAAAGATCAGTTCACAGAGTACTTGGAAGTGCATGATGAAGTAGGACTGAGTCAGCACGGCTTTGTCAAGGGAAGGCCATGTCTGACAAATCTGTTCTTTGAGCAAGTAACAAGAAAGTTAGATAAAGGAGAGACAGTGGATGTGATTTATTTAGATTTCCAGAAGGCCTTTGACATAGGAGACTGTTAAATAAGTGCCCATGATGTTAAGGGTAAGATTCTGGCATGAAGAGAAGATTGGCTGATTGGCAGAAGGCAGAGAGTGGGGATAAAGAGGTCTTTTTCAGAATGACAGCTGGTGACTAGTGGTGTGCCTTAGGAAATCGGAAACACAAAGGGACTTAGGAATCATTGTTCAGGATTCTCTCAAGATTAATATGCAGGTTCAGTCGACAGTTAGGAAGGCAAATGCAATGTTAGCATTTATGTCGAGAGGGCTAGAATACAAGAGCAGAGATGTACTTCTGAGATTGTATAAGGCTCCAGCCTGGTTCCATTTGGAGTACTGTGTAGCCACCTGATAATATAAGGAATATCCAATGACACTGCAGGAATAATCTTCCCAAAACACCTTTAACACAAATACCTTGAGCCAGGACACATGTGTCTCAAGTTGACCATCCTGGATATAAAACAACAGGTGATGTGTAAACTGCATTTTTTCTGGTTTTAAAAGAGTCACCTCATTTATTAAGTAAACAATGAAAATTCTTGGGAGAATTGCTATATCTATGTCCTTGAAGGAAAATTAACAACATTTTCAAAATTAATGTCAACCTGCTATGAGACTCAGTTTGAAAATAAAGGTTTTAGCTCCCACATAAATCAAAGATGTGGGGGAATTACTTCTCTCAGAGGGTTGTTTCTTATTGGAGTTCTCTTTCGCAGAGAGCAGTAGAGGTTGGATCATTGAATATATTAAAAACTGAGTTAGATAGATGATCGACAAGTAAGTCAAACATTATGGAGGATAGGCGAAAAAGTGGAGTTAAAACCACAATCAAATCAGCAATGATCTTACTGAATGGCAGAGCTGCTTGAGGTGCTGAATAGTGTACCCCTGTGCCTGTTTCTCATGATCTTATAACCTGCTTTACTACAAATAATTAATAGAAAGTGGCACAATGAAAATAACATAAGAAATAGGGACAAGAATAGGCCATTCAGTCCTTTGACTCCACTCTACCATTCAATGCAATAATGGTTAACCTACTACTTCAACATAATTTTCCTGAACTATACCCACATCCCCTGATGTATAGACATCTATCCATCACAGTCTTGAAAAGATCCAACAACTGAACATCCACAGGGCTCTGGGGCAGAACATTCCAAAGATCCACCATTCCCTGAGTGAAGACATTCCTCCTCATTCCAGTTCTACATGATTTACTCCTTATTCTGAGCTTGTGTCGCTGATTCTTGACCCTGTCCAGCCAAAGAAACATCCTTCCCCAACCCAACCCTTCCAGTCTCATAATAGTGGCTGGTGCTGTAACTGCGCACGCGCGAATTGCTGAACCGCGTGGGCAGCCTCTGGGGAAGGAGCCGTGGAACCGCGCAGTCGCAGAAGCCAACCCCTTTTCTGCCCGGACGAAACATGGCGGCACTGGAATAGTCACAGCCTGGCGGCGCGCATGCGAAGTGAGGTCACCGGTACGTGGATGGCGATTGGAAGGTGCTCGCGGCGCGCTATTTGAAAACAGGGAGTCGTTGGTGAGCGGGGCGTGTGTAGTTGTGCATTAAGGCAGTCTCAAGTCATCCTTAATTCAGAGCAGACAGGAGAGGCTGCGGTTACAGGTTAGTGCGAATACCCCGGAGGGGGCGGCTAGTTGGCGTTAACCGGACTAGGTCGCACTCCCCTCCCCTCGCACACAGACACACGATATACCCCGATCACTACCACAGGCTTTACTGTCTGAGAGCTATCGGGCTGGGCCCGGTCCCTGGTGCAGCAAGCACCCACCCTTCCCATAGCAGTGTTGCTGCAGGTTCACATGATGGTCTATCGCAGCACTCCACCCCACACACCACCATTTCTCCTGAGGAGAAAAATAAATGACCTTCCTGCAGCTTGATCAACAGCCGCAGAAAGAGCAAGCTGCATTTTTTTAATTTTCGGAAGGGATGGGGATTTGCCCTCGCCCGGTACGTCTGGCATGTTTGTCCATTCGGCACTGGGGATCATCATACAGACTCTGCACAGACAGGCATTTCAAACTGGAAATTGAACTTGCTCCCTGGTGCTGTGAGGCAGCAGTGCTTGCCACTGTGCTGCCTGATGTGTTCAAGGCTGGCATTTATGCCCATGCTTATTTTCTGAGGTGGTAGTGGATCTGAATGAACCATGAGGGAGATGTTTTGATTTTGGAGAGTAATTAACAACCAAAAGTGTTTTGCTTTGTGAGTGGAAGTATGTATAAGCCAGATAAGACGAAGACAGCAGGTTTCCTAAAAGGCAGCTGACAATCTGATTGCTTATTTTGTTTCTACTTTTTATAAACTGAAGTCAAATCTTAATGTGGCATGGTGGGATCACTGCATCCTGCTGATCAGCAGTCTTGCTCTCTTGTTCGCCAGTCCAGTAATATAACTACTGTGTTGTTTGATAGTTTGCCTAGTGTTTTGAGTGGTGATTTTGGGGTATATTTAAAATTTATTTTATCACTGTAGGTGATATTTCCAGGGATTCTAATTTTTAAAACCTTCAAAATTAGTAACTGCAAGCCCCCCAGCGGAGGTGATCTTGCACAGCATAGGTAAACAATTTAATGAAGAGGGGCCACCACTGGAAAAAGGGAAGGAAGTAATCTATGATAGAATTCATTTGACTTTAACCACTTTGCCCTGAGGCAGTGTTTTTTATTTGTGCTAAGATATAAAGAGGCACTCGCTCTGGTTTTCTGAATTTACGTCCTCAGAGAGTCTTGCCTGCTGGCTAATCCTATCAGCAAATCTTGGGCATGCTGCCTATATTTTTTCTGAATGTTCATTGTAATTGTGTTGAAAATTATGGGCAGCATGCTGACAATTTTCTGCTATATACAAATTGATGGTTTACACTTCTAGTGTTGACTCTAAAATAATGAAATTTTGCTCCTTTTGGTGTCTGGCTGCATTACAAAATAGCTTTAGTTTTGGCATCCAAAAGATGTTTTTACAGATGAGGACTTTGGGTGACCACAGGACCTGCAGGGCAAATCAACTAATATGCTGTTAAGTGAAGACCGCTTCCCCCCCCCACCCCCCGACTCCCCAGCCCCCTTCCAGCTAGTACATGGTGTGTGGTTGTATTAGCATGATGAGACTGGCATCTGATGCCTATCTTTAAAAATAACGGATAGAATGGCACATGAGGTCAATCTCCTGACACTTCTGAAAAGAAAATGAAGTGCAACAGTTTCTAAAATCCAATATTGCTTAGTTTTGGTCTGAATTAATCAGTTTTAAGTAATAAAATTATGCAATTTTTTGTTGTTTGATTGTTTGAGATTAATCAAAACAAGTATGTATTGTCCCATGGTGTTCCTAGCATGTTTGCAATTTGTGATTGAAGTTACCTTTTCCTGGTTTAAACCTATTGTATCTTTTCAAACTTTTATAACTGAAGAGTTTACCAGATATTTCTAATTTTGTGTACAGCAATTATTATTGAATGATCATTCACATACAAATTCTTTCATGTACATAGTTTTGTTTTCAAGAATGCAAACCATCTACCAGGAATGAACTTTGTCAGCATTTCTTTTGTGTGCAAAGCCAGCTTATTTCTTGTCTTTGTCACCATTTCTCCCTAAAGCACCATTAGTCAGTTCATCTATTATTTTGACAATTCATCATCAACCTGGAACATTAACCTTACTTTTCTCCTCCACAGATGCTGCCTGGCCTTGAGCATTTATTATTTTTGAATTTGTGTTGCTTGTGGGGTCTTGCCAGTGATAACTAGCTACCCAATAGTGGTTGTGTTTTGGAAAAATAATACATTGCTTGAAAAGCATGGGATATTGAGGAGGAGGCAACTCGCATAGCTTTGGGTATAATGTTAAAATATTAAAACTAATTATATGATTAAATGTAAACTAAACTAGTGTGAATAAATAGGGATGATGATGAGTTGGATAATGAAAGTCCATTGGATTTTAAAAGCCCTGAAGGATATTTTTGTAATCTTTGTTTTTATTTCATATGTCATTTGTATTTTCAGTTTTAGCTGAGAAAACAAGCAGTAATTTTGTCAATTGTGAATGGTTTGTTTTCCTGTGGCAGCATATTTCTGTGCTGTAGCTTTGGCATTAGTTAAAAGCAGTGTCAAAGTCGATGTTTGCTCGTTAGCTGAGGCAGCCCTTTACTGCACCGCAGAGATCATTAGCTGGAAGTTAATGACAACCTTACACTGTGGACAAGGGGCAAAACTTCAAACGTCCGAAGCTTTTTTTTGTGTGCATTCACAGCAGGCAGTGTTAGAGGCCCTAGTGATGGAATTCTCCTAACGATCTCTTCGCATGACATCAAATTACTGCTTTCTCTTTGAAACCTTTTTTTGTGTGGATAAAGTGAAATTTGTTTTCTGGAGTAGTGTTCAGGATGTAGCTATTGTCTGGTGTCTGCTCCTTTTCACAGTAAATGTAAATATACTTGTGACTAATAAATAAACTTTAACTTTTAATCCTTGCTTGTGTGATGGTTGATGTAAACAAACCAAACAACATCTGGTTTCACTCCAAAGACTTGGATGTGAAGTCACTATATTTAACATCTGGAGTAAATGAGAGCATTCTTTATGTGGGTCAGAATTTGAATTTGGTTGTTTGGATTACTGGCAAATGGAAAGCCTGGTCCAGTCCACTGAAATCCAACGAGTTAGTTAAACAAGTTTTATGAAGAATGCAGATCAGCTCCATTGTTTCCCTTTGTCTCATTCTGGCTGAGAACTGTAAAATTTTTACAAACATCTGAAAATCATTTGGAAATTATTCTGCTGACCCCAGTAGCCTCTTGCACTTTAATGTTAACGTAACTTTACTTTATGCAATAATTGTCATTTAAATATTCAGTATATCTGGAATGATGAGGACTGAGATTGAGAGGGTTTAGACTTGTAAATGTATACTAATTAATGTGACAATAAATCAAATCAAAACATTCCTGCTTTCTCCCTCAGCCCTGCCTTTTGAAAGTTCCTGTGTAATTTGCTTCCATTATAATTTCAGACAGTTTGTCCCACTTCTTAACTGTCTGTGACAAATGCCATTTCTCCTTCTCGTTTTTTTTGGCAATTACTTCAAATCTCTATGACTGCTGGGTACTGACCACTTGCCAGTTGAAACTGGTTTTCTATTTGCTCCATTGTAATCCTGAATACCTCTATTTGGATTTCTCCTTAACCTTCTGTTTTTAAAAAAGAAAAAAAATCCTGATGTCTCCAATCTTTGCATTGCTGCAGTCTCTCATCCTGGTAAACTCTCTGTTCCTTCTCCTTCCTAAAGTGTGTTGCCTATGGTTGTATACAGTGTTCCAGCTGAGGTTCAGTCTGTGATTTGTAAAAGTTAGAATGACTTGTTTTTATATTGGAAGCCCAAATATCTGGTAACATTTCCTTAGCCACTTCATTAATTTGCTCTGTCACCTTCAAACATTTATGAATGAATCCCCCTGCTCTCTCAAAATTGTTATACTACCTTGCTACAAATTGCATTTTATTGCATTGTGTCTGCCCATTTCACCAGTGTATCTTCCCAAGATCTGCTACAAAGCTCCTCTTTATTATATAGCCATTTGTTATATCTTCCTGAAACTTCAAAATTTTACTCCCTAAGCCCAAGTGAAAGTCATCTAGAACAATGAAGTAGTAATCTTAAGGGGAACAGTCATGTATTTTTCTCGTTGGTCAGGCAAGCTTCTGTTCACCAATCCTCTCCACCTCCTGTTCCTTAGTCAATTACATATTCAATTCACTTTGCCTTTCATCACGCGAGTAGTGTTTTAATCAGGTTAGTCAGATGCAATGTCTTTAACTGATCTGTCTGGATTGCATCTTATTAATTCATTCTCTTCCAAGTGAGAATTAATCTTGTCCTTGACAATAGTCATATGTGATTATCCCACCCCTGGCATTAGGTTGAATGGCCAGGTTTATCCCCTCATTTTATTTAATGGCAATATTACCAGCCCTCCTGCACTCTAGCACTACCCCCAGATCCAGTGATATCAGATTGAAAGATTGTGATCAAAAGTTTCTGCTATCACCACCCTTGCTTTTTTTTATAAACAATTTAGGATGCATTCCATCTTGACTCAATGATTTGTTAACTATGAGCAATGCCAAACTATTCCTCACCACCTCTTAGCTATTTTTATCCTATCAAATATCTTCTTCCCTGCTGTGGTATTAACTTCATCCTTTTCTTTGGTGAGGGCAGGTGCAAAGTACTTATTGAGTACCTCTCATTTCCTCTCCCTTATCAGGATTTTTGGGAAATTGGAAATATAATGGTTATGCTACTGAGCTATTAATCTTGAGGTCTGGACTAATGCTCCAGAAAGGCGAGTTTAAGTATCACCAGGGCAGCTGAGGATTTTACATTTGATTTTGATTTATTATTGTCACATGTATTAATAGCGAAAAGCATACCGTTCATAGAGAAGGAAATGAGAGAGTGCAGAATGTATTGTTACAGACATAGCTAGGGTTTAGAGAAAGATCAAATTAATGCAAGGTAAGTCCATTTAAAAGTCTGACGTCAGCAATGAAGAAGTTGTTCTTGAGTCTGGTACGTGACCCCAGACTTGTATCTGTTTCCTGGTGGAAGAAGGTGGAAGAGAGAATCAAGTAGATAAGGTTGTTAAGGAGGCATACAGTGTCTTGGCGTTTATTGGTAGGGGGATTGAATTTAGGAGTCGCAGCGTCATGTTGCAACTGTACACAACTCTGGTGCGACCGCACTTGGAGTATTGTGTGCAGTTCTGGTCCCCACATTATAGGAAGGATGTGGAGGCTTTGGAGAGGGTGCAGAGGAGGTTTACCAGGATGTTGCCTGGTATGGAGGGGAGGTCCTATGAGGAGAGACTGAGGGATTTGGGGTTGTTTTCGTTAGAAAGAAGGCGGCTAAGAGGGGATCTTATTGAAACATATAAGATGATTAGAGGTTTAGATAGGGTGGACAGTGATAGCCTTTTTCCTCGGATGGAGAAAGCTAGCACGAGGGGGCATGGCTTTAAATTAAGGGGGGGGGGGTAGTTATAGGACGGATGTCAGGGTAGGTTCTTTACCCAGAGGGTGGTGAAGGATTGGAATGCCCTGCCTGCTGTAGTTGTAAATGTGCCTAGTTTGGGGGCGTTTAAGAGATCTGTGGATAGGTTTATGGATGGAAAGGGATTGGTTTAGGTTAGAGGGTCATTGTTTTTTAACTGGTTAGTGCAACATCGTGGGCCGAAGGGCCTGTTCTGAGCTGTTATGTTCTATGAGAGAATGTCTGGGGTGCATGGGGTCCTTAATTATGCTGGCTGCTTTGCCAAGGCAGCAAGAAATGTAGACAGTCAATGGACGGGAGGCTGGTTTGTATGATGGATTGGGCTACATTCATGACTTCTTGTCATTCCTTGCGGACTTGAGCAGAACAGAAGCCATACCAGACTGTGATACAACCAGAAAGAACGCTCTCTATGGTGCATCTGTAAAAGTTGGTGAGAGTCGTACTGACATGCCGAATTTCCTTAGTCATCTGAGAAAGTAGTTGGTGGGCTTTCTTAACTATAGTGTCAGCATGTGGGAGACCAGGACCGGTTGTTGATGATCTGGACACCTAAAAGTTTGAAGCTCTTGACCCTTTCTATTTCATCCCCGTTGATATAGACAGGGGCATGTTCTCCTTCACGCTTCTTGAAGTTGATGACAATCTCCTTCGTTTTGTTGACATTGAGGGAGAGATTATTGTTGTCACACCACTTCAGTCAATTCTCTATCTCATTCTTGTACTCTGTCTCATTGTTTGAGATGCGACGCACTATGGTGGTGTTATCAGTAAACTTGAAAATTGCATTGGAGGAGACTTTGTCCACATAGGAATATAAGGAGTATATTTGGAGGCTGAGAACACAACCTTGTGGGGCAGTGTTGAGGATGATTGTGGAGGAGCTGTTGTTGTCTATCCTTGCTGATTGTGATCTGTGAGTTTGGAAGTTCAGGATCTAGGGCCTGTACTGCGCTGTAATGTTCTATGTTCTATGTTTAGTCACAGACGGAGGTGCCAAGGCCCAGGCCATGGAGTTTGGAGATGAGTTTCGTGGGAATAATAATGTTGAAGGCTGAGCTGTAGTCAATAAATAGGAATCTGCCATAGGTGGCAAATTAAATAAATATAGAATAAAAAAGAAACAAATAATGACAAATGGTGACTGAAACTCACAGGTTGTTGTTAAAATTCACTTGGTTCAGTAGTGTCGCTCTGGGGAAGACTATTTGCAGTGTTTGCCTGCTTTGACCCAAAGGTGACTCTAGATTTGCAGCAATGTTGTTGACATTTCACCATGTTCTGGAATGGTCAGGATAGCCACTCAGTTGTACAGTGATGGGAATTGATCTTGGCTTTGCCAGTGACATCCATATCCTTTGAATGAATATAATATTGTACAAAGCTATTTTATAATCCATCATTCATGGATTAAGATTAAATTTTGTAAAGCTATTTTCTGCACTCTGGAACTTGCTAAGAAAAAACATGAAATGTTGTGAGGCAGGATTTTGATTGTACTATTTGTATTTCAGTGCAGGGACAAAGCTGTAAAAGAAATGGCCACAGGACTAATTTCTCCAAATGGACTCTCCGATGATGAGGAGGTTGGTGTTTGGGAGTCAACTGCTGTCGATGCAATGAACGTTGTGAGCAAGCAATTGTTGCCAGAACTCTCTGTCATCTCACCAGGAACCAACACACCAAATTGCCACGATGCAGGGCAAAATCCTGTGGAGACATCTCCAGAAGATAGAGTGAAGGTTTACCTCCGGGTTAGACCATTCACTGAGAACGAGCTTGAGAAGGGAGAATCACAGGTTAGTGGCAGACTACTGAAAGGTTTCATTTTATAACATTCTTTTCAATTCCATTCAACGATCACTGTGTTTTAATTTCATTAGATGAGACATTAAACAGAGGCCTCATCTATCTTTTCAGGTAGACATAAAGTATCCCTTACCAGTACTTTAAGATGAACATGAGTGTATTGGTCAACATTTATCCCTGAAAGAATGCCACTAAAACTGACCATCTGGTCATTTGCATTGATCTTTGTGGGACCTTCCTGTGTGCAGTTTGGCTGCTGCATTTCCTACGTTACAACAGTAGCAACACATCAAATGTACTTTATTGTAAAGCTAATTGCTGGTTGCCTTGCGGTTGTGAATATGCATTTTTCCCAATATAATTTCCTCTATCAATCTTTTCTATATCTCTTTCAAATTAGAAATATTGTAACTGTTTTCTTCCAATCTGTTTTTAAGACTCTGCTGAGTGCTCCGTTTCACGTTAACTTGGTACAGTCTGTTTCTATCGTGACTTCTATTTGGCCAATCGGGCAGTATTGGCATTAATCCTCTACACAAGAAAATAGTTGTAATCACATTTTGCCTATCCTGTTTTTCCCCTATTACTTCAGCTCCTTTGAGTAATCATCTACCCATCCAATCTAATCTGGGAACATGAGTTAAAATAGAACATAGAACATTACAGCACAGTGCAGGCCCTTCGGCCCTCAATGTTGTGCCAAGCTATGTCCACTCCCTATAATTCTGGTGTGCTCCATGTGCCTATCCAATAGCCACTTGAAAGTTCCTAAAGTGTCTGACTCTACTATCAGAGCAGGCAGTCTATTCCACACCCCAACCACCCTGAGTGAAGAATCTACCTCAGACGTCCCTCCTATATCTCCCACCATGAACCTTATAGTTATGCCCCTTAGTAACAGCTACATCCACACGAGGAAATAGAGTGGACATGCAGAGACTATCAATCCCCTCATCATCTTATAAACCTCTATGAAGTTGCCTCTCATCCTCCTCCGCTCCAAAGAGAAAAGCCCCAGCTCCCTCAACCTTTCCTCATAAGACCTACCTCCAAACCAGGCAGCATCCTGGTAAATCTTCTCTGTGCTCTCTCCAATACTTGCACATCCTTTTTATAGTGAGGTGACCAGAACTGAACACAATATTCCAAATGTGGTCTCACCAAGGTCCGGTGTAGTTACAGCATAACCCCACGGCTCTTAAACTCAAACCCCTGTTAATAAACGCTAACACACTATAAGCCTTCTTCACGGCTCTATCCATTTGACTGGCAATCTTCAGAGATCTGTGGATATGAACCCCAAGCTCTTTGTTCCTCCACACTCCTCAGAACCCTGCCGTTGACCTTGTAATCTGCATTCAAGTTTGTCCTACCAAAATGAATCACCTCACACTTATCAGGGTTAAACTCCATCTGCCACTTTTTGGCCCAGCTCTCCATCCTATCAATGTCTCTTTGCAGCCTGCAAGAGCCCTCCACCTCATCCACTACTCCACCAATCTTGGTGTCATCAACAAATTTACTAATCCACCTTCAGTTCCCTCTTCCAAGTCATTGATAAAAATCACAAATAGCAGAGAACCCAGCACTGACCTCTGTGCTACAACGCTAGTAACTAACCTCCCAGTCTGAAAATTTTCCTTCCACCATCACCCTCTGTCTTCTATGAGACAGCCAGTTACTTATCCAATCGACTAAATTTCCTTTTATCCCACACATCCTTATCATCTTTATGAGCCTACCATGGGGACCCTTAACAAATGCTTTACTAAAATCCATGTATATGACATCAACTGCTCTACCTTCGTCCACACACTTAGTTATCTCCTCAAAGAATTCAGTCAAATTTGTGAGGCAGGACTTACCCCTTATGAAACCATGCTGACGATCCTGGATTAAACTGCATCTTTCCGAATGGTCATAAATCCTATCTCTCAGGACCCTTTCCATTAACTTACCAACCACCAAGTATGACTAACTGGCCTATAATTACCAGGGTCATTCCTATTTCCTTTCTTGAAGAGAGGAACAACCTTCGCCACTTTCCAGTCCTCTGGCACAATTCCCGTGGACAGTGAGGATCCAAAGATCAAAGCTAAAGGCTCTGCAATCTTATCCCTTGCCTCCCACAGTATTCTAGGATGTATCCCATCTGGCCCAGGGGACTTATCCCCCCTCAGGTTTTTCAACGTTGCCAATATATCTTCCGTCACAACACTGGTAACCAGCCTCGCCACTAAATAAGAGGATTCAATATAAATTAAGTCTGGGGCTATCGCTAGCCAGGCACTTGGAAGTAACCTTACAACATGCAAGTAGCTATATTTTGACAAGCCAGAGGACAGTTTGTTTTATTGGCCCATAATTAATTGTTACCTTTATACAAAGGCATACACGCGGTGAGTCATGTGAGGGCTGCTCTTGGATGTTTCAAGAGTAACCTAGTGCTTCACGTCGTTAGTGTACGCTTAAACTGGACCTGTTGATGGGCAACACGACAGTTCAGTGACTATTACTGTTTGCTGTGCCGACACATGGATTTGGGCCAATGTCTGTGGGAGTTTGCGCATTCTCCCTGTGCTTGCGTGGGTTTTCTCCGGGTGCTCTGGTTTCCTCCCACACCCCAAAGATGTGCTCTTAGGCTGATTGGTGTAACAAATTGTGTCCCTAAATTAGTCTCCCCTCAATCTGGTTTCCAATGTGGAGTGCCATAAGCGTAGTCAAGGGTCATGGGTGGAAGAGGGGACGTACAATGTTGAAATGGCAGTGTGGACTCGTTGGGCCGAAGGTCCTGTTTCCCATGCTGTGTTGTTCTTTTTCTTTTGGGTTTAGTTCCCTGCAAGTTGTATATTTCATTCATTGTACTGTTAATGAGGCTCTGTTTGTGCACAGTAGCATTTTTTTGAGTGCCATGCTATCTGGCATTATTAAATTATTTCATCAAATGTGAAGCATGAAGGTCAGTGCTTACCATAGTACTAAGTCATTTAAATGAGGCATTGTTTTCCCAAGGGAAACCAACTGAACTGTATCCTTTCTGCCCTTTCACATTTGCCCTGATTGTCAGTTGTGCATTACACATTAGTGTTACACATTAGCATTACAATTAGCGAGCCCAATCTAATTGAATCTTTAATACTCTTAGCTTTAAATTCTGGAAACAGTTGCTTAATTATGAATATTTCTGAATTCTCAACAGGGTTGTGTTCACATTGAGGATTCTGAGACACTTGTGCTGCAAGCTCCAAAGGACTCATTTGCCATGCGGAGCTCTGAGCGGGGAATTGGCCAGGCTGTGCATAAATTCACCTTCTCTCAGGTTTGAAATAGAAATGAGATTTTAATTAGCTGCACCAAAATCATCAGAAGTGAGCCATGCTTTCAGTGTTTTGTTGCATTTAAATTGTAATTAACTCGCATGTTCTCTTTTTCTCTGTCTTCTGTTTTTGATACAAGGGAACTTCATTCAAAAGACAGCACTGGGGGAAGGGGGGTTAAAGTAATTGGGCTATGTGAGAGTTCAGTGAAACAAGTGAATGTACTGTATCCACTATATTCATTAATGCGGATTATCATCTGTATCATTCACTGTGTTCTGACCTCCCCAGTGTCAGCAAATTACCAACGACATTTTGATAGAATTAGTGTCTTTCCAGTTGTCAAGTGACAGTGTCGGCATCCCTAATGCAACTGCCATTCATCCAAACCCAAAAGCCAAGCAAGAGTTCATGCTCTGAGGTTTTCCTATAGTAAATCCCATAAACAGAGTCAATCACTTTGCAGAGGGTTGATTTTAAAGCCTATTCAAACGCTCCATCTTTATTTTTATTTCAAAACGTCTCCACTCCATGCTTCTTGCCAATTAGTTGATGGCCAGCAGAACTTCCAGAACCTCGGTTTAAGTTCCAGGTGCAATACTCCAAATTGTTAGGCCCCTGGTGAGGTAGGATGAAGTGATTCCCCTTCTTCATTCAACAACACCCACCCCCACCCTGGGTCACAACAAAATAGCTTCAACAGGATCCCTTTGTTTGTGGATACATTTTCCAGTGCCAACACATTTCTACCTTAAAAGAAGGCAATTTAAACAGGCTTTCTTGACATGAGTCTGTTAGCTACTAAATATGGAAAATATTAAAACACATGGGTATACGTTCACACAGATTACAAACGAGGAGTGAGTCCAAAAATAAATTTAAAAAATACAGATCAGTCTTTGACTTGTCCATGAGTAGATGGTGAAACATTTCACTGTTTGCTACTGAAATCACAAATCTCACTGACTTCAGCAGTTGAATAGTTAGATTTGAGGTTCCAGGGTTCTACAGTCTAGCTGAGAAGTTGTCCTGCTTCATTTTCAGTAGTGGCTTTGCAGACTTGACTTGTTTCAACAATCAGAAAGAGAGCAAGGTCTTCTTTTAAAACTGCAAAAGTTGCTGCTGCATTTCTTCTTTTTATGTCACACACTCTGACATGCCCAGCACTGGTCCACAAACCAAGCTTTTTATTCCAGATCTTGTGTATTTCTGGGAGGGGGAAAACCCACAAAACAGAATGCAATTCCTGCTGAGATCATAATCAGCTTTCGTTACCATCACAGGTGATGGCAGTTCACTTTTGCTTGGCTTCTTCCTTTTGAAATGCCTGTTTGAGAAGGAGTGTAACATTCCACTGGGTCTCTACCACAGACAAGTCTCTCAGACAGTTACTGAATTTTACATTCTCAGAATTTACATCCTCAACCATCTTTGGCTTCCATGTCCATTTTTAAAAATGTGTGTCTTATTTAAAAGTCCAATATGTCTTTATGTAATTTGGGGTTTTGGTCCATCATTATGACTGTATAAGGTGGGGGGGAGGGGAGGAACCTTAGTATATTTGAATTTTCCAAGCTTGATAAGGTGTGAGACTAATACAACACTGGGACTAATGGCATGGATTGATTGGTTAACAGATAGAAAAGAGCGTAAGAATAAAGAGCTCTGAAGAAAAGTCATATTGGACTTAAAGTTAACTCTGTTAGCGTCTCCATAAGTGCTACCAGATGAGTTTTTCCAGCTTTTTTTATTTCAAGAATTTGAGGATTATTTTTGGGGTGGCATTGCATAATTAATGGAACATCATGAAGGGCCTCAGCTATGTGACCTTATCGATGACCTGGATGAAGAGCTCAATTGTTTTCTAAAGATACAAAATTAGGGTGGAAAGTAAGCTTGTGAAGAGGTTGCAGAGATAAGTGACTTGAGCAAGGTGCCAAATCGAATTTAATGTGGGTAAGTGTGAAATTGCCCACTTCAGTAGAAATTTTTTTATATAAAAGTAACAAGCTCAAAAATGTGCGCAGGTGGCCTTGGACACGAATCACAAAGTTAACATGCAGGTACAGCTGAGATTAGGAAGACTTATGGAATATTAACCTTTGTTGGAAGCACTGTGATTATGTAGTACTTTGGTGAGACCACTATGTACAGTTTTAGTCTCCTTACCTAAAGAACGATATATTTCTCTTGGAGAGGATGTAAATTCACCATCTCATGTTCCTCTCAAGCATGCTATACCGTCTGTGTCATGACTCATATTCTGTGTCTCGTGCACTGTATTTTAAAATATTAGATTCCCTTCATTACCCAATGCAAACTAAGAAATCCTGATGTAATAAGCTACTATTAACATAAGCTGTACATTTTTATTATTTTCACAGGGATGCTTAATACAACATTGTGTTAAAATTAAACCATTCATAACAATGAATAATTTGAAACAAAATCTTGGTATTGTTCTGATTAACATAATTCCATATAACATCTATCTTGTCTGTTCCTTCAGATATTTGGCCCTGACACAAGCCAGAAAGTGGTCTTTGATGTTGGCATGAAGAGCTTAGTAAAGGATGCACTGGAGGGACAGAATTGCTTAGTTTATACCTATGGTGTCTCAAACTCTGGAAAAACCTATACCATTCAAGGTCAAATACATTTCAGTCTGCTTTTATATACTTGGTTTATCACACTAACGTGCTTGGGTGCACTGCACAAAGAGTATGATTTATTGGATCCTTTTTCATTTGTAGGCAGTAGGCGTGATAATGGAATTCTCCCTCGATCATTGGCAGTAGTATTCAGCAGCATCCAGGGAAAACTATATCCCAGGATGGACCTGAAGCCTCACCTCTGTAACGATGTAATTAAGCTGGATAACAAAATGGTGAGACAAGAGGAACTGAAGAAACTCTCATTACTGGGTGTTGTCAGAGAGGTCAGTGCTGAATTTCTACTGAAAGCATGTGATTATGGTGCCTAAGTGTGAATATGCAAATAGCAAGGCCTTGTATGTGAGCTGTTTGGTATTCCATGTTAAACACAATATGCAAACTCATTATCAATCATGTTCTATGATTATATAAATGCAGAAAATCTTGTATGAGAAACTATTTTGGGTTTTCATGATGTTTGCCACCATCAAAACATCTAAAGCATTGAATGTGTTTATTATGCTGAATCTACATTTGCTTTTTTTGTAGCACAATATATTACTTGTAGTTATATGAAGTAGTTTGAACTGACCTTTGTATTTGTGAAACTCCAAAAATAGGATTTACCTGTCTGCTGATGTCTACTCTCCATATGAGCAGTAGTCCCAATCCCATGTGTCTTCTCTGACTGCATATCCTATTCTCCTTTTGTTCAGGCACCTATGCAACCTAATCTGAAACGAATGGTGAATTTTGTTCAGTGTAAAGAGATGTTAAATTCTGAGGCCTTTTAATAACTGTTACTTGGGTCACAGATTTATTGAACAATGAAATTGGATAGAGGAAAATGAGTTTTTAATGGTTTGTAAAAACTAGCTGACTTCTAGTAGAATGTACGTCAAAAGATACTGCCATCGAATGCACATCTATCATGTCCTGTTCGTAACTTAAAACGAGGACTGTGCTCCTGTGGAAGCTACTGAAACCACCCGATTTTACCATCACTTTGCACCTGTCTCTGGTGCAAAATAACCGTGTCCGAAGCGGACATGACAGCCAATTAAATGCATTTAAATTGACTTAATGGGCTGCATGCCCAACTTTGCCAGCACTTCCCCCTTTACCGCTGCGTTTGTCCATCGGAATCAGCGCAAAACAGACATGCTCAATAGAAGTCCAATTTGGCTCCATCAGTGAGGGCTAGTGAGGAGGTAAGTGCATAGTGTCCGATGGCTGTCTGCTTGAAATTGGGTTGGGGGATGGCGGGGGGAGGGAAATGATAGGTCCAATGCCACTGTGCCTGTGGTCAGTGAGGGAGAAGGGAGATCCGCTTGCACTCTGCCTGAGATTCATTGATGTGTGTGTGTGCGTGGTTGGGGGGGGGGGGGGGGGTGGGGCGTGGATGCACACGCCTGTTATTGGACTCGATGGTTGGGGTGTGGGGGGATAAGGGAGTCAGTAATGTTGTGGGGGTGGGACAATCTTTGTGGGTGTGAGGGGAAGGCTTTATCTGGCCTGGGAGGGATGTGGCAGTGGAGCAACTGCGTGTGTGCAGCTGGAGGTGCTGATCAAAACTTCAAAGTTTTGGGTGTGTTAAGCCCCACCCACAGGCTTGTGCAGCACAATTCAGACTAGCTGATATTTTTGCAGGCAGAGTGCTTATAGGGGCACCTGAGAACAGGTCTAAAAGTCGGATCTGAAATACTCCCAGTTTCAAGTTCGCCCAGCGCTGATAAAATGGTAAAATAGGGCCCTCCAAGTGACTAAGGTAGCTGCCAAGAGAAGATGACCATTGTTTACTCTACAGAGACTTTCATAAGTTTCCAGGAGGCTAAGTCACCTGGGTGAATCATAGAATCCCTATAGTGCAGAAGGAGGTCATTCACCTAACGAGAGAGGCCGACAACTTAATGCTGAGTGGGTCACTGCACGCTCCGAGCTGTCAGTGAGAGATCGGCACATGCGCCCAGGCCCCCCCATCGCCGACCACCCGATTTGCTGACCTGACTGTTTGCCCCTTCTCCACCAATCCAAATGCAGAATGTGCAACAGGTCTCCGTTTTGCCCACCAGTCCGATCGGCCCCCAGCAGTGCCCCCCTCAATGGCATCTGTCCTCACCAATAGGGTGAACGTGCCTGGTCCCTGTTGGTAGGGAGCAGTTGTAAACCCTGGGGTGAGGTGGGGCGGGTGGGGGGGGTGGGGTGGTGGATAGACAATAGCGGGCCTGGAGACTATTGTCCCAGGCTTACCAATCACATGGAAGTGGCAATTTCCGTATAAGACATAGGAGCAGAGCTAGGCCACTCTACTCATTGAGTCTGCTCCGCCATCCAACCATGGTTGATATTTTTCTCATGGTAATCAGCCCTATGCCAATTTCTGGTGCAAGGCTGAGTCACCCAGGCCCTTCTCCCCCCACATAACCAATCAGCAGGATGCCAGTCACTGATGTGTCTTGGCCCACTGTGCTACTCAAGCAGCGCTGGGAGAATCCTCACCATTGTGTAGAATAGCAGAAATAATATTGAATATAGTTCCGAAAGGATAACCTTTATCCACCTTCTTGAGGCTGGTTACAGTGACAATAAGTGGATTGTTTATATCCCTGCAGCTGAAGATTCACAATGGAATAATCCTGGACTTGAATACAGATATGCATTGCACCTTTTGGTTTCTCACTCTTCTTTGCTTGATGGGATGTTGATGTTAACAAGGGTAGCATTTATTGCTCAACCTATCTGTCCTTAAGTGTTGGTGAGCCTCCATCTTGAATTCCTGCAATCTCTGATGAATCTGATTTCAATGTACTGTGTAAACTCACTTTATAAATTTCTTTGTAATTTCTTTAATTTCTTTTCTAATGTACTAGGGCAGAAATTACTTAAATGTTTGTGCAGAACTGAACATTTTATTTGTGGGATTATTCTTATTCCTCTATTATTGACTTTAATTAGGAGGATCTGCAAACTCCAAAGAAGAAAAACATCAGCACAGAATTTACTCCTACAGCAGGTCTTAGCTGTGATTCTGATAGTGGCATTGGGAGCATGTCCTCCGTCAGTAACCTGGAAGGTAAAGTGGTCATTCATTTTGGATATTGTGCTCAAATTGAGATTTGTGATCAGTGTTCAATTCTGGAGCAATTTCACCGATTTTCATCTTTGTAAAGTGGTCATGTGGGCAACCTGCATGTAAAGTAATAGAGGAGCTTGCAGCATGCAGTGTCTTTTATATCCTTGTGGACTTTGCAAAATGCTTCACAGCTTTAATAACTACCTTTTGAAGCGTAGTCACAATTTTGTGGTATCCAATTTAAAACCACAGAACAATGACATAAAAGACTGATTAATTGGATTTGATGGTACAGGGATAAATAATGACCAGTACACCAGGGAGCATTTCCCAGTTATCAAATCAGGCCTCTATAGTTAGTCTCCAGAACAGATCCATTAAATGGAGACAACTTAGAAGAATATTTTGCATTGCTTAAAATGTCTGCATACTTGAAATTACTTGTATGTAATGCTATGCAATTGAAATTTGCATAATTGTTTGCTTAAGATTTCACTGATTTCTGCCGTCTTTTTCTCTCCTTTGCTGTCTCAGAATCTGCATCCCGCTGGGCTGAACATGATACAGTTATTCTTCGTCAGGAACAGCGCACACATTACTCCATTTGGGTCTCCTTCTTTGAGATTTACAACGAACTCACCTATGACTTGCTGGACACTACTCCTGTGGTAAACCGCAAACGACAAACCTTAAAACTGTGTGAGGATAAGAATGGAAATTCCTATGTGAAAGGTACTAGCCCTAATCTGCAAATGGCTCTTTGCTTGCATTTTTGAAAGAACAATGTGTTGATTTGGGTATTTTTGTGTTTTGCATTATGAAAATAGAGATTGTGCTATAATTTACTAAAAGCTGAAAATGTAGCTTGACGAGAAAGCACGAGTGCCATATGCAGACGAGTTCATATGTTCACATAACTCTGTCCTTGGCTATGGGGTTGACTTGTTTATTGAAAGTTCCTCTGAGTCTTCAACATTGATCCCAGACCCCATGGTATCAGGTCAAAAGTGCTGTCCCTCAGCTGATGAATCAATATACTTCCATTTTGAAAACCAATTGTATGACGCATTGAGGGCACAGAATGTACTCTGGGGTGGGGTTTTCAATGTCCATCATTAAGAGTAGCTCAGTAGTACCACTATTGACTGGCTGAGCCCTGAAGGCTAGACTAGGCCTGTGACAGATGATTCAGCCAACAAGAGGGAAAAGCCTGCTTACCATCATCCTCACTGATCCACCTGTCACAGATGCATCTGTCTGTGGCAGTATTGGTAGGCATAATCACCACGCTTTCTTAATGATGACAAATTCACATTGAAGATATCTCCATCGTGTTGTATAGTACTCCCACTGTTCCAAATGAATTTATTTAGAACAGATATAGGAACTCAAAAAACTGGACATCTGAAGCATTGTGGGCCATCAGCAGTAGCAGACTTGCATTGGGCCTTATCGTTTGATATATTCTTCACTCTCATTTTCATCAAACTAGGGGAACCAATCCATGATTCAGGCACAGGAAAGCCAGGAGAAGCACTAGGCATATCTAAAATTGAGGTGTCAACCTGATGAAGCTACAGTACTGGACTACAAACGATTGTGCAACCAACCAACCAATCCAATGAAAGCTCTGGTTAATGGTCCACCACCCTTCATAGTGGCTATGGCAAGACTGCAGAGAAGGAGGTTACACAAGTATCCCATCCTCAGGGGAGAGCCCAGCACATCAATGCAAAAAGAAACGCTGGAGCATCTGCAACCATCTTCAGCTAGAATACTGAGTGAATGATCCATTCAGAACTTTTTCTGAGGACCCCCGGATAATTAATGCCAGTAGTCAGCAAATTGATTCATTCCATATGATACCAAGAAATGACTGAAGGCACTGGATATTACAAAGATTATGGGTCCTGGTGACATTCTGGCAGACATGTGCTCCAGAACTAGCCACATCTCTTACCAAGCTGTCTGGTTCATCTACAACACAAGTTTCTACCTCACAATATTGCCCATGTATATCTTGTCTACAAAAGGCTGGACAAATCAAACCACCTACCGCCCTATCAGTTTACTTTTGATCGTCAGTAAGTGGTGGGAAGTATTGTTAATGTGCTATCAAATGGCATTTAATTCAGCAATAACATGCTCACTAGTTCTAAGTTTGGGTTCACCAGAGCCACTTGGCTTCTGACCTCATTGCAACCTTGGTTCAAGCATGGATAAAAGACCTAAATGCAAGATGAGGTGAGAGTGAATGCCGTTGATTTCAAGGCAGCATTTCACCTAGTGTGGCAGCAAGGAGCCCTGATAAAACTGAAGTCAATGTGGGTCAGGGGAAAGATCTCCAATGGTTGGTGTTGAACTTAGCACAAAGGAAGATGATTGTGGTTATTGGAGTTCAGTCATCTTGGTTGCAGGACATTGCTGCTGGAATTCCTCACCCTGTGCCTGACTTTTTTCAGTTGCTTCATCAATAAATTCAAGTAACATTTACGCAAAACAAGTGACAGGCAATGACCATCTCCAAAAAGAGAGAACCTAATGTTGCCCCATGACATTGAATGACATCACCATCCCTAAAACCCGCATGATCAACATCCTGGAGGTTGCCATCTACTGGGAAATCTACAGTAAATAATTCGACTCCCCAAAACTTGTCCACCATCTACAAGGTGGTTTGATTTGAATCAAGGTGCAAGTCAGGAGTGTGATGGAATACTCTCCATTTGCTGAAATGCAGCTCCAAAAACAATTCAGTTCAACACCATCCAGGACAAAGCAGTCTACTTGATTGACCCACCGCCAATGTATAGTGGCAACAGTGTGTATCATGTACAAGATGTGCTGCTTTAACAGCACTTTCCAAACCCATGACTTCTCCCATCTAAAGGATGAAAGCAACAGATGTGTGGCAATACCACAGGTTCCCCTCTGAATCGTATGCCATCCTAACTTGGAACCATATCGCAGTTCCTTCACTATTGCTAGGTCAAAATCCTGTGTATCCTCATTGTGGTGTCCCTATACCACATGTATTACAGCAGCTCAAGAACCTTCTTGAGTGCAACTGGTCAACCAATGTTGGCCTAGCCAGTGATGCCCACATCCTGTTAAAAAAGTTTTTAAAGTTGTGCTGCATTATTGACTACAATGTTCCTTTATTATTGGAACAAAGCTTGTGTGAACATGTTCTTTGACCAATTCCAAATTTGTTTTTTGCTTCATTTTAGACCTGACCTGGATCAATGTGATTGATGCAGAAGAAGCCTGGAAAATTTTGAAAATTGGCCGTAAGAACCAAAGCATGGCCAGCACACACATAAACCAAAACTCCAGCAGGAGGTAATTTTATTTTTATTTTAGATTTTGCGCCTTCTCCCACTAATGGGTGATCATTTGAGTCCAGCTCATTAGACCAGAGTAGGGTGAAGAACACATACCTGAGATCATGACGTACAATTTTCCTAAAAACATTCATTTGTTACTGTTCAAAAGCACTGGATTGACCATCCCTTCTCCCTCCACCCCTAATCCTTTCTCTCACATTTATTTTGCATACAGCTGGATATTTGTGGTAACAAATTATACCATGGAAGTTTTTAGGCCCAATTTGAATGAGTTAAAATGATGCCCTTAATCTTGATTGTTAAAATTCTAAGAGCTGTTCATAGATCCTCCTCAGATTTTTAATCTGAGTCCCTGTCTTTGTTTTAAAGAAAACTAAATGTGTTTTAAATGAAGTAAAAAGTCTGAAATTTGTGTAAAAGCGAAAGTAACTGTTTCCTGTATGTAAGCTACTTCAAAACGCGTTAGCCTATAATGTTTCTGTGTTCGAATAGACTGATTATCGTTCAGAAGAAACTAAATGTTCAGTATTTTGATATCCCTGCTCACTCTTTCCTTTCGTTTATAGTCACAGTATCTTCTCTATTCGGATCCTGCATGTATCTGAAGACTGGAAGACTGTTCTTAAAACAAGCGAGTAAGTATTGATCTAAGTAAGTATTATTGTGCTTTTATACTGACTATCTGTTGCAGTGTTTAACAGAAACATAGGATTTCCAGTACCACCTGCCCTGAGACCAGAAATTCCCAGCTGAGGTCAAAAAACCTTTCAGTGATCAGTCAAATTGTTTGCCTGCCCATGACAGTTCTTGCAGTGGGTGAAACTGGAACATTTACACAGTAGAAAATGAATGGTCATTCAGACCACTACTATTATTGGCTGCAGTGATGAGCAGCTAGATGTGAAATTTGAAATCCTTCAGCCAGTTGGCAGCCTTCCCATCAGCCTGATGTAGGGCACCAGCGCAAAACCACCACCACCACATCCTACTTTCTGGTTAATGTTCCATAACCCCGTAGATTATGGCACTTGAGTGCAGCTTTTTTTTAAATGCGATAAAGGTTTCTGATTCTGCCAAACTACATACAGTGAGTTCCTGTCTGCTTGTTATACCAATTAAATCTCAGCTCAGCTTCCTCTGTTCCAAAGAAAATAATCCCTGCATTCCTAATCTTGCCATTCCTGGCAACAGCTTCATAAACTTTTTCTGTATCGTCTCTGGTATGGTCACATTCTGCCTTAATATCCAGTATCCAGAATTGTATACAGTACTTTGGATGTTGCCTAAGTAATGTTTTATGCAGCTCTAGCATAATCTTCCTACTCTTCCATTCTATATCTTGGCCAGTAAATGTCTACACCTTTCAGCTCTATCTTTTTAACTAGGAGCCTCTGTCTGCCTCTTTCTTAACTTCCATGAATAATACTTTGTTCACATTCCAGTTTCTTTTGTCCCTTTTGACTTCAGTCTTCCCGGAACTTCTCTTTCATTCCCTGGTTTCTAGAACTATCTGTTCTTTAGCTTCTGGAATTTGCTTTCTGCCCCTACTCCATTGCCCTGCCCTGCGGCAGTTTGTGAGAGCTGCTTTCTTCTCGGGAACCTGGTTTTGCCTGAATCACAAGTGCTTAGGCTTTTTGGTATGGGCCCTAGTTGCTAAGTAAACTCACATCATAAACCCATTAATTACAAGAGAAATTGAGAATTAAACTTATGCTTTATTTGCAGGTATTAGAAACAAGATACAAATATATAGTTTCAAACTAATTCCAATTCCTAACAAGAGAAAGAGTTGAGCCGGTATGACTCTTCAGAGCTCAAGAGTCATATGGACTTGAAAAGTTAAACTTCCTCATTTGTTAACACAAATGCTGTCAGACCTGTTGAATTTTTTCCAGCATTTTCTTTTTTATTGTAATCCTCCATACTTGCTGGGAGCCCTAAGTGAGTCAGTGTAAGTACTGGGTAATCAGCTCAGGTTTACACACTGATCAGTCCCAGTGGGCATGGGCCTTCAGCATGGCCTGTTGTGGAGCCCTTTTAAGATGAACTACAACTCTCAGATTCAAGCATTAGTGAAGTTATTATGTCCTTCCGCTATTGGGACTACAGTAGGCCGTTGTTCCAGTTGTGAATTTATTTACTCCTAGTTACATTGTGATAATGTCAATGGGCTGTTAATCCAGAAGTCTAGGCTATTGCTGTGGGGTCACAGGTGCAATTCCCATTGTAGCAACAAGCGGGATTCAATTAATTAATAAAAATCTGGATTCGATCCATCTGTTTCACATTAACTTTCTAAGCGGTGTTGCTGGGAATATCCTTTTTTTTAAGATTTGCTTCCTCTAATCCAAAATTTGCTCTAACCTGGACAAAGTCAATAACTGATTTTTTTTTTCCTTTACTCCAGACTAAGTTTGTGTGACCTGGCGGGGTCAGAACGCTGCAAGGAGCAGAAGTCTGGCGAAAGGATGAAGGAGGCAACTAACATCAACACCTCCCTGCACACATTAGGCAGATGCATCAGTGTCCTGCGCCAGAACCAGCAGATCAAGTACGTGCGTCATGATCTTGTTCTTTCAGCAGCTCATTCCATACACTTCGTTTCAATGCTCCATGGTCTCTGCAGTGGGTTGGCTAAATAGGAAGTGGGAAATTAGAATAGTGCCTGAAGGTTGCCTCCCTTTCTATTACTAAGTAGTGCACTGTTTGGCTATGTAATAAGTGTCTCTGATTCAGCTTGTTGATTTGAATACTAGGGTGCCCTGCAACTAATCCATAAGTACTACTGCTGGCACTCCTTATCATTCAAGTTTGTTTTGAGTGACCAAATTCCTGAAGTTTCTAATGCTGTTTCCAGGTCAAAGCCTAATGTGGTGCCCTTCAGGGACAGCAAATTGACTCGTGTGTTCCAAGGGTTTTTCTCCAATCGTGGGAAATCCTGTATGATCGTAAATATTAATCAGTGTGCGTCCATGTATGATGAAACATTACAGGTCATGAAATTCTCTGCTATTGCCAGCCAGGTAAGAAATCAACAGCTCATTTTAAGTTAGTGAATGGTACAAGATAAAAATCCCATTAGTCATGGTTATGGTTTGTGCATGTTTGGTTTTGCTCTTGCAATCGTGAAATAAGCCACTTTGACAAAGCTGGCAAAGCATGATGGTTAGAATATTGCTTAATATAATCAATGATAATTTGCACTTCACAAATCTAATTTAAGGGGAAATATCTGATTGCCATTCTATTTATTGCAGCTGATACAGGCACCATCATCAAAACTGTTTCCTACTTTCCGGTCTCTACTTCGAGAGCATGATGGTTGGAATAACTGCAATGCTCAAGAACCTCTTGAAGAACAGGAAGAATTTGTTGATGAGGATGATGGTGAAGATGAGACTGATATCAGTACGCTGGATAAAGAGGTGAGTTCGTTGCATTAGCACACAGCAATGAATATCTATCATATGGTCCTTTTTGGCTTTTGGTGTCTCTTGAATCTTCCCACATGTGCTAAGGTTATAGTGTCTGAACAGCTCTCGTTAACATAGTGAGAAATTAAGAAAGGAAGGTATGCGATTCTAGGTCAGCAGTGTGCTACCAAACTTAGTTGACCCAATTTTGTTTTTGTTGGTATCTAACCGGGTGCACTGTAAGACTGTGTTTTAGACTTTTTTGCTAAGTTTTTTGAAAAGTTAATAACGTTACAGAACCTTAGACAGAACAGAGAGAAACATGAAACCTGGCACCTGAGAGAAGAAGTTAAACAGCAAATCAAATAGAAGAATTGTAAAATAAATAGCCCAAAGGCTGAAAAGGAAGTGTAAATAAATTGGGTGAATTCAACGCCAAATTGATACAGAAGAAGAAACCAGGAAAGAAAGATTAGACAAAGATAGAAAAAGAGGCACAAAGTTAAATATTTTAAATTTTACTTTTTAAACCTCCAATTGATTATCTGGAGGAGTGACTCCCACTTGTAGTAATTAAATTTCAGTGCCAGTGAAATTGACTAGCAGTCGTAACTTTCTGTGAAGAGTTCAATGTGTCCTATAGTGCAAATATAGCATCTTCATACCATTCAATAGATTTTGATGGTAAAGTAGAGAGCAAGATGTTGCTTTAACAAAGCTAATTTTGGAGCGGCATAACAGAGCAGCACTCTAATGTTTAGATGTTCTTGTTTAACTATATATCTGAAGTTTCTGTAACATTTTATGCAAAAAAATTACAGTAAGTGCTATTAATCTTGGCATTTTGACAGGGCAACCTAGCCCAATTTTTTTTTTAATACACTTGTAACAAGTTGGAGTCCATGTGCCAATATTGTGGTTTCCCATGGAAGCTGGATATGCTCTGGTTGAAATAAAAACAGAACGTGCTAGAAATACTCTGCATCTATGGAGAGAAATTTAACATTTCAGGTCAATGACCCTTTTGTCAGAACACTTAATAAATCTGTGCAAGCGTATTTTAGCATTTGTTAGTGGGTGACCTTCAGGCAACGTTCATTTATTGCTAATTAATTGATTTTATAAATCTTTTATTGTCCTAGTCTTAAATGGGGTGACTGGTTCTTCAAGAACGTGACTTGATTTCTGATTTACTTTTTTTCTATCTCGTGCTTTTATTATTTAACTGACCACAAGTTTATTCCTCAGTCATTACAGAAAATTATTGAAGGCCTGCAGCAACACCTGATTAAGGAGAAGCAAGAGAAGTTGTTAATGGAAAGTGAGATCAGGCAAAATGTTGTCAATGAGATGATGGAACAATACAACATCATGGAGAGACACTGGAGGTAGATGTTGCTTGCTTTAGAAGTGTGACGTTATTGCCTGTTGTCATTAAGACTGGCTAATCCTTGATATTTTACAATGTATAAAATATTTTATTCATCTCAATTTGGGCAAAACTGCCAATTGGAGAAACATACCTGTGTCAAAGAATTGTTTATGAAACACATTTTCCACATCTGGACAGCTCAGTGTGATTTTAAAATCACAAGCGTAACAAGTCCCCAGAAACAAAACTTGAGTGAAAGACTGATGTTGGCCAGGATGCTGGATAAGCTCATTGATGTTCTTTGGAAAAGTGTCTCAGTAAATCTTGCACTCCAATGTAACAGGCTTTAGTTTAACATATCATCTATAAGATGCAACAGTTCCTCAAAACTGCACTGAAGTGTGGGCTAAATTATGTCACCGATGCTGGAGTGGAACGTGAACATGCAACCTAACTTGGAGGTAATCATGGAGCCAGGTTATTGCACAATGAGGTTTTTTATATTCTGAATTTGGATATGTAGACTGCTGTATTTTAGCTACCTTTTTGTTGCTGCAGATGGTTCAAATTCAAGGTTGAATCTACCCAACTTTTTTGTAGATTCTTGAAATAGTGGCATAATAATTTAAAGCTTGAATATTGCTAAGAAGAGAGTCATGTTGCCAAAGCTTTTCATCTTGCAGTCATCAGGACAAACGTATGGCCAAATTTTAAATGATCACGATTTATACTACAGGAGAAAAGTGCGGTGATTGGCAGGTCAACTCTGACTGAGGCATTGCTCTGAAGAGTGTTCAGCAAGAGTTGTTTGATCACAGAATTCCATCTAACAGTTGACATTTAGTTTTGGGTTTTGCAAGCTGGTTGAATACAGTTGTGCGTTGCATATTGTGCATAACCAAAAGAATATGCCGTTAGTTGGATCAACCAATCGTGAGGTACGGCCTATGTCCTTTGCTCTGCATTGGGACTAAAATTCATGGAGAATATTGCTTAATAGTGTGATGGGCAGAAGTGGATTGGACTGTTGGCAACCTAATGGAAAATACTATTTGCATTGGAGCAGCGTGAAACAACTTGCTTAACTGCTTTGAGATACTTTGCCTTTCCAGGGTAATTTGAAGTAGACTGGACACATTATCAGTTCGAAGTAGCAGCCTTTAGCCCAATTGCACAATAAACAATGACCTGATCAGGATAACTTTGCCCCACAGATTAGCTTTGATGAACCCTCCTTCTATCAGACTTGCAAATTGAGCAAATGGCTAGGGCTCTATTTACAAGACTGAGGCCAATGCTACAGCATGTGGCGCTCTATAAATCTCACATGTATGTATATTGATCTTTCTCTACACCTTAGCTATGACTGTTTTAACATAATGTTCTGCACCCTCTTCTTTGTATATATGCTTTGTATAGTGGCAAGAAAGCAATACTTTTCATTGTATACAAATATGTGTGGCAATAAATCAAAGTAAATGTTGATTTCATTGCTAGTTTGATGCCAGATATGTAGATTGTACGTCAGAACAGACTGTATTCAGCCAAACCTCAGCCAAAACAAAATGTCTGCTGTTAGATGTGATCCTGTGATTGGTGAACTATCCTGAATGTACATATACCAGAAGCAAAATACCTTCTTTTGTAGGGACCTATTCTCTGCAAAGAAAAGGAATATGTTCAAGTGCTGTGCTGTTTTGAATTACCAGAGATCTTGAGAGCCTATAGTTCCCCACTGCTTTCTTCTTGTGTTTGTCCCGATGAGCACAAGATGCAAAGCTTCAGCCATCTACCCCTCTCTCCTGCAATATTCCTGAAATACTAAGGATTTCATTCTTAAATTTTACATACTATTTAACATGCACATTAATTCCTTCCCCTTTTTTTGGTTATTATGCAAGTGTGAATGTGTTTTTTTTTTACCCTTTTCAGTAGCTTTTATTGAGATGGATTAGCATTCCAATCATCTTTTTTTCCCCCAAGCAGCCCTTGAACAGCTGACTTGCTTTTTTGCAATGAATATCTCTCTCTCTGACTATCCAAATGCATATTGTGGAGGGGAAAAGTTGTAGTTTTCAGTTTATGTTCTGATTTCTGGGGAGGGAAGACAGTGTCCTTGTGGGAATGGGGTAAAATTCAACTGTTTACCTCTCAGAGAGCAACTTGAGGAACAAAAGGATCATCTAGAAGACGCCTTTGAAGCAAAGATGAAAAACTATCAATCGTATGTGAAAACCTATTATCAACTATCCTCTGAAGAGGAGGATTCCGATGATTCTGGTGATGAAATGTGTGATGGTAAACCAATGGTAAGAGAAAGCTCTTTTTTTTAATTCCTAATATTGGGATATTTAGAATAATCCTGAGGAGCAAAATATCACTGGTTTGTAAAGCAATGAGGAAACGGGCAAAGTAAAGAAATAAATGTTTAGAACTGGAATTGATAGTTGTTTACATGGCTTAGAATCAGAATATTTTCAATTGGTGGCAAGTTATGTAATACTGTCAATATATTGGTACTTTTTATGGGGAGATTTCCTTTGGGAAGCACATAAATTAAAGCATCCTTTTGTGTAGCTATATTTCCTTTATAGGCAATTAATATAGAAAGGTTCCACTTGTGCAAATAGATAACATTTAAGGAACTAGAAATTTGAATTAATTTATTTCTATAAATATTTAAACAGGAAAAAAAACTAGGTAAGATTTTTTGGTGCCGTAAAGAGTGAAAATGGAGAGCTGATAGATAATAAGGAAATGGTGAATGATATGAACAATTTTTTTTGCTTCTGTCTTCAAGAGGACACAAAATAATAGTGATAAATCAGAGGGAGAGGGTAGAGAGGAACTTGGTAAAATTTACAATCACCTAAGGAAGGGATGCTGAGCAAATTGATGAAACTCTAAGCTAATAAGTCTCCAGGCCCAGATGGACCCCATTCTTTGGTCTTGAAACAAAAGGAATTCATTTCCAAAATTCCCTAGATTCCGGAAAGTAGCAAATATAATCCCTGCGTTTAAGGTGCAGAAAACAGGACATGGTCGGCCAGTTAGTTTGATATCTGTGTGGGGAAAGTGGTGTCCTTTCAATAAAAGAGGTTATAGCTAGGCATATTCAACCAGTAAGAATCAGCACTGCTTTGTGAAAGGGAATTCCTGTTTAATGAGTTTATTAGAGTTCTTTTAAAGGAATAACATGTGTTGTGTTGCGATTAAAAGGGAGTGTGTAGACATGCTGTACTTGGATTTCCATAGGGCATTTGATAAGGTTCCACATCAAGGGTTATTGCTGAAATTAAAAAAAATCTAATTGTAGGATGTAATAATATATTAAGCTGGACAAAAGATTGACTGGCATGAATCAAGAGTATGCATTAATAGGTCTTTGTCTGACAGAATGTGACTAATGGAGTCCCACAAGGGTCTGTTCTGGGGCATCAACTTTTTGCAGTTTATGTCGATGAGTTGGATGAGGGGAGCATATGCATGATAGCTAAATTTGTCGATGGCACAAAATAGGTAGGAAAGTGTGTTGTGAAGTAGGTGTAAGAAGTTTCTGGATGGTTATAGATAGGTTGAGGGGATGGGCACGGAATCTGGCAGGTGGAGTATAATGTGAAAAAGCAGAGTATTACATCGAAGGAGAATGACTGCAGAATTCTGAGGTACAGAGGGATCTAGGTGTTTGTGTGTATGAATCACAATGTTAGCATGCAGGTGCATGTGTAATCAAAAACGCTAGTGGGATGCTATCCTTTACTCTGAGAGGAATTGAACAGAAAAGTAAGGATGTTATGCTTTAGTTTATAGAGGATTGGTTGGACAGGCTGGGCTTGTTTCCACTGGATTTTAGAAGTGTGATGGGTGACCTGATTAAAGTATAAAAGATCCTAAATGGTATTGACAAGATGGATGTGGAAAGGATGCTTTCTCTTGTAGGTGAGTCCAGAACTAAGGGACGCTCTTAAAATTAGGGGTTGCTTTTCCAGACAGATGGGGAAGCACAATGGCACAGTGGTTAGCACTACTGCCTCACTGTTCCAGGGATGTGAGTTTGATTCCTGGCTTGGGTCACTGTCTGTTTGCAGTTTGCATGTTCTCCCTGTATCTGTGTGGGTTTCCTCTGGATAATCTGGTTTCCTCCCACAGTCCAAAGATGTGTGGATTAAGTACATTGACCATGCTAAATTGCCTCTGTGTGTCCCAGGATGTGTAGTTAAAGGGGATTAACAAGGCAAAAATGTAGGGTTACAGAGATAGGATGTAGGTGGGATTGCTTTTGGTGCAGACTCAATGGGCTGAATGGCCCCTTCTGCACTGTATGGATTCAATGATCCTAAGGTGAGGAGAACTTTTTTTTTAAAGAGACTTGTGGAACTTTAGAACTCTTTGCATCAAAGGGCAGTGGAAATGGGATCACTGAATATTTTTAAATAGATTCTTGTTTGGCAAGAAGGTCCAAGGTTTTTGGGGGTAGATGGGAATGTAGGAATCAACCTAAATGATCAAGCATGATCTTATTGAATGATGGAATAGAGCTGTGGGTCTGAATGGTTTACTTCTCCTATTCAGAAGTTTGTATTTGACTCTGATCGGGGAGGGGGGGTGGGTGTGGTGGTGGTGGGTTGTGTGTGTGGGTGTTGGTGGTGGTGAAGTGGGGTCAGCGCACACTCCTGGGCTGCTCAGAGGAAGACCCCAGTTAACTGTGGTAACTAGACTGATGTTCCCACAGCTATTTTTTTTTCCACTGCTCCACAGTTTTCATTGAATGGCCCCATTGGAAGCTGCCCAAGTTTCCTTATACCTTTTGTCTCTTCCCTTCTATCATCACTATACTTCATAAAGTGCCACCCAAGATTTTGGAATTGTCTGAGTGGGCTATATTTTCCCCTAACCTTCACCTTTCTATAAAAATGGGTAGAAATATAATCGTTGACAAATGAATATTTTTGTAACTTCAAGAAATTCTATTATGAAATTATTAGCAAGGACAATTAAGCTTTTTCATGAAAAGCAGAAGATATCTTAACTAATTCCACATTTTCAGTTGAGATGCTTGTTTTTTATACTCTTACGATTATTTTGAGAGATTTATTTTTCCCCATTCCCAAGTCACACAAAATCAGAGAACTAGAAGCAACTATTCAGCAGTTAAAGGCAGAGAGAAAGTCCACTTGCCAGCCAACAAGGCGATCTGCTCGCTCAGCCAATACAAAACTCAATGATGAACTGCACAGTCTGAAACTGGAGCTGGTAAATGTAAAAACTGAGCTGGAGCAAAGCAAAGCAGAAGCAGCGACCAATGCAGAAGGTGAGTGCTCCTCAGGAATGGTATTAATGCTTGCTAATCTCGGCAAACAATAGATTGGGAGAAATTAAGGGAGATGGACCCAAAATATGTTTTATTTGTGGCTATTTCTACTTCTTCTGTTCAAAAATACAGTTTTGAGACGAGGGGCACTTTAAGACCTTGTTAATTGACAGTGTTTTGGCTCCTCAAGGTGGACTAAAATTGTAATTGATTATAATGTAGTCACTTCTTTATTGCACCAACATTAAATCCCCTGTGAAAACTTGCTATAATTTCCTTGCAATTTACAAAAACATGTTTTTCTGTATATTTTGAAAAACTAATGCTACCTTATTAAACATGTGGCTTGTCACTCTCTCTTGTTTTATGTCTGTCCCTCCTGGAAATGTCTTGTTGCCTGATTACATAAAACTTGTTGAACTATTGATGGAGGTTTTGTAAAGCATTCTAACAGGGCTGGACAGACTGAATGAATGCAGGATTGTTGGCGAAGTAGTGGTTCTACAACAAGGTTCTCAATCCCAAATGGCCTATTCCATATCCTGGAACGGACAGGAGGAGAAATTTCTTCACTTGAACAAAGAACAAAAACAGCCCGGGAAACAGGCCCTTCGGCCCAACAAGCCCGCACCATCATTTTAACATTACCAGTACCCCCCTCCACCCATGACCCTTATCTATTGTTTGTGGCATTCCACATTGAGGGAAACTAATTTAGGGACAATTTATTACCTCCAGTCAGCCTAATAGCACATCTTTGGGGTGTGGGAGGAAACCGGAGCACCCGGAGAAAACCCACGCAAGCGCGGGGAGAATGCGCAAACTCCCACAGACACTGGCCCAAATCCATGTGTCTGCACAGCAAACAGTGATAGTCACTGAGCTGTCGTGTTGCCCAGCATCTGGTCCAGTTTAAGCACACAGTAATGACATGAAGCACTAGGCTACTCTCGCACATTCAAGAGCAGCCCAAGTACGACCCATCGTGTGTATGCCCCTCGTTGGACAACAAGGCGGACTGACTTAAAACCTGTGAGTTAAAAGAGAAAAACATTATTATTTATTATTATTCCATATCCTTTTACATTACCAGGGACGTCCCAATGCTAATGAACCTTATTTAAAACAATCTCCTATATCCTCCCATCTGCAACCCACTCATGTGCCTGTCTAAGTTACTCTTAAACAACTCCAGCGTGCCTGCCTCCACCACCTTACTTGGCAGAGCATTCCATACCCCCAGTACCCTCTGTGTGGAAAAACCTCCCTGTAATATCTGTTATACCTCTCCCCCCTCACCTTTTAAGCCCGTGACCCCTCGTACTGTGTGTCTCTAACATAGGAAATAGCTTACCTCTGTTTACTCTATCTATACCCTTCATAATCTCATATACCTCTATTAGATCCCCCCTCAGTTGCTGTCTTTCAAGGGAAAACAGCCCCGATTTTGCTCAATCTTTCCTCATAACCCAGTCCTTCCATACCAGGCAACATCCTGGTAAACCTCCTCTGCACTCTCTCCAGAGTCTCCACATTCTTCCGGTAGTAAGGCAACCAGAACTGGACGCAGTACTCTAAATGCAGTCTAACCAACGTTCTATACAACTGCAACATTAGACTTCAGCTCTTTATATTCTATACCCCTTCGTATAAAGGCTAACATACCATAGGCTTTCTTCACAACCTTCTCCACTTGTACTGCCACCTTCAAAGACTTGTGCACTTGCACCCCCAGGTCCCGCTGCATTTCTGTACTCTTGATAGGCTTACCCTTTATCATATAACTCCCCCCTACATTATTCCGGCCAAAATGCATCACCTCACATTTATCAGGATTAAACTCCATTTGCCATATATCTGCCCAGTATACCAGCCTATCTATATCCCGTTGTATTGCCAGACACTGCTACTCGCTGCCCGCCAATCCAGCCATCTTAGTGTAATCTGCAAATTTGCTGATCACACCACTTACTCCCTCTTCCAAGTCATTGGCACACCACTAGTGACAGACCTCCAGCTAGAAAAGGACCCCTCCACTACTACTCTCTGTCTCCTCTTAGCAAGCCAGTTCTCAACCCATCTAGATACCTGGCCTTGTATCCCATGAGCCTTAATCTTTTCTACCAACCTACCATGAGGGACTTTGTCAAACGCCTTACTGAAATCCATACAGGTGACATCAACGGCTCGTCCTTCGTCGACCGTTTTTGTCACCTCCTCAAAAAAATTCTACCAGATTCGTAAGGCAAGACTTCCCCTTTACAAAGCCATGCTGCGTATCCTTAATCAGATCGCAACACTCTTAAGTGCTCATACATCCTATCCCTAAGAATCCTCTCCATCAACTTGTCTACCACTGACGTCAAACTCACCGGCCTAAAGTTACCCGGGTTATCCCTCCTACCCTTTTTAAACAATGGTACCACGTTCGCTATCCTCCAGTCCTCTGGGACCTCACCTGTGTCCAAAGAAGAGACAAAGATTTGCGTCAGCGGCCCAGCAATTTCATCTCTCGCCTCCCTAAGCAACCTAGGACAAATGCCATCAGGCCCCAGAGATTTATCAGTTTTAATGCTACCTAAAAGCCCTAACACTACTACCCTCGTAATCGATAGTTCCTTCAATTGGTCTAAAGCTCCCTCGAAGACCATACCAGACATCAAGCCCCTCTCCTTCGTGAATACCAACGCAAAGTATTCATTCAGGATCTCCCCCATTCCCTCGGACTCTAAGCACAATTCCCCTCCTCTGTCCCTGAGGGTGGGGAACCTTTGGCGTTCTCTACCACATAAAACTGTGGTGGCCAAATCACTGAAAATATTTATGAAATAGATTTCTTGACACTAGAAGCAGCAAAAGGTATGGGGAAAGAACATGAATATGATATTGAGATAGAGAATCAGCCATGATTACATTGAATGTCAGAGCAGGGCTGGAAAGCTGATTTTTGTTAACTATAGGCTTCAATGTAATGAACATTCCAGGTTTGAATTCCTATTTTTTCCTTGTATAATAATTTTGCTGGGAATAGATCCTGCTTACTGCGAACTCCATTCCACAGTTGAGGGGGTTATGACTCCTGTGGCAGTGTATGCAACTAACAGCAATTGAAGTTCTGCTCCAATTTTTTCACTTATTCTTCTGTACCTGAAAGTTGTGATTTAATTGCTTTTGTGATTTTTTTAATTAAAATTTTGGTGACTACAGTCTCTCTATTATTAGGAGAAAGAGTGACATTTAATGGGTACATAAAATAATGTCCTAATTTGAATGCTTGGTGCGCAAACTTATGGAATTTTTTTCAGTGGCTATTTCCCTGGGACATGTGCCTTCGGAATTTACTGGCAGATTTAAAAATAATCTGTCATGGATTCTTTCTCTGCTGTGTTGCAGAATTGAAGCGATACAGGGATATGGTTGAGCTTCCAGTTGGAATGAAGTATCTCACAGTTGATGCAGATCGAAAAATAGAGGCAGGACAGAAGGTGAGTCATGTATTTCCCTCAGTTTAATCTTATATAGTGGGATTTACCTTTTGATATTCTATAGCCAAATGGTTGCTTGGAAGGACTGAGTTACTATTCAGGTGCATTATGGCACCACAGAGACACTATGATTTATCCATCTCAGCAATACTTTCAGGTCCAGAGTTTAGCTGGAATGTGAAGCTGTACGTAACGGTTAAGGACTGCCAAAGGAACAAATTATTGGGAAACCTCTGGGTGAGACAGTGTCTCCCAGTCAGTTAGCACAGTTTGCACACCTGAACTGTATCTCTGAGTGTAATGTCCTGGTGACCTTGAAACATGAATTGCCCTCTGTGCTAAAGGAGCTACAACAAATAGAACGGGAATTGTTTAATTTACAGCATACAAGAAGGCCATTCAGTCCATCCAGTTCTCTGGAAGGGTTGACCACTTACTTCCATTGTTGCTGTTCCTCATCCTTGCTGACTTCAAATATTTTTTTTAAAAAATTGCATTTATATAGTGCTTTTCTCAAGCAAAAATTTATTAAGGATAAAATGTGATTTAATGAAGTGGGCAGTAATTACAGGTTATATTTCCCGTTTCAGCAATGAGCGACAGAGCATGTAAAAACTCAGACTGCACTCATTTTGTAGACTTCTGTAGTTTCTTCAGACCCTGGAAATCTGCTCTCAAAATCCTGGGTAGAGGCAATCCTTTCCCTTTGCAGCAAAGAAGGTTTCTGTTGCCCTAAGCAGTTAATTAGTCACCTCCTGTTGCAGGCTTTGATGTCAGCCTTTTTAATTGATCACAACTTTACCTTTCGAGTAATCACACAAGTAACAGAGTTTTCTTAAAACAGCTGTTTTAATACAAGCTATAACGAGAACGTTGGAAAGCTACAGTTCACCTCCCTGTAGCTAGCCAGAGTGGTGCATTCCAAGATACAAAGGCAATTAAAGTTTTCAAAATCGATTACAAGTGATTAGTATAAACCAATCACAATCATTTTACCCTTGCTTCATTATAATAGCAATCAGTGAGAACTTCATAGGATAGCTCGTTTCTGTATCTGTGGATCATTTCCACTTTCCAGTTACAGATGTTTGATTTTTTTGTGCTTTGTCAAATTAATGGCCTTGGTTTCTGTCTATGAAGGCCCTTTTGTTTCTCAGCCTTTTCATTTTTAAGCATGTGACTATTACCCTTTCATCTCCTTTACAAAACATTTGAGCCAATTGACCAATTATTAGGGCACAGAATTGATCTTTAATTGGTACCTACATTAAAACATTTCTAATTAAGAAAATTCTCACACATCCAAATCCTCATCAGTGACGTACTGGTTGTGACTAGTTCAGTTGAATGCCACAGCAAACATGCAAGTTAAGTTTGCAAGGGTTTACTTAGAATCCAAACTATGATTATTACTGAAGTTGTACAGACGTGTGTTAGAGCTGCAGAATTTGAATAAATTGTTCATTTCCCTCAAACCGTGATTCTAAAGCATGGTTTTCTTGCAAAAGTGAGGAGTCAGAGTACAGACTAAACAGTACAAATTTAAAGTGGGAGGAGGAGCAGAGACATCTGTGGTTTCACATCCTCCAATTCATTTGGCTGTGGTAAGACAAGTTGATGAGGCTTTCTAAATGGAGCATGGAATACAAAGGTTGGGTAGTTATGAAAAGCCTTTAGAAATCACTGGTGGAATTAGAATTTGACCAAGTATAGTGGGCACTCCACTTTGAAGACAGTAAATCTAGGTCATGGAAAGCGTGTAGAGGAGATTTCCCAGAATGGTACCTGGAAGGAGGCAATTCAGTTATACAGAGAGATGAGAGAGACTGGGATTGTCTTTCTTTTCAAAGCAGTGAAGGTTTAAAGAGATATAGTATGGGTGTTCAAAATTATCAGTGGTTTTGAGAGTGCGTGAAAAGTTGTTCCCAATGGTGGGGTCACTAACTTGATGTGGAGATGCTGGTGTTGGACTGGGGTAAAACAGAAAGAAATCCCACAACACCAGTTTAAAGTCCAAACTGGTTTATTTGTAGCAAAAGCCGCAAGCTTTCAGGACAGCCTGTTCCTTCACCAGGTGGCTGGGAGTTCACTGTTTTTAAAATCTATGCATGGAGTTCCCAGCCACCTGATGAAGGGACAGGCTGTCCTGAAAGCTTGTGGCTTTTGCTACAAATAAACCTGTTTGGACTTTAAGCTGGTGTTGTGGGATTTCTTTCTGTGTCACTAACTTGAACAGACAATAAGATAATTGGCTGGAAGTAGATGAGAATTTTTTTACGTAGAATGTGCTGCCTGAAGGAGTGATGGAAGAGATTCAATAATAGTTTCTGAATGAGATTAGAAATGTTATGAAATAAAACTATAGTCCATATTGGAGTGAGAAGTCAGTATACAACACTAATTATTGCAATCAAATTCAGTGCTAACACAATGGGCCAAAAGATTTACCTGTGCTATATAATTCTAACTTATTGGCTTCTTCTTTAAAAGCTATTGTAGATTCTTGAGCTCTTGCTTCTGCTGGAACACTTTTTTTAAAACTGAAATTCCCTGAACCCTTCTCTTTTGGTAATAATCTCCATTAATTTTCAGAATGCAAAGGCCCTGCAGAAAGAGCTACAGAAAATAGGGGAGGCTCTGCAAGCATCAGAAAGGGCATGTTGCCATAACACTGGAGCAGAAAACCTTCGGCGTACTCTAGCCAAATGTGAAGACATCATGGTGAAACAGGTATGTTATCACTTGTTCTTTAACTACAGGGATCCAAGGAAATTTGGCAAATTGGATCCAGAGTTGGCTGAGGGTGTTTTTCAGACAGGAAGACTGTCCAGACTGCAGTGATCCGTATTGGATCAGCCCTTGCTGTTTGTGGTTATATAAATAATTTAAACTTAAATGCAGGAGGATTGATCAGTTAAGTTCATGGATGATAGGAAAACTGGTAGGGTGGTAAATAGTGAGGGGGAAGCTTTAGATTACAGGAGGATATAGATGGGCTGACCAGTGGCAAATGGAATTCAATCCAAATAAGCGTGAGGTGGTGTACTTGGGCAGGACAAACAAGATGAGGGATGATGAAAAAGCAGGACCCTGAGAAACGCCACAGATCAGAGAGATCTTGGTGTGCATTTACAGATGTTAGATAAAGTAATTACGATTTTTTTGTATACTTGCCTTTATTAGCCACGGCATGGAGTTTTAAGAGCAGGGAGGTTCTACTGGAACCATGTAAAATGTTGGTTAGGCCACAGCTAGAGTATTGTGTGCAGTTCTGGAATCCACGTTAGAGGAGGCATGTGATAGCACTGGTTAAGATGCAGAGGACATTTACCAAGATGTTGCATAGGCTGTTAAGTTTTAGTTATAAAGAGAGATTAAATAGATGGGGGTTATTTTCCTTTTGAACAGAGGAGACTGAGGGGGGGACATAATTGTAATGTATAAAATTATGAGCAATATAGGTAGCATAGACACAAAGATACCTTTCCCCTTGGCGGAGGGATCAATGACTAGGGGGCCTGGATTTGAGTTAAGGGACAGGAAGTTTAGAGGGGATGTGAGGGAAAAAAAACCTGTTCATCCAAAGGTGGTGGGAGTCTGGGGTTCACTGCCTGAAAGGTAGAGACTCTCATAACATTTTAGTAAATATTTAGATGTGCCAAGGGATACAAGACTTGGGGACAAATGCTGGAAAATGGGATTAGAATACTTGGGTGGTTTGCCTTTGACTGGCATAGGCACAGTGGACCAAAGGGCCCTTTTCTGTGGATCTCTGTGAAAGTCCTCAGTCATGTTGATCTTGATTCTGTGCATAGATTTTAAAAATAATCAAAAGTGGCAATACTTGCAACCTTGGTTAACTTTTCAACTCTTTTTCAGGTAAACTTCTGGTGAGTAAGAGGTTGAAATTTGAAAGTAGGCATTGTAGAACTGGAAAGGCGAATTTTATTTGCTGTTTAATTTTTTGTGTTAGAAGAAAGCGCATACCTGTTTTTCCAAGCTTTTAAGTTTGAGATGGTACATTAAATTGATCCATTAGGCACTAGAGCCTTGTTGAGACCACACAACTATTACAAAACTACAGGTGTAATATTTGCATTGTGATACTGTGCTATTAATGTATTTTATGTTTAAAGGATCTGTTTTAAAATTCAGTTTTTGTACAGGCAGTAGGTATGTCTGGAAGGAAAACAGCTCAGATGCTGGGAAAGCAGGATAATTATTCATTTTAGCCATATAGTGTTTACTTTGGAGAGGGCTAATGGAGTCTTGTTTATAAATGGGAAAGTTTCCTAAAGTTTTTTTTGATAAAGGGAATAGAAGATGGGGTTTTTATTTGGGCATACAGGGTCATGTGGTGATGCGAATGGGATGTATAGCAAAGATTTTTCTGCTAGTTTAGCTTGTTTAGATTTCAAAGCTGAGTGGAGTTACAGCAACTATACCTGGGTTTGCTAGCTATATTTAATGTAGGTTTAAGTCTATAGGAACAATAATTTGCAACTTTTCACTATTTCAGATCTAAATAAGCAAACAGAGTTGTTTCCTTTCATTTGTTAACTATTGTTCAAATGTCAAAAGTTAAACTGCTTCATTTTGTCAGTTATGTTTAAACTGTTACGAACAAAACTTATTTTGATAAAAGATCCTTACTTTGTCAGTAGCTTTACTCTGGAGCAAAGCATCCCATTCTTGTACTTGTGCCAAAATAGAAAAATTGTTGGGGTCTAGTCTGGTTTCATAATATACTTTTGGGTTTGGGACCAGGACTCTGATTATATATAGTATGCATTTGTATTATCTGCTTGTATTTGAATATATAATCATGTTTCAAATTTAATTGGTGAAAGTGGTTAAGTTTCCCTCACTGTCTCATTGTTTTGCTACTTGATCTGGATTGGGAATTGCTTGATTTGATTTCAACTTATTTATAGCCACCGTTTCTAGGCCCACGTCTTAGGTAGCCAGAAGGATTTGAGGATAAGACTGATTAATGTGTTGGAGGGACCTACCTACCCTCATTTAGTTTTCTACTCAAGTGTTGTGGCAATTCCATTGAATGTTTCAACTGCTTAATGGGGCCTTGCTGGGATATACAGCACACTGTCTTGCATGATGCACACATTATGGAGGAATCAGACTTCACTTCTAGACCGTAGGAGGCTATCTTCAAAAGGTGTTGATTCTAATTGGGATAATTGATTGCAACCAGACCATTGCTACTTCGATGAAAAGCCACTCTTAATTTCAGCAAGTTATCTGATTGTTAGTAGGCACCACCACCCAGCCCATCCAGTTGTTGCTTCAAATCTGTACTTGTTCCTTTTGCCAGCAGGAGTCACTGTTAATGTCAGGACTCGCAACTGACTTTTCTCTCCAAGTGTGCTGAGTTTAAGTGTGCTTCAACTGCTGTCTGAGATGAAACGAATTAAGTCAGCGCAGTTGAGAAATCAAAATTAGTCTGCTTGTCTGAAAGGTTTAGTATTATGTCTGACCATGCTTTTTGCCAACTAGACATTCTATTTGTTGAGTTTCTTGTGGGTGAGTCCACTTAGGGGTAGCCCCTTTAGGACAGAGATGAGAACTTTTGGAACTCTCTGCACCAGAAGACAGTGGCGGTGAGGTCATAAGAACATAAGAAATAGGAGCAGGAGTAGGCCATCTAGCCCCTCGAGCTTGCCCCGCCATTCAATAAGATCATGGCTGATCTGTCGTGGCTCAGTTCCACTTTCTCGCCCTCTCCCCATAACCCTTAATTCCCTTGCCTATCAAAAACCTATCAACCCGCGTCTTAAATATATTTAGCGAGGCAGCCTCCACCACTTCAACGGGCAGAGAATTCCAGAGATTCACCACCCTTTGAGTGAAGAAGTTCCTCCTCAACTCTGTTCTAAACTGCACCCCCCCCCCCCCCTTATCTTGAGGCTGTGCCCTCTAGTCCTACTGTCCTTTGAGCGGGAAGAGCCTCTCCACCTCTATCCTATCCATCCCATTCATCATCTTATATGTCTCAATGAGATCTCCCCTCATTCTTCTAAACTCTAACGAGTACAAGCCTAGTTTATTCAGCCTCTCCTCATAATTCAACCCCCTCAACTCCGGTATCAGCCTAGTAAACCTCCTCTGCACTCCCTCCAAGGCCAAAATATCCTTGCGTAAGTGCGGCAACCAAAACTGCACACAGTACTCCAGCTGCGGCCTCACCAGTGCCCTGTACAGTTGCAGCAAGACCTCCCTACTTTTATATTCAATCCCCCTTGCTATAAAGGCCAGCATCCCATTTGCCTTCCTGACCACCTGCTGCACCTGCAGGCTGGGTTTTTGTGACTCATGCACAAGGATCCCGAGGTCCCTCTGCACCGTCGCATGCTGCAGTTTTTCACCATGTAAGTAATAGTCCTTCCTACCATTATTCCTACCAAACTGGACAACTTCACACTTGCTAACATTAAATTCCATTTGCCAGTTCCTGGCCCATTCGCCCAGCCAATCTAGATCCTTCTGCAGACTTTCCACACCCTCCGCACAATTTGCCGTTCCACCAATCTTGGTGTCATCAGCAAATTTCGACACCATACACTCGGTTCCCTCCTCCAGATCATCTGTATAAATGGTAAATAGCTGAGGCCCCAGCACCGACCCCTGGGGCACTCCACTAGTCACCAACCGCCAATCCGAATAGCACCCACTGACCCCCCACTCTCTGCCTCCTATTTGACAGCCAATCCCCTATCCACGCTAACACCCTGCCCCCCAACTCCATTCCCCCTAACCTTCTGTAATAACTTCTTGTGCGGCACCTTATCAAACGCCTTCTGAAAATCAAGAAACAATAATGAATATTTTTCAGCTGGAGGTTAATGGATTCTTGTTAGGCAATGGAATCAAAGATTATCGGGGCAGATAGGAATGTAGAACTTGAAACACAAGCACATTAGCCACGATCATAATGCATGGCAGAGCAGGCTTGTGGGGCCTAATGGTCTACATCTCCTTTTCCTATGTTTGTATGTCAACCTCCTAATCACATTGCTAACTGTGGAAGTATGTCGTCTTTGTTTAACAGCATCCCACTGCAAAGAGTTATCCCTGTGCTGACAGTGCATATTGTAATTTTACAATGGATCTGATAAGAGACTGAATAGGTTTTCTATGCTTGTAGCTGAGAATGTGTATAGCGAGAAGGCAATGTTCAAAATACTTGCATTTGGTGCGACTACAGTTACAGCTGTTATGCTTTCAATTAAAATCTTTTTTTTTCCTGACAGGATCAAACATTAGAAGATCTCCAGAAACTGATGATCGTGATAAAATTGGACCTGAAGAAAAAAAATACCTGCATCGCAGAACAATATCAAACAGTCCGTCAGCTTCAGGCAGGTCCAGGCTGCAATAAACGACGCTGTGCTGGCAATATTGAAAATCAACCACCCCCAGGGAAAAGACCATTCCTAACTGGTCTCCTGACTCCATTGAGGCTTGCCCAGCAGCAGCGCAATAACACTCCTTCCAGTTGTATTCTACGATCTAGGGCCAGACTGGATAAGACATCACAGGTCTCAAAGATACACTATTAAGTAAAATTTTAGGGAAGTCATGGGAGAGGATTGCAGACTGTTACTTTTTAATTTTAAAAGCATTTCATTTGGAAATTAGGCCTAATTAAAAGTATTTACATGGTAATGATTTCTACAATAACGGAGTTTGCTCCTTTTTTTAATAACCCTTTGTTTGTTTTTAATTTTTGGCAAAGATTTGTATGGAATTGGGAATGGTATGCTGGGAGATTTGTGCCAGAGGTTACATGATCACTGTTTTATTTTATAAATATTTTGTGTACTATGCTGCTCGAAGAATCCACTCTTCAACAACCTGTTTTTTTATTTTGTATCCGGCCAGTATTTGTATAAATGTTGTTTGGAGTTCTACTCCGAGTCAACCTACAAAGAATTAAGCAACAGGGGACTATTAGTGCATTAGATGTTTTAATAGTTTGTAAGGGTATATTATCGTCAATATCGTGGCAGATTTTAAGTTGAAAATGAACAAAATGTTAGGATTTAGAATTTCCTTTCAGTTGGCCTGATGTAGAAGAATTGTGAAGGTATTGTTTTGGATCTTGTTGTTTTTGCATCTGCTGATGTGGAAATAGGCAAGGTCTTTGGCCATTAACACTTTTTTAAGATGTACCTAACCCATGAATATGATTAATAAGTTTCAAGTAAGCCATATTAGTGTGTGGTATGCATTCTGTATATTCCAAAGATGTTCATTTGAGGAGAAAGTGTTGAACCAAAAGAATGTAAATTCAGTTTACATTATTTTTTTTGAGCTCCCACTTTATCTGGAAGTTTATGCAATTCTGTCAGTGCCTTATATATTGCAAAATGCTTTGTTTCTCCATGTATGATGTTCTGACTAATGTAACCAGTAGAGTTTTTACAGACAAATGATGTAGCGTACTACAAAACTAGCTTTGAAAATACAGTAAAGGTGCTATTGTTAAAGCATCATTGTTTTTAAAATGATCAGAAACATTCAGTTGCAAGAAATTTTAGAATCGTACAGTACTTGCTGTGTATATCATCATTCTGCTTGGAAATATTTTTCCCAGTTTTGATTTAAACAGCCTCTCAAAAGGATTTATACTGTATATGTAATGATGTAAGAAGTCTCACAACACCAGGTTAAAGTCCAATAGGTTTATTTGATAGCAAATGCCACTAGCTTTCGGAGCACTGCTCCTTCATCACCTGACAAAGGAGCAGCGCTCCGAAAGCTAGTGGCGTTTGCTACCAAATAACCTACTTTAACCTGGTGTTGTGAGACTCCTTACTGTGTTTATCCCAATCCAACGCCGGCATCTCCACATTTACATAATGATGTAACAGGTAGCATGGTGGTACAGTGGTTAGCACTGCTGCCTCAGGACCAGGGACCCAGGTTCAATTTGCCTTGGGTGACTTTGTGGAGTTTGCATGTTCTCCCCATGTCTGTGTGGATTTCCTCCTCTCTCAGTCCAAAGCTGTGCAAGTTAGGTAGATTGGTCATGCTCAATTGCCCATTAGTGTCCAAAGATGTGTAGGTTAAATGGATTAGCCATAGGAAAAGTGTGGGGTTAAGGGAATGAATGCTCTGACAGAGTCAATGCAGATTCTATAGGCCAAATGGCCTCTTCTGTACTGTAGGGATTATATTCTATAAAAAATGAAATGTTGGTTTAAATGTTAGTCCTTCACCTTCAGTTATATCATTAACAAGTTGCTTACTCCATATCATTAGTATGTAGGCTTTAGTTGACTTAAGTTATCAGGCTTATTCCATAAAGTTAAATGTGCCTTTTTTAATGTAAAAAAACACCACTGTTGTACTTTGCACACCATTGTATTGGTATAATTATTCAAATCTTTCTATTGAAATATTTACTCTTACACTCTTGTATCTTGATGTGTACCTGAGAAATGAGGAAAATTAAAATTGAATTTCAACTACAAAAGAATGAGTTTTATGAAAAAAATCATTGTGACATACATACTTTGCCTTACTGTACTACATAGACAGTAAACATCAGTAGTCCTGATGTCAAACATGGAGTAAAGAGTTGCTGCTCACTAGTAAATAGAGTTCACATTGACAATATCTTTACCAGCTGTTACCTATGTTCAAAACTATTTATTTTATTTGTTGCCCATCTCTAATTGTCTGTGACAAGGTGGTGGTGAGCTGCTGCCTTGGATTGCTGCAGTCTAATGTATGCTCACAGTGCCGTTAGGGTAGGAGTTCCAGGATTTTGACCCAGCGACAAAGAGTCAGGCAGGTGAGTGATTCAGGGAACTTCCAGGTGGTGGTGCTCTCGTGTGTCTTGTACTTCTAGATGGTAGCTGCCGTGAGTCTGGAAGGTGTTGTCTTAAGGAGCCTTAGAGTTCCTGTGGTGCCTCTTGTACATGGTGCACACACTGCTGCCAATCAAGCAGGCATTCATGGAATTTATATTAAGGAGCTGCACTCATCCAGGCAAGAGTATTCCATCTCATTCCTAACTTGTCTTATAGATTGAGAAGCTTTGGAGAATCAGGAAGCAAGTTACTTACTCCCACTTTTGTTCTCTACACTATGGATAATCACTAATATTTAAGCATTCATGGATTTTTTAAACTGTGTTGGCATTGCACACCAAGTTGAGGCAATTGTTTGAAGGCCTGCCCCTTGCAGATGTTCACTGGCCAAGTGAAATTGAAAGATGACTCTAGTTCTGTAGAATCGACTGTCAGTTAATTCAATCCTTGGGCAAAGGGAAAATGTGGGGTGGGTGGAGAGATAAAGTTAACTGGTTACAAAAATTGTAGCAATTATGATCTCTTCATTGAAAGATATTCTCAATCAAGAAGGGAGAAGTGCATTTTTATAAACATATTTAATATTTACACATGCAGAAATTACACTTCCCGTGAAATACAAAATCCAACTATTAATGACTGAGTGGTTAGTTATTGAGGTTGTAATAGGGACAGAGCCACTAGAGTCACATTGCTTTCGGATAGCAGCACCAGCATTTTCATGGTGTGATGGAAGATAAGTTGAGTGGCGGCAGTTTTGCAGAGGGAGTATTGACTCCAGGGACAAAAGTCCGTGATACATCAGCAGCCATGGGTGTTGTTGTCACGTCACCCTGGCTACGAAGCTGTGATATCTGTCTAAGCAGAGCTTTTCCTTCTTCTCTTGTCTGGGGGGGGGGGGGGAAAAAAATCAAAATATTTAAAGTCCAAAAGAATCAAATCAAAGCAGTAAACATTTTATTGAAAGTTAACTTGAATTTAGTACTACTAAGGTCAGCTCAGCTCATTTATATTGAAAAACTTACAATATTCTACTTTGGGACATTTCCAATCACTTTATAGCTAATGCAATACTTGATATTTTTAAGATACTTTTAATACAAGTTACATAGCAATGAAATAAATGACCAGAGATCTTCTATTTAGCTGTCGGATCAGGGAATTCCCTTGCCTTTTTTCTTAAGTTAGTGCCCTTGATTGAGAGATCAGATGAAACAAAGGGCTCCGTGAGCATCCTTGCGCTCAACAGCATACATGAAATACAGAACTGACAAATAATATGGCTTGCTCCTGTCCATGAACTGTATTAGCTTGATGTTTTGGTATGGACATCAGATTACAATTAGCATAGACAAGCAATCCACCAACACAGACCAGCTGGCTGATGCCATTCTACTTTAAGATAGCATTGGACAAATTGCAGAAAGTAGGTAGTATTTCACGTGTCAGAACTACATTGGTTTACTATTCTAAAATCCAAATCTTAATACTGATCAGCTTCCAAATGAGTTCACAGGCTCTTTCTCAAAGTTTATCAAAATGAGTTATTCTTGAGGAAAGAGAGACCTTCAGTAATGCCTACAGCAAGGCTAAAACTAGTAAAGCCTGGATTACTGAAAACAAAAAAGCAAGTTGTTCTGTCATGCCAGCAACTTATACCGAAGGTATTTGGTTAAGACTTACATCATTGTAATCACAACATTTCTGTGCACAGACGGATGCCTCATCCCACCGTTTACACTTAAAATAATACTGTGCCAGAGCTCGAAATGCAGTGCTCATTTCATGATGCTCCAGAATCTCCTAAAGATTCAAACAACAAAAATTACTTGGTTCATGGAATGACCACGATAAATCTATACATTTTCAATTGAGAGCTGCAAAAAAGACATACAAATGTGAAGTTACAATGCAAAATAAATTTACAAATAAATCAATATACAACTATTCACTTCAATAGTTGCTCTTCTGTTCTTTCCCTTCATGTCTCCAGGCAGTTTATGCACCACACACATTGATAAGATTATTCTACATTGCATTTTACATGCACAAGAATGTGTTTCTGTAATTTGAACTCTCAAGGTTGTATCTGTGTGATTAGCCCAAATCCAAGAAGGCAGGGGCCAACTTCATATTAAGAAGCTATAGGAGTTTGTAGACAGCAGGATTGTGCTGTGTGCACATCTGCATTAGATGTCTCTGGCTCAGCATAACAGAGGAGTGGGAAGAGGTACTTGTATTCAGTTCACGCCATGCTTTGATTACTGCCTCTTAGAAGCTCAGATTCTGCATAGATATTGGTCACACCTACCATCTTCTGAGTACACAAACACATGAGGTGGAGACCAAGGATCTTTAGAAACTGACCCAAAAACTAAAATACTACCTAAAAGATTGTTTGAAAGATAGCCAGATGCAGACTATGGAATCTTGGAGCAGTAATGGGCTGGGGAGGAAGAGGAGGATGTTTAATAGAGGAGCAGATTTATAAGCAGGATAGAGTCCCACAGAATATCCAGGGTGAGAGTGAGGAACAGCATGAATTAAGATCATATGAAATTGGAGGGAAACATTTAAGTCAGTGATCCATGTTTGGGCTGACAACTTAAAGAAGACAAAAGGAACCAAGTCCTAAATTAAAGCAGTCTGGCTTATTCAACCATGTGCAAATTTGTGTAGGGACAAACCGATCAGGTGGGTTTAAAGAGTGCTATGGGAAAGGGATTCAATTTCATGAGACACTGGCAGTGAGAAACTGGGGCAGGCTATCTGATTTGGACTGGGACCAGGATTCTAGCAGTTAATAAAGAAGGTGGTCACAAGGACTAAGTGCAAGAGGAGGAGGAGATTTCAGGTGGAAAAGATAAAGATAACAGTTGAAAACAAAAGGGAAAAGTACTACAGGGGATCTGTGTTAGGTCCTCAAGTATTCACCATATTCATTAATGACAACTGGATAGATAACCGATTATTTAAGTTTGCCAAATGTTTAAGGATAGGTGACAATGCAGTTGAAGGGTGAGATTGAAGAGATATTAATAAATAAAACTGAGTGGACAGAAGTGATGAATAGCTTTCAATGCAGGCAAAAGAAAGCAGAATGAGAAGCGATGAATAGCTTTCAATGCAAGCAAAAGAAAGCAGAATGTGACTGAAAAGAACAAGTACAGTATAGGTCCAAAGAGACGTAATGGTCCAGATATATCAAACCATTATTTGCTGACCCGTTCATGACATTTTAATCAGAAAACTAAATTAATGCTAGATTTATATCTAAAGGAGTAGAATACAAGGGAGTAGAAGTCATGCTTCAAGTATATAAAACCTTGGTTAGACCACACAGTGCAGTGTAAATTTACTAGAACACCTAGGCTCCTTGGGTTAAATGACTAGGACAGATTACAAAATTATAGGGTTGTATTCCCTGGAATTTAGTTAAGGGGTGATTTGATCAGAGTTTAAGAAAGTAAAGGAAACAGATAAAAACAAGTTTTGCAGTGGGGAAGTCTAGGAACGTAGGACATGGTTTAAAAATCAGAGCCAGATCTTTCATTGATGAAGATAAGCACATGTCTACACGCAAAGGGGTGGCAGAAGTTTGGTTCTTCCACAACCAGCAATTTGTACTGGATTAGTTGTTCATTTTGAATGACGGACTTTTATTCGTCAAAAATACTTGGGAATTTGGGATAAAGGGGGTAAATTGAGTTAGGTCACAGATTCTATCATGGCTAATCTATTCAATGGCTGAACAGGGTCATGGGAAAAAAAATTACCTACTCCTGTCCTATGTTCACTGAACAACTAATGCTTGTTTCAATTCTTGAGCCTTAAAATGCTGCACGGACAGCAGAAACAATATGATCTGTGCTGGTTTGTTCTTGCTTGTGTCAGAGACTTACCCCACAGTCGCAGATGTCTTGGACATATTTGATGTAGCACTGTGCTGCTTGATCTGATTCACCCAACTGCTCATGAATTCTGCAACATGGAAGGAAACAGATATTAAATGAGTATGAATGTACAAAGCTCTGGGTCCTGCACTCGCAATGCTAGATACTTAGAAGAAACACCACATAAAACTTCAAATAATTGAAAGTTCTTCACAGTAAGCTATCGGTTTCCAATTTATTACCCATCCCCAGTTCCACAAGTGTGTAATTTCTGTTTGACCACAAACAGATTAAAGTATCTTGTAAACATAGCAAGATATCATTGCGATCTTGGACTTGGTGAGATAAAAGTATTGCTTAATGTTTCCTGGTATCTGATCCTCTATTTGGACCCTGTCAGGAGCAGTGTAAAGGAACATGGTAACATGAGAAATCAACCCTGAGTTCCAATCTTAACCACGTCTTCCTCCCAATTCACTTCATTTCATCCCTCAGCAACTCAAGCTCGCAATGGAATTAGCAGTTGAGGGCAAGTCAGTGGGTTATAAATGGTGTATGGAGACACTGGTTTGAAAAAACTGCTGCAAGTCTGGATGAAACATGTACCTGTTGTGCAGGATTTTACCATGTCATCCTCAATGGGATTAAAGCTCTCCAAAGTACTTACTTCGCTAGTTTCACCAAAGCCATTTTCTCCACATCACCAACAGAAAATGCTCTCCAGTAACACTGCCAATGGAAAATAGAAAGGAAGACAAGTAATTAATTCCATTGTAGGAGTGTCTGATAAATTGGCTGGACAGCACTAAGTGTTACAGCTGCAGGAGATGGGCCTCTTAAACACACTGGTAAGTGCATGGTTAAGTGGTTAAACACAAACAGGGACTGTCACAATTGTGTCTATTGATCTGAACTGAATAAATGCCTGGAATATCAAAAACCTCACCTTAGTGTCAACACATCTTACAGTAAATTGGAATAATCAGCGATATTATGCTGACATGATAGTTTGAGCTCATACAGGCATTTCTAATGATGCATTTTTTTAAAAATGACAATGTTCACTTTTACCAGGGAGACTTTTATCAGCGAACAAAATTGCAGTTGCAGTGTCTTGAGGTTTATATTTTGGCTTCACTGGAATGAACATCATTCTTTTGATCAGTTAACAGATTTCAAACCTCTGCTTTTCACATTTCTCCAGTAAAGGTGTAATATGCTGCTACTGCAAAGTAAATAAGAACATGGCTGTAAAGTACCTTCTTGGCTTCAGACAACTGATTCAGCTTTTCATAACATTCACCTAAGGCAATGAGCATTCGAGAGTCATTGGGTCTGTGGGGGAAAAGTCACATTGAATCCAAATCTTTTCAAATTACAGATGGCAAATGCTAATAGAAGTCCAGATGCAGACTTGTTCCCTTCAGTGGCTTACCTCAACTGATGGGCTCGTCGGTAATAATACAAACAGTAAAATGGCATCTTGAGGATCTCGTAAGTCTGTCCCAGTCCATACCAAGCTCTGTAATCGCGTTTGTTCACCTCAATGGCATGCCTGCAGAAACACAAAGAATAATTGGTGCACACTGCTCCTTGATGGACAACACAGCAACTTAAAGATACTTTTCCCAGAACTTAGGCCAGACTCCATCAGGAGTACAGTGTCAGCTCTGGGCTCAGGAAGGATGTACTGGCCTTAAAGCAGGTACAGGTTCACCAGAATTATAAGAGTGCTAAAAATGGTTAAATTGTGACAACTGGTTGCATAAATTTGATTTGTTCTCAACTGAATTTAGGTTGATGGAGTGATTTAATTAAGGATTTTAAAAAGGATTTCATACAGTAACTACAGAGAAGCTATTTAAGAATACGGTGATTTAAGAGTAAGAACATTTAAGAATAAGGTGACAAGAACTTCAAATTAAAGCTAGGCTGCTCAGGAGTGAAATCAGGAAGCACTTTTTCCTCAGAATGGGTACTGAAAATATGGAATCTATTCCATAAATGGCTGTGGATGCAGTTAATTTAAATTTTTAAGACAAAATAAATTGAGACAAATATCAACCTGCATTTAAATGAATGTTGGATTGGGTTCTAAGGGGCTGAATGACCCATTCTTGTTCCTATAGTACTAAGGATTTAGTATTTACTTCAGCACTCTGGTTTAAGACACTGTCAGGACCTGATGTGACGTGGAGATGCCGGCATTGGACCGGGGTAAACAAAGTAAGAAGTCTGACAACACCAGGTTTAAGTCCAACTGATTTATTTGATAGTAAACTCACAAGCTTTTGAGGTTTCCCTCTTCGTCAGGTGAACGAAGAGGGAAACCTCGAAAGCTTGTGAGTTTCCTATCAAATAAATCGGTAGGACCTGATGTGCCAACTAACTTGATGGGTCTGCACAATAACAACCCTTATAATCATAAGACTGCCTCCAGTTTGTAGCATAATAATATCTCTATTGCTTCTTATCTCTAAATAAATAGATTCTACCCTTGAACCCTCGAGGACAGTCTCTGTCCAGCACATATTCTCCTTAATCAATACTGCCATTCATCCTCCTCTCTTTCTTTCCCTATCTTTTCTGAACACCTTGCATCCAGGAATATGTAGTCCGCAGTCCTGCACTTTTTTTGAGCCAAGCCTCCATTATCGCCACAAAATCATATTCTTAAATAGCTACAGTGCTTGCAGTTCACCAACCTTATTTACTGCACTCCATGCATTCACACGCATGCACCTGGTTTAAGCCTTACTACGTTCCCTCATACATGCACTCTGGTTTCTCTTGACCCTATAAATATTTTACCAGGCGAATTCCATGCGCCACCAACTGGTGGGAACAAGAAAGACAAACCGCAAGGAAATTACAAAGAAAAGTACAGCCGAGAAACAGGCCCTTTGGCCCTCCAAGTCTGTGCTGATCATGATGCCTTAACTAAACTAAAAAAACCTTTCTACCCTTGTTTGGTCCGTATCTCTCTATTCTCTTCCGATTCATGTACTCATCTAGATGCCTCTTAAATGTTGTTAATGTGCCTGCTTCCATCACTTCCTCTGGTAGCACAGTCCAGGCACCCACCACTCTGTGTGAAAAATGTCCTCCGCGCATCTCCCTTAAACTTTCCTCCTCTCACCTTGAACCTGTGCCCCCTTATATTTAATACTTACACCCTAGGGAAAAGCCTCTGACTATTGACCCCGCCTACGCCTCTCATAATTTTGTAGCCCTCTATCAGGTCTCCCCTCAACCTCCGTCTTTCCAGTGAAAACAATCCTAGTTTACTCAACGTCTCCTCATAGCCAATATCCTTGAAACCAAGCAACATCCTGGTGAGCCTTCGTTGCACTCTCTCCAGAGCTTCTGCATCCTTCTGGTAGTGTGGCAATCAGAACTGAATGTTATACTCCAAATATGGCCTAACCAAGGCTGCAACATGATTTCCCAACTCTTGCGCTCAATGACCCTGCTGATGGAGGCAAGTGTACCATATGCTTTCTTAATCACCTTGGCTGCCCACGTTGCCACTTTTAGGAAACTGTGGGCCCGCATGCCCAGATCCCGCTGTGTGTTGATGTTTCTAAGGGTTCTGTCATATAGTTCACACCTAAATTACAGAGACAGCCCAAAAATACAAGTACTTATAATGGGGCACTTGAATCATCCTAATCTAGACTGCAATAATAATACTGAAAAGGCAAAGAGAGGGAAGAGTTTATGAACGACTTTCAGGAGAATTTCAATGTCACCACCTTCACAATTCAACAGAAAAGGAAAGATTACTCGAACTAGGTCTTGAGGGGTGAGATGGTGAAGTGGATCAAGTGACAACAGGCAAACATTTATAGGACAATGATCATAGTATCTCAAAGTATAAATTGGCTCCAGAAAGGGCAAAGAGCAATCCAGAGTAAAACTAATTAATTGGGGGAAGGCCAATTTCAGTGGGCTGCGAGTGGATCTTGTCCAGATAAACTGGAATCAAGGACTGTCAGGCAAAGCTGCAATTATACAATGGGCTGCCTTTAAGAAAGTGATGGTTCAGATATAATACAGGTACGTTGCCACAAAGGGGAAAGGTCAGGCAACCAAAGTCAGAGCTCTCTGGATGGCGAGAGAAAGAGAGTAACATGAAGCAGACCCATGGTGTGTATGACAGATTTCAGGTTGACTATAAGAGTGAGAACCAAGTAGAAGACGGAAAGTTTGAAAGGAGAATTGTAACATAACAGCAGCAAAGAGAAGTGGGACTAACTGAATTGATCTCAGACAGCCGGCGAGGCAAGTGTGTAAATTTCCTCCTTCTGTGATATAACCAATCTATGATACCTAAGGACATGTCAATGCAAAAGCTAATGGATGCTGAGATGCTGCCAATGATATGTATAACCTTCAAGCAAAGGCAGGTACTAAATCTTACATTAGTTCAATTGGACCAAATCTATTCTACAGGATGGGAACTGATGCATTATTCAATGGTGTTTTTGTTGTGAATAAATGGAAAAGAGTTGCAGGGTTTAGATCTGTATCAGTTTAAAGACGTTTTGTGTGTGAACAGTCAATTGGCTTGTATACCTGTAGGCCTGAATAGCTGCTGATATGTTCTTCATTTCCATGTACTCATGACCCATTAATGTCCAGGCACCAAGGTAGCGAGGATTTAACTTCAGTGCTCGTTGGAAGTACAGGGCTGCTTTCTCATGTTGAGACCTTAAACTGTAGTAATTGCCTTGATGATGAGAAAAAATATTGGACTCACAATTCAGATACAGCAGCTCTAAATCATACAGATTTGAAGATCCTAGGATTAAATACTGATCTACACTTAGCCAAGCGTCCTCAGCAATACAGTAATGGGGGTGTTACAATTAGTTTTAGGATCACTGGCATAATGCATAATATGCATATATTAATATGCATAATATAATGCATAAAATGCATAATATTCTTCACATGTGAAGGGCCTACTTGGCTCAAGTTCTAGCACTTGTGGAGCCACGTCTGAACAAAAGGAGGCAATAAAATGTAAGCAACCTATAAATGGTGACCTCACTTAAATTTTTCAACTCTGGTAGATATGAGTGACCTCAATAGTTTGCACTTCTGCATTGCTCCATTCAGCTATGTCATGCATCACAGAATCAACGGCTGCCCAAGACCGTGAGGAACTGCAAAACGTCGTGAATGTAGCCCAATCCATCACGCAAGCCAGCCTCCCATCCATTAACTGTCTACATTTCCCGTTGCCTCGGCAAAGCAGCCAGCGTAATTAAGGATCCCATGCACCCTGGACATTCTCTCTTTCACCTTTTTCTGTCGGGAAAAAGATACAAAACTTTGAGGTCATATACCAACTAACTCAAGTACAGCTTCCTCCCTGCTGCTGTCAGACCTTCGAATGGACTTACCTTGCATTAAGTTGATCTTTCTCTACACCCTAGCTATGACTCGAGCACTACATTCTGCACTCTCGTTTCCTTCTCTATGAACAGTATGTTTTGTTTGTATTGCACGCAAGAAACAATACTGTACGTTAATACGTGACAATAATAAATCAAATCAAATCAATACCTCACACTACAAGGTAGAAGAATGAAGCTGTGCACTTGCAATTCCTGACACAGTAAACCCATTGTTACATCCAATTCCTGGCGGTCTTGTGATGGCAACAGATCTGAATTCCATTCAACTCCCTGGTATTTAATAGAACATATTTCCCTGATTTCTCTACTATGTTGCAGAGGAGGGGTTTGGCTGGGAGATAGAGAAAGAATGTAGCTGTTCCATTGCGAATTTTCAGCTGACTTCAATGCAACCCTTCTAATGAACTGAATGCCAAGTAGAAGAAGAGCCCTAATGTGCTGTGCCACTGGATGCTGGACAGTGCAGCTGACTTGTGATCCTTTACGTAGATTTCTCAATCTCGGCCACAGGAGAGATCAAGCGCAGGCACGTTTCATAGGGAGAGGAAGAATTAACTTGGTTTCAGAGAGGCAATGGAAAAAGCAGCTAGTGCAGAGGACTGAGAACATCGAAGAAAACAGGAGCTAAAAATATAACGCAGAAATCTCACTGGGTTCACCAATTAATAATGGGTTAAACAGACAGGGACTGCAAACCAGAAGAAGTACTTGAAATCAACTCGAAGTTGATTGATTGAAAAGGCAGTCTGCTGTTGAAAATGAATAGTACTCACCAATCACACAGCAGGTTTCTACTCGATACTTGTCGATTTCACAGAGGTTGTGAGCCAAGTAGCTCAGCTCAGGCTTCATGTTCTAAGAGAGAAATAAAAACACAAATTTCCACAACTACTGCAAAGAAAACTGTTCAACTGGAATAACAATTTACTCTTCTTAATTCAAAGTTACTTAAATCAAACAAACTGATGAATCAACTGGAGATGATCAAAAGCAAGCTGTGCATGTGTATTTCAAAGGGAATTTAAAAAGGATGACAATCTGATGCACTAGGGTTGGAAAAATAATTGTCCTCCTTTTGTACCTTTATGGATGAAAGGAACATTTCCAAAAAGCTCAATTTATCCTTCAAGTGAATGTGCATGTTGTCTGCTGAAGACATGGACAAGCTTCAGCGCCCAGAGACATATTTTCTCTTCTCTTCCCAAGCCTTCTGTAACATTAGCACTTATTATCCTTTAGCAGCTGACATTATTTTGCAAATTAGAACGGAAGTCAAGGATTGCCCGTGTGGTTCCCACATAGATTGGAAAATTCCCCATATAACAGGTCCAGGGACAATACAACATTTAAACAAGTTTCTTCTGATTTAAACAGTGCAACATTAACTCTCATCAAATCCTGATCCTATTTACCTCCATCTCCTGCTTTCTTTCAATTTCTCTGACAAGTTCTACTCCGACATCCAAACCCAAGGAGGAGTTTTCTCATTGAAGGCCTTACTGCTTGTTTTAACTCAGTCATCAACTTCTCACCTCCCATGCCTAAAAATCTCTCTCCCTCACATCACCACAGTGTCTTTTATTCATCTAACTTGGACAAATCCCAAGCCAAATAAAATCTATCAACTATGCTTTAAAGTGGACATCCAGTTTAAATGTTAGTGGATCCAGTTTCACAGCAGAATTCAGGGAGTATTTTCTATTATTTTCATTAAGCATTTATAATCTCCCAAAGGGCAACACAGTAGTTAGCTCTGCAGTTTCACAGTGCCAGGGGGCATGGGTTCAATTCCGGCCTTGGGTCACTGTCTGTATGGAGTTTGCACATTCTCCCCGTGTCTGCGTGGGTTTGCTCAGGATGCTCCGGTTTCCTCCCACAGTCCAAAAATGTGCTGGTTACATTAATTGGCCATGATAAATTGCTCCTTAGTGTAAGGAGGATGTTAGGGGATTAGTAGGGCTTGGGTGGGATTGTTGTCAGTGATGGCTTGTTGGGCAAATGGCCGCCTTCTTCACTGCAGGTATTCTATGCGCTGTACAAGAATGACTTCCAACCATCTCTCTCATAAATTACTAAGCAAGCCAGCAGTCAAAGATGACCGACTCTCAGCTTTTCCCTCTCTCGGACAGAAGTTCAGCACTTCCCTACAGTAGCACAGCAAGGCCAGACACTTGAGCCTTTTTGTTATCAATCATTGTAAGCAATCGATGGATTAATACTTTCTGCAATGCGGTAAGGGTTGTTCCTCACCTCTGTGCAACTGACTGGTCATCTAATTAATGGACCACTGCTCCTACAATACAGTCAAAAAAAACCCAATGCCCAACTCCTCCAAAATTTAACTTTTCCCATCTGCCAAACAAAAAGTCTCCACTTCAACTTTGCCAGTGTTTGGAACCAAACAGGAATAAATTATTATAAAAATATAGAAAGACATGACTGGGTGCAATGGTGACTGGAGGCTAGCGATGGGGAAAAGATATGTGTCAGATAAGAAGCTTTTGTGTTATTTTGACCAGAAGTGAAATGTACTGAGAGGGCCTCTCCTGTTATACGAACATATGAATTAGGAGCAGGCCATTCGGCTCCTCAAGCCTGTTCCACCATTCAAAAAGATCATAGTTGATTTGATTACGATCTCAAATCTATATTCCGACTACCTCGGATAACCTGTGACTTCTTTGACGGTCGAGAATCTATCTATCTCTGCCTTAGCAACATTCACTGCCACTGTCTCCATTGCTCTCTGTGAAAGAAAGAGTTCTGCAAATTCACAACCTCAGGGGAAAAATATTCTTCTCATCTCCATCTTAAATGGAAGACCGCTTATTTTTAAACTGTGACCCCCTAGTTCCAGCCTCTCCCACAAGGGGTAAAAGACTTTCAGCATCCACCCTGTGAAGTCCCCTCAGGGCCTTATATGTTTCAATAAAATCACCTCTCAATCTTCTAAACTCCAACGGATACAGGTCCAGCCTGTCCAACATTTCCTCCTAAGATAATAACGCCTTGGTCTCCAAGTCCCAGCATTCCAAGTATCAGTTGTGTTTTTCCTGCATCAGAGGCAGCGTTCAGTCTGCATAAACTTGCAGCTGAGAGAAAAACAAGTATTTGACACAAGGTAAGAAACTGAGCTCCGAGTGAGCCCTTCTAGTGAACATATGGGAGATCCAACCAACAAGTATGTCAATAGATGAAGGATGACTCAAGATGCAGGAGTGTCATGAAGGCAAGAGATGATTATTGTTGAATAGGGTTGCACAAGAAATGATAAAAAAGTGAACTGAAAGAAAATGTCATTGTACTTTGACAGTCATGAGGAAGATTAAGATGGGGGAGTACTGGAAACTGTAAACTGCAGACATCCAATATATCAAATTTTACAACAGAACGTGCAATGAAGTTGGACAGCTTTGAATGATGTGAGAAAGTCATAGTGGGTATACGGCCTTGTTTAATGGACAGAAGTGTTTCTGAATCAATCCTCAACTATAGCACAGAGATTTGACAGGAATCTAGATAGCTATGAACATACCTTTGGTGGAAGGCTATTTAACAGTAATTTGTTAGAAATATGCACAGGGAGACCAGTCGATGGCTTTAGAAATGTGTTCAAGGGCAGAACCCAAGAGTTGTGGAAGGTAACCAAGATGACAGCTAGCGAAATAGTTGTGTGAAAACCATATTGATAAACATGGAATACATGCAAGAATAAAGTATTACATTGGAGCAGGAAGAGTTAGAATAGAATCATAGATTCCCTACAGTGCAGAAGGAGGCCATTCGGCCCATTGAGCCTGCTCTGACCACAATCCCAACCAGGTCTTATCCCCGTAACCCCATGTATTTACCCTGCTAATCCCCTTACACTAGGGGCAATTTAGCATGGCCAATCAACCTAACCCGCATATCTTTGGAATGTGGGAGTAAACCGGAGCACCCGGAGGAAATCCACGCAGACACAGGGAGACCTTGCAATCTCTACACAGACAGTGACCTGAGGCTGGAATTGAACCCAGGTCCTTGGCACTGTGAGGCAGCAGCGCTAACCACTGTGCCACTGTGTCACCCATGAGGTTCTGCCTTCAATGTGTTCCTTTCAAATTTTTTAAGTACACAAAACTAGAGGACTCGAGATGGAGTTGATTCAGGCCGTAGAGACTAGAAAAATCAGCTTTTCTGTAAAGACATGAACGCAATGGTAAAACGGAAGGATGGGACTGATTGAAATTTACTAGTTGAGAAAGTCTCTGCGCAGGGACTCGGCAATGGCAGCTGCTTGAGTTCACACGTTTTATGTCAATACTTGTTGCATTTGTAGTGCCTTCCTTCCCAAACAGCTGCTAATTTGCCCGAGAAAAATCCCAAGTAGTAGCAAGAGAAAATGCTGGTGTTTGATTAACAGGAAGGCACTGGTCCTAATTACTGGTTAGCTGCAGTTTCCCAGCAGATGTACCAGTCATCATTATAATCCCTGATCACCTTGACCAGGCTACAGTCTCTAGTCTACAGGTTAAACTTAAAATACTGATTCAATGGATCAGTGAAAAGCTAGCACCAGTGTAACTGTTTTCATCAATAAGTTCGAAGTATATATAACCAACCATACAGTGCTGATGAATAATACAGGCCATTTTCACTTTGTAACTAACTACAGGTTCTCAATCTTTCTTCCATTGTCTCCTCACAATGTGATGTTGAGCAAATAGTTCATCAGGTAAAATTTAGGTTAGAGAATTAAAACTTAATGATTGTTCATATAGATTCAGACTGGTGTAATTAATCTGCTCTGTACTAGAGGCTGATGGTTCCTTTCAATGCCATTAAGGGATTAGGCTGATTTACAGCATCTCAGATAGATTTCTGCACCAGTATTATTTTGTTGAGATTTGATTGAGATTTATTTACCAGTATAGGTGAAGGATGCTTATATAGGAATTCTGAGTTATATTCGACTAGAAGCATCAACTGTTTCTCTTCCCACAAATGTTGACAAACCATGAGTATTTCCAGCATTGTCTTCATAGAATCCCCAAAGTGCAGGAGAATGACATTCGGCCCATCAAGTCTGCACTGACCCACCAACAGAGCATATTACCCAGGCTCTATCCCCATAACTCCACGTATTCACCCACTAATCTGAAAGAATTTATTATGCTCTATAAAAATTACGCAACAGTTAAGTCATAGAGTCATTATGGCACAGGAGGTCATTCAGTCCATTGAGTCCATGCCAGCTCTGTGGAGCAATCCAGTTAGCTCTATTCCCACACTCTCTCCCTAAAACTCCGCAGGAGTTTTCTTTCAGGAGCCCATCCAATTTCCTTTTGAACCTTGATTATCTCTGCCTCTACCATCATCGTAGATAGTGAATTCCAGATCATTACTATTTGTTGCATAAAATGTTTTCCCTCACATTTCCTCCCATATCCATGGTTCAAAACATTAAATTTATGTCCCCTAGTCCTTGTACATTCAGCCAATGGGACCAGCTTTTCTTGAGTCAACCTATCTAAAGTTATGGTAATCTTCTACATCTCCATTAGATTTCCCATCAACTTCCTTTGCCACAAAGGGAATAATCTCAACTTCTCCAGCCTAATATTATAGTTAAAATTCCTGGAATCATTCTGCTAAATGACAGAGGCTTGTTAGATTTGTAGAATGAAAATAAATGCGACAGGTATGAGTTTTTTTTAACCTTTCAGGAAGGCAGTAACTCTGAGTGGGATATGAGTACAGAACTGCCTCTGGTATCTCTTGACAAAACAACGTACGTTGGAGACTAATGTGAGGGATTCACAGCCAATCACATCAAACCCTCATCCAGCATTCACACATGCACTTTCACTGCAGGGTCCACTGAAGAGTAATCAGATAATCCAGAAACAAATTACACAGATTAATTGTAATTATTAAATTATAAATCACACAAATTATTTTGCCAGGACTGAAACCCAATTAACTCAGAACAAACCTAGAATGTAACCCAGGATTCACTTTTCTAAATAGCTTATTGCTGTACTGCAAGTGTCTTTAGTATAGAATGGCAGGGGAGCTGGAGGGTACAATTTTACATAACTGATATCAATACCTAAATACAATAGGTCTCAGCCATTGTCACAAAGGACACCTTAGTTTTAGTCACAAAATTGTTAACAGAATGTATCACTGATTGAAATACTATGGAATAAATGAAAACTTAAATCAAAAATAGAAAGCATAACTAGACTAATATTGAGTTTACTGGAACAGACATCAGCCCCATGCATCCTTAAACCCGTGAACCAAAATAGCCAGCCTTACCCGAACATACAGTAGATTAGACAACGTGTCCATATTCTCTATCCTGTATGGGTCTTGATTCCGTAACTCATTGAAAAGGGTTAAAGCTCTGTCAATGTCTAAATATTAGGGAGCAAAAAAATGGAAAAGTAGCTCAACGTTTCCTGAATACATGACACAGATTACAAACAATCACAATAAATCAAAAGTACCCTTTGTTTTCTAAACACAGGATAACACACTCTAGCATATATCATTCAGCAGTAACACACTTGCTGCTTAAGATAATCTCACAACTCACAAACGTAGACATGTAAAGATATATAAAATGTTATTTTTAAAACACACTAGTGTGGTACAGAAATAAAAAAACAGACGTTTATTCAAAAATTAATATAAAGGCACCCCTTGCCTCATCAGGTGGTTTTATTTGTACAAGTAAAATTTATTGTATGAGGCAGCCATTCATAGAATAGAATCATAGAATCCTTACAGTGCAGACGGAGACCATTCAGCCTTACAAGTCTGCACTGACCACAATCCCACCCAGGCCCTATTCCCATAACGTCTCATATTTACCCTGAAACTAAGGTCAATTTAGCATGGCCAATCAACCTAACCCACACATCTCTAGACTTTGGGAGGATACCCAAGCAGACACAGGGAGAAAGTGCAAACTCCACACAGACAGTGGCCCAAGCCAGGAATTGAACCTGGGTCCCTAGCACTATGAGGCAGCAGTGCTAACCACCATGCCAATTCTCTCAACCATTATCTCAGCTTCCCTCACAGGCCATTAAAGCATTATTTTTCAATGCACAATGGGGAATCCTCCAATTTTATTAAGTGCCCAAAAATAATGATATGTACAAATTCAGATTTATAATTTGTAAAAGCCCAAACTTAAAGCCCACAGAACTGCAATGTAAAGCAGGGGCCCCAAAGTGCAACTAAACAAATGCTCTGCAAAAACAAAAACTGTGTTGATCAAGAGACATGTTGAACTTAAACTTAGCAAGAGAAACATTGTTACGGATCCCATTTCAAGTGTTACACATGTCTGTTTAATCCTAGAAACACTAGCCCCATTTCCTCTCTTACAGAAGTTAAAACGAAGATTGGTAAGGGGGCTTTGGTCTGGATTTTCGACTTGATTGCTCTGGATTTTTCAGTGTAATTCACCTGAACTTGGCACAAAATAAAAATTGCAGAGTCTTTAACGCAAATTGTGTTTAGCCAAGTTGCATTTCCATGATGTTCTGTGCCAGTTTTAAATCATTCCACAAGCAAATCTCATCCTGTACAAAACGAGCTACCCCCAAGGGTGAAACTGATTACCATTAGGAGTTTCTGCTAATTGTATTTGCTTGTAGGCTTTCAAGGAGAATCTAGAAATTAAGTTGGGTCTTTTGGGCACGAGGACACTAATAGGTATATTTTAAAAGATTTATAATGCAATTTCATTTTTTTTATTTACTAAGGAACAGGCTAAATAAAAATTTTAAAAATAAATAAACCAATCTAAATAGAAAACAGCTTTGTATTTTTAATAAAGTCATTTCCAACAAGCAAAATATTTTCTGAACCATGTTTTTGTTAAAGTTGTTTAAAACATTTGCTAGTCTATGATAGATTATACATTTACCAATATGTATGAGTTTGAGCAGGGTGTAATTTGTGCTGTAATTGTCAACTGTACGCAAAGTTTAAACACTAGATCTTTCTCTTTAAGCAACCGATAAATCCAAGCTGAAATCCACATTTACTCTCAACCTTAGCACAGCACCAAGTTGCAGTCTCTCTTCAGAGGGGTCTTCTGGCATAAAGCGATATGCAGCAACCAAAATCTGCCACATTGTCATACAGGGTTATTGGATCTGAAGGTATTCGTTATCCCGGCACCAGGATACAGCTACTGTGATGTCATATTAAGTGGGTACAGTAAGAAGTCTCACAACACCAGGTGAAAGTCCAACAGGTTTATTTGGAATCACGAGCTTTCGGTGCCCTGCTCATCAGGTGATGAAGGAGCAGCGCTCTGAAAGCTCGCGATTCAAATAAACCTGTTGGATTTTAACCTGGTGTTGTGCCCACTCCAATCCAACGGCGGCATCTCCACCTCATCACATTTAAGTGGAGACAGAGACACGTGTTGGTATTTAGCTTACATTTTTAGAAAATATCCAGATGCCAAGGACTGTTGAGTGGCAACTCCAATGACACAACTGACAAGTCTTGCATCTAATTTTGTCATCTACAAAATTATATCAGGCAAACAAGCAAAGAATTTGGTGGATAAGAACATAAAATGTTGGAAAAGCTCAGCAAGCCTGGCAAGATCTGTGGAGAGACAAACAGGTAACGTTTCCAGTCTGTGTGCCCCTTCTTCAGAGCTCTGTGGGCATCATTATAGACTCAAAACGTTAACTTTGTTTCTCTCCGCAGATGCTGCCAGGCCTTCTGAACTTTTCTGTTTTTATTTCAGATTTTCAGCATCTTCAATATTTTGCTTCTATTTTAAGGATTTGGTGGAATTGGGTTGGATCAAGGCCAGGTTCTAGCTACACTGAGAGTCATGCTGAGACAAAGCTTTTACTGCAAGCATTCCAAAGCTTCTGAAAAGGTTGACAGGCAGGAAAGGAGGCCGAAAAATTGCATTTTAAAAAACAAATTACACACAAAATTTGAGATCATCCCAATTTGATTTTAAGATAGTGAAATGAAGAGACCTCAAACTGACCTCGAACATTGTGATAAGCCACGGCAATTTGGGAGATGATATAAGTGCTTTTGGAGAAGCCAGCATCAATTAGGTTCTGGTATTTTTGCAGTGCCTCCTCAATCAGCTGCAGTTCAGTGTAGATGTGAGCCAGGAAGAACTCTTTCATCCATGTACTGGGCAGTACCATGGGCTTGAGCTGGAAGAGGAATGCAAAGGATATCAGGTATCAGTAGTGTATACAAGCCAAGGTTGAAGTCACTGCCAGAGTCCAAGTGCCTGGGGAGATCCTTGAATTTCCATAAAGCAATCGAGGCAGAGACCTTGGAATCATTTAAGAAACCATACTGCAATAGGTGAGGGTGGGATTATTACAGATTAATGATTAAACCAGGTTTCCTCATCTGTAAGTATCATGATCTCCTCTAACATTAGATCCATTAACGCATCCTACATGAAGGACCTCCAAGTTAGCTTTAAATGAGCCAGAATAAGGGGCTTTAAAATGACTGATCCAGACATTAGTGAATGCCTGGCTTGAAAAACCAGACTCAAATTAAAAATTGGGGATAGACCCAACTTTTACAGCAGAATGATCATACAGCAAGTGAACAAAGCCTGTCACGATCTCATGGGAGTGTGAATTAAGCTAATGTACCCTCCTGCTTCAGCTTTTATTCAGCACAAAGCTTGTACCATAATTGGAAGGGACTTGTATTTCTAGTGTTCTATTGTACATTGCAAAGATTCCACAGTACTTCATAGTGATTGGTTTGAAGTGCAGTCACTCTAAAGCAGGCAAACATGGCTCAGTAAGGTCTCACTGACAGCAATGAAATTCAGTAACTAGTTAATCCATTGTTTGTGGAGGAATATTGGCCGAGACACAAAGAACTCCTTGCTCTTCTTCAACTGTCGCCAGTGCATCTTTAATATCTTTCTGAATGGGCAAATAAATTGGCACCTCTGGCAATGTAACACTTCCTCGGCAATGAAATAAAGTTTATTTATTAGTCACAAGTAAGGTCTACATTAGCATTGCAATGAAGTTACTGTGAAATTTTCCCAGTCGCCACACTCCAGCATCTGTTCAGTTCAATTCACCTAACCAGCATGTCTTTCAGACTGTGGAAGGAAAGCGGAGCACTTGGAGGAAACCCACACACGGGACAACATGCAAACTCCACACAGTGGCCCAAGTCAGGAACGGAATCTGGATCCCTGGCGCTGTAAGGCAGCAGTGCTAACCACTGTGCCACCCATTATGAACTCCCCTTAGGGTGTCACCACTATTAACTGTGCTCCTCATTTAACAAGAGGTGCTGTGGGAGAGTAAAGTCTCTCTCTCTGTCTCTCTCTCTCCGTCTACCCTTTCCAGAACAGTGGACAAGCTCAGAATCTGAAGCTTGTTGGACAAGATCTGTTGGCCAAGACCTTAAATTGATAACTTGATATTTGAACTTATGGTTTCCTTTTCTCTTATTACAGAACTACACTAAAGAGGAACTTCAACCATTAATACGTCCAGTGTCAGGGTTTTATTCCACTTTCATTCACTTTTTAAATTGCAGCAATCTTAAGGGCCCGATTTTACCATTTTGATTCTAAGTGGCAAATCTGGATGCAATTCAGATCCGACTTGGAAACCTGCTCTAGGTGCCCCATACGCACTTAGCCTGAAAAAAACATTGCGGGTCTGAATCGCACTGTGGGTGGGGCTTATTGCACCTGAAAAGCTGCTGTCCGATAGGAAATCTGAACTGCACATCTGCAGTGAGAAAAAAATTTGAAAAAATGCGTTCCTGTCACACCGCTCCCAGACCACAAAAAGCAGATAAAGCTGCCCGGGACTGATGGCCTCCACAGACATTACCCCACTGCCACAATATAACTGTCCCCCTTATCCAATACCTCCCCCCCCCCACCCCATCACAATCCTCTGCACCCTATCTCCCCTATCTCTGGCCTCCCCTGCTACCAACCACCAAAGAATGAAACCCCCTCCAGAGATTGATCAGGCCTCCCCCACCCCGCCAAACCCACTAGAGAATGATCCGGCCTGCCTCCCTCCCCCCCACTATCAACCTGAGTCAGAGAGCCGTTGGAAGCTCTGAACTTACCTCTTTAGAAGCTGAAGCGCTCGAAACAGACCTTTGCTGTGCATGTCTGTTTTGCGCCAAATTTGGACAGGCCAACATGCTGGTAAAGAGGGAAGTGCTGATAAAGTTGGGCGGGCAGCCCATTAATTCAATTTAAATGCATGCACATGCATTTAAATTGCCATTACACCCGTTTTGGGCGCAGTTCAGATCGTGACCATTTTTGGGCCTTGGTAAAGTGGGCAACTGCGTGGACATGGGTGCAGATCGCGCTAATGGCCCTCACACCTGACTTTACCCATTTTTGTACCCGAAAATGGGTGCGGCGCAATGGTAAAATCGAGCTCCAAGTCTCTGACGTCTAAAAACATTTCATGATTATTATGTTCTAGCAATGAAATTAAAAGCTCTGTTTTGAGTTGCCACTCAGCTGAAGAGAAACAAATGCACTCACTAAGCTACGAGCCATGAGAGAAACTCCCAGAAAAGGAATGAACTAGTCACGTACCATCTCCTTGTCGGTAATGAGATTGCAGAGTTCAAGCCAAGCTCCCCAATGCAGAGGTAGACTGTGCGTGGCTTCCACAAACACATCAATAGCTTCTTTAACTAGATCCAGTTTCCGCAGGACTACTCCGTACCTAATATATGAATGAATTTCAGCTTACAGAGAAATAAATATGTTAAACTGATCTATACTTTGATAATTCAATGTTAAACTCATCATGCAATGCAAAAACAGGCAGGCAGCTAGTTACAAAGCTGTGCGAGGATAGTAAATGCCATAAATGTAATTGAGGTTGAAATAGCTTGTGCCCTGAGAAACAATGGTGGCCAGTTTAAGTCATCTAACTCCTGAGCGCTCACTGCAAGCTATGACATCTCTTTAAAAAAATAAATATATGCCACCATCATCCAGTATTAATTTTTTTGCAGTCAGCCTGGCCTACTGCAGAACTCCTGAATGCGTGCAACGAAACCCAGAGCTCCATGGAACTCAGTTTTGAAAACCCCGTCTTAACAGAATTCTGAAATGAATTATAATTTGGCTCACAAAATCATCCATCCAAAAACAACCCACAGCTCTCCTCCTGTTTCTTTGATAATTCTGGACTTTTCACTCAATTCCCCGACTAGAAATCCATTTCCAAGGATTACTCTTAGAATCAATCCTAAATTTGCTTTTCACCACTTGATATTTGAGGCCCTTTGCTCGACCATTATGAATCAATCTGAAGTAGCCTTTGGATTTACTTCTTCTGTAGCATTTACTATCCTCATACAGCTTTACAAAGTCACCTTTCAAAGCTGAAACCCCACAAGAGCCCTCAGTCTTTCCTCATAACTCACTCTTCTGGCACCCCTGTATTGTGAGTCATCTGTCCATCACCCCAAAGTCTTGAATGCTTCGGCAAGCGGAACTGAGGCCAGTACTCAAATCAACAAAAACAAAATATTACAGATGCTGGGAATGAGGCGGGAGAGCTGGCAGCATCTGTGAAAATAAAAACAGTTAATGTTTCAGGTCAATGACCAGAACCAGTTCTGATGAAAGGTCATCTATCTGAAACATTAAGTCTGTTTCTCTCTCCACAGACACTGCCAGTGCTGCTGAACATTTCTCATGGTGCAGCCTGACAAAAGACCGAAGGTTGGAAGGAGGGCTCCTTGAGGCTGGCAATTGTTCGTTTAAACTAAGTTCTGCATTTTAGAAAGCCACCTTCTTACTTTGGGAAATTGTGAAGACAACAGGGTTGTGAAATATTACGATAGCTCATATTCCCTGATCACAATGTCACTGAGTACAGCTTCACAATGCAGTGCATTCCATCCAAATGGTTAGTTTCCAGCTGTCTTTTACCAATTCTGAAGTACAACACATGGCAATAAACAATCACTGAAATATGGAACAGTGCACAGATAATACCCATTGCATTCCCCGACATCACCTCTTCCCAAATACAAGTTGTGGGGAAATTTGGTAAAATCAGTTTCCCAGGATTGTCACCTACCTCATCAGTATGGACTGGGGAAAACAAGGCAGTTAAACAATCACATTAGCTGGTACATACAAGTATAGTCCAAAACCATCCAGTTCCCTGGCTTTGTGTTTTTTGCTCAGTTCAACTCGCAATTCCCTCAGAGACTCATTCTTCACTTGTCCTTTCTCCAAAGGTCCTGCCAAGCAAATAGAAAATAAACCTTCACACATATTGGCCTAGGGCAATGCTGACATGGCTTGGAGTCACAGATCACAGTCTAACAGACCAACAATCCTCTTTCTTCCTTTTCAAAGGACCTATAGTTATGTCAATAAAGCTGTGCACAGCCATGGTCTTTCAATATGAAAATGTAACACTGCTATAAGTCTTTATAAGCTTAATAGTTAAATGAAATGTATTAAAGCATCTTCTCTTCAACAGTTTAGCACATCCATTGAGGTTAGCTTAACCTCCCTTAACAGATTCTAGCACATGTAGTAAAATATATATGCCACTAATATTGCAAGTCAATAAAGAAAATTGTAGTCATCACCTCTTTCTTCAATACACATTAATGAATTAAAACTTCCAAATACAAAATAATGCATGATATTAATTTTAATCTGTCAAAGGAGGCTAAACTGTTTAATATGTTTAAGTCAAAATAACTAAAATATGATGAACACATTTGTGTGTCCTCCAACAGGCTAGATCCAGAGTCCATAAGGACATAAGACATCAAATACTAAAAGCAGGTTGCAGAGAAATACAATATAAAATAAGAAGACTATTTTCAATTACCACACCATATGTTCAATAATACTGCATTTAATTAGCTTTAAATCTCTCTGGCAACTCCCCATAGCCTTCAGGTCCTCATTAGGTCAAGTGGCTAAGTCACACAGGTCAGAAAAGGTTTGATCACTGGCCTAAACAGAGTTCAGTAAGAAGCTTCACAATACCAGGTTAAAGTCCAGCAGGTTTATTTGGTAGCACAAGCTTTCGGGGCGCCGCTCCTTCTTCAGTGAAGAGTTGCGTTTACAAACAGGCCCTTGTTTGTGAGCACACCTCTTCACTCACCTGAAGAAGGAGCGACACATCGAAAGCTTGTGCTACCAAATAAACCTGTTGGACTTTAATCTGGTGTTGTGAGATTTCTTACTGTGCTTACCCCAGTCCAATGCCGGCATCTCCACATCTAAACTGAGATGGCAGTGGGGTATTATTGATGGCCGCAGTCACCTGAGTTAGGAACGGAGAGTAGGAAGAACATATCATCTCAGAAAGTTCTGACTGATATTTGGCCAATGACTCTCCTGTTCTCCAGCCCCAACTTTGCTTAACACATAAGTGTGGCTGTAAAACGAGAATAGGGTCGCACTTAACATCTACGATTCCCATCGCAATCAAATATCATATTTCTCACACAGCTCACGGTTATACAAGAATAATAGGTAGGGGGAAACAGAGTGTGACTAGTGTATGTACTACCACAACCCAATAAAAATCAGCATCTCAGTTAGCAAATGCAAAACAAAAATTAAAAATATTAATCTTTTCATTATTATTTTAAACAAAAAACTCAATTGTGAAGTTTCATGCAATGGACAAAATCACAGCTTATTGCTATGATAACTAGTTATCGATGGAAGACAAACTTACCCAAACTGTCTACTGTTTCATCATCCTTCTTCTTTTCCCCAGACTAAAATACCAAAAAACAGTTACTAAACATTTAAATAACTTCATCCCATTATAATCAACATGACAGCACAGATTCAGAACTACAACATAACAGAGTCAGTAACTGGGATGATCTTTCCATTATCCATATTCCTTTCTGGATTATTGGTCCAGCCAATAATGATACTTTCCAGTGCCATGGTACTTCTGTGGCAGAATGCAAATTAACATTCCAAAGTTACTGAACTCTGCCGTGTATATTTCACCAGCTGATCCATTGAACCATGCCACACACAAAGAGAAAAATAAAAACTAATTGTTACAAGATGTTTGTAAGGATTAATTTCATCTGCTTTCCATCTTGCTTAACAACTTATTTGAAGAATAAACTTGCATTTATAAAATACTTTTCACATTTAAGCGCATTGGAATCTTGTATTATCAGAAGTACTGGCATTATAGCCAATAGGCACTTGTGAAATGTGGTTATTGCTGTTTTCTTTCCAATAAAGGATGAGAAGTCTAACAACTGAGAGCAGGGCAAGGACATTAAAAAATATTTGTGCAACTGAACAGCAAGAAAGGTTTGCATTTATATGTAACACTCTACAAAACCACCAGATGTCTCAAAGTGTATTACAATCAATGAAGTACTTTTGAAGAGTACTCACTGTAGGAAATGCAGCTGTCAGTTTGTGCACAGCAAGCAGTAATATGATAATGATCAGACAATTTATTCTTTGTGATGTTGTTTTAAGGATAAATACTGACCCAAGACACTGAGACATCTTCTTTCCTTCAAAACAGTGCCATGGGATCTTTCGTATCTCTTGAATAGGCAGACGGGTCCTTGTTTTAACACCTTACCCCAAATACAGGAACCTTGACAGTGCAGCACTCCCTCAGCACTGCGCTAAAGCGTCAGCCTCGAATTTGGTGCTCAAGTCCAGGATTGTGACCTTCTGATTTAGAGGCAAGAATGCTATCAACTGATCTAGGGCCGTCATTCCAAAAACTGGGAAATATAGTTGCCAATGAGGTGGGTATTTTCTGGACAAACCAAGTAAACAAACTAAAATTACATTCGGACAAAGAAAAAGGGGGCGGCTCCCCAAAAGGAGGGGGAATGGCCCGAACAGAAACAAAAAGTACAAAGGAAACTTAAGACACGTCAAATCAAAATGCAATTGTCGGGGTCTATAAGGCACCTCAGCCCCTGCAGTGCCCAATGGGCACAGAAGGCCTCGACTGTGCCTGCAGACACCGCGTGCTCCCTCTCCAGGGACACCTGGCTGCGAACGTAGCCACGGTAGAGGGGCAGATAGTCAGGACAGATGGCCCCCCAGATCGCCCGCTGCCTGGACCTGTTGATGGCGCGTCTTGCCAGGCCCAGGAGCAGGTTCACGAGGAGATCGGCATCCCGACCCTCCCCTCTCTGCACCGGGTGTCCGTAGTTCAGGAGCGTGGGACTGAAATGCAAACAGAACATCAATAAAAGGTTCTTCAGAAAATCAAAAAGGTAGTGCAATCTATAACACAAAACGTAGACGTGGTCCACGGATTCCTCGAGGCCACAGAAAGAGCAGTCTCGGGAGCCCGCGAACCAGCGAATCCTACAGTTGTGCGGCACTGCTGCATGCAGCACCCTCCACCCCAGGTCCCCGAGGTAATTGGGGGAGATCCCTCCGTAGAGCGACTTCCATTGGGGACCTCCGCCGCCCGATGGCAACAGGGCCCGCCAAAGTGTGTCCGGGCGACGGGCGAGGACGCGGTAGTGGAAGGGCCAACGAGGAGGACAATAACAGAATGCCAGAGGCATGGAATAATGAAATTGGCAGATGGAATTTGGAGATTCTTGACTATTGCCAATTTTTGTTGTTCATGGGGTAGGAGGATGGTTCCTCACAAGAGATAATGAAGTTGCTATCAGATCGTAGAAAACAGTGTATAGTATGACTCTATCTAAGAAAAGATGCTAGAAGATGAATTTCATCCCATTTGTCAAGGTTGGATTAAGAATAAGCTCCAGGGTGAAAGGCACCATCCAGAAATGCATCTGACGGATCACTACAAGTTTACTATTAACGAATGTTGCCTTACCAGATATCTGGAGTACATATACAGGAAATAAGCCTTCTGACTCTGACAACCTTTGAGAAAATATGCTGCACGGTCATATTCCTTTAAGTCAAAGTATGATTTGGCCAAAGTGTAAGCATCCAAATCCACCAGGTCTTCCTAAATAGAAACATATTTTTACAAAAAAAAATCAGTTACTCAAAAAGAAATCTCTCATGAAATGTAGACATAGCGCTACTCTGGATATTGCACTGAAATGCAGCTGATGTTCTCTGCCACAAAGTTACCAGGATTTTGTTAATGACAGAACTGAATGAAAAGGGATTTCAATGCTTCGCCTCATTCATTCATTCCCCAACCACCCCCTTCAAAACAGGGTACCAGGATACAGATGTAATTATAGCTTAATATACTGTTAGTTTACCCAAGCACGTCCTGCTCTACTAAAGCTGTGTCCCCTCTCAAACAGTAACAATGAGAAGGGAATCAATGCAACACTCCTTTTAAATACATTTTCTAATCTCAAACTAGCAGAAGACTGAAAAAAACCTTCAGTTCCAATGGTTTCAGACCTTTTAAAACTGTGGCATCTTCAATTCTGAGCTGCATCTAAAGCTGCCTGTTCGAAATGAGGGGAATCTGTGTACTGTTTAAAAGAACTGTTGTACCTCTGTCAACGTAGGGGCAGGTGGCAGCTCGTCTTTGGGAAGAGGATCCAGAGAGAAGGCCAACTCTGAAGCCCTGTGTATAAAAGAAAGAGTCAACCTTAATCAGAGCATCAGAAATCCAGACTTCTCCCCAAGTTCTGTGTAAAATGGGCAAACCCATCTGAATAGCTGCTTACTTTCCATTATCAAAAGAACAAGGGAACATCATTCATTTTGTCACCGTCCAGGGTTGCATAAACTTGTTAAATGTTAAGATTTTAGAAAGATATTTCTTTCCTGTCCAGATCTAAGATCCACTGCCAGCTTCATGCCTACCTCCTATAATGTATGACACATTAGGCAGAATAATTGGTAATGTTGTTCTATCCAGTCATTACCATGATTAGCTCACTGGAATTCACACCAACCTTTTCAGTCTTTGGATAGCAGAAGAGTAAATACTCAGCTCGACCAGACCGCGCTACAGACAGATAGTCAAGTTCAGTGCAAATAAAAGACCTAACTTGATTCCAGGACCAAAGGCACAGCCAGGAATTAAAAACAAAAGATTTAATTTGATCTGAATCCCTGAATAACGATGAAAGAGGGGGACAAACGAGTAGATATTCTTCTGCTACAACATTATTTTTGTGACACAAAGGATTCTGCTAAATTTGCAGATAGATTTTTTCCAATGACAGCATATAATCCACATCATTCAACAATGATGCACATGGATATGTGCACTGAAGAAATAATGGTCAAGATTATCACTGCAAGTTTATTAAAGTAATAATCACTAAAGTCTATAAATTGATTACTTTATAAAGTTAGCTGTTCAGAGTTGAAAAAAGTCATCTGTAAAAAAAAACAAGTAACTACAATTACACAATAACTACAGTCAATTTAACTTCAGTGGGGGGGGGGGGGAACTTCTCCAAACAATAATTAGGAACAAAATGAATTGTCAATAGACAAACACGGGTTAATTAAGGAAAATCAGGATGGATTTCCTCAGGGAAAATCATGCTTAGCTTGTTGGATGAGGTAACAGAGGGTTGATGAGGACAATGTTGCTGACGTGATGTATGTGGACTTCAAAGGTACATGGTACTATGCCACACAACAAACCTGTGAGCAAAGTTATAGCTCATGGAATAAAAGGGAAAGTAGCAACATGGATATGGAATTGCCTGAGTGACAAGAAATCGAGAATAGGGAGGACTGGAGGAAGGTTTGGAGTAGACTTCTCCAGGGAGTCAGTTTTGGGACCTTGCTTTTCCTGATGTGTATTAATGATCTTAGTGTGTAGGACACAATTTCAAAACTTGGAAGCATTATGAACTCTGAGGAGGATAGCGCAGAACTTCAAAAGGACACGGGCAAGTTGGTGGAATGAATGCAGAGAAATGTGATTAATTTTGAAAGGAAGAACGCGGAGAGTTAATATAAAATAAAGGCTTTAACTCAAAAGTGGATGCAGGAGCAGAGGGATCTAGGTGTATTTGTGTCTGAATCATCGACACATTGAAAGAATGGCTGATAAAATGTGCAGTATCTGAAACTTTATTAGTAGTAACAAAGAGTACAAGAATAAGCAGATTATGCTGAACTTGTATAAGACGTGAGTTCAGCCTCATCTGGAGTATTGTTTCCAGTTCTAGTCACTGGACCTTAGGAAGAATGGATGGGAAGGTATTGGAACAAATGCAGAAAAGATTCTCAAGAATGGTTCCATGGATCATGAACTTCAGTTAGTGAACAGATTGGTGAAATTATGAAGAGATCTGATCGAAGTATATAAATGTTTTTCAAGGGATTGATAAAGTAAACGTAGACCAAACGTTTTCTCTTATGGGGCAAGCTAGAACAACAGGTCACAGGTATAGGTTAAGAGGTGGTAGATTTAAAACTGAGATGAGGAACAACAACTTCTCACAGATGGTGGTGAATTTGTGGAAGTCACTGCCTTATAGAGCAGTGGAGTCTGAATCGTTGAATGGTTTCGAGAGGCAGACAGCCATATTTCCAATAACAAAAAGGGATGAAGGGATATGGGGAATAGGTGGGGAGGTGGATTTAAGACAGGGTGAGATCAGCCATGATCTGACTGAATGGCTTGAAAGGCAGAATTTGCCTACTTCTGTTCCTAATTCCGATGTTCCTATGTTCCTTTTCCTTGGGGAAGGAAAGGCTGGGGGGGAATCTGACAGAAGTATTCAAAATCATGAGGTTTCTGGACAGAATGGACAGTGAAAAAATTTTGCCACTTGTGAAAGGATCAACAGTGCTCAGATTTTACGTATTTGGCAAGAACAGCAAAAGTGATGAGAAAATGTCTTTTTACACTGTGAGCAGTTATGTTCGTTAATGCATTGCCTCAGTGTGTATTGAAGATGATTTCAAGTGAAGCATTCAAAACGGAATTAGACTATTATTTGAAAAGGAGCAACATGCAGGGTCAAGGGGAGAAGGCAAGAGAATGCCATTAAGTGAATCGCTCATTCGGAGAGCCAGTGCAGACACAATGGCCTCATCTGTGCTGTAATTCTGGAGGTGTTTCTAACTTTACTCTCATATTTAACCATTTAGAATATCTATTCAAAGTAAACCACTCTGCGATCCATTTGTACAGATTGACATCAGGCTGAGGTGTGTCAGCTGCACTGAAAGATCCTGACTGTGCTGATGAGCGGTGTGTCTTAAACCTTGTAGCATTATTGAGGAGTAGATAACAAGAGCGGATAACAGATTAAAGTGTAGAGTGGGGGAAGTTTGAAACGAGGTCTGCATTATTTAAACAGTGAGAATGATGGAACTACATTTAAACACACTGTTGCATCTGCAATGCTGCAAAGTGGAAATGCAGAGTTTCAGCTGGTCTTTGTGCTGGCCCAGTCTCCGCACTCGCCCACCGGCTCTCTCACTCACTCACTCATTCACTCACTCACTCACTCACCACTTGGCGCTTTGCAGCAGGCCGCGCTCCCGGCACAGGCCGCTCACCGCCATCAGGCCCCGCTTCACCTCCTTCAGCTCCGGGAACTCACTCAGCGCCGCCATCTTCCTCCCGCTCGCACGCACATCCAATCACAGCGCTGCTTCTCTCACAGCCAATCACAGCGCTGCTTCTCTCACAGCCAATCACAGCGCTGCGTCCATCTCAGCCAATCACAGCTCTGCTTCCCTTACAGCCAGTAAAAAGTCTGACGACACCAGGTTTTAGTCCAACCGATTTATTTGATAGTAAATTCACAAGCTTTCGAGGGGACTCCGTCTTCGTCAGGTGAATGGAGAGTTCTGGCCTCGGACAGAGCATATAAAGCACAGACAGTTTACAGATTACTGATTAGAATGTGAATCTTTACACCTAACCTGCTGTTCAAGTCCTGAAGTGGCCGACAATGCTAAACTCTCCATTCACCTGACCAAGAGGGAGTCCCCTCCAAAGCTTGTGAATTTACTATCAGATAAATCGGTAGGACTAAAACCTGGTGTTGTCAGACTTTTTACTGTGTTTACCCCAGTCCAACGCCGGCATACCCACATCATGACTTACAGCCAGTCACAGCACTGCCTCCTTCACATCCAATCACAGCTCTGTGTCCCTCTCAGCCAATCACAACGCTGCTTCCCTCACAGCCAATCATAGTGATGCATCTCTCACAGCCAATCACAGTGCTGCTGCCCTCACAACCAATCACAATGCTGCATCCTTCACAGCCACTTAGCAACGCCTCACCCACCAATATCTGCTCACCAGATTGGCCATTGTGCCTGCAGCCCAGCTGTCAATCATATCAATGATATTTTATTGTGGGGTGTCATGGAAAGGGAATCATAGAAAACCCAGAGTGCAGAAGGAGGTCTTTGGCCCATCAAGTCTTCATTCACCCTCAGTTAATTATTCCCAATCTAAATTGGTCTTTGTCCTTCTGTATAGAACATAGAACATTACAGCGCAGAACAGGCCCTTCGGCCCACGATGTTGCGCCGACCAGTTTTTTAAAAAAAAAACACTGACCCACAAATCTAAACCAATCCCTTTTCGTCCATAAACCTATCCACAGATCTCTTAAACGCCCCCAAACTAGGCGCATTTACAACCGCAGCAGGCAGGGCATTCCAATCCCTCACCACCCTCTGGGTAAAGAACCTACCCCTGACATCCGTCCTGTAGCTACCACCCCTTAATTTAAAGCCATGCCCCCTCGTGCTAGCATTCTCCATCCGAGGAAAAAGGCTATCACTATCCACCCTATCTAAACCTCTAATCATCTTATATGTTTCAATAAGATCCCCTCTTAGCCTCCTCCTTTCCAGCGAAAACAACCCCAAATCCCTCAGTCTCTCCTCATATAAACTCCCCTCCATACCAGGCAACATCCTGGTAAACCTCCTCTGCACCCTCTCCAAAGCCTCAACGTCCTTCCTGTAATGTGGGGACCAGAACTGCACACAGTACTCCAAGTACGGCCGCACCAGAGTTGTGTACAGTTGCAACATGACGCTGCGACTCCTAAATTCAATCCCCCTACCAATAAATGCCAAGACACCGTATGCCTTCTTAACTACCTTATCTACTTGATTCCCAACCTTCAGGGATCTATGTACACATACACCTAGATCCCTCTGCTCCTCCACACTATTCAAAGTCCTCCCGTTAGCCCTATACTGAACACATCTGTTACTCCTACCGAAATGAATTACCTCACACTTCTCCACATTAAACTCCATCCGCCACCTCGCGGCCCAGCTCTGCAACCTATCTAAGTCACCCTGCAAACTATGACACCCTTCCTCACAATCTACCACACCACCAACTTTGGTGTCATCAGCAAACTTACTAATCCACCCAACTATACCCTCATCCAGATCATTAATAAAAATTACAAACAGCAGTGGCCCCAAAACAGATCCCTGAGGCACACTGCTCGTAACCGAACTCCATGACGAATATTCACCATCAACCACCACCCTCTGTCTCCTATCTGCCAGCCAATTCCTGATCCAAGTACCTAGATTACCCCCAATCCCATACATCTGCATTTTCTGCAGAAGCCCACCATGGTGAACCTTATCAAACGCCTTACTAAAATCCATATATACCACGTCAACTGCCTTACCCCTATCCACCTCTTTGGTCACTTTCTCAAAGAACTCAATAAGGTTAGTAAGGCACGACCTACCTGCTACAAAACCATGCTGACTGTCTCTAATCAATTCATTACTCTCCAGATAACTATAAATCCTATCCCTAATAATTCTTTCTAAAACCTTGCCCACAACAGAAGTAAGACTCACCGGTCTATAATTCCCGGGGAAGTCTCTGTTCCCCTTCTTAAACAATGGGACAACATTCGCTGTCCTCCAATCTTCCGGTACTATACCAGAGATCAACGATGACCTGAAGATCAGAGCCAGAGGCTCTGCAATCACCTCTCTAGCCTCCCAGAGAATCCTAGGGTAAATCCCATCCGGACCAGGGGACTTATCTATTTTCAAGCCCTCTAGAATATCCAGCACATCCCCGATTTCAACTGCAATACTTTCTATTTTACACCCCTGCACCCCAGTGTCCTCCACAACTACATTCATGTCCCCCTGCGTGAACACCGAAGAGAAATATTGGTTCAATGCCTCTCCAATCTCTTCCGGTTCCACACACAACTTCCCTCTACTGTCTATAACTGGCCCTAATCTTGCCCTAACCAACCTTCTGTTCTTGACATACCTATAGAACACCTTAGGATTCTCCTTAATCCTATCAGCCAAAGTCATCTCATGTCCTCTTTTAGCCCTTCTTAACTCCCTCTTCAACTCCCTCCTAGCCAATCTAAAGCTTTCTAATGCGCTACCTGAGCCCTCAAGCCTCATCTGAACATAAGCCTCCTTTTTCTTCCTAACCAACGAATCAACTTTTTTAGTACACCACGGTTCCCTAGCCCTACCAAATCCTCCTTGCCTGACAGGGACATACCTATTACAGACCCGCAGTAGCTGTTCCTTGAAAAAATTCCACATTTCGGACGTTCCCAGTCCCTGTAATCTCATAGTCCAACCTATGCTTCCTAATTCTCTCCTAATAGCCTCATAATTACCCTTCCCCCAGCTAAAACTACTTACCCGAGGTTCATGCCTATCCCTATCCATCACTAAGGTGAACGTAACCGAATTGTGGTCACTATCACCAAAATGCACACCAACTTCCAAGTCTAGCACCTGGTCTGGCTCATTACCCAGCACCAAATCCAATATAGCCTCACCTCTAGTTGGCCTATCAACATACTGAGTCAAAAAACCTTCCTGCACACTTTGAACAAAAACTGACCCCTCTAACGAGCTAGAGCTATAGCAATTCCAATCAATATTAGTAAAGTTAAAATCCCCCATAACAATTACCCTATTACTTTCACTCCTAACCAGGATCGTCTCCACAATCCTTTCCTCAACCTCTCTAGAACTTTTTGGAGGTCTATAAAAGACTCCCAGCAGGGTGACCTCTCCTCTCCTATTTCTAATCTCCGCCCATACTACCTCAACAGACAAGTCCTCATCAAACTTCCTCTCTGACACTGTAATACAGTCCTTGACCAATAATGCTACTCCACCCCCCCTTCTACCTCCTTCTCTACTCCGACTAAAGCATTTGTACCCCGGGACCTGCAACATCCATTCCTGACCCTGCTCTATCCATGTCTCTGAAATGGCCACAACATCAAAGTTCCAGGTACTGATCCACGCTGAAAGTTCATCCACTTTATTGCGAATACTCCTCGCATTAAAGTATACGCATTTCAAACCCTGCTCCGCCCCACCCCCACAATGCTGTGCATTGCAGTCCCCAACTATGCCCCCCTCACTTTCACCCCCTCTACTCAGGATCCCACCCCCCCTCTGAATCAGTTTAAACCACCCCGCATAGCCTTCACAAATTTACCCCCCAGGATATTTGTTCCCCTCTGGTTCAGGTGTAAACCATCACTCTTATAGAGGTCCCACCTTCCCCAGAATGAGCCCCAATTGCTCAAGTACTTGAACCCCTCCCTCCTGCACCATCCCCTCAGCCACAAGTTCAAACTTTCCCTCTCTCTATTCCTCTCTAAACTATCCCTTGGCACAGGCAAGAGTCCAGAGATAACCACTCTGTCTGACTTGGCCTTTAGTTTCCACCCCAACTCCATGAATCTCTGCTTAATATCCCCTTCCCTTAGCTTCCCTATGTCATGTGTCCCCACAAGAATTATAACTTGGGGTTGATCTCCCTCTCCCCTAAGAGTCTTGAATATCCCCTCAGATACATCCCAGACCCCAGCCCCTGGTAGGCAACACACCAGCCCTGAGTCCCTACCATTACTACCGACTCTCCTATCCGTCCCCTTGACTGTGGAGTCCCCAATCACGAGGCCCAATCTTTTGCATCCCCTAACCACCTGAGCTTTTTCAATAGGCTCACCCCCAGAGACCTGCTCCCTTTGGCTATCCCCAGTTGATTCCTCCTCAACTGAAGCCTCCAGGACCGAAAACCTATTTTGGAGGGGAACAGCCCCAGGGGATTTTCCCCCCACTTGCCTCTTTCCCCTCCTCTTGGCAGTGACCCAAGACTGATTTCTAGGAGTGACTATCTCCTTATAACTCCTATCTATGTCCTCCTCTGCCTCCCGAATTATGCGGAGTTCCTCTAATTCCCCCTCCAGCTGCTTTACACGCTCCTCCAGAAGCTTCAATCTAACACACATAGCCAGCATAAACCCAAAGATACAATGTTCACAGTCCCCACAGTATTCTCTCTGATACTTGACCCACTTGGTATAGCATTGCCAGGAACCAGGACCAGCAATGCTTCCCCAATTTATAAAAAAAGATAAAGCCATCACCACAGAGCCCCACCAATAAGTTGTGTTCTCAGTTCAAAGGAAACTCTGGTACCATGACTGCGCACCATTCAAATTTTAGCAAGGGAGAAATGTGAGATGTGGACTAGTTGCTGAGAATTGTGAATCTTTGGGTTGAAGATGTTCCCGATGTAGGGATGTTGGCGTAGGACTGGGGTAAACACAGTAAGAAGTCTCACAACACCAGGTTAGAGTCCAACCAGTTTATTTGATAGTAACCTTCCACACACCTGATAGAATCTTCCACACAAACTGACGAAGGAACACTGTTTCCAAAAGTTTGTGGGATTACTATCAAATAAACTGGTTGGATTCTAACCTGGTTTTGTGAGACTACTTATTGACGATGTTCCACCATTGAATACATTTAAAGCTAGGATGGCCAGATTTTTGGCCTCTCAGGGAATTAAAAGAGGGTGGGAAAATGGAGTTGAAGCTCAATGTCAGTCATGAATGTTTTGAATGATGGAGCATCCTCAATGAGCCATTTGGTCTACTCCTACTACTCCTACTTCTTGTGTCATCGTGACTAGCTTGTCTACTATTTTCAACCAGGAAAATTGTATTTGGTGTCCTCACAACAGTAAAGGACAGTTTATAAACAGAAGTCACAATGCATCCATGGAAGAAAATGCTATCTTCATCATGGCTGATGTGGAGAGGAACAAGAAAGGAAGGTGTGGATGCTGAGCTAGAAATAAACAGAAATTCCATTCAACGTTTGAAAAATACAATGGTCATCTGTGTAGCTATTGCTAAGATTGGAGTTTGACCAGGAAACTCATAACTGAGGTTTGCTTCTCAATAGAAATGCAATTTTCCTGGTTGAAAATAGCAAACAAGCTAGCCACAAGGACACAAGAAATAGGAGCAGGAGTAGACCATATGGCCTGTTGCTTTCTCTTGATGTTTAAAAGAGTTTTATAATATGTGCTCCAGATGTCAGAACAGCTCTGGAATGTCTCTCACACTCTCGCTGATGCGATATGTTGAACTGAAGCTCAGATTTTCAGGAGTATAAACAATAAGATGTTGGAAATACTCAGCAAGTCTGGCAGCATCTTTGGGGAGAGAAGTAGTTAGCATTTTTGGCTGATGACCTTTCATCAGAACTTACAGGTTTTTGTAAATCTTCTACAGGTACATATGCACCTATATCAGGTATAATCACAAAACAAAAGTGGAAGAATATGAAATTTCAAAGACGGTGCCGTCCAACGGGACATTGTTTGTTGGACTGTGAAGTGACATTCTATTGAGAAGCAAACCTCGGTCATGAATTTTCTGGGCAAACTCCAATCTTAGCAAAAACTACACAAAGATGAACATTGTATTTTTCAAACTTTGAAAGGAATTTCGGTTTATTTCTAGCTCAGCACCGACACCTTTCTTCCTTGTTCCTCTCCACCTCAGCAAGGACTTTAGCAAATGAGTAGCAGTATTGTATGTAGAACTAGGCTTCTCCGGCTGAATCCATGTTTCTGACTATTAGCTCTGGGTCAGTATGAGAATCCAGGCTGTCACTCCAATCCATTGTCCAGTGCATGTTGTCTGGCAGAAATACTTAACCCAAAGGAAATGCAAAAGATCTTACAGCATGATTTGAAGGTGCAATGACAATAATCTCTCAATGTTGACAAAATGAAGGGGATTGTCATCAACTTCAGGAAGTGTAAAGGAGAACATGCGTCTATCTACAGCAATGGGGACGAAGTAGAAATGGTCAAAAGCTTTAAGTTTTTAGGTGTTCTGATCACCAACAACCTGTTCTGGTCCCCCAGTGCTGACACTATAGTTAAGAAAATCCACCAATGCCTCTACTTTGTCAGAAGACTATGAAAATTTGGCATGTCTGCTACGACTCTCACTAACTTTTACAGATGCACCATAGAAAACATTCCTTCTAGTTGTATTACAGTTTGGTATGGCTCCTGCTCTACCTAAGACTGAAAGAAACTACAAAAGGTTGTGATTGCAGCCCACTTCATCACGCAAACCAGACTCCCATCCATTGACTCTGTTTACACTTCCTGCTGCTCGGAAAAGCAGCCAGCATAATTAAGGACCCCGCGTATCCTAGACATGCTCACTTCCACCTTCTTCAGTCGGGAAATAGATACAAAAGTCTGAGGTCACGTACTAACCCGCTTAAGAAAAGCCTCTTCCCTGCTGCCATCAGAGATTTGAATGACTTTTACTTTGCATTAAGTTGATCTTTCTCTACACCCTAGCTATGACTGTAACACCACATCCTACACTCTCTTGTTTCCTTCTCTATGAATGGTATGCCTTGTCTTGTATAGTGTACAAGAAACAATTCTTTTCACTGTATGGTAATGCATATGACATTAACAAATCAAATCAAAATCCTTGTGTCATGGCCACTGTCCCATTCTCAACTAACACAATGACAGATTAAATCCAGACAATCATGAGTGGATGCAGTCATGTATTTCAGCACCTCAAGAGTCTGAAACTCCTCCCCTGCCTTGTGAAATCAAAATGTTTCAAACAGCATCAGCAACTAATTGACTGTCCAGCCCAGGTTTGTCCTAGAACATGATGGAAGGCTTTTTTCCTGGATACAGTTGAGGGGCTTGCTAGACCATCAGAGTTAGCTGGACACTAGAGTCACATATAAACCACACCGGATAATGTGACAGATCAATTTTATGGACACTTTTTACTGCTCTTAAAACTGATCTCCAGTTCTCAGACTGCCATGGTGGCATTTGAGCTCACATTTTTCTGGGCTATTAGCACAAATCTCTAGCATACTAGCCCAATAACACAACTACTAAACTATTGCATCCCTTCTTTCACTCTTTTCAAATTTAGTAGTGGTCTACATTTCTGGGTCATGACGCTTCATCTAAGTTTCTTAATATGTGAATAGGCAACCAGTTGATTCGGGGGATGTCATAAGGTCTGTTGAAGGACACAGCATTGGTACTATCAGACAATCTGTCTGTAGGGTAACTTTCCTCACACTATCACTCATTCAGAGTCAATCTATGTTAGATCCATTTATCCCACTGCCCCATTGAATATGATATAACTTTATGATTTATATACCCCTATTCCTCAATGTTCACTGGTAATCATTTGCCGACCTGTTTCTGTGCACTAATTTCTATGTAATTGCATGAAGTACACCTGGCAATCAGGATACTAAATTAATGGATTTTCACAATAACTTCATTGCAGTGTTAATGTTGTGACTAATAAATAAAACTTCAAAGAACTTGAACTGGTGTGGGAGATCAAAGTGCAAAACCATATCCCACCACTGGATGGCAGAAGGTATTCATTAACCAGTGAACCAGCTCTTCTGCCAATATTTCGAGTCTGGATGACCCTTCATCAGTTCTCCAACAAAAGGTCATCCAGACTTGAAAGATTGGCTCAATTCTCCTTCCACTGATGCTGTCAGACCTGCTGAGATTTTCCTGCATTTTCTGTTTTTGCTTCAAATTCCAGCATCTGCAGTAATTTGCCTTTGACTTTCTTGTTACTTTTCTAAAATGAAAGAAACAGCTCAAATGCAGGTATGACAGTTGCCAACTACAATATTGGAGTTTTCATAGGCTGTTCAGAGTAGCTCAAGGTACAAAGCCTTTTAGGATCCTGTTATACAGTCGCTTTATCAATATTCATAGGTTTGCTCTCCGACCTGACACGAGAATGTCAACACTATCAGTGAAGCTGAGCTGTCGTCAGGATCCATAGAATAAGGGTGCTGAGTCCACAGGTGATTCAGTCCGCCTTGTTGTCCGACAAGGGGCACACACGCCGTGGGTCGTGTGAGGGCTGCTCTTGGATGTTGCTTCAAGAGTTGCCTAGTGCTTCACGTCATTAGTGCACACTTAAACTGGACCAGCTGATGGGCAACATGACAGCTCAGTGACTATCACTGTTTGCTGTGCAGATACATGGATTTGGGCCAGTGTCTGTGGGAGTTTGCGCATTCTCCCCGTGCTTGCATGGGTTTTCTGCAGGTGCTCCGGTTTCCTCCCACACCCCAAAAACGTGCTCTTAGGCTGATTGGTGTTAACAAATTGTCCCTAAATTAGGCATCCCTCAATCTGGTTATCATTCCTTTATGGTGGAGTCCAATAGGCATAGACAGAGGTCATAGGTAGAAGAGGGCACTTACAATGTTAAAATGGCAGCACGGGCTTGTTGGGCTGAAGGGCCTGTTTCCTGTGCTGTGTTGTTCTTTGTTCTTTGAGTCCCAAGCCAGGCTGGTCTGATGCTGTTTGGGGCTTGACAGCACACACGGTGTATTACTGCCCCAGCTCTCAAAACTGCACGGGTGGCCCACTGAGCCTTGTGAGCACTTTCTAAACTCACTGTGTCCTCCTTTATTGTCGCTTTAAGAAAAACTCTCCCAATGCTGCTCTCCAGCTATGAAAGGCTGTATCACCAGCACAGATGTCGAGTGTTTCTGCTGACAGGCTGTGCCCCAGTCACAACGTGCCAGAGACCTTGCCCTTTCTGCTTTGAATGCTGCAGTTGTCGGGTTCTATAACCTAAATAGCTGCAGGTTCTCGAATCCTCTGTAAAAAAGCAAAAATATAGAAATTACTGCACTGTTAACAGTTAATGTAGTGTTGTTGATCAAGGTTATAAAGCTGCCTAAGGCACAGCCTTGATTGAGGCCTCTGCAGTCCCCCACACATTTTGGAAAGACTTTCCAGTCCTGCTGAAGGTGACCCTGCTCCCACGGCGGGCTCCCCAATGGACGGATGAGTCGCATAAAATGGCGTAGACATTGGCAGGACTGGAAGATCTTGTCACTAATGGTGAGTTGTGTCTGCTGCCAGAAAAGACGCCGCAGAAAGTCCCACATTTGGTTTCTAGGGTTTGTGGAGGGCATTGCAAAGATGGAAAGCTTTGAACACAAGCCCTGTGGGAAGGCAGGAATAATCAGTTAAAGACAAAACCTACATTTCTACAACGTCTTTCACTGTCTCAAGGCATCCTGAAGCATTCCACAGCCAACTAAGTATCACTCTTTTGAAGCCAGGCCACGTAGGAGAACAAGGCAACTAATTTGCACACAGCAAGCTCTAATGCAATGTGATAAATGACCAGATAATGTGTTTTAGCCACGCTGGCTGAGGATAAATGTTGGCAGATCATCAGAAAGGGCTCCACTGCTCTTCTTCGAATAGTGACATGAGACCTTTGAGAGGGCAAACAGGGCCTCACGAGCTTCAATATCCCAACCAACAAGTGGTACCTCTGACAGTGCAGCTCACCCTCAGTACTGCGGGAGACTGGGAACAGTACATGTGACCATTCATTATATGAAGGTATGGAAACACGGGGGGTCGGACTGGAAGGTGGTCTTAAAAAGGGTCTACCCGAAGTATTGTAGTTGAGGAGGAGTATTTGAGGTGAAACATTGGATTATATAAGTCCAACGCAGGCATCTCCACATCATTATATAAGCAAACAGGGGAGGAAATATGAGGGGGTTTCGATTCTTTGAAATCAATAAATCATCAGGCCAGGATGATACCTCAGGTTGCTAAAAGGAGGCAATGACAGAGCTCTGAGCATCATGTTCCAATCCCCTCTCTGGCTGCAGATGTGGTGCCGAAGGACTAGAGGATCACTAATGTTGTATCAAGTTTAAAAGGAAAAAAAGGGAATTATTTAAGGAAGGAAATAAATGTATTGGAGGTTGTTCAGAGGAGGTTAACTAGACTGATACCCGTGTTGTCTTATGAGGATACATTGGAAAGGCTGGGCTTGTTTCCACAGGGGTTTAGAAGAGTGAGGGCTGACTTGATTGAAGTATACAAGATCCTGAATGGTCTCAACAAGTTGGACTCACACCAAAACCAGAAAATACCACCTGAGGTCAACGGACCTTTTCATGGTCCATGTCCCATCTGCTACAATTCCAGTGACGGGTGGGGAAGGAAGATTCCACACTTTGTGTCAGAAGACAGTGAAGGTGGGATCACTGAACATTTTTAAGTCAGAGGTAGACAGATTCTTGCTAAACAAGGGAATCAAAAACTATTGGGAGTAGATGGGGAATCTGGAATTCAACACAAACAAATCAGCCATGATCTAGGGGCCAAATGGCCTACTACTACTCCTATTTTGTATATTTTTTATACAACACCACAGCAGGATCAACGTAGCTCGGTCTCTATCCCTATGTGAAAGACATTGGGCTCTTTGGACGTGATGTTAATCGACATGGCATGGTGGTATAGTGGTTAGCACTGCTGTCTCACAGTGCCAGGGACTGGGCTCAATTCCAGTCTGGGGTCACTGTCTGTATGGAGTTGCACATTCTCCCCGTGTCTGCATCTGTTTCCTCCGGGCGCTCTGGTTTCCTCCCACAGTCCGGAGATGTGCAGGTTAGGTTGATTGGCCATGCTAAATTGCCCCTTGGCATTTGGGGATTAGGAGGGTAAAAATGTGGGGTTACGGGGATGGGACTTAGGTGGGATTGTTGTCGGTGCTGGCTTGATGGCCCAAATGGCCTCCTTCTGCACTGTAGATTTTATGTTGCTTCTCTGCTTTTGCTACCAAATAAACCTGTTGGACTTTAACCTGTTGTTGTGAGACTTCTTACTGTGCATCATGACTTCTTTGTCCAGCCAGGGACTGAGAGTTTACATGCACTTTCTGCAAGCACCAGCAGAGGATGCTACAAGCTTCCTCTTGGCATGTCTCAACTTCGCCACTCAAGCAACTGGCGCCATGGTTGCCTTGACAACCAAGTGCTGCGGACCAGTTAATTTACTAAAAGGTTTTTCAACCAGATGATTTTTTTTTTTAATTTCTGCAAAATGATCTGACACCCAGGTGCTCCTGTATTTGACAATGGGTTCCTAGGAAAATGATTTATATCTCCCCGTTTACTGATGTTTACAAAGGTCTGTCGATAACTGCGGCAGCTGCTGAGGTAAACAGATGGATAATCTAAGTATTGTTTACAGGGCCTCAACAGGTGCACATTGGGTTCAAAGTTTCATTTTCTCATTGTCGGAAAGGTTACTCTGACAGACGGAAAGATTTCTACCTGATTTTAATCCCAGTACTTATCTTCTGTCATGTTGCAGAGGGAAAAAGGGGCTCTTGTCTGATTGACCAACTGGACTGACGCTATTCTGCCGTACGGTCTCATTACACAGGCCCTGATACCCGATCATAAAAACATCGAAACATAGAAAATGAGAGCAGGAGGAGGCCATTTGGCCATTGGAGCCCACTCCGCCATTCGTTATGATCATGGCTGATCATCCAACTCAATAGCCTGATCCTGCCTTCCCCCAACATTCTTTGATCCCTTTTGCCCCAAGAGTTACGTCTAAATTCTTCCTAAAAAGATACAGGCCATAATTTTACCGCCCTGCCTGCCACAGGAATCGCATTGGGCGAGGGGGGGTGGGGTGGGTGGACAATGGGAAGGTCTGTTGACTTCAGGCTGGATTTTACAGTTTTGGGATAAGCGAGTCCGTAAAATCTCACCCACAATGTTTTGACCTCAACTACTTTCTGTGATAGTGAATTCCACAGGCTTACCACACTCTGGGTGAAGAAATTTCTCCTAATCTCAGACCTAAAAAGTTCATTCCGTATCCTTAGACTGTGACCCTTGGAGACTGTGACCCTTGGTTCTGGACACCCTCACCTTTAGGAACATCCTTCCTGTATCCACCTGTCTAGCCCTGTTAGAATTTTATAGATTTTTATGAGATTTGCCCCTCAATCTTCTAAAATCCTGCGAATATAATCCTAACCAACTCGATTTCTCTTCATATGCCAGTCCTATCAGCCCAGGAATCAGTCTGGTAAACCTTTGCTGCATTCCCTCTATAGCAAGAACATCCTTCCTCAGATAAGGAGATCAAAATTGAACACAATATGTCGCAGTGACATAGTCACCATAGTGAAATCTGGCGAGACCAATCTAATTTTCATTGGATGCCTTAGTCTCACACTCAGTCAGTGACAGTTCCCCTATTTGGTGTGATATTAGGAACAGCGTCACTGTCCTGTGCAAGTACAATTAAAACAATAGACGGGAATTTCATGCAAACTTCTTAGTGCTTTGCTGTTAACACCATACAGTTCTGTCTCTCAGTCTTGAAAACTTTGATATACTTCTCGCAGGAAGAATTGCCTGACCTCAAAGGCTCAATCAATGAAGTTATTTTATTGCAATGTACCTTCAAGACTCTCCCTGATACTATTCGTGAGCTGATATTTAAAAAAATAAATCAATTCTGATAGATTGAAAACTGTACTTTAATTACAATGGTCACTCTGTCAGGCACTGTCTCAATGACATATTATGGCAATAAAAAGACTGTGGATAGTTTGTAGTGTTTACAAAAGGTTTGTTGTCAAATCTCTTCCATAATCCTGGCTGTAAGTTTGTTGGGGTACGTTTCCGATTCCACGCTCCAGATTTTCATTATTGTGCTCCGCCTTTATGTAATAGTAATTAGACTTGCAGTGAGGCCCGATCACACTCTATAACCCCCACACCTCTGCGTGTTTCTAGCAGTTTGCTCCTGAAACCTGGCCCTCAGGTTGGTTGCTACATCGAGCTCAGCACAATGAGGAGTCCTGTAAAATTCTCACTGTCAAGTTCAAATACTGGTTCCAGGATCTTGCTCCTATCTCTCCAACCCTCCCAGAACTCAGCATTCCCCCATCCTGGGCATCCCCAATTTCCTTTGCCCTGCCATTAGCTTCCAGCTCTCCAAACCTGAAGCTGTGGACTTCTGTCCTTCAATACCTTGGTTTCTTTTAGGTGTTTCTTTCAACCTACTCTGAAGCTGTTGGCTGCCTGTTGTACTGTCTCTTCCTTTGGCAGAGTGCAACTGTCAAATTGCACGCCAATAAAACGCTTTGGGATATTGTACAATATTATAGAATGCTATGTAAATTCAGGTGGTTATGGCTGGTCTTGTAGCTTGACACCTCAGCGTTGATATCTTTTCCCTGACAACCAGCAGAGCTGCCTGAAACAGACTGCTTCCCAAATTTTGTTTTGGGTTTTGTTTCAGTTACTTTTCACCCTCTGATGGTGTCAGACCGGTGATGTTGTGGGATTCCCCAGGGGTTCACTGCAGCGATGTCAGTGCAACAACAATAATTTGCATTCTTTTTGATTTGATTTGTTTTGATTTATTATGTCAAAAGTATTAGGATATAGTGAAAAGTGTTGTTTCGTGTGCTATCCAGACAAAACATATTGTTCATCGAGTACATAAGGGAGAAGCTTAATGCAAGGGAAGTCCATTCAAAAGTCTGAAGGCAGCAGGGAAGAAGCTGTTCTTGAGTCAGTTGGTACGTGACTTCAGACTTTTGTACCTTTTTCTCGTTGGAAGAAGGTGGGAGAGAGTATCTCTGGGGTCCTTGGCTATGCTGGCTGCTTTTCCGAGGCAGCACCAAGTGTAGATGGAGACAATGGATGAAAATTGATTTGTATAGCACTGCTCATGTAACAAATGTTCACGGTGCTTCACCGAGGGGGTAATCAGACAAGGTGGATGGCAAACCAAGGAAGTAAATATTAAGTGGGGTGACTAAAGGATTGGTCATAGAGGTGGATAAGCCATTGCTAATTGCATCACTACAGGATGCCAGCTTTTTACATATGCTTTCAGTGAATGTGAAGACAAAAACAAAAGCCAACAGTGATAACTTGTCCTGGTTTTCCATTGGGAATGATCTGCTGGAAGATACAACATTGATTCAGTGAGGTATCACATGGCCACAGTTAAAGGGGGTGAAATTCCTCTCTTAATAAAGAGTAGGAGTATGAATTCCTTCTGTATAATTTTGATCATCTACCAATGCAATTTAAAGATTATTTATTAGGGTCATAAGTAGGTTTACATTCACACTGCAATGAAGTTACTGTGAAAATCTCCTAATCTCCACACCTATTCGGGTACGCTGAGAGAGAATTTAGCACAGCCAATGCACCTAACCAGCACGACAGTGGGAGGAAACTGGGGCATTCGGAGGAAACCCATGCAGACACCAGAGAACATGCAGACTCTACACTGACAATGACCCAAGCTGGGAATCGAACCCAGGTCCCTGGCACTGTGAGGTAGCAGTGCTAGCCACTGTGCCGCCGATGAAATTGAAGAAGCGTGCACTTTAGGTATTTGATTATTAGCTATGTTGTTTTGATTGCCTGGTCCTTCTGGGGATAGATAGGGCTGGATGTGACGAAGAGGTTGTTACCCCACATGGTGTTTTCCAAAACATAGAGAGCACAGTTTCAAAATAATCCTTTAAGATGGTTGTGAAGAGGAATTTCTTCCCTCAGAACGTCTTTGGAATTCTCTACCCCAGCCGGCAGTGGAGATTGGGTCATTGACATATTCAAGACTAAGTTAGGCAAATTTTTAATCTACAAGGGAATCAGTGGCTACGGAGGGGTGATCAGCAGGAAATTTGAAGCCACAATCAGATTGGTCAATGTGATGTTGTGGACCCTTAAAGAGGTTCATGATCCTCTAGGGACCTATCAGAATGGAGTAAATGAAACTCAGACTATTGAGTGTTAGGGTGCAGGGCCGGGTAGGAGGGGGCTTGCAGGGTGAGTCTGTAAGTCAGTGGGACTAGACTTGTATCTGTGCTTTTTTTTGTATATAGTTATAACTGTTATTCAGTAATCGCCATATTACCTCATGCGACAATAGCCATGATCTTATTGAATGGCATCATGAGGTCAGGTGGCCTGTTCCTGCTTTTTTTTTTAATGACCCTATTTTCTAATTTAGAAGAAATTAGTTTCAAGCTATTGAGATTTTTGACTCAGCATTACATGGCTTCATGCTCCATATATTGGTAAGACTCACGTTGTCAAAGTACCTCAGCCATTTCCCCATTTATGGACCTCCTTGAAGTGAAAGTTGTTGAAGTCCCAGAGGAGCACAGGCTTTGAGAGAGAGAGCTGTCTGGTGGTGATTTAACTTAAGTATCAGTCCCTGAGCTAAACCGACACCCTGGACTTCTTTACAGCTCTGGTCAAGAAGAGTTGGGCGAATTGCTCCTGAAAGACCTCAGGTTTCCAGAAAATCTGGCCTTTGGTATATGGAAGCTAAGTACAAGTAAGGTTGGTGCTTGGCTGAGAGTAGAATCTGTGTGGTAAAGGATGCGGCACCAATTACCTACTCACACAGGGGGGCAAGCACTTGATGTCATCGGGGAAACCAATGAACACTGCCATTCCATGTGTCAGTCCTAGCTCAGCTGCGAGTACTGAGTCAGAGGGTTCTAGAGGCTTGAGCAGAAAAATCCGGACACTGGAGCAGTAATGAGGGAATGCTGCAGTGTCAGAGGTACCAACCTTCGAATGAAATGACCTCACTTGCCTTGGCAGTGGACGTAAATGAGCGTACAGTTGAAGAACTGCAGGGGAATTCTGGCCAAGATTTCTCTCTCAATCACCTGAAAGGAAATCAGGTAGTTGTTAGTGCAAGTTCACACTGTGCAAATGGCTGCCATGTTCCCCACAACAGTGACTACACTCCAAAAGAATGGAATTGGCTGTTGAGATATGTTGGGACTTCCTGAGCTCGTGAACGACCCTGAGTAGATGCAAGTTGTTTTTTTATTATTTCATATCACGTTGAACTGTGTCTTCAGTGAAATTGCAGTCATTCCAACTGCTGCCCTGAACAATGCATCCTCAAGAGTATAGCTTCAGGAAAATATTGAATGGTTTACTTTATAATGAATGAGGGGACTGCAGATTGTTCGACAGGCGATGTTCCCTATAAATCATAAAAGCAGAATGCTCATAGCTGCCGAGAATTTTTAATGTGAAAAAAGTGAGGCAGATCGTTCTGGAGGATTCTTTCTGCTGTGCAAGGGGAATTCTAAAAGCTCCAATAAATGTCTCATGACTCAGAATTGTTTATTACACACTCGCAGGGAGGGCAATCTACACTTTAAGGTGGGTTAATTCACATTGTTCACAGGCTAACATGGGGCCAACCTGCAACCTTTTATTTGACATTTTTTTTACCAAAATTATCTGAGACTCTATACAAGACCGACATTAAGCCAGGCCAATCTTAAAAGCCTGTGTATTTTTTTTGGTCCCATATTGTATAAGAAAAGGATGTAGAGGCACTGAAATTTAGACAACAGAAAGAACGCTCCCAGTTCTAAGTTTTTAAAGTTTATTTATGAGTGTCACAAGTAAGCTTACATTAACACTACAATAAAGTTACAGTGAATATCCCCTAGTCGCCACACTCCGGCACTTGTTCAGGTACACTGAGGGAGAATTTATCATGGCCAATGCACCTAATCAGCACATCTTTCAGACTGTGGGGGGAAACTGAAGCACCTGGAAGAAACCTATGCAGACACGGGGACCAGACCCTACACAGACAGTGACCCAAGCCAGGAATCGAACCCAGGCCCCTGGTGCTGTGAGGCAGCAGTGCCAATCACTGTGCCACCATGTTGCCCCCATTCTAAAACTAAAGGTCATTGTTTTTGATAGTCACTCATGAATCCAATAAGGGGTTCTTGGAGAAACTTTACTCAGTGAGTGGTCAGAAAGTTAATCTTGCTGCCACAGTTGAGATGATCAGCAGAAATGCACAAAGCTAGATAATCACAAGAGGAAGAAATGAATGAATGGGATAGAAATTTTACTTGAATGGTGGCTGTAAAATGGCCAATATTGGATTGGCAACCTATCATTCCAGTGTCTGATATTCACTCCATTACAGTTCATGGAATTCAATCTTAGGCACTGTGCATAATATACAAGTATCTATAGTGAACAACCGTCCAAGACATGTTTTTACAGCCAGTTGCGTTGATGGGGTTAAATGTAGAGGGAAAAGGGCTCATTGTGCAGCATAAATCAGCTAGACCAAAGAGGGCAGTTTCTCTGCTGTAAAATTCTACATGAACACATGAAAAGTTGTAACTTTATAAATCACTTAATTTATTTTGGGCTCTGTAGGTGCTCAGGCCCAACGATCAGCTCCGCTCCCCTCACTGACTACTGACTACTTTGAAACAAAATCAAATGTGGTCTGCCTGACAGTGGCCTGACAGTGAGGTTACCTGCTGCCAGGTGAAGTGAACAGTTCAGATCTGGAGGACAGTGTTGCACTTTGGTCCTCATCAAATCTTTCAGTTGTTTCTTAAAATGCTTCTCACAATATTAGTGAGTGTAGGCAAATCACTAATACTGCACAATTTATATGTGTGTTTTGTGCACGTGTATATATGCATATCCATATATGTGTATGGATGTTTGTATATATATGCATGTATCTGTGTGTGTGTATATGTGCATATATGTGTATGGTTGTGTTTATGTGCACGTTTGAGTATGTGTGTTTGTGTGTGTACATATATATGTGAATGCATGTGTATGTGCGTGTGTATGTGTATATGTGTGTGTACATATATATGTATTTGTATGTGTATATATACTTGTGTATGTTTATATATATGTATGTCTATATATGTATGTGTATGTGTGTCAATGTGTATATATGTATGTGTGTGTATATGTATATATTGTGTGTGTTGCAGTGTCAGTCATGTACACATGCAATGTACAGCATGTAAAAGGAAGAAGTTGCTCCTCTCCGGTTCTGTACGGTTCTACAAACTCCTGTATTTGTGCTGCAATTTGTGTAAAAGCAGAGGGAACACATCTCCAGACAGACATAGTGTGCTGCTGAAGAAAGAAATGCTACTCATTCATCTGACACTGCAGCAGATGCATCAATAATGTGCAGCTCCTATTTGAATGGTATCAGCCATTCCATACCGCAGGATCCTCTGCGACATTGTCTGTTTGTGTTACATTCCTCGTGCTCCAATGCACCCCATGGTTTGAGATTTGGTAGCCTCAGGCTAATGGCCAGGCTGATGGATCGAGCTGCCCTGGCTGCCATTTGCTGATGAAAAGCCTGTTTGAAAATGACATTCATTAATGATGCGCTCAATTAGTCTCTGCAGGAGTGTTATCAATTGCCATCAGACAAAGACAATTACATACTTAGCCAATCCATACTGTAAAAGGATCGGCTGCCCAGTATCTGAAATGGAATCATTCGATATTCAGAGAAAGCTTTCCAAACCATTCAAAAAGGAAGTTAGCTCCAAACTTAAAGTAAAGCTTAAAGTTTTTTTATTAATTAGTCACAAGTAAGGCTTACATTAACACTGCTATGAAGTTACTGTGAAAAACCCCTAGTCGCCACACTCCGGTGCCTGTTCAGGTCAATGCACCCTAACCAGCATGTCTTTCAGACTGAGAGAGGAAACCTGGGCACCCAGAGGAAACCCATGCAGACATGGAGAGAATGTGCAAATTCTGCACACACAGTGAGCCAAGCTGGGAAGTGAACCCGGGTCCCTGGCATTGTGAGGCAGCAGTGCTAACCAGGGTTTTCTCCCTAGTTTCCTCTTATTGCTCAGCTTGGAGTTTGCATTTAATATCGTGCTTTCAAAACCTTAGACAGTTCCAAAATGCCTTTGAAGCATAGTCACTATTGTAAAGTCAGAAATACAGTAACCATGTTGCATCCCAGAACCATCAACTCAATAATGACCAGAGAACCTGGTTTTGGGTTTTGCTGGAGAGATATTTGCATCGACAATGTACAGAAATTCACTGCTCTTGAAACCAATGTTTTGCTTGAGTGAGCAGATAGGCCTCAGATTAAAGTTTCATCTCTTTCTCCCCCAGCTCAGCACTTCCCAATATTGCACTGGAGTATCAGCCTAGATTTGTGCTCAGGTCCCTGGAGTGAGGTTTGAACCAAAAATCTTTGGACTCAGGCCAGAGTGCTAACCACTGAACCATGCAACAATGACTGGAAATTAATAAGAATAGTGGCAGCACGGTGGCACAGTGGATAGCACTGCTGCCTCATAGCGCCAGGGACCCGGTTTCAATTCCTGGCTTGGGTCTATGTAGAGGCTGCATGTTCTCCCCGTGTCTGAATGGGTTTTCTCTAGGTGCTCCAGTTTCCTCCTACAGCCTGAAAGGCACACTGGTTAGGTGTGTTGGCCATGCTAAATTCTCTCTCAGTGTACCCAACCAGGCATTGGTGTGTAGCGACTAGGGGATTTTCACAGTGATTTCATTGCAGTGTTACTTGTGACACTAATAAATAAATAAACTTAAAGATCAAAGCTTATCAATGGGAACAAATGGGTCCAACTGTTTCTATCTCATTCAGAGGCAGATGATCAACCCTCACCTCAGGTCTTCATTAAGAAACTCTGAGACTCAAAGTTCCTGTGGGCATTTGACACTGGCTGGAGAACACCACCAAGCTCAGAAACTCATGAAAAGGATATTGAAGAATCCTGCCGCTGACACCATGAAGTGGAGATGCCAGTATTGGACTGGGGTCAACAAGATGAGAGATCACACAACATCAGGTTATAGTCCAACAGGTCTATTTGAAATTACAAGCTTTTGGGGCACTGCTCCTTCATCAGGTGAAGTCTTCATCTTCATCTGACAAAGAAGTAGCACTCCAAAAGCTTGTGATTTCATATAAACCTATAGTCGTGTGACCTCTCATCCTGAAACCATGAAGCAGGTTTCATAGTCTCGAGTATACTAACAGCAAATCTTAAATGCCAGGCAATAACCATCTCCAACAACAGAGAATCTAACCATCACCCTTTGACATTCAATGGCATTATCATCGCTGAATTCTCCACTGTCAACATTCTGAGGTGTTACCACTGACCAGAAACTGAACAGGACTAACCATATAAATACCATGGCTACCAAAGCAAGTCAGGGCCTAGGAATCTTGCAGTGAGTAACTCACCTCCAGACTCCCCAAAGACTGTCCACTATCTATAAGGCACAAGTCAGGAGTGTGATGGAATACTCCCCACTTGCCTGGATGAATGCAGCACACTCAAGAAGCTCAACACCATCCAGGACAAAACAGTTACTTGATTGCTACCCCTCCACCACTGAAGATCAGTGGTAGCCATGCACACCATGAACAAGATGCACTGCAGAAACTCACTAATATTCTTTAGACAGCACCTTCCAAACCCACAACCACTACCATCTAGAAGGACAAGGACAGCAGACAGATGGGAATACCATCCCTCTGTAGTTAGGATATCCTCATCGAGGGGGAGCTGCCAGAAACTGCTGTTAGTGCCTTGTTTAGAAAATACCGTATTCCTTGAAAGCTTGGTTGGGCTCTTGTCCACTAAGGACATGGGATAGACATCCCTGACCATGTTAAATCATGTGAGGTCTTTAGGGATGAGGAGAAATCCATTTGTTTTTGGACTGGGACCATCAGATTGTTTGGCTGAGGAAATGGCTCTCATTTTGATCATGTCATCCAGCTGTCACCGTGATTTCTCCATGAGGGAGGGGTGAGGGACAGTGCATGGAGACACAGCTGAGCATAATCCTGCTGCCATTTTTCAGGCAGCCCAGTCCTGAGAAGAGCTTTGGAAATACTTGTCTTTATTTGGAGACAGGCACTTGTTGGTTGACTTCATCGCAGGAGGTTAAACTCAATACAAATACTGTTTCTTAACAGAGAGAAATCCAGATTGTGGGCCATTTTGTTCCTGTACAGTAGAATGGCCGGCAGGGAGGCCTTTTACTGGAGGGAAGAGTCCTCCTATTGCCTGAGGAAGCATCATTTGAAGTTTGCTGGCTCCTGAATCTAGTTTAAAATTTGTTTGATAGCCATTTACCAGGATGTCAGTATTCCCCAAAATGAAGAACCACGTTCTCTGATCGCAGCATGGCTATGCATCTTCAGCATTTTCAATCTCAACCTCATGGGTTACTTTAGGGCTGTCTGTGCGATGCAGGGGTTTGGCCTTGCACAGTTCATCAAAATGCCCCTGTTAGTAACAGTAGAAGCTTTGGGCAGTTCACAGGATCTCTCCTGTGAGGGTCCTTTGCACTGCAGCGCTGGCCAGGTGGCTCTGCTGGATGGTTCAGGAATAGCTTTCCCTGACTTGGATTGCTGTTGTGTCTTTACGACTTGATAAACTGGGTTGAGGGATGGTTTCTCTCCCCTTAGGATTGTCTTGTCCATGTGGCATCGCATTAGTCAGCTGCAGCAGTGGTAAAGTGCAGCAATCTTGTTTGTAAATATTGTAACTACAGCAATGGAGACGAAGTAGAAAGGGTCGAGAGCTTCAAGTTCCAGATCACCAACCTGTCCTGGTCCGCCCGTGCCGACACTATAGTTAAGAAAGCCCACCAATGCCTCTACTTTCTCAGAAGACTAAAGAAATTTAGCACGTCAGCTACAATTTTCACCAATTTTTACAGATGCACCATAGAAAGCATTCTTTCTGGTTATATCACAGATTGGAATGGCGCTCCTGCCATGAATGTAGCCCAGTCCATCACACAAACTAGCCTTCCATCCATTGACTCTGTCAACACTTCCCGCTGCCTTGGAAAAGCAGCCAGCTTTAATAATTAAGGATGCCACGCACTCTGGACATTCTCTCTTCCACCTTCTGCCGTCGGGAAAAAGATACAAAAGTCTGAAGACACATACCAACTGACTCAAGAACGGCTTCCTCCCTGCTGCCCTCAGACTTTTGAATGGACCTACTTCGTATTAATTTGATCTTTCTCTACACCCCAGCCAAGACAATAACATTACATTCTGCACTGTCTTCTTTCCTTCTCTATGAACAGTATGCTTTGTCTGTATAGCATGCAAGAAATGCTACTTTTCACTGTATGCTAATACATGTGATAATAATAAATCAAAGCAAATCAAATGAAATCAAAAAGATGATGGGGCTGGACAGCAGGTTGGTGAAGATGGTGGCAAGGGAGTGGGGATTATGGAAGGGATTTGTTTGTGTCGAGTACACAGAAACCTTACTAATTCAGCCACCCGAAGGCATTTTAAAGTGAAAGATTTGAATTCTTGTTACTTTATTGAAACCTGCAGGGAGTGGGGGGAACCACACTGTGACTCAACAGAGCAGCTTTTAATTCTAAAAGCCAATTAAATGCTTCCAGCAGTCTTTAATCAAAGAAATAACATTTATGTTTGCAGTAAGTAAACAAATGTAATTATTAATATTCTTCTGATTAGGGTCTTCCATTACCACAGGCTGCCCAGAGGTAATTATTCAATCCTCTCAATGAGCTTACCTCTGAGCAACATTCCAGATGGATTTGTAATTATTTCCTATTTAGGACAAGAAAAATTAATGAATTTCTGCTTGGTTGCCACTGTCAAAGAAAAGGAGAAGCTTTTCCTAGTCTCTCTCTGCCTCATGTTTAAGTATATCAGCGTGAAACATGCTCAGACTGAAAGCACATTACAAAGATGTCCCTCCTGTTTCTAAAACAGAAGAAGTTTGTTTTTTTTAAATGGTTTGCTACGACCCATGGATGCAGTTGCAACTTTGAAATGCGAGATGGTCAGAGTAGGAAGTTTTTCATTCCCATTGAAAAACTAGCACCTGTAAAAAGGACAGAAACACGTAGAGACATGAAAAGTAGGACGTTTTATAGACTCTTTCGCAATCTCAAGACACAGTGAAGTGCTTTGCCACCAAGTCAGCAGATTGTAGATTCAAGTTTAACTTTGGTACAATGGGCAACATTCACAGTGGCACAATGTTCAGCACTGCTGCCTCACAGCACCGGGGACCCAGGTTTGATTCCTGGCTTGAGTCACTGTCCATATGGAGTCTGCACGTTCTCCCCGTCTCTGTGTGAGTTTCCTCCGGGTGCTCCAGTTTTCCTCCCACAGTCTAAAAGATATGCTGGTTAGGTGCATTGGCCATGGTAAATTCTCCCTCAGTGTACCCAAACAGGTTCCGGAGTGTGGGGATTAGGGGATTTTCTTGGTAACTTCATTACAGTGTTAATGTAAGCCTACTTGTGACACTCCCAAAATAAACATTCCCTCTGATTGTTCTTTGTTTTGTGGCCAATTTGTTTGTGTGTGGGCCTTTAAATTTTAATTTGTGGCTGCGGTACGCTTGGTCACTTAAAGGAGCCAATTTGTGCTTGGCAAACAGGTGAATTTCCAGGTTGCTGCACACCTTCGAGGAAACATTTGACATTGAGGGCAAAATCTAACTGACACGCTCCCTGCAGTATTGAGGGAGTACTGCAGTGTTGATGGTGCTGTTTTTTAGATGTTTGTCTTCTCAGATTGAAATGAAAGATCCACTGATACTATTTTGAAGACAAGCAGGGGAGTACTGCCCTGTACTGGCATCTATATCAAGGGCAATTAGAGATGGGAAATAAATGCCAGCCTTGCCAGCAACACTCACATCCAATGACCAGATAGAAATAAAATTGCATTGGTCAACAAAAATCTCAGATTTAAACATGTGTCTTTCAAACAATATGACTATAACATCTGGTCATATATCAGCTTTGACAAAGGGTTGTTTGGACTTAGAACGTCAGCTCTTTTCTGTCCTTATAGATGCTGCCAGACCTGCTGAGATTTTCCAGTATTTTCCCATTTGGCCATATATCACATTTCTTCTTGTGTGGGAGCTTGCTGTGCATAAATTAGCTGCTTGTTCCCTACATGACAATAGTAGTTACAGTTCAAGAGTACTAACTTTTTTTTTGTAAAGTGCTTTAAAGCATTCTGAATTTATGAACGGTGTTATGTATATGGATGTCTTTCATTTGTTGAAGTGTCGTAACCATCAGCTATGGTCTAGGAAAAAGGACAAGAATGGGCCAAAGGCCATTTGGTCTTTCAATCCTGTTCTGTCATTCAATGAGCTCAGGACTAATCTATGACCTCACTCCAAGCACCCCACTTGTGCTCCAAACCATTTAATCCCTTAGTCTCCTTTTGCTTGATGGAGTGTAGCTCCCAAAACACTCAAGAAGCTCAGCATTACCCAGCTCAAAGAGACCTACCACCAACTTAATTATTCCCTTTCTCCACCACCAACAAACAATAACAGTATGTCCCATCTACAAGATGACACCAGCAATTTGCCAAAAGTCCTTTAGCAGCATATTCCAAACTTATGACCTCTCCCACCAGGGGCAGCAGATGCACGGGAACACCACCACCTCCAAGCCGCACACCATCCTGACTTGGAAATATATTGCCATTCCTTCACTGTCGCTGGGTCAAAATCCTGGAACTCTGTCCCTAACAGCACTGTGGCTGCACCTTCACCAGATAGACTGCTACAGCTTAAGAATGTGACTCACAAATACCTTCTCAAGGGCAATTAGAGATGGGAAATAAATGTCAGCTTTATCAGCGATACTCACATCCAATGACGTGATCGAAATAAAATTCCATTGGCAAAAAAAACTCAGATAAATCAATCTCAGATTAAAATCAATGATTGATCGAGAATCATTTGCTTGTGGAAGGTGTCTCCAAATTTTTACCAGCCTTAGAGTGGAATTCTCTGATCCTGGGACTAAATCCTGGGGCCAGAGTGGGAATGTGGAATGTTTCCCGCTGCGAAAGAAGGCAGGAAAACACACCATGTTCTCCTGCACTGATGTAATTGATGATGTAACCATGTATTTTGCACCCTATTATGTATTAGAGCAGGTCTGATGGCACATAGTCTGCTGTTGTATCCAGATGCCATATTGAAAAGGCACCCAACACCTCTGACCCACCATTGAAGGAAGAAGATGAACCTTCTGAAAATGAAGATAGATCTCTGGGAGCACTCTGAAGGCGGAAGATGAATCTTCTGAGAAAGAAGATGATTTCCAGGAACATTCGGAGGCTGGAAGTTGGGCGTGGCTCCATGACACCAAATCTGGAAGATTAACATGTAGATGCTCCCCCCACCCACTGCTAGGGTTGAGGGTTGCCAGCAGCCTCTGTCCTGAATTCTGGAGGGAGTCTCGGGCATTTTTCTGGTGGGTCCAAGCAGCTACATGCACGTTGTTCTGAACGAGTTTCGCACTGGCATGTTTTACTGCTGGCATCACAGAGGATCGGGTGTAGATGGTAGATAGTGGTTGGGCTTCCTGTGGCATCCCATTAGAGGGATGTGAATCAGTTTCACATTGGCCTCAGCAGGTTTCCCATTCGGCGTCACCAGCGGGAAATCCACACGTGTAAACCTGGCTCCCCAGATCCCAGCGTAAATACTGGGGGGGGCGGTGGGTAAGACCTCCTCTACTGTGCCAGTGTGCCCCTCTTGACACATAGGCAACATTGCAGGCTAGTTTTAGGTGACATCCAAAATGACCAATGGCCTGGTATTCTCTATTGTAAAACAAACCAATCTCCTGTAACACACTCTGCAATTGGCTGATTAGTTCCTAACTGATACATCGGAGGGAATTCTCTCGTCTTGGCCACCACAGGAATCAGAAGGTGCTGGTGTGGGGAAGGCTGCAAAGGTCCATTGACTTCGGGTGGGGGTTTTTACCGGTTTTGGGGCGAGCGCAGCCGGAAAAACCCGCCCATCATGTTTATTGCCATAATTAAGGTTTAAAATGCTGAAAAATAATTTAGTTTGAAGAAAGCATATCGAAGTTTGCTCTGCAATGGCTGATTGTTGAAGTGGTAACAATACTATCCCAGCAACCAAGGTGATCTGGACACATTTGGCCATAAGTGCTGTAGCCCCTTTAATGGCCCCCTCGCTGACATTACCACAGCTGGAAAAACAACAACCACTAAAAGTCACAATTCTAAACACAGTGAAGTGCTCTGATTGGAAGCTTCAAGTCAATGTTCCCCATAATGAACGTCCCTAGTGCGTCAACCTCTTCCTTGATATCCTGTCACTATCACTGAACTTGTTTACATTTCTTCATGGATTCCTGTGTCAATGTCAACTTTACTGCATATAAACCCATCAACATTTCACAGAGATATTTTTATCCTGTGAGTGACGTTCACTGATATATTTATAGCACTAGTGAGTGTGTAAACACACTGATAAACATGCAAAGTTGCGTTAACGGTGTGCGTGTACATTTGGCCATCAGTGTCTATCATTTAGTTTAACTTCAGCCTAACAGATTACAGTTGTAAACAAATGTGGTAAGGTGTGAGGCTCGTAATCCAGGCTTTGAGCTTGAGGTTGAATTTGTTCTTGTTCGTGGGGCGTGTAGCTCATGCTGTAGATTTTCCCCCTGGCTCTCTTTAATGGTGAACTGTGGCATTCTATAGAATAGTCTTTTGCAGAGCAGAAAAAGGAACGGTGGCCCATGTCATTGCGGTAAGCAGTGGTATTGTCACTGGACTCTTAATCCAGAGGCCCATGACTAGATTCAGGCACCCAGGTTCAAGTCCCACCATTTGTGAAATTTGAGTTCAATATAAATGTGGAATTAAAAGCCTAATGAAACTGTTGTTGATTGTCATAAGAACCAATCTGGTTTGCCAATGTCCTTTAGGGAAGGAAATCTGCCACCCTTACCCCTACAAGTGGCTCCAGACCAGGTTGGTTCTCAGATGCCCTCTGGAATGGAGGGTAGTTGGGGACAGGTGATAAATACTGGGCCAGCCAGAGATGCTCACACTCTGTTTAAAAAAAATTTTAAAAGTGATCTTGGTCACCTGTGAGAATCAAAGAGGAATTTTGCAGATATTTTTTCCTTTTATTGACCCATAGTTTTCCTTTATTTTGCCCTTGCCAGTGAGGTTACATGTTTGCAGAGTGGGGCTGGGGTGGAGGGTGGGGGGAGGTGGAGAAGGAGGTGTGGCTGAAGGTAAGTAGTGAAAGAAAGGCAAGGACTTGCATTTTTGTGGTGCATTTAATAATCTCACACCTTCCCACAGCACATTAGCAAGATTGGAGTTCCTGAGAAATGGCATCAACACTGAGTATCTCATCCTGGCCTCCTCACCATCTTCACTGTGGGGCAGGATAAGTATTTTTCTGCCTGTCATGTCTTGTGGGTTTAGGCCCTCTTGTTGGCTCAGTGCGTTTATCTAGTTGTCCAGCAAATAGCATAAAAACTAGGAAAATTCAAATTTTGATCCCATCTTCCCCTGCACCCCCAATCCCAGCTACCCTTGTACTGAGTTGAATGATGTATGGTGGTCATGCAGATGTAGGGGAATCCCTACAGTGCAGAAAGAGGCCATTCAGCCTGTCGAGTCTGCACCGACTCTCCTAATCAGGCCTTCCCCTCCACCCTATTCCCATAACCCTGCGCATTTACCATGGTTAATCTCCCTAACCCCCACACCAGTGGACACTAAAGGCCAATTTAGCATGGCCAATCCCCCTAACCTGCATATTATTGGCCAACGTCACATGTAAATCCTGCAAGTTAGGAGGACTGGCAGAAACAACTTACATGCTACACGTTGACATACTCTCATGGGTGTCTGGGCACTTGTGTGATGTTGACTGCACTTTTCCACATTTCATCATATGAAAGGCGTGGAAAAGCGGATTCACGCTATCCATGAATCTTGGATTGTTCAGGTCAGATTTTTTTGTGGAGGAGGCAGGAAAGTTGAGCTGGGAAACTCCCCAAACCAGCAGATTTACCTCCTTTAAAAAGACTCCCGCCTACCATATTTCATCCTAGGGGATGCAGACAGGATGGAGTTGGTCTGATGCCTCAGAGGCAGACCTGCAGTGGAAATGGAGGTGGGCAGAGAGCTATGCTGTTAAGCAAGGACCCTGCCTCCCTTTACTGAGACTCATTTTAATTATGAATATGAGGCCCCCCCCCATCCCCTTTCACCCTCCCCATTGCCCACTCCATTTGCACTCCAGGCCTCTCCATGTCCCTTCATATTTCCTATGGTCCCCCACACCCTGTATGCCCCTCCTCTATGCCCACCATAACCACTCACCCTGTAGCCACTATGGACAGATCTCAGGAGCCCAGACTTTGAAATGAAAATTTAAGAAAAATAAACTTCTAACAAATTAGCAGAGCTCTCACTTAAACACACTTCTTACAGCTGAAACTCTGATTCAAAAACCCACCCAAAAAGTTAAATCTCCTCCAATCAATCTGTAAAAACAAACAATTATTTCATAAACTACGGCAAAGACAGATGAAAACACTTGCCTTTCTAATGCTTGCTGTACCTATCTGCTTGCTTTCAGTGACCGGTGAACTAGGACACCCAGGTCCCTTTGTACATCAACATTTCTCAATCTATCACCAATTGAATAATATTCTGTTCTTCTGTTTTTCCTACCAAAGTGGATGACTTCACACATATCCCCGTTATATTGCATCTACCATGTATTTGTCCACTCACTCAATCTGCCTGAATCAGCTTAAAGCCTCCTTACATTCTCCTCATCGCTCACATTCCTGTCTACTCCTGCTCCTGTTTTCTCTCTTCCTATGAATGTGTTCCCTAGAAACTTCTTGGATTTGAAGTTTAAAGTTTATTTATTAGTGTCACTAGTAGGCTTATATTAACGTTGCCATGAAGTTGCTGTGAAAACCCCCGAGTCGCCGCACTCCGGCGCCTGTTTGGATACACTAAGGGAGAATCTAGCGTGGCTCAATCCACCTACCAACACATCTTTCAGGCTGTGGAAGGAAACTGGGGAACCTTGGATAAAACCCATGCAGACACGGGGAGAAAGTGCAAACTCCGTGCAGACAGTGACCCAAGACTGGAATTGAACCTAGGTCCCTGGCACTGTGAAGAAGCAATGCTAACCACAGTGCCACCATGCCACCCTCATGCCCCCAAAATGTTGTTGCCTGGGATCGAACCAGGAACCTTTCACGTGCAAGGTGAACATTGTAACCATTACGCTACAGAAACACTGAAGTGGGTCCAGAAATCCTGCCATCCGTAAATTGCTACCCTGATGTCCATATTTTAAGGTAAAAGAGAAGCTGGAACAGGGAAGCAGTTGCCAACAACAGAAACAATCAAGTGTTATAACCTCTTAATTCCATATAACGGAAGCCCCTTAAGATTCTGGGACAAGGGATCATCAAAGGACTGGGGGTGATTTAGGCTGTAGACCCATCCATCCATCCCTCCCAAGCTCAGGTCCAGCAATACTCTTTGGTAATTATTCTTTCTCCCATCTTTTGCTCACTCACTTATTCCTTCACATCATTGAAGCACAGCATTCTTATCTTGTGGGGCTCAGTTAGCTCAGTTGACTGGATGGCTGGTTTGTGATGTGGAAAGATGCCAACTGCACAGGTTAATTCCTGTACTGGCACAGCCTGAAGAGCATGGAGGACACTTTCTACCTGAGCAATGTGGTGCCCCAGAATCCTAATTTAAATCAAAATATCAATCTTGAGAAGTATTGTCCACGAAGGATTGCCAGCATTGTAATTTATAATACAGAAACAGGAAGATGTTGGAAATACTCAGCTGGTCAAGGCAGCTTCTGTGGAGGGAGAAAGGGAGTTAATGTGCAGGAACATTGAATGCAGTCAGCCACTCAAAGTTCCAGTGACCTCAGTAGGAACAGAAGATCCCAAAGGCAGGAAAATGCCACCCAATGTTTCAGGCCAATGACTCTGAGGGGGTATGACAATGTAATTGGCATTGTGGGGAAGTTTTGTCTCAGTGGCGTCTTCTGGTGCATTGATCATTAAGTGAGGCAGATATCCACGTTAAGAGGTGGATGTAAAAGATCCCATGGCACCGTTTCAAAGAAGATTGGGGGAGTTATTCTCAATAAAAGTGAAATACAGCAAGATCTGGAATAAAAATTAAACACAGCAGGTGTGGCAGCATGTGCAGAGAGAGAAACCCAGTTAAACTTTTGAGTCTTCTTTCGAACCAATGTCAAACTCTGCATCTCTACAGATGCTGTCAGACCTGCTGAGAGCTTCCAGAGTTATTCTCAATGTTGTGTTCAGTATTGACCCACTGAAGCGGGGATATCTGGCCATTCACCTCGCTGTTTGTGGGAGCTTGGTGTACACAAATTGGCTGCTGCATTTCCCACGTTGGATCAGTGACTACACTTCAAAAAAATACTTTATTGGCTGTATAATGCTTGGACATGCATTGTGGTTGAGAAAGGTGCTATATCAATGCAATTCCTTTCATTCTGGGTTGCAACACGTCCTTTTACTGTCTGCGCTTGTGCTGAAATTACAGACATGAACACAGGGATGGGGTGGGGGGTGGTACACTTACTTCAAGCCTCTTGCCCTCTCACCCCCGGTAGGTTAGATGGTCCCTTGCCACTCATTTGGTAAATTTGCTCCATGCTGTAATTTGAAATGGTGTAGCCCTTATTCTAAATGCACATGAGGAACGTAGGAGGCTGTGATTAAACTGAAACCCTGGAAACATTTTGACTCCACCGAACATAAATTACTAAAGGTTAACTCCAGTCAGACTTCAAAACTGCTGCAGTTAGGAGCCTATGGCTTCATGGATAAAGAGTGCTACCCTGAGCTCATGCTTCCTATTCAGGGGGTCACAGAGGTGGGACTTGATGATATCAGTGGAGAAGTTCAATTCAAAAGGTTTACTCCCATGCTGGCTCTAACTTAGTATTTTAAAGCATAAAATTTATTGCCAAGGGGCAACTAAGATGTTGCCCCTTGGCACGTTTTTTTTCCCCAGCACTGATGCTTAACCAACTGTCCAATACAATGTGTTTTCTCCTCCAATTTGTTAAGGCTGTATTTTTCAGTGTAATAAGGGGTATTAATGTTTGGAAATGGAATACTTTGCATCTCAAACACCCAGTGGTGGGCAACCTGCAGCCTGGAGTCCATGTGAACCCATCCAGGCTGAGCATGGTCCACGGGACAGCTTTATTGACCCATTGGCAGGGTTGCCACATTCCGCTGATTGCCATCTGGGCAATTGTTTTCCCACTGGCAAGACTGAAGTGATAAATATGTAAAACAACAGCACGTGAAGTGAAGTGCATACTGATTACACACAATATTGACTGTGAACTCCCTCTGTGTCCAAAGTTTAAATATTTCTTTGTTGTCATCATTTGAAGTTGATGAGCGTTCTATTAATATATAAATAAGCACTTTCTATAACTTGTTATGAAATATTTGGTGTGTATCAGATGTATTTGATATTATTCATGGGGTCTTGAACAAGCCTGATTTCAATTTTGTGCTTCAACGAGATGAAGGAGGATTGCTAATACTACTGAGTCACCACCTTAGGTTGCTCAGCAGGGTGCCAGATAATCCGAGATCAAGTAGAATAATTTGGATGCAAAGTGGGGCTTCTTCTACTCAACTCTGTGCAATGAGAGCAAATTGATACATAACTTGTTTGTGATTTAGCCTGTTATTGGCTTCTTTATTTCTGTTAGAGAATGGGAATGGGACTAATCGGCTAGCCCTGAACAAAGGGCTGGTACAGGGATGAGAGGCAAGGTGACCTCCTTTTGTATCATTCTATGGTTCTGCCGGGGGTTAAACCTCACATTTATTCATGGAAACTATTCTCCTGATACTTTGTGGCAACAGTTGATCAGCTTTTCTGAAGATGGGTGTTTGATGGAGAAAGCTTGTAAGGGGTGGAACAGTGGCACAGTGGTTAGCACTGATACCTCACAGCGTCAGGGACCTGGGTTTGATTACTGACTTGGTTCACTGTCTGTGTGGAGTCTATACGTTCTTCCCTTGTCTGCACGAGTTTCCTCCAGGTGCTCCGGTTTCCTCCCACACTCCAAAGATATGTGGGTTAGATTGCTTGGTCATGATAACTTGATTCTATTGTCAGGGGATTAGCAGGGTAAATATGTGGGGGGAATAGAGCCTGGGTGGGATTGTGGTCAGTGCAGACTTAATGGACTGAATGGCCTCCTTCTGCAATGTGCGTATTCTATGGTCAAATTCAAATATCGTGTGCAATTTATTTGTTCTTCTGTTTTGATTCCCAACTTCTTTCTGAATTTCTTGTTTAAATTCTGTTTGGCTGCAATCACTTTCCATATATATTTATCAACCTACCTCTTTTCAATCAGGAAGACTTATTCTGGAATTTTGAAAGGTGGGTGTGGCAGAGAGGGTTGTAAGAATCTAACTAGAATTAAGTAATTGAAAAATAATTAGTCAAACCAGATAACTTCGATAGAGAGAGAGAGAGAGAGAAACTATAAGTAAATTACTTAAATCTTAGCTAAGCACGGGGTGCACAGGGTAGAACCGGGAGTCAACATCATCTCTTAAAAAAAGGTTCATTGCCAAAGTAAAAGCAAATTACTGCTGGAATCTGAAACACAAACAGAAAAATGCTGGAAATGCTCAGCAGGTCTGACAGCATTTATGGAGAGAGACTACAGCCCATGTTTCGAGTCAGGATGACCCTTCATCAGAGCTAAGAATAAAGAATATCAGACAAGATTTACACCGTGAGGCTAATTGGACAAAGAACATAAATAGTGATGATGGACATTGAGAAAGGTGCTAAAATTGTCCATTAAGTGATCAGAATGTATTAAACGCCAAACAAAGGCACAGATTGTTAAGGGACTACTTGACGAATGTGGCAGTTTCCCTGAATGGTTGGGGGTTGGGGTCATTGACCAGATGTGGTCATACAGCCACTATCATTGTACATGTTACAGATTTCTACCTGGAAATGATTCTTAGAGACCTTGTGCTCATCTGTGCTAGTGAAACATCTAGAGTAACGATAGATGAAAGAGGCTAAAAACTATCATATGCCATGGCCCCCAAAACTTCAAGAAAAATCTCGCTGTAACAATGCATCATTTTCCATTGAGTACATGAGGCATCTCGAGACTTTCCTGTGTGAGTCTGTTAATTTGTGGCAAATCACAGGCCAATCTGCCAGGCTCACACTGGAGCCCTATAGCTTACTATTAATCTCCTGTACACCTACAGGTACAATGTAGCAGGAAAGAAAAAGCATATCTTATTTGTTTTTCTAATTTATTTTAACTCTTCATTTACTACTTCTCAAAGTACTGGAGCTGGATATAGTGCTGTTTGACTAGATAGAGCACAGGGAGTTAGTACCTCTATCCACCTCCAAGGATACTTCATATTAACTTTTGTAACCATGGTCTCAATTTTATGGGCTACCACCATTTTTCAAGCCTCACCAGCACCCTCCTGCCTGCCACCAGCAATCACATTCCCACATCTGTTTGCAATTTTACAGGGATGCCCAGATGAAAGAAACAGTAAGATTTGGAAATGGCTGGTAGTGGTCTGAACTTGAGTTCCATTTTAAGGTTCACATGGCCAGTTCAGATCAGTATTTCCCAAGTTATTGGACATTCATTTGGGCGAGGTCAAGGGCAACCTACTCATCCTCATTGAGGCCCTTACGTGGCCAATTAGTGGGCCATTTCCTGCTCAGTCTCAATCTCGAAGGCAGTTGGGGAATTTAGAGCCCAGCCCAGGTGGAAGCCCGGCAAGTTAGGATACTCAGGTCACAGAGAGGAAAGGTTGAGAGCACGGGGGTGGGGGGGGTAGGATTGGGAGGACTGGGGTTGGGGAGGTGCCAGTGGGGGTGAGAGGAGAGCATCCTTGGCCCCCCTTCCAAGTTGGAGGGGGAAGCCCCACCTCAAAGCCTGTCTCTTTCATGTGCTCCCCCCTCTCAAGCTTCTCCATCAAGATATTCCCCTACCTTGCAACATCCTGCCCTATCCCCACTTTGACAACTTCTGCCCACGATCTAATTCCCTTTATATCCAGCACCAACCCCGCTGCCCCCCAACTGAGTTGTCATCCATCCTCCTGCCTAAAAATTGAGGCTGCGTGGGAAAAGGCCCTGAAATAATCATTAATTGACCACTTAACTGGGGCAAGTGCAGTCTTCCCTCTGAGGTTCTGCCATATCAGCGAAAAAGCACTACTAGATCAGATCAAGCAGGAGCCCAGCGGGGGTCCCATGCAATTTCACAGCCCCTTCTTCCAGCACCTCAGAAACCACTGGGGGGAATGTAAAGTTCTGGACATTGTGTGTAGCTACATAGAAACTCCTGACTAAAACAAGACCACTGAGCACTCGTACGAGCAGTAAATTGGATTTATCGCTATATTGTTCAGAGACTGTCTTTCTATTTCAAATTCCCATCTCATCATGCGTCATTGTGTGCATGAAGTGATTGACGTGCTTTGAAAACAAAACTTCGCATTAAGTCAACTGTGAGGTTCTCAAGGGCGCTGAACTCTGTTTTTTTCCAGATAGGTGCCTTGGTTCAAATTGAGACAGCTACTTGAGAGATCCCCTTTTGAAATAATAAAATCCCTACTTAGCTGAAGTTTCTGTGATATTGGCAGCAGTTTCCTGCTTAAATCCTACCAACATTTACCACTGGACAAAACATTTACACTAATAATTTGAATCTCTCAGTTAATTTGTATGCTGTAACTCACTCACAGTATCCATTGCTTTATATTTATACCAACTGAACCCCTCGATTAGATTCCAGCCCATAACTCACTCTGATGTAGCCATTATTGTATAAATAAGCCATCACAGTCTGTCGATTAGATTCCAGTCTGTAACTCGCCCTAGTGTATCCATTATTATTCCATAAAAATTTTGAACCTTGCAATAAACACTTCTAAAAATAAAGGCAGGGATAATGACGTCAACTGGCTCATGCCCCTCTCTAGGGGAATATGCATGTCTTCAAACATCATAGCTTCAAGCCAAATAAATTACACCCATTGTTGTCCTATTGGGAAATAGTCATTGTCTCTCATCTCATACAGACTGCCCCAGAGAGCTATAAATTACAAGACAGGCAGTTTATGTTCTGAAAACCTAAATAAATAATTAGTCAAAGACCCAGTGAAGTGACTAAGGCCCTAGATTGAAACACTGACCCCTCAGGAAAATGAGAATGTTTCGCTGAGTGGAGGCTAGGCAGAAATTATTAGGAGCAAATTAAAAGGGGCAGTTAAAATGTCACCCTGCTGCAATGGATGATGGTATAATTGGTGACAGGCTAATAAATGTTTACTTAAAAATGAGGATAACTTCATGAACATTGGTACAATGTGCTTAATTATCCATCATCATTCGAATGCTTTAAGGAGAGAAAGGAAGAACTTGCATTGATATGTCTATCATGACCTTAGGATGTCCATGATGCTTAGGAACTATGCTTGTCACGCAGGTCAATGCAGCAGCCAATTTGCACACAGCAAAATGTCACAGGCAGCAGATGAGATGAAAGGCCGGGTTATCCATTTTTGAGAAGGGTAGTTGAAATTTTACTCCATCAACAGTCGTTCTTGCTATTGCAATAGTGAAATTATCTTTCATTTCTATTTCATCTTTGCAGCTATGCTTGTGTCTGGGCCTCTTTTTCCCAATTTGTTCAACATTTAATAAGTTTCTAAATATTCCAGATTTTACCTTGGTGAACCCATTCCCTTTTTCATCCCTGCAATTTTAGGCAAGGGCTTTTCCTCTTTATTTTACAACTAGTTAGGCTTCATATCATTTTGGGTGGTTCTTGTTTGCCCTGTGCTTTTTGATTTTGTTCATATATTTGCTTGCAAGATCAACATGATTTCTTTGATGATGTGGGCAGCGTGTTGGCACAGTGGTTAGCACTTCTGTCTCACAGCACCTGGGAGCGATTCCTGGCTTAGGTCACTGTCTGTGTAGAGTTTGCATGTTCTCCCCGTGTCTGCATGGGTTTCCTCCGGGCACTCCAGTTTCCTCCCTCAGTCCAAAGATGCGCTGTTTAGATGGATTAGCCATGCTGAATGGCTAACTGGGGGAAAGGGGGTGGGGGGAGAGTGTTCAGTACATCAGTTCTTGTTAACTGAAATAACATAATTAAAATTAGAAAATAATGAATCAGTCATGTGGAAATTATTTTATCCAATCAAAAATGCACTGGAATTTATAAACAGCATGTCTTATTGGTACCAGGGAGTCTCTGAAGAATAGTATTCCTTTAGATCCGCTGAACACTATAAATACAAGTTATTTATTTCCAAGTTTGTCAGTTCTTATTTCAAAAATCACTCTTTGCCTCTGAATGATTTCACATGAAAATATCAGAATGTACACGAAAGCCCATCTTTAAATTTATTATAAATTCAAGATGCCCATGACAAAGAAATGGGGTTGTGGGGATCGGGCTGGGGAGGGGAGAGCAGGTGGGGAAACAGATATGCATTTATTTCCCAGGACATCTCATATTTCTCCACAGACAATAAAGCACCTTCTAACAATCCCAGCAATCAATGTGCACAAGGCAAGCTTCAGTAAACAGCAAGGAGGTAAACAAATGAGAGAGAAAAATACATAGCATCTTTCATGATCCCCACATTCCATATCCAATGACGTGTTTTCTGAAGTGTAGTCGCTGTTTTAATGTAGGAAACATGCCAGCAAGGCCCGTCAAACAACAAAGTGATCTCAGACAGGTAATCTTTTTTTTTTGGTATTAGATTGAGGCGTCAAAGTTGAATCGTGCACTGGGAGAATTTACAGTTCTTTGTGGAAATAGTGTCAGGAGGGACACCTTAAGGGATTGGTTCAACATCTTGCTTGAAAGAGGGCATCACTGCGAGTGCAGCGCTGCTACCCAGTGAATCATGGAAAGAACATTTAAAGAGAGAGATTTTTATCGGGGATGAGGGAATAATAATGTGAAATGGAATTTAGTGAGGGCGATGTGGGGTGGGGGGGAGGGGGGTTAGGGGAGGTGGAATAAGGGGTGGTGGCTGACTTCCATCACCAAAACCACTGGCACCCTAATCTCTGATAACCCCTTGGGAATTAAGTCTCTAACTGGCAGAGGGAAATCTATTGCTGGGAACCTCAGATCCACGGGGGGGCATTCAATTGCTGCACTTCCTCCCAGTCAGGTGAAAATCCCATCCGAGAGGGCAGCTAGCCAGTCAGAGATTGGCAGTCCTCCATTACTGAAAACCTGTTTCTGACATAACCTGTTTGCTTTTATCCAAATTCTTACTAATCTCCAGCTCTGAACTTTCTTCCCTGGTATTCACCTTGACCAAAACCCTCTCTCTCTCATATCTACCATATCTCACAGCCTCATTTTAATGGAATCCATCCTTGCTTTCCTCTGTGCTGGCTGGAGCCAGTGCCCCATGAATTGAAACTCGTGCCTCTCAAACTGTGCCTTCAGCCATGCATTCAACTCTTCAAGTACCTGCAAGCCCCTCTGCCGACTGTGACATAGCTCAAGTAGTAATCCAGAAATGATCTTTGACGTTTGTACTCAACCCCATTAGCAGAACCACATTTCTAGCTCTACCTATGTCATTGCTTCCAATGGACCACAACACATGGATGCTTCCCCTTCTTCTGCAGCCACATGGAGGTATCTTTAATCCTGGCACTGGGCAGGCAACACAACCTTCAGGGCTCCCCAAGATGGCCACAGAGAACAGTATCTACTGATGGGCAACCTCGGCTAGTGAGTGAGCTGCATGAGAGGCCCTCCTTCTTCTCAGTGGGCCACAAGATTGAAATCAAACTTGTTTACTAATCATGACCCCATGAATAAGATTAAATACACTTAACACATGCTGAATATTTCATACAGTAAGAAGCTTCACAACACCAGGTTAGAGTCCAACCAGTTTATCTGATAGTAATATTTCATAACCAGTTATAGAAAATGCTTAATTACTTTTATATTAATAGAACTATCATCAATTTCAATTGGTAAAAAGAAAAGGAATATTTACACTTTGGAACAGAGAGAGGGTGCATGGCTCTCACTCTCAATGTTGTGTACAATCAACATATATCTCACTTCACCTGTCCTTGCTTTACACTTGCATCACTTCAGTCACATTGGGAGGAATAGAACTACTTGGACGGAAATACTTATGGACAATAGTCAACAAAGTTCATGGTGGGAGATATAGGAGGGATGTCTGAGGTAGATTCTTCATTCAGAGTGATTGGGGTGTGGAACGAACTACTTGCTGTGATAGTGGAGTCTGACACTTTAGGAACTTTCAAGCGGTTATTGGATAGGCACATGGAGCACACCAGAATGATAGGGAGTGGGATAGCTTGATCTTGGGTTTGGACATAGCTCGGCACAACATCGAGGGCCGAAGGGCCTGTACTGTGCTGTAATGTTCTATGTTCTATGTTCTAAAGTGTCTCACAACCCAGATGAGCTACATGTGGACCCTGTGCCATAGGTTGCTCATCACTGATCTATTCCCTTGCCTATACTGTCCCTATCAAAACTACATTTCTTTTCATGTCCCTCATTTAAACAGCCTCTTGTACCATCGTGCCGCTATTAACCTGCTCAATCTCTTTGCAGACTTTTCCTCTGAGCCACCTCATAGAGTGAGATTATTGACCAGCCAGGATCTCATTGAATGGTAGAACAGGCTTAAGGGGCTGAATGGCCTTCTCCTTTGATCCTATATGTCAGTAAATGGCAACAGCTGCAAATGGGTAAATTGAGTACTGATCCTCAGGTCACTATGTAGAGGATGAGAGGAAATGTTTCCAGTAAATGTTGATCAAAATCTGCAAATCTTTCTTACAGCACTGCCGAGGAAGTTAATTTAGTTACAAAAGGGGCCTTTTCTAAAGTGCACTTAATAATCAGGATTCTCTGATCACAGATAGACACATTCCCGAATCTGTGCAATACTGCCTGTGTTTGAATGGCACTCTCAACAGTCCCCTGTGTACAGAACTCCCGTATTGAAATAGATGGTGTAGCCAAACAGGCCATCTAAAATGGCGTTTTGTAAAGCACTCTGGGACAATTGGGCAAGAAACTAAACCAACAGGCTGCAGTTTAAAGACAGACAAACAGGCTGCAACCCTGATGAGTGAATACACAGGATATGGGCCATCTCCAGGATGAAAGAGACTTTCTGGTCACACTGGGTTGTGTGCCAGACGTAAAGGCACCGTGAATCCTTATTTAGGAGGAAGGTATGTGACCTATGTGCCTACAACACATACAGGCATGGCCGCCAGGGACACACCCAGAGATCGGTGTGGTAGCACCTGATTGGACTCTTATTGATCAGGGTGATCAAGCCCTGATCGATTGATTGGCAATGGCCAAAAAAAGGGCGTGAAACCAAACGGGGTATAAAGGATGCTGCACAACCAGGAATCTCTCTCTCTGATCCCATGAACGAGCTACAACAATGGTGAACATCGCCAGCAAGAGGAGAGCCACCACACCCAAGAAGGAAGAAAGAGAGACTACAGCCAGTATGCAAGACCAGAGCAAAGGACCAAACTACACAGACAACTACCAAGACCAGCACACAGATAAAGGCCAGTATCTGTTTGGGTATTTGTCAGTCACACAAAGTTAAGTCAAGGTCTTGTATTGTACTTGAATTCTAGTATTTTCTGTAAGATAACTTATTGTTGGTCGGGTGGGTGATTATTGATTGTGTGGGTTTAAATAAATATTGTTTGTACTAATAAGACGTCTACTCAAAGTTATTTGTCCACCGTATAAGGGTTAAAACAGACTGATTTTTACAACAACAGCCTGAGAGAGGAGGGTGGAGATCTTGTTGCATAAATGCTGTGTCTATATATAGCCTGGGTTTGTATTTCGGGCTATTGATACAACCTCCCTCTTTATGCTTCAACGTGCGTACACAGGCAGGAGCAGAAATCAGTTCCAGTGTCACCAAGGAGTTCCACATGACACCAAAAGAGGAGAGAAAGAGAGAAACAGCCAGGCCTGAATCTCTGCTCCCGTGACTCATGAGCAATCCCAGCTCCACAGACATGAATCCTGAGAAACAGCCCCAGCAGTTCTGATTTTCATTTGGGGGAAGAGGAGGGTGAGTTGTAATGGGAGATGTGCCTTCTGCCCCTTTGCAGGCAACACAGAGGCTGATGGGTGTGGTGGCAATCTGGGTGAAAGGTCGGCCTTGGTGATTCAGCACTTTGTCCAAGATTGAACAAAACAATAAAACTGAAAACAGCCATCTAGCCCTCATGCCCTCACAGTTCCTCAACCTCAAACCCTACCTATGCCCTATCCATGCCAACACAAGCCACCATTAACCCCCATAGTACCTCATACCTTCCATGTCCATTTAGGCCCCTCCATACCAATCTATGGCCCCACCATGGTCCATCACATCCTCAATGCCTTCTCATGCCTCTCCGCCAATCCCCCATGGCTCTTAATAACACATGCCAACTTAGTGCCAACTCATGTCAACCCATGCTTCCCACGCACTACCCTTTGCCCTTACAAATTATATACCAACTCATCTAGCATCCACCGTGGGCAGATTGCAGGACTCATGCTGAGAGGAAACAAAGTAAAGCTCTAAGTGTTTATTGATGGCTTCACTTTTATGTTAAAAGACATTCTCATTGATAAAACCCATTTATTACATTTAAGTTCCTTCAACTACTTAATCCCATATAAGAACAAGCATTTGTCTTCATTATTCTATCTCAAAGATTTCATAAGCACAGGCACTGCAAATCAAACTGTGAACTAACAGATACCCCTGGGTGATAATAATAGATTATGAAACTAATCTTGTAGAACAAATTCTCATAATGACAACCCTCAGGCTTATGTCAACAGGGAGGAATGACAAGCATTGTTTTTATAATTGCTGTATAATTCTGTAGAAGAGTCATATGGACTTAAAATGTTTACTCTGTTTCTTTCTCCATAAATGTTACCAGACTTGCTGAGTTTACTTAACATTTTCTACTTTAATTTAAATCCTTCAGTTCCTGTGATAGTTTGACAGTTTCCATGATTGCTTGACAGTTCCAGTGAATTTGATGGTTGCAATGAGTCACACATTTGACACAAATATTCAAGTCTACTTATAATAATCCCAAAAGGCACCGTGACCCCTCTCAAAGCATATATCACCTCTCCTATAGGACATCTGTCCTCTACCACTGGGCACCTCACCCAGTCCTTGGACTTGTCCAAAATTGTACTCTACCTCTCCAAAGAACTCTGCTAAACTTAGACTTTCTCCTAATAGGGCTAAAGTGTTTTGCACATGCCGCTGGAAAGAATGTGATCTGACCAAAGGCAAGTGCACTTTAAAATGTATAGTTGTCTCCATGGACCACAGATGTGCAAAGTACAGTACGCCTCCTGCACTGGAGAAAATGTCTAGTGTGGTGGCATTTTATTCTGAATTGGGCTGTTGGATAAGCTGGAAATGCATGCCAGCAGTGCAAAAATTCAGACCAAAAAAATCTGTAGTGAACATGGAAAGATTCGCAGAACATAACAGCACTTAGGACCAGTGCAGAAGGAGGCTGTTCAGCGTTTCGTTTCTGTCCCCAGTCCCACCAAGGCCCTATCCCCGTAACCCCTAACCCTAGGGTCAATTTAGAATGGCCAAGCCACCTAACCCACACATCTTTGGAGTGTGGGAGGAAACCAGAGCACTTGGAGGAAACCCACGCAGATACAGGGAGAATGTGCAAAGTCCACACAGACTGTGACCTGAGGCCGGAATTAAACCGGGTCCCTGGTGCTGTGAGGCAGCAGTGCTAACCACTGTGCCACCATGCATCACTAGTTCCGTTTTGAGACCAAGGAATTAGCACAGGGAACCTGGGTGGATCAAAGTCAAAACTTACTTTGCACGATCCCTATTCCATCGTTTAACTCCATTGTTCTGGATTGACATCACAGTCTCTTATCTACTTGTGAGCTGAGGGTAAATTTGGTTGTAAGATGTATGACACTGAAAACAAAGGATGTGAAGAGGCCTGTTGATTTGGTGGGGTTGAGGGAATTGGAAAGGCTAGCAGGGGTGGTGTGGGGGTGGGGCTGGTGTTCAGGACAAAGAACCTAATGAACACAGAGTGCTTGTGAGTATCAGCCCCTTCCCCCCAGAGACCAGGGTAATTCAGTAAATTGCAGGCACTCGACTCTGTTTAATTAATCCTTTGGTAAATAATTTACGAGGTGTAAACAACTCAATAATCTGATGTTGGAGGCTGTTCATTAAAGTCTCCTGATGATTGAGGACAAGACAGAAAATGATTTTTTTCTTGTTCTTGTTAAGGTGAGTGATGGAAGTCGTGTCAAAACTACCCTTTAGAAAAAGGCCATCTACGGATCATTGTCCGGTGATTCCAATATCACGGAATTATGGATAATTTCCACATCCAGATTTATTCCTGTACAAACGCACTGGTGCCTTTTAGGTACCCAGGCAGAAAAAAAATCAAGTTATTTACCATGTGGCTTCATAGCCAATTAATTACTTTTGAAATGTAGGCAATGTAATAATTGTAAAGACAAACCTTCATCTCTGGCTGATATTGTCCAGTACAAAGCATACTGTACATAGAGAAAGAAAGGAGAGAGTGCAGAATGTTGCATTACAGTCATAACTAGGGTGTCGAGAAAGATCAACTTAATTCAAAAGTCTGATGGCAGCAGGGAAGAAACTGTTCTTGAGTCAGCTGATACATGACATAAGAACATAAGAAATAGGAGCAGGAGTAGGCCATCTGGCCCTTCGAGCCTGCCCCGCCATTCAATAAGATCATGGCTGATCTGTCGTGGCTCAGTTCCACATTCCCGCCCTCTCCCCATAACCCTTAATCCCCTCTCTTATCAAAAACCCATCAACCCGCGTTTTAAAATTATTTAGCAAGGTAGCCTCCACCACTTCAACGGGCAGAGAATTCCAGAGATTCACCACCCTTTGAGTGAAGAAGTTCTTCCTCAACTCCGTTCTAAACCGCCCCCCCTTTTTTGAGGCTGTGCCCCCTAGTCCTACTGTCCTTTCTGAGCGGGAAGAGTCTCTCCACCTCTATCCTATCCATCCCATTCATCATCTTATACGTCTCAATGAGATCTCCCCTCATTCTTCTAAACTCTAACGAGTACAAGCCTAGTTTATTCAGCCTCTCCTCATAGCTCAACCCCCTCAACTCCGGCATCAGCCTAGTAAACCTTCTCTGCACTCCCTCCAAGGCCAAAATATCCTTGCGTAAGTACGGCGCCCAAAACTGCACACAGTACTCCAGCTGCGGCCTCACCAATGCCCTATATAGCCGCAGCAAGACCTCCCTAGTTTTATATTCAATCCCCCTCGCTATGAAGGCCAGCATCCCATTCGCCTTCCTGACCACCTGCTGCACCTGCAAGCTGGGTTTTTGCGACTCATGCACAAGGACCCCGAGGTCCCTCTGCACCATCGCCTGCTGCAGTTTTTCTCCACGTAAGTAATAATCCTTCCTACCATTATTCCTACCAAAGTGGACCACCTCGCACTTGCCAACATTAAATTCCATTTGCCAGTTCCTGGCCCATTCGCCCAGCCTATCTAGATCCTTCTGCAGACTCTCCACACCCTCCGTGCAATTTGCCGTTCTACTAATCTTGGTGTCATCAGCAAATTTCGACACCATACACTCGGTTCCCTCCTCCAGATCATCTATATAAATGATAAATAGCTGAGGCCCCAGCACCGACCCCTGGGGCACCCCACTAGTCACCAACCGCCAATCCGAATAGCACCCATTGACCCCCACTCTCTGCCTCCTATTTGACAACCAGTCCTCTATACACGCTAACACCCTACCCCCAACTCCATGTCCCCTGACCTTCTGTAATAACCTCTTGTGAGGTACCTTGTCAAACACCTTCTGAAAATCTAGAAAGACCACATCCACCGGCTCTCCTCTATCCACCGCCCTAGACACATCCTCATAGAACTCCAGTAAATTTGTCAGACAAGACTTCCCCTTAACGTGCTGCGTCTGCTCTATCAAGCAATTCCCCTCAAGATGCCTCGCTATTTCCTCCTTGATGACGGATTCTAACATTTTACCTACAACAGACGTTAAACTAACCGGCCTATAATTCCCCGCCTTTTGCCTGGCACCACCTCAAACTTTTGTATCTTTTTCCAATGGAAGAAGGTGGAAGAAAGAATATCCAAGGTGTGTGGGATTCTTAATTATGCTGGCTGCTTTTCCAAGGCTGTGGGAAGTGTAGACAGAGTCAATGAATGGGAGGCTGGTTTGTGTGATGGACTGGGCTTCTTTCACGGCCCTTTATAGTTTCTTACGATCTTGGATAGAGCAGGAGTTATACCAAGCTATGATACAACCAGAAAGAATGTTTTCTATGGTGCATCTGTAGAAGTTGGTGAGAGTTGTAGCTGACGTGTCAAATTTCCTTAATGTCCTGAGAAAGTAGAGGCATTGGTGGGCTTTCTTAACAATAGCATCAGCGTGGAGGGACCAGGACATGATGGTGATCTGGACACCTAAAAACTTGAAGCTCTCGACCATATCCACTTCATCCTCATTGATGTGGACAGGGATATGTTCCCCACAATGCTTCCTGAAATCGATGACTATCTCCTTCACTTTACTGATATTGAGGGAGAGATTATTGTCATCGCACCAGTTCACCAGATTTTCTGTCTCATTCCTGTACTCTGTCTCATCATTGTTTGAGCTCTGACCCACTACAGTGGTGTCATCAACAAATTTGAAAATTGAGTTAGAGGGGAATTTCATCACACAGTCAATGGTTTATAAGGAGTATAGTAAGAGGCTGAGGATACTACTGCCTTGTGGGGCACTGGTGTTGACTAATTGCAGTCTATGGGTTAGGAAGTCTAGGATCTAGTTGCAGAGGGAGGAACCAAGCTCCAGGCCATGGAGCTTGATGATGAGGTTTGTAGTAATAAGGAGTTGAAGGATGAGCTAAATTGGAGTCTGACGTAGGTGTCTTAGTTATCTTGGTGTTCCAAGGTTGCGTGTAGGACCAGGGAGGTGGCATCTGCTGTGGACCTGTTGTGGTGATAGACAAACTGTAATGGATCCAGGCAGTCTGGAAGGCAGGAATTGACATGACTAACCTTTCAAAGTACTTTATAACGATGATGTCAGAGCCACAGGGCAATAATTATTAAGGAGCGCTGCTTGGCTTTCCTTTGGTATAGGGATGATGGTCGACTTCTTGAAGCAGATAGGGACCTCAGGTTAGTGTAAAGAGTGATTAAAGATGTGTGCAAATACCCCTTCCAGCTGGTCCAGGCAGGATCTGAGTGCCTATCCAGGTATCCCATTCAGACCAGTCGCTTTCTGTGAGTTGATTTTTGAGAAAGCTGCTCTGACATCTGTGATGGAGACCTCGGATACAGGTTCGTCCAAGGCTTCCAGGGCAGAGGGCACGCTGTCACTAACCTCTTGCTCAAAGTGGGCATAGAATGAATTGAACTAATCAGGGAGGGATGCATTGGTGCTGGTGATTCTACATGCCTTTATCTTGTAGCCTGTTATGTCTTGCAGACTTTGCCATAGTCAGTGGGAGTCCATGTGGCTAGCCTGGGACTCTAACTTGGTCCGGTACTGTCATTTGGCATCTTTGATGGATCTCCCTGGATCCATCAAAGGCCTCCCTGTCACCTTCAACACTCACAGTTCAGCTTCATGCAGCCACACCATCAGTGATTCTGGAGGGAGGACTGTGTGTGTGGGACAGCTCCTTTCACAGTCTTGTGCAAGCAATCCCTTCACACACAGATCCTCCATCCATCACACTCATCTTACAGTCCGGAGGCTTTCCAATAATGTCTGCTGGGGCTCTCTTTCAGTTGTCCATCTGAGTAAACCAGCATCTCTGCTCACCCACTCCCATGCAGCCACTGTGTCTGTCTAACATGAGGCTCCATTCACTCTATTCAACTTGCCACCGTGGTGGTTGTATGCTCCTTTCTCAGCGCCCAATTTCTTCCCCCATCATCCAATTCCTTTCTCCCATTACCATAACCCATAACCCCCCTTCAAAATCACCTCCAACCTCCCCACTGAACATCCCACCCCAATCCGGATTGTCTTCCTGAAAATCTTCCTTCACACTTCAAGTCCCCATCCTACTGCTGCTGACACATCCACATCCCCTTCACACCAGGAATCTGCCCTGTGAAATGGCCTCAATACAAGGGTGTTTCGGGATGGACAACAAATGCTGGCCTTGCCATTGACATCCATATCCCAGGAAAGAATAAAGAAAAAGAGACCTCTGAATAAATTCAGCACCTACAAATGCCTGATTTTATCAAGTTTGATCAGTATCATCAGTTTACCAGCTAACAGACATACTGCAGAGCAGTGACTAAGGGTGGAATTTTCCCATTTTGAGACTAAGGGCAGAATTTTACAAGATTGATTGCAAGTCCAGCTAGTCTGAAAATGGGAGATTTCCAAATCCATTCTTTGGGTGAGTTTTCACATCCAATCTTATGCAAAATGGGCTTGACTGTTTCTAGCTGCTGCCAGCAGTGGGCTCGGCTTAATTTGCCAGCCAGCCTGTAGAGGGAGCTACTGCATGTGGGCAGACCTCTGATGCTGCACATGCTCACAGCACAGGCCTGAACATATTGACACTGGTGTGTGGCATTGGGAGGGAGATCCCTGGATTCCCCAATCCCAGGCGCTGTACTGATCCAAGATGGTGATACTGAAGGACCCATGAGTCCATGAAAAACAACCCAGCATGGAGATGAAGGGCAGGAACCAGTCTGTAGCGTGGTGAACAATGCATCAGGAGCAGTGCAGCACTATGACAGAAAGTTGTTGCACTCACCTTGAAGTCTTTGGTGAATGGAAGTGCACCTTGTGCATGCCACTCTTCAGCAATTCAGTTTTAGACCAATGTGATTTCCTGTTGGCTGATGCAAGATTGGAAGGTCTAACAGGATGCTGACAGGCAACTTTTTTAATGAGCATTCATGAGATGCAAATGAATGCAAATAGAATTCATGAGTGACCCACCATTTGGGGAATTGCAGCATGATTTTACATTGGCGGGTTTCCAAATTTTTGGCTCCTACTAGATTCTCCGCTCCCGCCTGCCACCAAACCGACCATGGGGCAGGGAATTGGGGCAATTCCACCCTAAATATGAGCAAGGAAGTGCTACTATTAGAAAAAACATTTCAGGATCAATTCTTTAACCGGAGTCCAAAATGTTGATAAAATGGCAGCTCAACCTAAGCATATTGCACGGCGTTAGTGATTTACATAATCTGAATAAATTGTGGTGCATTTTCCCATTTGCTGAGAGTGTTGAGTTACATGTGGATGATAATCAGCCATGGAGAAGTTCCTAAAGAGTTTCTAAAGTTCATAAAAGGCATGCATGGAAGAGGGTGGCCAATTGTCTCCTATGTGCAGTGCTCATGGGAACAGTCTGTTTTCTAGGCAGAAAAAGGCAGTCCATGCAAAAGTGTAGGATTTTACCTCATAACCTTTGGCCTGCTGTATGTCTGTAGTGAAACCTGAAAGTTACTGGTGTTTGCCACCTATCACTTTGTAAACCTTGAACTATCTTGAAAGTGCTGCCAATGGGATACAACTTCTTCACAGCGCCAGGGACCTGAGTTCGATTCCCGGCTTGGGTCACTGTCTGTGCAAAGTTTGCACATTTTCTTGATGTCTGCATGGATCTCCTGTGGGTGTACCGGTTTCCTTCCACAGTCCGAAAGACATTCTGGTTAGGCGCATTGGCCATACTGAACCCTCCCTCGGTGTACCCAAACAGAGACCAAAGTGTGGAGACCAGGGATTTTCACAGTAACTTCATTGCAGTGTTAATGTAAGCCTACTTGTGACACTAATAAACAAATAAATTAAATTAGGTTTTCTCAAAAAGTCACATAATTAGCTGCTATGATTTCTGCCTTCCTTTCGCATCAGGTGGAATGTGAGCTTCTCGTTGGATTATCCCTGGTGATAACCTTCAAATGTTGTGCGTACCCACCAGGACAGAGGCAGCGCTGGTGGTGTTACAATCAAGCTTTAGTAACTTACTGAGTACAGGTCATCCAAAATGGAGTACGTCGAGGGGGATGGCAATGGAGAGCTGGGTGTCATTGTGTTCTGACCTGCCCTACAGAGAGTAACAAGCACTTAGCTTAAGGCAGGTTTAATGTGGAAGTTGTGTGGACATTTATAAATAACCTGCCTTCAATCTACCGACATGACCAGAAATGTGGGATTGAATTACAACACTGCAACTCACTGCCAGACAACTGGTTTGTCATCTGATATGAACTGCACATTGCAAAATATAAAAACAATAAAGTTTAATGTTGATAAATGGAAATGATCTGTAAACAAGATTTACACATCTAAAACAAATGTATTAGCTTTCCAGCAGTATGTAATATCTGACCAAAAATTGAAAACGTACAGAGTGCTAAATAAGTTACTGGTTGCTATTAGCCAATATAGACAGAACATTAGGTACTGGAAGACAAAAGACATATTAGACACTAAGGAACATTATATCTGGTAACGTACTATCAATAAATGTGAAAGTTTTATTCCCTGTAACACACAATATAGTAAGACATACCAGATCCTCTAAGCAAATGTGAGTGTGTTCAGTCAGAAGGTAAATTTAAAAGGCCCTCCTTATGCTCTTCTGCCCATTCCCCATTGCCCCTCATGCCAATTTCTGCCTGTTTCACCCACCCGAGCTTCTTACGCCAAGTTCTGATCTTCCACCCATCTCCCCGAGGCCCCTCATGCCAAGTTCTGCCCTTTCACCCACTTCCCATGGCCCCTCATGCTCCCCATGCCATGATCTGCCCTTTCACCAATTCTGCATGGCCCCTCATGCTCCTAGTGCTTAGCTATGCCCTTCCTTGGTATGTAGATTGGCCTTGCCATGAAATTAACTGAAGCACCTGAATAAGTAAAGAAGGAAGCATAATTTTGAGGCAAAATGGAGTTAACGGACAAATGTAGTTGACGGCCAACTTATCTGCCATGGCCCCCTCAAGGACAGTGGGGAATCACTCCCAATTGATCTCCCTGTGGAGCTCATTAAGTTTGAGTCCCACTGGTAACAGGCAGTGGCCTGCCCAGCTTGAACTCATATTCTGAGCCCTTTATATGGCAGGGCCAGTACTGGGCCTGCTGAACTGTAGTCTCAGGCAGCGAATAGTGTGTGTACAGCACGATAGCGGTTTTACTATGCATTCTGTAATAAAATATATTTCTTTCCAGACCAGTCAGGCTTCCTGAGTCATTATAATATCTCTCTCCATTCTACTTCCTGTACCCTGTCCACTGCTTATTCTCCTCAAGATAAAGTGTTTTGAATTTTCTTCCTGGACTGTGGGGAGCCAATGGCATAATGGCACTGTCGCTGGCCTACTAATCCAGGGACCCATGATAATGTTCTGGAGACCTGGGTTCAAATCCTGGCAGATGTTGGCATTTGAATTCAATAAAAATTTGGAACCTAGCTGGTTTATGAATGACATTTAAGGAAGAAAATCTATCATCCTTAACTGATCTGGCCTATATGTGACTCCAGATCCACAGCAATGCCAAAGATAACTAGTTGGCCTAGCTAGTGATGCCCATGTCCGATGAACGAAGTTTAAAGAATCATAGAATCCTTACAGTGCAGAAGGAGGCCATTAGGCCCATCAAGCCTGCACTGACCACAATCCTACCCAGGCCTACCCCCATAACTTTACATACTTACTGTGCTAATCCCACCCCCCTGCTAAACTAGCCTGGCAGTGGGGGGGTGAGATCCAAAGCAGTAGGGAGGCAGAAGAGAAGTTTGAGGACAGCTTGGAAGTTAAAGAGAGCACATTAATTAGTAAAGGCAGTATCAGTAATCCTAGTACCAGACAGATCAGACAGAAGCAAGACAGAGAGCAAGGGAAATCCAGGTTAAACTGCATTTATTTCAATGCAAAAGGCCTGACGGGCAAGGCAGATGAACTCAGGGCATTGATGGGTACATGGAAATGGGATATTATAGCAATTACTGAAACATGGCTAAAGGAAGGACAGGACTGGCAGCTTAATGTTCCAGGGTACAGATGCTATAGGAAAGATAGAACAGGAGGTAAAAGAGGAGGAGGAGTTGCACTTTTGATTAGGGAAAGCATCATGGTCGTACAGAGAGGATATATATCCAAGGGTTCGGCCACTGACTCTATATGGGTAAAACTGAGAAATAAGAAGGGGGTAATCACTTTGATAGAGTTGTACGATAGGCCCCCAAATGGTCAGGGGAAATTGAGGAGCAAATATGTAAGGAGATTACAGATAGCTCCAAGAAAAATAGGGTGGTAATAATCGAAGATTTTAATTTTCCCAACATTAACTGGGACAGCAATAGTATTAAAGGGTTAGATGGAGAGAAATTTGTTGAGAGTATTCAGGAGTAATTTTTCATTCAGTATGTGGGTGGCCCAACTAGACAGGGGGCAAAACTTGACCTCCTCTTGGGAAATGAGGAAGGGCAAGTGTCAGAAGTGTTGCAGAGGGATCACTTTGGGACCAGTGACCATAATTCTATTCGTTTTAAGACAGCATTGGAGAATGATAAGTCTGTCCCAAAAGTTAATATCCTAAATTGGGGCAAGGTCAATTTGATGGTATCAAGCAGGAACTTTCAAAAGTTAATTGAGGGAGTCTGTGGGAAGGAAAAGGGATGCCTGGTAAGTGGCATGCTTTCAAAAGTGTGTTAACCAGGGTTCAGGGTAAACACATTTCTCTCAGAGTGAAGGGCAAGGCTGGCAGAAAAAGGGAACCCTGGATGAGGCCCTGGTGAAGAAGAAAGAGGTACATGACATGCATAGGCAGCTGGGGTCAAGTGAATCTCTTGAAGAGTACAGGGGATGTAGGAGTAGAGTTAAGAGAGAAATCAGGAGGTCAAAAAGGGGACAGGAGATTATTTTGGCAGATAAGGCAAAGGAGAATCCAAAGAGCTTCTACAAATACATCAAGGGCAACAGAGTAACAAGGGAGAGAGTAGGACCTCTTAAGGATCAATAAGGTAATCTATGTGCAGATCCACAAGAGATGGGTGAGATCCTAAATGAATATTTCTCATCAGTATTTACTGTTGAGAAAAGCATGGATGTTAAGGAATTTGGGGAAATGAGTATTGATGTCTTGAGAAGTGTACATATTACAGAGAAGGAGATGCTGGAACCCTTAAAGCACATCCAGGTAGATAAATCTGTGGGACCTGATGACATATATCCTAAGATGTTGTAGAAGGCTAGGGAGGAAATTGTGGGTCTCCTAGTCGAGATATTTGAGTCATTGGTAATCACGGGTGAGGTGCCTGAAGATTGGAGCGTGGCAAATGTTGTGCCTTTGTTTAAAAAGGGCTGCAGGGAAAAGTCTGGGAGCTACAGGCCAGTAAACCTCACATTTGTGGTGGGTAAATTGTTAGAAGGTATTTTGAGAGACAGGATCTACAGGCATTTAGGGATGCAAGGACTGATTAGGGACAGTCAGCATGGCTTTGTGAGTGGAAAATCATGTCTCATAAATTTAATTAAGTTTTTTGAAGGGGTAGCCAAGAAGGTAGATGAGGGCAGTGCAGTTGATGTTGTCTACATGGACTTTGACAAGGTACCACATGGTAGATTGTTGCATAAAGTTAAATCTCACAGGATCCAGGGTAAGGTATCTAAATGGATACAAAATTGGGTTCTTGACAGAAGCCAGAGGGTGGTTGTGGAGAGTTGTTTTTCAAACTGGAGGCCTGTGACCAGCTGTGTGCCTCAGAGATCAGTGCTGGACCCACTGTTATTTGTCATTTATATTAATGATCTTGGTGAGAATATAGGGGGTATGGTTAGTAAGTTTGCAGATGACACCAAGATTGGTGGCATGGTGGACATTGAGGAAGGTTATCTCCAATTGCAGCAGGATCTTGATCAATTGGGCCAGTGAGCTGACAAATGGCAGATGGAGTTTAATTTAGACAAATGTGAGGTAATGTATTTTGATAGATTGAACCAGGGCGGGACTTATTCTGTTAATGGTACAGCGTTGGGGAGAGTTACAGAACAAAGGGATCTGGGGTTACATGTGCATAGCTCCTTGAAAGTGGAGTCACAGGTGGACAGAGTGGTGAAGAAGGCATTAGGCATACTTGGTTTCATCAGTCAGAACACTGAATACAGGAGTTGGGTCGTCTTGTTGAAGTTGCATAAGACATTGGTAAGGCCACACTTGGAATACTGAGTGCAATTCTGGTCAACCTATTATAGAACGGATATTATTAAACTATAAAAAGTGCAGAAAATATTTACTAGGATGCTGCCAGGACTTGATGGATTGAGTTATAAGGAGACGCTGAATAGACTGGGACGTTTTTCTCTGGAGCGTAGGAGGCTGTGGGATGACCTTATAGAGGTCTATAAAAATAGTGAGGGGCATAGACAAGGTAGATAGTCAATATCTTTCCCAAAGATACTTTAAACCTTGGCCCTCACACCTTAAACCCCTAGTAATTGAAGCACCTTGGTAAATTTACTCAGTATTCTGAACTTAGATATCTTATTGCATCTCCTAGTGCCTTCACATGACAATGTTGCTCTCTGATGGCGTGGCTCACTTATGATAGCTCACATGCTCCGGATCAAATCCAGCGTTTTCAAACTGTACCTCGAAGGGAGGAAACCGAAGCACCCAGAGGAAACCCACGCAGACATGGGGAGAATGTACAAAATCCATACAGACAATCACCTGAAGCTGGAATTGAACCCTGGGGCAACGTGGCAGCCTGGATGTACTTTGTTTCACTTTCCTCCATTGGGAAAAAGATACAAAATTCTGAGTCACATACCAACTGACTCAAGAACAGCTTCGTCCCCGCTGCCATCAGACTTTTGAATAGATCTACCTTGCATTAAGTTGATCTTTCTCTACACCCTCGCTATGACTATAACATTACATTCTGCACTCTCTCCTTTCCTTCTCTATGAATGGTATGCTTTGTCTGTATAGCACACAAGAAACAATACTTTTCACTATACATTAATACATATGACAATAATAAATCAAATCAAAATTAAATCACTGTCCACTGTGCTGCCGTTGAGCAGCACATCTGAAAATGTGACAAAGGGAGGGAAAAATTGTTGGGGAAAGCGATTGTCAAATCTTCTCTGCTCTCACAATTGGTGAGCCGCGCTGTCACGTGCCTGCTCCCCTCACCAATTCTATCCTCTTTTATGACGCTCTTTAAAACCTCTCTCTCTGATCAAGCATTTGCTCATCTTATGGGTGGGATTTTACGGCAGCATTCATCCCTGAACCAGAAAATCCCACTTGAGGTCAACGGATCTTTCCATAGTCCACCCCTTGCCCACTCCAATTCCTGTGACGGGCAGGTGGGACAGTAAAATGGGCCCCATATCTCCTTCTTTGACTCGGTGCCAATCTATTTGTGTGGTTACAGCCCTGTGAAGCACCATGAGATGTCTCACTACATTAAGGGTGCTCTATAAATGCAATCTGCTGCTGCCATAAATCAATGACTGTTTGAAAATGAGAAGCTTCACTGAAAACTCTGGATTCCATACGGAGCATGTGAGCTATCATACGTGAGTCACGCCATTAGAGAGCAATATTGTCATTCGAAGGCACTCGGAGACACATTAAGATATCTAAATTCAGAATGCTGAGTAAATTTACCAAGGTCTTTATCATACTGATCACTGTGTTGATATTGATCAGTTAGCAATCGAATCCACTGTAACACACACTGGGATGTAGACTCTAACTGTAATGAGTGTTTAATGATTCTAATAACTGTAATAGGTTAGGGGATTGAGTCTTTTCCCTATCAGTACAGAGATGGTACACAGCAATGAATGATGGAATTAATAACACATCGAAATGAATAATTTAGCAAACTGACCAATCCAAGTTGTCCACAATTAAATGAAAAAGATCTGAGTGATTATCTGTCCCCTCTGCAATGAACCTGCTATCTCATTACTGACCAGACTACTCAGCTTTAGTGGAATTTTTATTTTAATTTGAAGAGTCACATGAGAAAAAAATTTGAAAAAAGAAAGCAATATTATTTTGCACTTTTCACAACTTGGGATGCGGAATTTTCCCATCCCGCCTGCCATGGGAATTGTAGTGGGTCGGGGGGAGGAACGGACCATGGAAAGGTTTGTTGACCTCGGGTGGAATTTTCCAGCCTTCGGGCAAGCACAGTCATAAAATCCCACCCAGGATGTCCCGAAGTGTTTTACAGTCTATGAGGTTAAAGTTTATTTATTAGTGTCACAAGTAGGCTTATATTAACATTGCAATGAAGTTACAGTGAAAATCCCCTAGTCGCCACACTCCGGCACCTGTGTTCATGTACACTGAGGGAGAATCTTGCACTGCCAATGCACCTAACCAGCACATTTTTTGGACTTTAGGAGGAAACCGGAGCACCTGGAGGAAACCCATGCAGACACAGAATGAGCATGCAGATTCCGCATAGACAGTGGTGACCCAAGCCGCAAATCAAACCCAGGTCGTTAGTTACTGTTGGAGTACAAGAAATGTGGCAGACAATTTGCGCACAGCAAGCTCCCACTCACAGCAGTGAGATAATGGCTTGACAATCAGTAGCGATTGCCATGGTTGGGACTACATGTGGAGCAGCCCAGCTAAGATTCTGTGATTGCAGTGAAGGGGCTGAGAGGGGTGAGGGACCAGGTTCCATGAGCAGGAGGAGGGGATAAAATGGAGGGATGAAGGGGGGAATGATCATGGCTAAAGACAGGAGTGCCTCTGATGGGCCAAGGAAGTCCTGAAAAGTAGGTTCCCCTTCCTCTTGTCCGAGACCTGTCTGCATACCTAAAGCCGCATGCCAGGTTTGTGTGCCAAGACCTCTGCCCATGGGGGATAAAATATTGGCTGGGAAGGGGGTGTTGGGGTGTGAAGAGGCCCTTAAGTGCCATTTGTTGACCACTTAATGGCCTCAGTAAACCCAAAGACAGATGGGCTGTCCCATGCCTCCCCAACTCTATAAAATGCCAGACAGGTAGAGGCTGGGTAGGGAGATGGCCCTCCTCCCCACCTTCAAACCTGCTGGTGGGGGAGCGTAAAATACAGCTCTGTGTTTCCACATCCTTCTTTTCCCAGCACATGGAAGTAGTTTACATGTTTCTACCCTTTCAAGATGTGAAATATCTTGATCAGATCACCTCTCAATCTCTTATTCGCCAAGGCAGTATAAAACATGTTAATGCAACCTGCCCACATAACTTAACCATCTGTGGTGCACAGCTAAAGACTATCATTTGTGGCTCACAGGGTAGAGTGCACTTATGGTTTTTTGGTGATCTAGGCTGGCTTTTCAACCCTGACTAATGATACTCTAATGTCCACCAAAGACTGAAGCAGGACACACTAGGCCTATAGTCAGTCAGGCAAAACGTAAGCCCATGTAGAGAACGGCATCAGCAGAAGAACTGAGTTTCAGACAGTTGCCTGCCAATACATCATTGACAGTTCAGCTTGTACACTATTGACAGCAGTGTGGTATTGCAAACAGTTTACTTAAATACTTTCCATCTGTGTATTCAGGGAGAGCTGGTGTATTGGACAGGGCTCAGTATCAATGCAATTCACAGCAAAATACATAGTTACCTACCGACAGACAGCTGTGTAGCACGTTCGAGTATAATTCCAGCTAGTCAATAAATCAAGATTCCAGTCCGATATTGTACAGCATTCTGTTGCTCAGGAATTGTTAAAAGGAGTCCCAGCTCCTCCAATCTACCATTCCTGCTTTATCATCTTCCCACAATGAGATCTTCAAAAAAGCAACTTCCAATCTTCCGTTTTCATTTCCCAGCACGTACTTTTGTGGCATCAGGGTCTGCTGGCTAATTCAGTGATAAAACACGGCCACTTTTTATTTTTTATTTTATTTATTTATTAGTCACAAATAGGCTTACATTCACACTGCAATGAAGTTACTGTGAAAATCTCCTGGTCGCCACACTCTGGTGCCTGTTCAGGTACAGTGAGGTAGAGTTTAGCGTGACCAATCTAGCACGTCTTTCAGACTGTGGGAGGGAACTGGAGCACCTAGAGAAAACCTATAGGTTTAGTCATCCAAGGTGGAACTGAACCCAGGTCCCCGGCTCTGTGAGGCAGCAGTGCGAACCACTGTACCTTTGTCGTAAGCTCATGTGCTCTAGGAACAGAAGTGGGACTTATAACCAGCAGAGACAATCAAGGCAGGTCTGAACCTAAATGATGGCTGGAATTTTACCGGCACACCCACCTTGAAATGACTCACAGAACAGCATTTTCCATTGGCCTTAGGAGGGATCTTATGAGCCTCAGGCAGGACAGGTGGTAAAATTCCAGCAGACAGCTTTACTTTATGGATGTTATGCATTTTATGATAGCCTTCAGTTTATTATTTGTTCTCAGAGTCTGATCTTAAAGGGTTATCAATAGGTGTTTAATTTCTAAGCAGTTTCACACCTGTTTTTGTTACTAAGGGATCCATTGGTTCTGTACATAGTGTATACTTGGTGGAATGGGCCAGGAACATCTGTGCATTTCCATGGATGTTACCAGTGGCCAGGGGAGTGGGTGGATCATGATTCCCTTCCTGTTGGCGAACACTTCAGTGGTCATGGGCATTCAGCCTCTGACCTTCGGGTAAGCGTTCTCCAAGGCGGCCTTCACGACACACGACAGCGCAGAGTCACTGAGCAGAGACTGATAGCCAAGTTCCGCACACATGAGGACGGTCTCAACAGAGATCTTGGGTTCATGTCGCACTATCTGTAACCCCCGTGACTTGCCTGGGTTTGCAAAACCTCACTTACTGTACTGTCTGGAGACAATACACATCTCTGTAACCTGTGATCAGTGCTCCTTCCACTCACATTGTCAGCCACTTCAGGTCTTGAACAACAGGTTAGGTGTAAGGATTCGCATTCTAATCAGTAATCTCTAAACTGTCTGTGCTTTATATGCTCTGTCTGAGGCCAGAACTCTCCATTCACCTGACGAAGGGGCTAACCCCGAAAGCTTGTGAGTATATTATCAAATAAATAGGTTGGACTAAAACCTGGTGTTGTCAGACTTTTTACTGGATCATGATTGGCATGGGTGGGGCAAAAGGGGTCAAAAGTAAGAATTTTTGGACTCATCGTTCAAAAGGTTCCCAAATCCAAATTATAGTTCACGACACGTTTGAGATCCATGTAACACAAGTCATGGAGAAGCAGAGCTTCCTCCACAAAAATTATGGGAGGCTATGAGATGTCTACCCTGCAATGGAACCAGGCAGAACAGGAGTGCAAAGTACAGGCTCACTACTCACACCTTATCCCATATTGCAAAAATTGGGAACACCAGGAATGGAGAGGGAATTCTGGAACTGGGTCCCAGTCACCATTTTGCCATTTTTAACCCCCCCACAACCCTCATCCCAGCACCCTCTACACCCGTCCCCATACAGTTAAAGACATGAAGATCCATGCCATTCAATTTCTGGTGGTGGGATTATGAACTCATAATCTCTGGGGTATTAGACCAAGACTAAAATCACTAGATATTGCTGTACAGTGTTGGGGACTCAAATCAAACTCTCAGATCAAAATTAACACATTGCTTTTATTAATCCACTGAACACTCTTAATATCCAAGGAAAGCAGAAATGGCAGCAAGGAATCTTTTTTTTCGTGACTTAAAACGTTAATAGGGTGGAAAAATAAGCATGGAGTATTTAGTTATCACCTAGCCTTTAAATTACCATTCTCTACACAGTGATTTACTGACAACAGTCAATTAAACCACCAAATCAAATGTAATCTATACTAATGCAAATGAAACAATTGGACCATGTTCAACTGATCGTTATTGATGTTGTAATTTTGTTCTGTTTATGTTTTACCCGCCTCACTCCCAAAAATATCAGCAAAATCACCATGAGTTTCGCAATGATTCATAGGGGAGTAAAAGCTGTAGTGAAATAAATTATAGAATTGGAAAGTTGGTTGCCCACAGATCTGAGGCAATTAGAAACATCACGTGCAGATGCTCAACTAGATAGATGCTTGATTAACAAGGGGGTGAAAGGTTATTGAGGGTAAGGAGAAATATGGGGTTGAGATAACAGTGAAATCAGCCTTGATCTTACTGAATGGTGCAGCAGGCCTGAGGGGTCAAGTGGCCTACATCCTGCTCCTGAATCCATATGAACTCAGATGACACTGGAATTTTACCAAAGCTGCTGTGCCGCCCACAAAAAGCATGAACAGAAAAGGTGTGATCAGTGCAGAGACGCTGATCATATTCCATTCTCCGCCAGGATTCTGACAGGAACCAGCCCACACCATTTAAAGGCACACCCAGAAATCACACAGCCTGAGAATGGGACACCCCCGCTGTTGTACGCCATCCAATTCTTTACCCTCTGATAGAGTCACTCTTTTCTCATCCAACTGCACTAATAGGTGATAGCTCATTTATCCAGCATCCCCCCACCTCAAGTTTGAGCTGTGAATTTTTCTCCCTGTGCAGTCATCCTTCTCCTCCTTTAAGCTGTTATCAGCTTCCCTCCTTTCTGGTCATGATGGCCTTGTTCCCATCATTAAGTTGAAATTGCCACTTCCTCCCTCCCTCGGCTCCCAAATCTGTTAATGATGGCACTCAGGAAGGAACATGACAACCATAGTGGGAGTGAGGAGGGGGAGAACTCCCCCAGGGATCCTGGTCTTCATGGATTGTGGCATAGGGTACAAAAGCCAGGAAGTTTAGTGTTGCTTTGAGTGCACAGAGTGTCAGACTGGGAGTTGGGTGAGTGAGGGAGTTCAGTGAAAAGGGAAACAATAAATTAAGAAACATGAATGTATTTAATTAACACAATAAAGTGTCATGCTGGAGCTCCTGGACGCCACTATAATCAGTAAGTGTTTCGAGGAGCTTTGGCTCAGAATTAATGAGCTGGAGGATGAGCTGCAGACACTGCAGAGTTTTCACATTCCTGCCTGCCATGGGAATCATAGCAGGCGGGGACACAGACCATGGCAAAGGTCCGTTGACCTCGAGCGGGAGTTTCTGACCTTAGGGTGGTGAACAGAGCTGGAAAATCCGGCCCATTAAGGAGAGCCGATGGCCAAGTGGTTTTATCACTAGACCATTAATCAAGAAACTCAGCTAATGTTCTGTGGTCCGGGTTTGAATCCCACCACAGCAGGTGGCGGAATTTGAATTCAAAAGAAAATATCAAATTAAAAATCTACTGATGGCCATAAAGCCATTGTCGATTATCAGAAAAACCCATTTGGTTCACTAATGTCCTTTAGGGAAGGAAATCTGCTGTTCTTGCCTGATCTGGCCTACATGTGACCCCAGAGCGATAGCAATGTGGTTAACTCTCAACTGCCCTTTGAACAAAGGCAACGAGGGATGGGAAATAAATGCTGGCCAGCCAGTGATGTCCATGTCCCATGAATGAATAAAAGAAATGTGGCACATCAGGGAGGGGAAATATTATCTGGACATTTTGTACCAGAAAGTTAGATTAACATCATCGGATTTGGTCAATGGTTAGGGACAGGAGGGGTGACTGTGAGTCAGGCAGGGAAAGGGATCAAGAAGATCAGAATGGAAGACCCTCAGCCCTTGCAACTGATCAACACCTTTAAAAGGGAATTGGATAAATACTTGAAGGAGAAAGAAAATTGTGGGGATATGGAGATAGAGCATGGGTATGCTCCTTCATTGCTGTTTGAAAGACTAACACAGATCCAATGGGCTGAATCACCCCCATTGGCACTAAAATGCCCTAGAATATTCTGTACTAGAATTGTAGAAAACTGTTCTACGATTCCAATCAGACATACTGATTCCACTCGTGTGGAATACTCTCTGCGTTCCATACAATCCACTGTCCACTTCTGTGTATAAGTTTGATGAATTTGGAAATACATTCATGAAGAATGCATTTAGAATACCTTTAAAATGTGAAATATCTCCTCATGTGTGTCGTATGTATTAGAACCTAAAAAGGAGTCACAATACAAACAGTGAGAGAGAGAAAAGGAGAAGAAGGGCAATGGAAAGAAACAGAAGAAGAAAGAAGAACCAAGGCAACAGACAACAGCACCAGAAGGTGAAAAGACACAAAGAAACAAAGTTGTATTGATATAGTACATTTCCTAACCACGGAAACAGCAATGTGATAATGACCCACTGATTTATTTATAAGATGTTGGTTGAGTGATAAATATTGGCCTGCAAGAACCTACCAGTTCTTCTTCAAAATATTGGCATGCGATCTTTCACATCCACTTAAGAGGGTAGTCACAGCTTTAGCTTAATGTCACACCCGAATGACAATGCAACATTTCCCGAATATCGGCCTAGGTAATGTGCTAATGTCTTTGGAGTGGAACTTGAACCCACAACTTTCTGACGCAGTGGCAAGAATGCCAAGTCTGACACATTGTTTAACTGTAAATCCATTAGCAGTATTAATTGCTAATGTACAAGCAACTGGTGGTGAAGTCACTGGCAGTCAATGTTTCTATCAATATCCCTTTCATATCTGAGTAGACCTACACGTTTCAATCATCACGGTTATACTTTCATCATCAACAGAACTCGATGCCTGCCTCCAAAAGTTTCCTAGCAGTATAAATGCTCTCAAGACCACAGGCTGGGTGTCATCGTTCACAGAATAGAGTCATAAAATCACTACAGTGTATAAGGAGGCCATTTGGCCCATCGAGCCCACACTGACAACAATCCCACCCAGGCCTTATTCCCATAACCCATATCACCGTATTTACCCTGCTAATCCCCCTGACACTAACAGACAATTTAATATGACCTAACCCACACATTTTTGCATCGTGGGAGAAAACTGGGACACTTGGAGGAAACTCATGCAGACACGGGAAGAAAATGCAAACTCCACATAAGACAATCAACCAAGGCAGAATTGAACCCAGGCCTCTGGCACTTGTGAGGCAGCAGTGCTAACCACTGCGCTACCGTGCCGCCTGCGTACTCTATGTCAATAATGGGTAGCATTTTCTGCCCTTAGACGATGAGTGTGAGTTGGGACCATTTGCGGGTCGTGGCCATGCTCTGACTGTCAGCATGCCCAATTACTCCGTGATTACTTGGTGCCCAATTCACCCAATTACTCAGTTTTTCTCTCACGCTCCAGCAGTAACCTGGGTCGATTTTTCTCAAGCCAATTCAACATTAAATCCATTTAAAGTGTTCAAGTCTTTACTTGCAGATACCTGTTGCCACCATGTTACTTCCCTTGGTTCCCAGAGTTCAAAATAATTACACTTCTTGATTAAAAATGCTGGAACTTCATCAAGTGTATTCTTGCATCATTCCTTATGATGCAAGATAGAACTGGACTGATACAGTGTTGTTCAATACCTTATTGTAATGCAGCAGTAAATGTAACATCACCGATGCATATTTGGGTAAAAATTATTCCAAACTCTTGCAAACAATGTAACTATATGACTCCCAATATGAAAATGGCCATTAATTGACATGTCAAAAGTCTGAATTGCCAGCCCATCGAACAAGGAGAGTGGGTCACTGACTCCACTCATAACCTACCTCTTAGAGCACCTTGCCGGGCTAACTTGAAGGGTTGTGTTCTAAATGTCTTTGTTCACCCCACTGCTCCCAAAGTTTCCTCCATGTGACTGGGAAAATTAAGCCAAAGTCTCCCACATCCTCACTTGCCAACTACTGAACTGCCATCTTCAGCCCAGTAAATCTCATTGAATATAAAGACAAAAAAACTGCCTGTTTGCCTAACAAAAACTGCGTGCACTTACAGAAGGAAGCATCTTCACAGAAGAGTTATTAAACATCATTTGGCACTGCGCCACGTAAGAAGGTATTAGGACAGATGACTGAAATTTTGGACAAAGGCATAGCTTTCAAAGTGTGTCTTAAAGAGAGGCAGTGAGGTGGAGATTTTTTGGAGGGAATTATAGAGATGAAGTCCTTGGCAGCTGAAGTGCATCACAGTAGAGTGATGAAAATCGGGCATGCACTAGAGGCTGGGATTGGAATAACCCATCTGGGTGCTGCTGAAATCATGGCTGTTTGGAATTGGGCTGCTGCTGCTGAGACTGAAACAGGCGTCCAGAATATTCCGGGAAAAGTGTTTTCAGCACTTTGTTTATTCAGCCGCAGGCTTGTCTTATTAACAAATGGAGACTGAGGATTAGAAAGGGCACCGAATAACTTTCTGTATGTGCCTAACTTTGCTATGGTAGAGCATCCTATTATAAATAATTAAGTGTACATCTCCCAACACACAAATTGATGTATGATTTCAATTACTGAGCTAATTGACTTACAAAGTGCTCTACATATCATAGCAGACTTTTGCCCTCAAGCTCCAATGCGCAAATTCATTTAAAAATCAGACAGGCTATACATTGCATGACTGGAAGTCAGACAGCAAGTACCTGCTGACTTAGATGGGGTCAGTAGACAGAGAATGATGTAAGCACAAGGTTTGGTATTGATAAGCAACCGTCTTTACATCAGGCGATGAATCTGTAATTTCTTCAACCTATTATCTGTTCTGTTCATTAGCAGGCCTCACTGAGAATAAGATTGTATTTGGAATGCTATCTTTTTTCCCCTTGGTGAATGGGATGTGATGCGACTCTTTTCAGGGTCAGTCCACCGGTTACATTTGAACAGAGTCAGATCAAGTCCTCATCAGGTTGTAGGACGAAGGTTAAAGCAACTCCCAGAGGTCACTCAAGGCCTTGTTGCGCTGAAAGGGAACATCAAACAGGTGGAGTTTTAAAATTTGCCTCAACTTGTTAAAGACAATCAATTCCTCTTGAAGGAATGAGAGCTAGATTTTCTCATAGCAGGTGTAGGTTGAACATCTGGGTAGTCCATGAACTGCCAAAACAGATAGATCAAAATAGATGCTTCTAACTTCCAGGCCTATCATTTGCCTCACTCATCACATTCCCACTCTGCCTAACACAGAAATATGGTAGAATCATAGTATTCTACAGTGCAGAAGTAGGCCATTCAGCCCATCGGGTCTGCACAGATCACTATCCCACCTAGGCCCTATCCTCATAACCCCATGCATTTAGCCTAGCTAGTCTTCCCTGACACTAAGGGAAAATCCAACTTGCTAATCCACCTAACCGGCGCATCTTTGGACTGTGAGAGAAAACCAGAGCACCTGGAGGAAACCCACACAGACACAGGAAGAATGTGCAAACTCCATAAAGACACTGACCTAAGACAGAAATCGAATCCTGACACTATGAAATAGCAGTGCCAAACACTATGCCATTGTGCCGCCCCCAAATGTGTGGGGTTACGGACAATCTAAGTTTCCAAAGTCCAAATTCAGAACTGTATGATAACTTAACTCCCAACTTCCCCTTTGACAATATTTGGCAAGTTACTCTTACAGCCCACTATAATGTTATGCCCAGGTGCTACTATTGTGCAGAAAAGAAATTATGTGGCTGATATCTGGATGAGTAATTCACAGGTTGGTGGTGGCTTGTAACCTCTTTCTCAAAGGATGGTCACAAACTGGCAAGAATACTCATCCAAAATGACAAATGTCTCTCCTTTGCCTCTTCTGTGCTTGATGCTGGTTAGTTAGAATCCCTACAGTGCAGAAGAGGCTATTTGGCCTATCACGCCTGCACCAACCCTGACAGAGCAACTTATCCAAGCCATCTTTCCCTGCTCTATCCCCGTAACCCCACACATTTCTCATGGCCAAGCCATCTATCCTGTACATCTTGAATGGTGCAAGGAAACCGGAGCACCCGGAGGAAACTCACACAGACACAGGAAGAAGATGCAAACTCCACACAGACAGTCATCAAGGCCAGAATTGAACCCAGATACCATGTCGCCCAAAAAATACAAAGTTAATTTTCATCATGAGATTCATCATTTTGGGAACATCCCCACACAATGAACTTTGTCAGATACAGGCTGGATATTTTCTGGCCTGCCTGCCACAGGAATTGGGTCAGGCGCGGGGTGGACCATGGGAATGTCTGCTGACCTCGGGTGGGATTTTACGGTTTTGGAAGAGTGAGACCATAAAATCCCATCCATAATATCCAGGAACCAGTTCTAGGAAAACTCCATGAGCCTGATGTGATTTGAACACACAAACGTCTGATTTGGAGTCAGATGCGCTACTGTTGCACCACAAACCCACCCACATTTCCTGCTATTTGCATGGGAGAAATCCACAAGGGTGTTAATTTGAGGCTCTGGTTCATGAGACTATCCTAACAATTCCTCAGCAGTGAGGATCCAAGCAGAACTTGCACAGTTTAAACATCTGAAAAGCACCAGCTATGGTACAATTTGTCGTGTGGATTCTTGCTAAGTGAGTTGAGGAAGTGTCTTCACTTTAACAAAAGGGACACAAACTCAAGCAATGTGAGACTGTTTTCAGTCAGACCGGTCACATCCAGCGAATTGACTTCACCACATTTAATAGATTTTCAGAACTGATTATTTTAATCTTGTGCAAACTCAGCAGTGAGGCCCGGTGGTGTAGTGGGAAATTATGAGGTGCACCAGCTCTCTGGAAATGTGTTGGATGTATCAATTCTCACATTCACCATTATATTGTTTTCCGATGTACTCATTATTTGAATCCCCAAACGTCAGCAAAACAATGATTTTTTAAGTGAAAAATATTAGTGCCGGTATACTGGAGGCTGAACTGTGTAGTGTTTTGAATCATTAGTCTTCAGCGTAGCTGGAATTTCATTATACAAGAATTCACTTATTTCATTCGATCCTATGACGAACATGACTGACAGAAAACACTTCTGACTGGGGGTTAGTGTACAGAGCAGACACCACTTTTCTTACTTTGTATTAATAACCAAGACCTGGGTATACAGGGCACAATTTCCAAATTTGAAGATGGCGCAAGACTTGACAGCATTGTGAATTGTGAAGAGGATAGTGATAGACTTCAAGAGGATATAGAGGGGCTGATGGAATGTGCAGAGACATGGCAGAAGACATTTAAATTAGAGATGTGTGAAGTGATATATTTTGGTCAGCACAACAATGAGAGGTGAGCCATTAGGCCTGGATAAGATACTCTGCCAGAGAGCCAGTATAGACCCGATGGGCTGAATGGTCTCCTTCTGCACTGTTATGATTCTATGATCCAAAGGTTTGCTGTCTTCAATGGGCCTGGAATATCCTGCCAGTGGGAGGAGCCAGAAAGTTCCAGCTCAGAAGTGGGAATTGGGACCAAGTTAGAAAGAGAGACAGATGGAAGTGGGCTTGTTCTGCAAAGAATGAATAATGTGTGGCAACAAGGTGATTTAATTGATGCTGTGGATCTTGAGGACCAAAGTTCATTTCTATTTATTATCACCTTCTGTCTCCTATTGCTGCACTAGTTAGCTTTGTCATTAAGTTGTGGTTTCCTGTCCTACTTTTAAAGCCTTCGCAATAACCTTCTCTTCAACAAAGCCTTAAGCCACTTTTTCTAACCCTACCACAAAACTTTGGTGACTAAGCCATTTCTCTTCTGTCAAATGGCTTTGGGCCTCACATGTAAAATGTAGTCAATGACCTCCTCAGAATGTTTCAATAGGTTTTTGAGGCATGTCTTGTTGTTCCTAACACCATATTAACTGTCCGTGTTTTTCACAATCTCAGAGTGTCCCAAGACAATGAAGTATGTTTGAAGTGAAGTCACTTTTGTTATTTAGGAAATACAGGGGTCAATGTGCTCACAGCAAACAGCCTAAGATCCAGTACAACTCTTGCTTTTAAAAGGTCCTTTTTAAACTGTTCAATATCTGTCTGATCAGCCAGTGAAATTATAGATTGATATTACTGATGCACAAGTGACATCATTCTGCCACAGCATGTTATGTAAAAGAAGGAATTGTGTAATCTGATCAGGAACAGGTAATTGGGAATATTCTGGTGGCTGTGCTCCTTTAAATGAAAAAAATAATTATGGAAAGAATGCAGAGTTCCCATGTGTCTCTGGGGATGGCCTATCTGTCTACATCAACTCCAGTAAATGTGGCTAATGAGGATCAATTCATTGAGTTCCTGACGGTGCGGGAGGCTCTTGCGGCTTGTCACAGCAGCGTAAACACAAGATTTATCAAAGTAATGGTTAATTAAATTAACGCACAGCAAAAAAAAGGGCATTAACATACTATGCTTTGTCCTTCATCAGGAGTGTTGCAGGCAAAGCTGAGATGATGGGGTGGGAAGTTAATCAGCCATGGCAGGGGAGGGCATTCAGTCATGATGGGACAGGAATTCCATGTCGGTACTTATGATCAAAAGGGACAATTAATTCCCAGCCTACAACTTCATGTTTTTGTTCAGAAATGTAAAATATAAGAAATCTGCATTGAGGAATACAATGTATAACATTACACACTCCTATTTAACTCCTGTAGCACCCATGGTTCAAAACATTAGCCAAGTACAACTCCTCACTGTTGAACAAGTATCAATGAATGCTATTATTAAATAGCATTTCAATTTATCAGTTCTAAGAGCTTGTTTGAAGGACCTCCCAGTATCCAGCATTAGAAATTCAAAATTCACACATGTGCAACACCACTACATTAAAGTAAGCAAAATAGTTCATGGTGTTCACCCACTTAACAGTGGCATAATGCATTATATGTGAAGCATGTTGAGCTGATTAAGGGAAATGATTAATAAATCTTTATTTTTCTCCACACTTGAAGTTCTTTATCACGATGCTGCCATGGGGAAGCACAGGGAGAGAGGTAAAAACGCTGGGACAAAATTCATTACAAAGTTGCCTGTGTGTAGATTTTCTTACACACCTTCATGAGCACAAGACATACTGGAGAAAAGAGGAATGCACTCATATCCAGAACCAATATGGATTATCTCACGTTCAGCTTCTGTACCTGTGCAGTTCACACCAGATACAAAGTGATGAGCTCTCATTATACCACTTGAGCCAGGTACTTTTCCTCAGAACTGTATAACTGCACACAGACAAAGAAAAAGGAACAACCTTTACCACATACATGCACACCTACATGTCTCTTCCTTCAACACCCATCTATTCCTGCACCTTATTATCATTGTTTACCTGCTCTTGCATAGATTTCAACCTTGTCTATTAGGAATAAGTGAGTAGCAGAGAAATCAATAGGATTCACTTAAAGTACAGCTGTCATCTCTGCATAAACTTAGAAACCAAGGGTGGCACGGTGCCTCAGCAGTTAACACTGCTGCCTCACAGTGCCATGGACCCGGGTTCGATTCCAGGCTTGGGTCACTGTCTTTGTGGAGTTTGCAAGTTCTTCCCATGTCTGCGTGGGTTTCCTCCGGTTTCCTCTCACAGTCCGAAGGATGTGTTGGTCATGCTAAATTCTCTCTCAGTGTACCTGAACAAGTACTGGAGTGTGGTGATGAGGGAATTTTCACAGTGACTTCATTGCAATGTTAATATGACACTTGTGTCACTAATAAATAAACTGTAAAAAAAATCATCTGGACAGGAATCAAAAGAGGATAAAATATTATACTTTTTTCTGTGTTGAATGATTTCTCTGGAACATTCCATGCGACAAATCAAATCAAAGTCATTGTTAGAAAGCTTAATCAGTGCTTTTTTTTAAGCCTGTTCAACTTTCTTTTAGAGATATCTGTCAGAGATATCGGCCTTAACATTTACAAAGAGGTAGGGGGGGAACTAGGGAGATCGGAAACCTGTACCCATGAGATGAGAAACCTTTATATCTATGAGGTGTTTGCACTGGGGGCTGTGTCTCTTGGATACAATTTTATGTCTATTGTGTTGAGGCTTTGTGCCTGATGCAATGTCTTAATGTGCAGTTTTCCATCTGTAGCAATAGGGCCTTGTCCCTGTGAGCTGTTATTCGATTGACTAGTTTATCAGCGTTCTCAGTGCAATAATAGAGGGTCTGGTCTCAAGGGTCTGTCAAGTTCTGAGAAGGAGCGAATGAATGAATCTTGTCAACAGACATTCATAAAAAACAAATGGATGTGGCCAGTTTTGGACAAGACATGTTTCCCAGATCCATGCTTCCATGCAGGTTGTGGTGGGGTGGGGTTGAGGTGGGGGGGGCGGGAGAGTCAAGAAATTCCAGGATTAGGTGCTAGTTACCTCACAGGCGTCAGTTCCATTTGGATAACAAATTGCCCAATCACATTGATGGGCAAGAAAAAGGCACAACAAGCTTCCTGGGGACATAAAGCATTCTTCACTCTTTATGATTTTGAGCTCATGCAAAAGTCTACAGTCCTTACTCACCCCAAGTCCCAATCACCCATCACCCTGATCACCAAATTTCTTGGGTGCTTTCATCCTTGAGTGAGGAGGTCTCACACCTCACTCTCTATAATCTCCTCTCACCCTACATTCATCCAAAAGCTCTGTGCTCTCCTCCCATCTTGTCCTCTCGTGCGCCCATCGTTTTCAATGCACCAAGACTGGTTATTCTGTTTTCAGCTGCCTGGGTCATAAGCCAGGGAATTCTCTCCATACATGCTTCCGTTTCTCTCACAACATGTCTCTCAGACCAAGTTTTTTGTCACAAAAACAAAAATTCATCCAAAATGACAAATGTCTCTCCTTTGTCTCTTCTGTGCTTGTTGCTGGTTAGCTAGAATCCCTACAGTGCAGAAGGGCTATTTGACCCATTGAGCCTGCACCAACCCTGACAGAGCAACTTACCCAGGCTCTCTTCCCCACCCTATCTCCGTAACCCCACACATTTCTCACGGCCAAGCCTTCTAACCAGCGCATCTTGGACAGTGGGAGGAAACTGAAGCACCTGGAGGAAACCCACACAGACACAGGGAGAAGGTGCAAACTCTACACAAACAGCCACCCAGGCCAGGATTGAATCTGGGTTCCTGGTGCTGTGCCACCATGCTGCCCAAAAATTATAAAGTTAATTTTCATCATGAGATTCATCATTTTGGGAACATCCCCACACAATGAACTTTGTCAGATACAGGCTGGAATTTTCCCAGGCGGCCCTCCACAGGAGTCGGAGAGGATGAGGGGTGGAGCATGGGAATATCTGTTGACCTTGGGCGGGATTTCACGTTTTTGGAAGAGCGAGGCTGTAAAATCCCACCCATAATATTCAGGAACCAGTTCTAAGAAAACTCAATGAGCCTGACGTGATTTGAACACGTAAACTTCTGATTTGGAGTGAGACGTGCTACTGTTGTACCACAAACCCACTCGCATTTCCTGCTATTTGCATGGGAGAAATCCACAAGGGTGTTAATTTGAGGCCAAGATTCATGAGACTATCCTAACAATTCCTCAGCGTAGAGGATCCAAGCAGAATGTGCACAGTTTAAACATCTCAAAAGCACCAGCTATGGTACAATTTGTCGTGTGAATTCTTACTAAGTGAGTTGAGGAAATGTCTCCAGTTTAACAAAAGGGGCACAAACTCAACCAATGTGAGACTGTTTTTAGTCAGGCCGGTCACATCCTGTGAATTGACTTCACCACGTTTAACTGATTTTCAGAACTGATTATTTTAATCTTGTGCAAACACAGCAGTGAGGCCCAGTGGTGTAGTGGGAAATTATGAGGTGCACCAGCTCTCTGGAAATGTCTTGGACGTGTGAATTCTCGCAGCCACCATTATATTGTTTTCTGATGTATTCATCATTTGAATCCTCAAACATCAGCAAAACAATGATCTTTAAGTGAAAAATATTAGTGCCGGTATACTGGAGGCTGAACTGTGTGGTGTTTTGAATCATTAATCTTCAGCGCAGCAAGAATTTCATTCTACAATAGCTCAATTACTTCATTCAATCCTCTTAAGAACTGGCCGTTTCAATGTTTCATGCTGGACAAAAGGGGAGATTGAAACTCAATAGCCACTATCAACTTCCTATTCTATCACAATGGCCTCCCCCATCAAAGTAGACTGGGTGTACCCCAGAGATATTAACCTGGGGCCATATCATCAAACCTGGTTTCAGAGCCTGCACCTTTATTATCTGAGGACTCAGCAGATATTTCAGAAGCATCAGTCGTCAGTCAGTCTCAGAACCAGACTCTGAAACTTGCTGCAAGTCATCAAGCTGCCAAAATATTTAACATGCTCCAGCTTCAACAATCACCTGGGACCCAATCTCCTAGATATTCAACTACAAGAGACCTGACAATGTGCTGTGAACCTTTCGCTTTACAAGGTCCTCACTTCAACTTTAAACCATTAAATCCGTTCAATAAACTTCAGGCCTGCCACCTGGGAGACTGGAAATCGTAAATCAAAAACTGAATTAATCGTAATCTATAAAAGTGTACTATCTTTCTCAAATCTTTGTGTGTATGCATGTGTGTGCGCATGAGACCAAGTGTGTGACATTGTGTTAATCTGGGTCAGAATAAATAACATTCTTATTTTAAATTCACAAAAGGTTGGCTCCGAATAATGTTATTGGAATACACAATCCAAGTGTAAAAGAAATACCACTTTCCCTATAAAACATACGGATTATGGGCAGTGAAGGGGCACATACATTCTGTCTATGACAGAGTCCATTGCTGGAATTCTACTGACCTGCCTGCCACTGGAATCAGAGTGGGCGAGGGGTGGACATTGGGAAGCAGGATTTTCTGGTCTCAGGTCAAGCAAGGCCATAAAATCCCTTCGCATGTATCTTAATACATCCTTGTGTGGCTCACAGCCAAATTTACATACAAATTAGAAACAGGAGTGGGCCACTCAGCACCTCAAGCCTGCTCATCCATTCAATTGACGATAGCTAATCAGATTGTAATTTAAACCTACACTTCCGCCTCCCCTCGATAATCTATCACCTCTTTGTTAATCAAGAATCTATCTATCTCTGCCTTAAAAAGATACAAAGATTCTGCTTTCACTGCCTTTTGAGGAAGAGAGTCCCAAAAAAAATCACACTCCTCTGAGAAAAACAAAATTCTCCTCAATTCTGTCTTAAATGAGCAACTCTTGTTTTTAAACAGCGACCCCCAAGTTCAATAATGCTCCTGTGAAATTCTTTTCACATAAAAGATAATGGATATCTTTCTGGAAATCTCTCTGGTCCCCAAAACACTGTAAGGTTAGCTCAATTTCCCAACTGAGATTGATAGATTTGTTAGATAAGGACATTAAAGGTTACTGAACCAAGGTCGATAAACGGACTTAAGACAAACATCACCCCTGATCTAATTGAATGGCAGACCAGACTCGAGAAGCTGAATGGCCTATTTTCTGTGTTCCAGCATATCTTGTCCCGGAGATAGACAAACAGATCTCTTGTTTCTCTCTCACGCCTTGCACAGTGCCTCCTATTAAATATTCAGCCACATTGCACACTGAAAAATATAATTCATCCAAATTATTTCCACCACTTGGTCAAAGAAGTAGTGGTATGTTACATACATTGAATGAGGAGGTGCTGGAACATCAGTTGCACACAGCCTCTGTCTACGCTATTGCTCCTATTTAACACAATCACTTTCAAGCACTCTCACTACAAAGCCGAGGAAATCAGTTAATTCCTTGACCTCCGTTCCAGTGAATCACACTTGACCTGCGGTTAGCATTAGGCTTTGAAGGGCAAAGCCCTGTAAAACCAGCAGATTAGGATAATGGCATTCGCGAGCATGATGAGTGACCCAGCCATTAACATTAGTGCTAAATTACCTGATCCCCTTACAAACACACCCCACCCTCCGAAAGCTACTGTTAACATTGATCTGCAGCCCATCGCCTCACAGCCCTCCTGTTCCTGATCTGTTAAAGGAGCTTTCGCGACTGGTAAATCACCTGGCAGGGCAATAAATTGCCTTTATGTGGAAGCTAGTGGATAGCAGTTAGTGAATTACAAGGTATTAATCCAACTGAGGACTTCAGGTGACAATGCAACCTATGAAGGGGAAGCTTGATTTATACATTCTGAGACCATTGTCTTAATTACAATCTATAATTCATTGATAGTAATGCCGCATATTTACCAGATAATATTTACTTTGTTTCACTGTCGATGCTCTATTTTGCAGTCATTATTCTCAATCCTGTCACTATTCCACCATATTTGTTTTATAAAAGGTGTCCTTAAAGTAGATCTTCTTTGATCTCCGACACATAATTCCCATATCCCTGATAGGTAACCGTTTTCTCCGCATTATTAAGCTATAAAAATAGGAGTTGCTGGATGATTAGTATTTACTGATTGCATATATTAATTACATAGACACTGGTTGATGCCAGCCTGGGTTTTTTTGAAACAGTGCCTTATTGTAGGAATTTTTAAAGTTTAATTATCAGTCATAAGTAAGACTTACATTAACAATGCAATGACATTACTGTGAAATTCTTCTAGTTGCCACAGTCCGGTGCCTGTTCAGGTCAATGCACCTAACCAGCAGTCTTTCAGAATATGGAAGGAAACTGGAACACCCGAAGCAAACCCATGCAGACACGGAGACAATGTACAAACGACAGTGACCCAAGCTGGGAATCAAACCTGGGTCCCTGGTGCTGTGAAGCAGCAGTGCTAACCACTGTACTACTGTGCCGCTCTCACAGAATACCTCTCAGATAAACAAAGGCCTCATGAGGTAGCGAGTCACATCAGACATTGCATTACTGAAAGTGTCTCTCACCACTCACCGTTATAGAGTATATATGGCTTGCTAATCAAACTGAGTTCCTATCTTAAAGAAACAATGTGCTGGGTAAACTAACAGGGGAGCACTATGATAGAATCTGCAATGTGATGTTGTTAACTCATCACCTCCTGCTAAAAACTGGAATTTCCCTTAAATGTTTTAATTGAAATGAAGGGATACACATCAAGGCCAGGATTTTTGCCATGATAGAGCTGCCTGAAATTCAGAAGATCTGTCCTCCAAATGACACTTCTCATTTTCACTAGGTGGGAATGGGAGAGGGGTGTGTTTTATGGAGGCATTTTAATCACCAGCCACCTCCACTCGAGCCAGGTTTGATACGAACGTTCAAATTAGGAGCAGGAATAGGCTACTCAACCCCTCAGGCCTGCTCAACCATTCAATAAACTCATGGCTGATCTGACAAGCTTCAACCCCACATTCCTGTCTATCTTAATAACATTTGTAACATACTGTGCCTTAAGAAATGTATTTATGTCATGTTTCTTGTGAGGGATATGTTCAAAATTCAGCCCTGTTTTATACAGTGCCGATTTGTCAGCGCCAGGCAGCTCACATGGTGAGAATGCAGGTTAATGAATGATTTTAGCTGGGGATGTGTTTTCTTTAATCCAAGTTAATGCATTTTTGTTTATTTTCTTTTTTCCCTTTGGGGTTTCAGACTAGGGTTTTGATTAAGTTGATTGACAGAGGCAGTCATGTGAATGGATGGAACTAAACTTGTAGGGAAAATACACAGTTCTGTTTTATTTCGAAACAGTCAGTTTCTGCCTGGTCCTGAAAGAAGAAAGATGTGTCTTTCTGTCTGTCTCCCTGGAGACTGCTGTTTGAGGCTTTCTTTCTCTTTTTCTCTCCGGAGGTATTCAAAGGCTCGAGGACTGTTAATAAGTACAAACGCGTAAGCTTGGGCATTTGCTAACTGATCTTGAAGAAGGATTTTAAATCTGTAAGATGAATATTGCTTGAATTGGAACTAATAGCATTAGATTAGCAGTTAAAAACTATATCTTGTCAAGTTTAAGTATTGCAATTGGTAGAAGCTAAGCTAATTCATTTGTTATAGTTAAACTATGTTGTTAAATAAAGTTTGTTTCGGTAAAAGCTTCCAAGTGCATTAATAGAATCATACCAGGTGTGAAACGCTGTATTCATCCACTAATGCCAATATAGAAAAGCTGTTGGGGTCTAGCCGGACTTCAGAACATACTTTGCGGTTTCTGCTTTGGTATCCTAACACCTTTCACCTGTTTATTAACCAATAATTTGTCAAGCTCGGTTTCCACTGCCTTTTGAGGAAAAAAGTTCTAGAAATGCACAACCGTGTGGGAGATAAAGTTTCTCCTCATCTCCGTCTTAAACGTCTGACCCCTTAGTCTTAGTTCTAGATTCTAAATCACCACTTAATCTTTTAGACTCTAGTGGATAGAAGCCTAACCTCTTCAACCTTTCATCATAAGACAACTCGCCCACTTTTGCTATTTATCTAGTAAACCTTTTCTGAACTAAGTACATTTACATCTTTCCTTAAATAAGGAGGCCAATACCCTACATAATACTCCTGATGTGATCTCACCAATGCTCTGTATATCTGAAACATAACCTCCCTACTTTTGTATTCAGTTCTCCTCACAAGAAACGACAGTATTCTGCTGGCTTTCCTAATTACTTGCTGTACCTGTATACTAGCCTCCATATCAAATTTAACTTTGTAATGCCCTTGTGAAGAGCCTTGGGATATTTTGGTTTCTCAAGGGTGCTGTACAAATGTAAGCCATTGTTACCTGGTGAGCGCTTATGTATGCAACAACAGTGTTGGGAGGAGCCACTCCATGTTGCATGGTGTGTCCTATAGTCAGCACTGGGATGCAGACAAGAGAACATAGCATGAACTAGCCATTCACTTTTGCCTGCTGTATACTCAAGATGGAGTGTGGTCCTGGCGAGGAGCAACTCACACTGGATGGAAAATTCAGGAATGCAGATACTCCTGCAAATCAAACCGACAAGGTGGAAAATGCACCATGGAGCACTGACCCTGATGTTTATATTCTCAATGTGCTAGCGTGACCCAGCGTATGTGGGACAAGTTACACTGAGACAGTCAAACTATGTAGCACTGGATAATGTGAGTCTTTCCCTTTCACTTGGAATTTACTATAGTGCCAAAGGGAAGAAGACACAGAGTGAATTCTGTTTAGCGGCGCCTATTGCACACGTACCAAAAAGCAACATTGAATCGCAGTACCTGGACTGGATAACTGTTTAACCTTTACAGGCATTGCAGGAACTGGTACGTAAATGCAATATCCAGCACACAGCACAAACAGCCTCTTTGACTCCACCCTGAGATTTAGCCCAAGATGATGAGTTGATTTTTACTTTTGTTGTTCAGTTGTCCCCTTAAAAATAACCCATACTGCTTCTAAACTGGACAGGTCTACTATTTTCAGAGAGCAGCAAGAAGTGTGATTAATACATCTGTATCTGATGCATTGGTGAGCGGGTCCCAATGATTTCCTGCTCCAGCCAGGCTAATGTATATTGAATTTTCACTAAACAGAGCCCCTGGGCCTCCAATGGAAGAGCATCAACCCCACTGAGTGATTGTGTTGCCATTGATTGCAGTGACAGCAGTGTCCCCTTCCACTGTAATAAGCAGACTTGTGCATTGACCCTAATCGGCCCCCTCCTTGCAAAACGCAGCTTTTTCTTCCCATCTCCATGCCAACCTAATGTCATCAAGCATCCATTGGGAGAAAGATTGTCTTTGCTTTCATGATGAGTGAATTATCAAATTAACACCGACCTAATTGAAGCCCACACACTACTTCGTAGTCTGTTGTCTGGGGTCTCGGTAGCTGCCGATCTGTTTCACTGACTGTCACCTTTAGCCTCAGCCCCAGTGCCAGCCTGCTTGGGTGACTGAGCTGCTGCTATTCACCAGGGGATTTGGGATCCAAACTAAGTCTCTTTTCGCAGCTTATTTTCCCCTTGTGGGTTGTACCGGCAGAAGGTTTCCCCGGGAAGCCTGGTGTTCACGAGAGGCCAGAGAAAGCAGATCTGGGAGAATGGAAATTGTAGGGCTGGAAAAAGTTCAAGACTGGTGCAGTGAGGCTGTGTAGAAAAAGAATTGTGTGCAAGGACAAGACTTCTGAACTCGATGTACTGGGAGGGAAACGAGGACAAGTAAAAAGGCAGTATTCATAACGAAGAGGATGGCCATTTACTGAACCTGTACATTCAGCTTGGAATCAGTCAGTAGATGTGAATCTGAATTAGTAGCTATAGGAGAGGGACAGAGTTGGTGCCAAGAATACAGATTTGGGTTTCGACTTAGTGATAATGGTTTTGGTTTTTCACAAGGGAAGCAATTGCAAATTATCCAAGGAAAGCTACCAGACAAGATGAGAGAGATGAAAGAGGGCTAAAGCTGTCAACAGGTATGTGGAAGCTGATTCCATGGGCGGCACAGTAGCACAGTGGTTAGCACTGCTGCTTCACAGCTCCAGGGTCCTGGGTTCAATTCCCGGCTCGGGTCACTGTCTGTGTGGAGTTTGCACATTCTCCTCGTGTCTGTGGGGGTTTCCTCCAGGTGTTCCGGTTTCCTTCCACAGTCCAAAGATGTGTGGGTTAGGTTGATTGGCCATGCTAAGAAATTGCCCCTTAGTGTCCAAGGATGCATAGGTTGGAGGGATTAGTGGGTATAATATGTAGGTGTGTGGGGGTAGGATTGTGTTCAGTACAGACTCGATGGGCCGAAGGGCCTCTTTCTGCACTGTATGATTCTATTCTCTGATCTATGTCTGTAAATGGCATTGCCAAGGGGCAGAAGAGGAAAGGGAAGGAGACAAGGATAGATTGTTGGGAGGGAATCTGGAGATAAATGTCCGTGGGAAAAGAAGCTACTGTCGGTTACACTTGGATAGGCAAAAGCAGAGTGAAGTGAGGGGAATACCACTGAACTGGAAAACCCAGCACTAGAGGAGGAAGATGTGGTTTACTCAGACAACGGCTGAAAATGGTTGAAGATCATAACAAGAGATAATACATCACAGTCACAACCAATGTCTTGTGTCTTTCAGTAATGCAGGATGGATAAAAATCTGGTTAGGAAGATTCAGACAGGAAAGGTAAGACATAGGTAAAATTTGGGAGATGACCAGCACGGTGGCACAGTGGTTAGCACTGCTGCCTCACAGCATCAGGGTCCCAGGTTCAATTCCAGCCTAGGGTAACTGTCTGTATGGAGTTTGCACATTCTCCCCGTGTCAGTGTGAGTTTCCTTTGGGTGCTCTGGTTTCCTCCAACAGTGCCGAAATGTATGGGTTTGATGAATGGCCATGCTATATTTGCCCTTAGTGTTAGGGGGGACTAGGAAGGTAAATACGTGGGGTCGTAGGGATAGAACCTGGGTGGATTGTGGTTGGTGCAGATTTGATGGGCCAAATGGCCTCCTTCTGCACTGTAGGGTTTCTATGATTCTAGATAACAATATATCCAAGGAACTTGTAGAGAAAAGGGAATTTTGAGACCAAGTTGTTATCTGCTGAAAGACTGAGAAATTGGGGGTCGGACATTAGCAGAGCAGGATGAAGGCAGCAGTAGTTTTGAACAGAAATGTGATCAGGATCTGCAGAGAACCAGGAATAGATGTTGGGGGTGGGATTTTCAATGTCTCCTGTCAAGTCTTTCACAAGGGCAGAGATCTTCTGGTCCTGCTGCTGTCAAGAGGATTTCCTGTTCTATGCACCCCACTACCGCTGGGAAATCTACGGTGGGCCTTTGCCATCGTCAGGACCGGGACATCCTGCTAGTGGGAACAGCTAGAAAAGGGAGGGAGGGAGGAATGTTAGGGTTAGGGTTTTAGGGTGAGATAGGAGAGGAAGTATGGAGATACAAAAGATCGGGTAGGCAAATTGGAAGGGGGTAGGCAGCCGAGGCAACTGAACAGATGGTCTCAATCTGGACGGCAAAGCTAAAAAGCAGGGCTAGGGGATAGAGGCAGAGAAGCCTGGAAAAGGAATAAGGTTCAGTTCTATGGTGTGCCACGTGCATTCACGGGAGTTGCCGGCACACTGTGGGACTTCATTCTCTACGCTTCACAATGATGTACATCAGATGATGATCAGGGCTATTCAACTTGAATAATTTATAATAGAGATCTGTTTAGATGTAAAATAAATGGGAATCAGCAGACTGAGAACAGAATTACACCCCACTCCAAATGGTTAGTGCATTACGGAGGGAACTGTACAAATGGAATTGTGTGTTACACAGGGGAGTTATAAGCAATGGACAGTGAATTAGACAGGGGAGCACCAGAAAACTACTGCTGAGGATTACTTCGTGAGCTGTATGAATTGAATGATGATTACAGAGAGAAGTTAGATGGCCAAAACAATATATTATAGGCAGGGGGAGTTGAGCAGGGGTTACCATGGGGAGCTGCACAGAATGAATAGCGTGCAATGCAAGGGAGCTGTATGAATTCAATAAGTTACAAATAAGATCTGTAAAATGATACAGTACAGGCAAAGGAAGAGCTCTGAGGTTAAACATTAATCCCAAAACGAGAACAATCGATGGAAATCCGCTGAACCGCTGAGAATAAGCCCAGTAAGATTCGGTGTGCCTCACATGCTGTAGAATATTGGAGCTTTGCTTGTACTTATTACCGTGCAACAATTTTCCAAGGCCATCAAATTTCATTTCCCTGACACAGCAAACGGCAGCTGGAATGAGTCAGATTTTAGTTTAAAAGCAGTGCACTTTTTCCAGCGTGAGGCAAGCAGCATTTAAAACTTAATAATGGAAAGCCTCATATAATAGAGCTGCTTTATTACTGAATCAAAGTGCAGTGGCGTCTAAGAAGGTCAGTTCTCAATCACCGGGACTCCGAGGGTATAAAAGGCTTAAAGTTTACATCAATATATAGAGTTTATTAAAATAACTAATGCAATATTATTGGTGAGTGGAAACTAATCCCTCCAAGTTTATAGACTGACCACTGAAAAGGCAGCTAATGGCTATAGTCTGTAGGACTGGGTTTGCAGGGTGAGTAAGGTACATTCCTCAGAGGCTTTCTTTAGTGTTGAAGGCTGAAAGCCATTTACAGCCACACAAAATGTAGTGAGTTACATAGAAATATAGGGTGAAAACTTGTGCCCTCACTCGTGGCGAGCTTGGTCACATGGGGAATATTCAATTGGGCAGGAAAATGGTGGCTGGGCACCCTATCATCTCACCCTCCAAGGGGAATAAGTCACTGGCAGGAAGGCTAGTGGACATTCCTCCTCCCCTGCCACCAATTAAGGGCTTTAAGTGGACAGTTAGTAACCACTTAGGGACCTCAACCAACTACCACTGGTATTAACCCAAAAGTGGGGAGTGGGGGCTTCACCATGTAGGGGGCACACCGAGCAAATCCCAGTGTGTTTGCTTGCAGGCTTCTGTGGTGGTGTCGCTCCTCCTAAGGCACTCAGACCAGAGCCAAGCTCAAGAGTCGCTCTGCCACACATAGCATCGTAAGAAGTCTCACAAAACTAGGTTAAAGCCCAATAGGTTTATTTGGTAGTAAACACCACTAGCTTTCCACTCTCCTGACGAGAGTGGAACTCTCCACTCACCTGACGAAGGAACAGCGTTCCAAAAGCTAATGGCGTTTACTACCAAATAAACCTGTTGGACTTTTATCTGGTGTTGTGAGATTTCTTACTGTGTTTACTCCTGTCCAACGCCAGCATCTCCACACATAGCATCCCTCAGAGACTCATGACAGACAACATTCACAAATTCATCTACACTGAATTTCACAGCATTGGTTACAGTTGGGACTTTGAGCATATCACGAGCAACCCCCTTTATCTGCAGTCAAACGGCCTGGTGGTACCCTCAGCTAAGCATTCTCTAAAGAAGTATATCGGGGGGATTGCACAGGTTACTATGCTGCACTCAGCCTGTGAAACATGCCATAACATGTGTAAATGTAACTGTTTTCCAAACCTTTACTGTGGAAAATTCCAGCGAGTAGCTCATTAATATAAAAAAGTGTAAAACAAAATCATCTGTTGACTTTAAATCAGCTTTCTAGACTCAGCACAAATCTTTGCTTATCGATGAATCTTGAGTCCTCAACCTGAGAGTGCATGAGGCAACAGGTTTGCTGCCAGGAGAGTTCATGTAGAATGGACCAAGATGTGTGTCATGATATTAGATAAGCCCCCATAACCACCATGGCATGGTGGCACAGTAGACAGCACTGCTGCCTCACAGCGCCAAGGACCCGGGACTGATTCCCAGCCAGGGTCACTGTCAGTATGGGGTTTGCACATTCTCCTCATGCCTACATGGGTTTCCTGCGGGTGCTCTGGTTTCCTCCCACAGTCCAAAAGTGTGTGGGTTGGGCTGATTGGCCATGTTAAATTGTTCCTGAAGTGTCAGGGGACCTAGCAGGGTAAATACGTGGGGCTGTCGGGATAGGGGCTGGGTGGGATTGTGGTCGGTGCCCACTCAGTTGGCCACATGGCCTTCTCCTGCACTGTAGGGATTCTATTCTAGAAGTGCAACTCTAATCAGCCAAGAGGAAAACCAAGGATAAATGGCATGGAAATTGCATTAAGCAGAATTAAATATGGCAAGTCTCAAGGACATCAAATGCCTGATTGGAATCTAAAGATGCTACTAATGCAGTTATTTTTCATTTCACAATTTTCTGCGTAAATTAAATGGTTAATCATGGAGAATGGACTTTTTATTTAGTCCAAACCTGATTACAGCAACAATATTCCATTTGCTTTGCAGTGCCAAGATACAACACTTTAGCCACAGAGAACATAGTATGACATTGCCAGTTTGGGAGCACCTCGGCCTTGTATCTGGGAAATCTGGAATAGACCCAGACAACAATACAAGATGGATAGGTTTCATCACTCTGAAGCTCATTAAGTGCACAAATGAATTGGTTTTGAGCTGGTTTGATTTAGTTTTCTAATGGGCATAGTTCCACAGCATAATGGTGATCTTGAATGATACAGCAGTCTGTACTGTTCTCAGTTACAAGGGCCACAAAGCATAGGCAGACTTTACTCTGTTCTAACAAGGGTTAAGAGAGAAATAAAGCCAAATAATGTGTGATTTCAGGAGGCTGCTGAGCTGAGGCAATCCATTAGGATTGTATGTTTACTTCTTTTCTGTCGTAATTAATGATTGGCTAATAAAATCTCCAAGAGTAGCCATTCTGCTATTCCTACTCATAGACTGTCCAGAGGTTTCCTGTCCCACAATTAAGGATTGAAATTCAGCCCTATTTATGTTCATTTTCAATCCTCATTTTCTGTGGGAACCCCTTTTTTGTAACCATTTTGTAATCAATAACCTGCATTTATATAGCATATTTAATGTGAGTCACATGAGGAAATATTAAGATGGAAATGTTTAAGAAGCATCTTAAAAGATGGAAGGGTTTGCAGAGGGCCAGCAGGGTGGGTTGGTGAATCCCAATTGCCTTCACAGCCATCGAGAGTCCCGATTTTTGGTCAACATCCCATTCAAAAGGACATTGGGATGTCTATCTCATGGGGTGAGAGAATCCTCCCCAACTTATCTTTCCAACACATATTTAACCACAGCTTGGACTTGCCTGCGGAGCTGGTTGACAAGTTGGCTGGTGTAGGGTAGCACCAACAACTTAGATACACTCCCATGTCACAGAGAAAAGTTCTTGGGGCCTTTCTTGCTTTTCTCTGTAATAATATCATGGCACAAGGTGTAATTGTTAAATTCTAAGGCAACTAGGATACTGCATAAAGAGAAAATTCCCTAACCTTTCTATCCTTCCCTATTCTAGCACATGATTGGGGAAATAATCCAAATCTTTTGGTGGAAAAATCTGCAGATTAGGTGAATTGGCGATGCTAAATTGTCCGTTAGTGTCAGGGGATTAACAGGTAAATATGTGGGGTTGCAGGCATAGGGCCTGGGTGGAATTGTGGTTGGTGCAGCCTTGATGGGCTGAATGGCCTCCTTCTGCATGTAGGATTCAATGATTCTATGATTCTTTAATGCTCTGCTTAAGCTTCCCTACTATTGTGTTTTTTCCTTCCCTCATTTACACGATGACGACTGGCTGAAATCTTTCTTCTGTAACCATTTTTAACCTTTCTTAAATGTCTCTTATCTCAAAGTCTGGGAAAGAAGGAGCATGAAAGATTCTCATTTCTGTAGCATCTTCCACAAATTCAGGATGCTCCAAATCAAAGCAGAAAAAGTCGAAAGTAATCAACAGGTCTGGCAGCACTGAGGGAGAAGGAGAGTAAGCATTTCAGATCGCTGACTGTAACATCACAAATGGAGGTCCTAAGTTCCTATAAGGTCATCTTCTGCCAATCACAAGGTTCTCAGGCAAGAAGCAGAGAGATGTCCCCTAAGATCTGTTCCTCAAAATTCCACACCCCCTGGAGTCTGTATAATGCTGTTCCTCCCAGCTTAGACATTTGTAACTGTAAAGATTTATTCTTCATTAAAACTTCAATTTAATGACTCTGCACTTCATTTTCCCTCCCAATTCCTGCTCTAGCCAAATCCCTATTTTGGAAACACGGTTCTCACTCCTTTCCCACCTCACTCTGTTATGGGGAGAAATGGAAATAATATTCCTCAAAACCTGCAAGAGCTCCTTCCTCATGCAAAGAGGTGTCCATGCACTGATAAGGGGAGACGCATTGCCAGATCCAACCATGAGTAGCAAAATAGAATAAGTAAATGAGTTATCTTGATGTAGTGACCATAATAAGATAAACTTTAAGATCCAAATTAAGCAAAGACTTGTGCAAAGGTGAGTGAGCAGATTGAGGCAAGATGGAAAGACAGTGATTGGTAGATAGGTCAGTGGGCCAATAATGGGATAAGAAATCAATATATAAAGAATAAAGAACAATACAGCACAGGAAGAGGTCGTTCGGTCATCCAAGCCTGTGCCAATTATGAGTTGCCTTAACTAACATAGTATCAACGTAATTGTTCTTTCTCACCACTGTAGCAATCAATGGGCGGCACAGTAGCACAGTGGTTAGCACTGCTGCTTCATAGCTCCAGGGTCCTGGGTTTGATTCTCAGCTCGGGTCACTGTCTGTGTGGAGTTTGCACATTCTCCTTGTGTCTGTGTGGGTTTCCTCTGGGCACTCCGGTTTCCTCCCACAGTCCAAAGATGTGCGGGTTAGGTTGATTAGCCATGCTAAGAAATTGCCCCTTAGTGTCCAGGTAGTGGAGGTTAGAGGGATTAGTGGGTATATATAATATGCAGGGATATGGGGGTAGGGCCTGGGTGGGATTGTGTTCAGTGCAGACTCGATGGGCCGATTTCTGCACTCTTTCTATGGTTCTATGTTCAATCCATCAAGGGGCTAACTCTTGGCTTCTCCTGGTTTTTATTCATTATTTCTCCCTGTCTGGCACTCCTGTTTGATGGACCTCCTTACCGTTCTTCATCATTCACAATCGTAGGTCTTGCAACAACCTAATAGGTAATTTACATTTACAAAGCCGCAATGAAAATGATCAATTATATCATTCCCATAACTACAGAAGTAGCAAAGCTCAATATAAAATGTTGTACTGTCTGGCTTACTTTGAGTAAACCATGGAAGGCCCACTGGTGACCTAGTGAAGACAAAGACAAATTTGAATTGTCAGGGGGAGTGGGGGAGGGGTCTAAATTGGCATTCTAATGAGCTAGGGGGGATAAACAGAACAACGTAAGATGGTTTTAGTAGTTTAGTTGATCTTACGACATCAATTCCTTTACACAGAGTATAGGTACATTAAATGCCACATGACAGCCCCAGAAACCTATGACCCCTGGTCCTCTTCACATAATTGAAATATGAGCCGAGTTAAAGCAGACCTTGCTCAGTACTGAGGCTTCACACTGCCAGCTTCAAATTCCAAGATTTGGAAGATGTTCAGAATCAATACAGTGGAAGCAGGTCCAGGTTTGCAAGTAGCCCAGATTTAATATCAGACACACAAGTGTCCTCGCAGAAAGAGCAAAAGCTTAGAGTGGGGGAGGAGGAGGAGTGACAGAGATTCATCTACCATATCTCCGAGGACAGAGATAAAAATATCAGTTTGAAACTCAGGCCTTCAGGGACTTGGTTTAAGCGGGCAGTTGGGATGAGTAATGCTTTGTTTTGATAAACTGATCCATTCTGTCAAGCGCTCTTCAGCCTGATAAAAACTTGCTCTGGCTGCTTCAATGTGAAGAGGCGATTTCCTTCTTGCAATTTACGAGAGATGGAATTACATTAAATAAATCCATTATCGATGAACAGTGTGTCGTTTCGGGACCTTGAAATGTTTTGTCATTGCTTGGTGCTGCAATATACCCTGGCAGAACCCCTGTACCCTCAACAGAAACCCCACAGTGTCACAAAACCCCACCCTGGAGAGGGTCCAGAGGATGTTCACGATAATGATCCCAGGAATGAAAAGCTTGACATATGAGGAGCATCTGAGAACTCTGGGCCTGTATTCGATGGAGTATAGGAGGATGAGGGGGATCTCATTGAAATGTACAGAATAATGAGAGGCCTCAGTAGAGTGAACGTGGGGAAGATGTTTCCATTAGAAGGCAAGACTAGAATCCAAGGGCGCAGCCTCAGAATGAAGGGACAACCCTTTAGAACTGAGATGAGGAGAAATTTCTTCAGCCAGAGGGTAGTGAATCTATGAAACTCATTGCCACAGAAGGCTATGGAGACCAGGTCATTGATTATATTTCAGACAGAAATAGATAGGTTCTTGATTGGTAAAGGAATCAAAGGGCTTTTTTTATTTGATCTGATTTATTATTGTCACATGTATTAGTATACAGTGAAAGGTATTGTTTCTTGCACACTATACTGACAAAGCGTACCATTCATAAAGAAGGAAAGGAGACAATACAGAATGTAGTGTTACATGCATCACTTAGTGCGAGGTAAGTCCATTCAAAAGACTGATGGCAGCAGGGAAGAAGCTGTGGAAGAAGCTGTTCTTGAGTCAGTTGGTACATGTCCTCAGACTTTTGTATCTTCTTCCTGATGGAAGAAGGTGGAAGAAAATATGTCCAGGGTGCATGAAGTCTTTAATTATGCTGGCTGCTTTTCAGAGGCAGCGGGAAGTGTAGACAGTGACAATGGGTGGGAGACTGGTTTGAAGATGGACTGGGCTTTGTCCAGGGCCCTTTGTAATTTCTTGTGGTTTTGGACAGAGCAGGAGCCATACCAAGCTGTGATATAACCAGGAAGAATGCTTTCTACAGTGCAACAGTAAAGTTGGTGAGAGTTGTAGTGGACATATTAAATTTCCTTAGTCTTCTGAGAAAGCATTGGTGGGCTTTCTAAACTGTAGCATCGTCAGCATGTGGAGACCAGGACAGGTTGTTGGTGATCTGGACACCTAAAAACCTGAAGCTCTCGTCCATTTTTACATCACCCCCATTGATGTAGACAGGGGCATATGCTCCACTATGCTTCATGAAGTCAATGACTATCTCTTCATTTTGTTGACATTGAGGAAGAGATTATTATCATTGTACCAGTTCACCAGTTACTGGGAAAAGGCGGGAGAATGGAATTGAGAAACTTATCAGTCATGATTAAATGGTGGAACAGACTCAGTGGGCCAAATGGCCTAATTTGGCTCTGATATCTTATGGTCTTAATACACATAAAGCTCCATCCTATTTGTAAAGTGCAAGCTGAATGACACTGAGTCCATTCATTTCCTCCAAATGACTTGTGAGACCCAGAGTGCCTTGAGTAGTTAGAGGACGGGGGTTTGCAATGTTTGCCCTCGGGTGGGTAATTTCTTCAAGGTTATTTGCATAGAGTGGAGAATTGGTTGGGGTCTTGTATCTCACTTTTGAGCATGACAACTTCACGATAGAGCAGCAGGAGAGGAAGAACGAAAAGTAAAACGAGGCCAACTTGTGACAAAAGTGCCAAGGTGCAAGATCAATTTTCCTTCATGCTTGGTCACTACTGGGTCCTCGTTAGAATTAAGTGGAAATTGTGGGTGCTTTGCCGGAGAGCACTGTGTACTGTAGCAGTGACGGTTCGTATACATGGCCCTCAAGCGATCCAGGATCTTGGGGGATTTACCTGATATCACAGTACTGTTATAATCATTAAGCAGAACTGGATGTAGTTTTAAGGAAGGTATATTTGTACTTGTGGTTCGTAGGAACAAGATACAGCTTTAATTTTAATTTCTTTAGGTTTGCTTGTTCAGAAAGGTAAAACCTGGCTTCAGTTTCATTTTAGGGGTTTTTATTTGAGATCAAGCTGGGAAATCTCCAGGCCCTGTTTGTACACATGCATTCTTAATGAGCTTCTATGACCCTTGAAGTGAAGTAATGGGTGACTACAGAGTTAGTAATATAGGGTAGTTGAAGCAAACATTAAAAGTAGAAAGAATTGTGCTGTTGCCTAGCAACGGGGGGGGGTAGTCAGAGAAAAGACCCATTCTGGGACAATGAGAGACAAGAAAAGCAGTTTTAGTTTTAGCTGGCATAGATATACCAAAGAATAAATACAGAAAGGTCTAATGCTCTCTCTAACTGACAATGGTGCCAGACTGCTGCAGAAATGAGTCTAAGCAGCTCATATGTATTTCTCCAAAGTTAAAATAATAGTGAATTTAGAGTGAACTTTCTGGATCTGAAATGAAATAGTAACTGTGGAAGGACTGCTAATGAATATTCAAAAGACTACAGGAAAATGAACCTCTTCATAATTGAACCAGCTCTTCGCTTGGTGTAGAATTAGTGTTATCTTTTCATTGGAGTGTTGGGTCCATTGGGATATTTGTGGGATTAAAAGGATAGTGTGAATGCAAATCATTTTTTCTTGGCATCGGTGTTGAAATCATACCAACATTTTGTTGCCTATTATAATATAGTTAATGTTTCTTGTTTAATAACTAACTTATCTTTCTGTTAAAAAGTCAACAGCATATCCCTGGGAATCTGCTTCAATAAATGCTAACCATGGTTTAAAAGAAGAAAATATTGATCTATCAAACCATGTTCCTCTCTGTCATATGACTTGTCCGATAATAATATCAGCTGTGAACATTACATCGCAACTCAGTTACATTTCATTCTTGTTGCATATAATAATGGTCATCTACCAGGGTACATTATCCACTCATGTGCGACCTGTTGTTTCATAAATTGTAGCTGTCAGTCCCTGGGCTAATTCTCCTTGTCCCTCTTTTGTTTCTACCCTTTTTTTTCTATTTTTAATTGGTTATTCTCTATTTTCAATGTTCATTACTTGTATTCTCAAAAACCATACATCCCCATTTAACATGCAATAGAACCTATCCATTAGACCCTTCCTATTTCCTGCCTGAATCCAATTCTGTCCTTCGGACCAGTCCTACTGCGACTTCTTTGGTTCCTGAATTTGACCATCTCCTCCCCGGTAGTGGGAATGCCGCAGGAATTGCGGGAAAATGTTGCAGGAACCAATTAGAGAAAAGGTTGGGTGGGGGGGGAGGGCAAGTAAAGAAGGAAACGAGAGAAGCAAAAGAAAGAGCAAGGAAGACAGAAGCGGTGAAGGAAAGGGTGAAAATTAAGAATTGGAATTGGTCAGAAAGTTTGCTTTCAAGTCCCGCATTAGGATTTGAGCACATAACCTCATGTGAAAATCCAAAGTACTGAGAGATGGTAATCTGAGGCTCCGTTGAGTTCCAATGATTCAGGTAGTGCTCAAAGAGCAGGGAGTTCTCTAGATGCCTTGGTGAACACCTCTCCCTCAAGGATCACCATCTAAAACAGAAAACTAGTCAATCGTTTCATCAAGGAACTACCATCAAAAGCATCATCCATATCATCAATCACCTCACGTGTGGGAACTTGGTATATACAATGTGACTGGAATTCTTGCCTAATTAATTACTTCATTAGTTTATTTTATTAGTGTCACAAGGATGCTTACATTAACACTGCAATGAAGCCACTGTGAAAATCCCCTAGTCATCACACTCTGGCGCCTATTCCGTACACTGAGGGAGAATTTAGCTCTGCTAACCCGCACATCTTTCAGACTGTGGGAGGAAACTGGAACACCCGGAGGAAACCCATGCAGACACAGGGAGAATGTGCAGACTCCGCACAGACCCAAGCCTGGGAATTGAACCCAGGTCCCTGGTGCTGTGAGGCAGCAGTGCTAACCACCATGACATAATTAATACTGTTATTGCACTTCAAAGACAATCAATTGCTTGTGAAACACCTAGAGATCTCTCTGAGAGATATACCATGGCAGATTTAACTGCTTTAAAAATATTTCTGGTAAGAAGAACTAGATTCAGAATTGGTTCAATCCTTTATCAGTGTTTTGTGGTTTACAAAGAGGCATTGCATCTCAGAGAGTGGAGGGCAATACATCACAATGATGCAAATTCTTTTACATGTTTAAAATCATTTCACTCTCCACAAAAGGATGCACATTTCTAACCAGCATCTTGATGATTAGAACTTGCTTAGGGAAAGAAAGAAAGCATTTCCAATATCTTACAATATCCCAAAGTGCCTCACGGTGAACAAAACACTTACATAGGCCTGACCCTTCAGGGAACATGGGAACAGCAAGGTCCCAACATCAGCAGCAAGATACGTGACCAGATAATCTCTTAGTGGTATTGTTTGAGCAATGGAAATGGCCTGGACATGATCTCCATGGGATCTTGTGTGTCCACAGCACACAAAGCTTTAGTTTACCATCTCACCCTGAAGATTAAGAGCTGATGATTTGACATTGATCTCTAGCTGCTGTAGAATGAGGGCAGAAGTTCGAATTGTTGGGGGGCTGTTGTTGCAGATCTCTAAGGTACAGGTGAATGAGGTCTCCTTGAGGCTCATGGCTATTGTTGTGAAAGTACAAATGATAGAGTGCATGAGCTGGAATAATCCATTTTTTTATATGACTTTAGGGCACACCTTTCATCTCTGTGATTTTCAACACATTAATACCAAGGAAAAACATTAAGGCTTCTCATAAATTGGGTCCAATAAGAGCCCAAGGCAGAGAAAGGAAAAGCTTTCTACTGAGAAGCAACTGATGATGTTGTATGCAGTGAAGTCCCTTCCAGGAACCACTGAGGGAGAATTTATTGCTCATCACTTGCGGTTTGAAGTAATTTTCATCTTGCGTGCTCAACAGAGAATGAATCATAATGTTTCTGTGAACAGTACGTTGGTGAGGGTGAAGATCCAATCTTCTGTATTCTGATGGGGCACAAAACAAAGAGACGTGGGAATCAATGAGTGCGGAAAAACAAACTGCACCCAAGGACGTCTTGGAGGGCGTCTAACCAGGGTCATGCTGGGTCATTTTTCAAATGTCTTTGGAGGCTGCCTATGACAGACACTGGAACCGTTATGTAAATAAGGGACTTTAATGCCTATTTTGGGCCCATTCTACTAGAAAGGCTTCTGAAGAGGCTTTGGGCCTCTATTAGCATTCTTCAGTGTCACTTACAAAAAGCACTGGCAGCTCACCCAAATGATGTCAGTGAAGCCCAAGGCCTGAGTCCAAAATTGGCATCCTTGGTGAAGGTACAACTGCAATTTCAAAACTGCCCTGTCCAGAATAGTGAACAGAATTGTGACCAACTGACCCTCCTAACTCACAGACCACAATCAGTAAGGATAGGCAACAACACTTCCTCCATGATCATTCTCAACACTGGTGCCCCACAAGGCTGTGTTCTATACTCCTTATACACCGATGACTGTGTGGCCAAATTCCCCTCCAATTCAATTTTCAAGTTTGCTGACAACATCACGTTGGTGGGTCGGATCTCAAATAATGACGAGACAGAGTACAGGAATGAGATAGAGAATCTGGTGAACTGCTGCGGCAACAATAATGTCTCCCTCAATGGCAACAAAATGAAGGAGATTGTCATCGACTTCAGGAAGCATAAAGGAGAACATGCTCTTGTCTACATCAATGCGGACGATGGGTTGACAGCTTCAAGTTTTTAGGTGTCCAGATCACCAACAACATGTCCTGGTCCCTCCATACTGAGACTATAGTTAAGAAAGACCACCAATGCCTCTACTTTCCCAGAAGACTAGAGAAATTTGACATGTCAGCTACGACTCTCGCCAATCTTTACAGATGCACCAGAGAAAGCATTCTTTCTGGTTGTATCATAGCTTGGTATGGTTCCTGCTCTGCCCAAATCCACAAGGATCTACAAAACGTCATGAATGTAGCCCAGTCCATCGCGCAAACCAGCTTCCCATCCATTGACTCTGTCTATACTTCCTGCTGCCTCGGCAAAGCAACCAGCATAATCAAGGACCCCACACACCCCAGACATCCACTCTTCCACCTTCTCCCTTTGGGGAAAAGATACAAAAGTCTGAGGTTACGTACCAACAGACTCTAGAACAGCTTCTTCTCTGCTGCCATCAGACTTTTGAATGGACCTATCTCGCATTAAGTTGATCTTTCTCTATGCCTGAGCTGTGACTGTAACACTACATGCAGGCTCTCCCTTCCTTCTCTATGAACGGTATGCACGCAAGAAACAATACTTTTCACTGTATACTAATACATGTGAAAATAATAAATCAAATCAAATTAAATATAGGAACAACCTTTTGCTCCTTCGGCGCCAGAAGGCTCGTGAGGTTGAACGATGTGCAACTGTGCAAAGTGGAGCTGAGGCACATTGCAGGGTTTCTCTGGGACTGAGGGGAGGCGGTGGTGGGGTGACGGCGGCAATGGGATATTGACTTGTTCCACCTTGTACTGAACCATTCACTGACCAGATTCCCATTGCATTGCCTTATTACTTGTAGGTGACATTGTCCATTGGTGTGAGGGGCGGGTGTGGGGCTGGGTGCATTGCTGAACCGTGACGACCTTGAGGGTCCAAGGAAGTGAGGCGGGGAGGGGTGAAAATCTATGAATGGTCAGTTCAGCAACAACTGGACCTGGCTCTTTAACTGGCAACTGATTCCTGATTAAATTTCTCCTCAGTGTCAGAGGGATTTGCAGGGTAAATACACGGTCCTACAATCATAGGGCCTGGATGGGATTGTTGTCAGTGCACACTCGATGGGTCGATTGGCCTCCTTCTGCACGGTACGGATTCTATGATTCTAAGTTAGCCCAAGGAAATGTAATCCAAAATCCCCATTTATTTTACCGGAGAGCATCTGAAGATGGCTTTAAATTGTGTTCGAGGTGACTACCTAACATCTTCATGGTAAACATGGCTCGTAGGTGGGAGCAGCAAATCGTGGTAAAGCTGGAAGGAACTCCATCAGCATCATAATCACATCAAGCTAACCAGCCTCCCATCCATTGACTCTGTCCACACTTCCTGCTGCCTTAGCAAAGCAGCCAGTGTACTTAAGGACCGCACGTACCCCAGACATTCTCTCTTCCACTTTCTTCCATCGGGAAAAAGATACAAAAGTCAAGAACAGCTTCTTTCCTGCTGCCATCAGAATTTTGAATGGATATACCTTGCGTTAAGTTGGTCTTTCTCTACCCCTAGCTATGTCTGTAACACTACATTCTGCACTCTCCTTTCCTTCTCCATGAATGGTACGCCTTGTCTGTGTAGTGCGCAAGAAACAATACTTTTCACTATATACTTATACGTGACAATAATAAATCATATCAAAATCAAATCATGCTGTAATTTTCAATTATAAGACTTCTGCTCTTGTCAGGTGGGAGCTCTGTATAAAAAGAGGAATATTTGCATTTCAACATTTTTCGAGGCCACCGATGTTTCAAAGCATTTTACAGCCAATAAATACTTTTGAAGCGTAGTCACTGTTGTAATGTAGGAAGTGCGGCTGTTAATTTGCACTCAGTAAAGAGCCACAAGCAGTAATGTGACAATGGACACAGGGTCTGTTTTTGTGATGTTGATAAGGGACAGATATTGACCAGATCACAAGGGATGATTCCCCTGCTCTTCTTTTAAATGGTGCTGTGGGATCCTTTACATCCACCAAAACAGGAAGGTGAGGCCTTAGGATCAAGTTGGAGAAGCAGACTCAGCATCACACCCTCAGTACCGCCCGGGATTTGATTTGATTTTTATTCTCATATCAAGGAGTAGGACTTGAACCCAGAACCTCCCGATTCAGGCAAGAGTGCTGCCAAATGAGCAGTTGGAGAAGCCCCATCTATTCTAGAATTCTCCACCCGCTCCTCTCACCCTGTAAAATCACACCCAATTTCTGGAACTGAGCTAACTGGTGCACATTTACCCCTATTAGCATTCTGATTTCAAGCAGAACATGGGTGAATATTACCCGTCCTCCACCAGACTGTATGCTTGTCAAAAATTCATTCATGGGATGTGGGCATGCACTGATTGGGCCAAAATTTGTTGACCATCCCTAATTGCCCTTGAACTGAGTAACTTACTAGGTCATTTCAGAGGGCAGTTAAGAGACAAGCATATTGCTGTGTGTGTGTGTGTGTGTGTGTGTGTGTGTTTTGGACGATTTTTAGAGGGATAGATAGTTACACTTTCAGATTCCAAATTGATGTTATCAATTCTTGCAAATTGTTTTAAAAAAGTTGCATTTTATAATAAATCAATCACCCTGAGTTCATTGGAAGAAGCTTGATTAAAAGCTCTTATTTTGTGCGTAACAATAGGCAAACTTTTAACCATGAAGTTTGGCCAATGAAGTTATTGTAAAATTCCCCTAGTTGCCACAGTCTGGAGCCTGTCCGTGTCAATGCACCTAACCAGCATGTCCTTCAGAATATGGACGGAAACCAGAGCACCCAGAGGAAACTCACACTGACATGGGGTGAATGTGTAGACTCCACACAGACTGTGACCCAAGCCAAGAATCAAACCCGGGTCCCTGGCACTGTGAGGCAACAGTGCTAACCATTGTGCTACTGTGCTGCCCAAGTTTTTTCTCCCACCAAGTAAATTAATCTCAATGCAAACAAGCACACAGCTCTTCCCTCTTTCTGGTCAAGTGATTTCTTGGGAAAGGCTCCCTGTCCAAAGTTGAACTTATTAACTTTTCTTTAAAAATCCAAGTGTCCAAAGAATGCAATGTCCTTCCAGACTTTAAAAAAATACAGCTGTTGAAGATATGGTTCCCCAACACCCTTAGATGAGTAAATGTATGGACACATTGTAAATCTGTGTGCAGAAGCAATACTCTTGCTTGGGCAAATGATTCTCTGGTTCTTCTGTTGTTTTATTGAGCTTCCCTCAAAATGCCAGTGCCACTGTACACAAACTGCAAAAGACCTGAGTAATTTATCCCATTAAGTGATGAGTGGGGCTCTGAAGATTGACAGATCTCCCCCCATCCTATTCCTTTGCCGAAGCAAATACTGTTAAGGATGCAAAGGTGCTGGATCTGAACCAAACCATTCCCCCAGTTCAGTGGCAGTCCATTAAATACGCATTACTCAAGGCTAAACATTCATCCACAATGTTGTTTAAAAAGGCCTGATTCAATCTTCTACATAGCTCATATATAAAATCCTAGCCCAGATGTCAAGAACCAATGCTCTTGGGATGGTGTAACAAAGCCATTCTTCTAGTGTGGAGTTATAGCTTCCAAGAGCCAGTACTGGGAATTCGGACAAACTCCCTCTCTATCTTAATGTCCTTAAAATGGGCAGAGAGCAAAGTTCTGAGTTCCCAGTTCTCTACCACCTGTGTCTGCGGTGCAAATTCCTACAGCTATCCCTATAAATAGGTGCCCTATGAGGAAGGGCAGCATGGTGGCACAATGGTTAGCACTACTGCCTCCCAGCACCAGGGATCTGGGTTTGATTCCCAGTTTGGGTCACTGTCTGTGCGGAGTCTGCGCATTTTTCCCGTGTTTGCATGGGTTTCCTCCGGGTGCTCCAGTTTCCTCCCACAGTCGAAAGATGTGCTGGTTAGTGCTTAAATTTTCCCTTAGTGTACCCGAACAGGCACCAGAGTGTGGTGACTAGGAGATCTTCACAGTAACTTCATCGCAGTGTCAGTGTAAGCCTACTTCTGACACCAATAATAAATAAACTTAAAAATTGCTGGTGACAGCTGCTGAAAACAGGTTAGCAATGGAGCTGAAGTGAACACTGGAATTCACCTGCCTGGGTGTAAATAGGAGAGAGCTCTATTTCTCAGCACTGCCATTCTTCATCAAACAGAGAACACTGAAGTTTGGTCTTCTGCTCTGTGGAAAGTCTGAAAGTCACACATGAAAAATTACTCCTCTGTCACACTTTCGCAAGAGGTATCAAAGGCGTTAAAATTATTTTAGGCATCAGTGAATTTTTCCATTGCAAATCCAATTCAGTGACATACCTCATGAAGCTAAGAAATAATAAGGAACAAGCCAATATGAAAATAATAAAGTTTTATTTTAGGAGCCCTTACCCCTGCGGTCTTATCTCAGTCTTTACTTCAAGGGGCTTTTTAACAACCACATCACCATCTGATGTCATTCCGAATTACCTTGTGCGTCAAGTCAATTTAATTTAGGAAGCTATAATTAGAGAAATGTAATATTCAGAACGTTCATGAAAGGACAAAATAATTAGAGCTCCAAAAGCCTTGACAGCAGTTGTATCACTTAAGCACTCTGATGCAAGGTTTGAATTTAATTCTGGCTGAACAATAGCAGCTGGGCTCTTCAGAATTCATCTTTAGTTCAGCCACTGGCAAAGGTCAGTCGTGCGATGGGCTATCAGGGGGGTGGGCAACCTACAACCTGGGAGGGGGGTCACATGCGGCCCATCAGTGTTATGAGTGTGGTCCACAAGACATTTTGTTGCCTCTTGTCCACACAGAGTTGCCACATTTCACATGTTTCCATCCACACAAAGCATGGGCAAGTGGAGTAAGGTATGTGCTGATTGACTGTGTGAGTCAAGCATTCCCCTGCATCCAAAGTGTAAGGTACAAATCCCTACAGTACAGAAGGAGGCCATTTGGCCCATTGATTCTGCAACAATGCTCTGAAAGGGTGTCCTATTCAGGCCCACCCTTGGACCCACCCCACACATTTACCGTGTCAATCCACCTAACGCGCACATCTTTGGAGTGTGGGAGGAAACTGAAGCAGCCAGAGGAAACCCATGCAGACACAGGGGGAATGTGCAAACACCACACAGACAGTCACCCAAGGCTGGAATTGAACCCGGGTCCTTGGAGCTGTGAGGCAGCAGTGCTAACCACTGTGCCACCGTGCCACCCTTGTCTTTTGTTTTTGCCATTTGAAGTTGATTCTAATTCTATTAATATACAAATGATTAGGTATTTTCTGCTGTGAAGTGTTCAGTGTATATTAAATATGTTCAATCTTATTGAAGAGTCATAGTTAGTGAACATGCCCAATTTCAATCTTTCAGCTCACTGAGATGAAGGAGGGCCTCCCCCTGTGGCCCACTTACTAGCCAAGCTTGCCCATACTGGGCCATCACATTGGGGTTTAGACTGACTGTGCCACCCAATGTCAAGATGGAAACTTGTGCCCCTAACAGCCAAGTTGAATTCTTGAAAGCAAATGTGCCATTGTAGTGCTCACAGTGCAGCCGCAGCATTGTTTAGATTCAGGGAAAGCTACGTCTGCACAATCCCATCAAACATCCTCAGGTGAAGTACCATGCAGCTTAAATCTAGAATAAAGGTTTGCCTCTGCACTGTTCATTGAGTGACCAGGTACTGCTTATATGCCTTTGTATTGTCTGATCAAGCATAGGTTCAGAGTATACAGTTCAACATTGTAATGTTTTCAACATTAATTTTCAAATTAATGAGTTTCAGTCACTACTCTACTTAAGATTAAGTACAAAGCAATGTTCTGCTAAGTTTCCTTTACTCTGTCTTTCCGCTCCAAAACATTTTTGATGAAGTAGTTAACACCGCAATGTGCTTTCTTTGATTTCCAGATCTTTTCCTTTGTGAAGATGGAACTGAATGTTGAATGTGTAGATGTGGTAACAAAAACTATCCTGATGGGTCCAACATGCCAGATCTGTTCAAATGGAGCAGAATTTGCATTTTTCAAGATTTGCCTGAGTTTACCCAAATGAGGTTCATCTGCTATTAAAATCTGACTCACTGTGAATCATAGAAACCCTACAGTACAGAAGGAGGCCATCTGGCCCATCAAACATTGACAACAATCCCACCCAGGCTCTATCCCCGTAACACAACGTATTTAACCTGCTGGTTCCCCTGACACTAAGGGGCAATTTATCATGGCCAACCTACCTTTGGACTGTGGGAGGAAACCAGAGCACCTGGGATAAACCCACACAGACACAGGGAGAACGTGCAAACTCTGCACAGTCACCCGAGGCCAGGATTGAACCTCAGTCCCTAATACTGTGAGGCAGCAGTGCTAACTACGTGCTACTGAGTCACCCTCTACTTCTGCCTCTAAATCGTTGAGCCTGCAAGAATCAAAAATCTACTCTGCGTCTTATAATTACATATAGCCAATAATTTTAGTGCTCTGAGTATGGAATGACAAATTAACAGTTTACTTTGTACATAACTGGTCTAATATTTAAAATACTGCCATCAATAGAGGCAATGGCCTTGTGGCATTACCACTACAGTATTAATCCAGAAACATAAGAACATAAGAAATAGGAGCAGGAGTAGGCCATCTAGCCCTTCGAGCCTGCCCCGCCATTCAATAAGATCATGGCTGATCTGTCGTGGCTCAGTTCCACATTTCCGCCCTCTCCCCATAACCCTTAATCCCCTTGCCTGTCAAAAACCTATCCGTGTCTTAAATATATTTAGAGAGGCAGCCTCCACCACTTCAACGGGCAGAGAATTCCAGAGATTCACCACCCTTTGAGTGAAGAAGTTCCTCCTCAACTCTGTTCTAAACCGCCCCCCCTTTATCTTGAGGCTGTGCCCTCTAGTCCTACTGTCCTTTCTGAGCGGAAAGAGCCTCTCCACCTCTATCCTATCCATCCCATTCATCATCTTATATATCTCAATGAGATCTCCCCTCATTCTTCTAAACTCTAACGAGTACAAGCCTAGTTTATTCAGCCTCCCCTCATAGCTCAACCCCCTCAACTCCGGTATCAGCCTAGTAAACCTCCTCTGCACTCCCTCCAAGGCCAAAATATCCGTGCGTAAGTGCGGCGACCAAAACTGCACACAGTACTCCAGCTGCGGCCTCACCAGTGCCCTGTACAGTTGCTCAGCTACAGAAACTCAGCTAATGTTCTGGGGATCTGGGTTCAAATCCCACCACGCAGATGGTGGAATTTGAATTAAATTTAAAAAATGTGGAATTAAAAATCTACTGATGACCATGAAACCATTGTCAATTTTCAGGAAAAAAAAACCTATTTGGTTTGCTAATACCCTTTAGGGAAGGAACTCTGCCATTCTTACCCGGTCTAGCCTAATGTGACTCCAGAGCCACAGCAATGCGGTTGACTTTCAAATGCTCTCTAAGGGCAACTAGGGATGGGCAATAAATGCTGGCCAGCCAGTGACGCCCATGTCCCACGAATGAAAAAAAAACATTAAAATGAATCCACCTGTATGGTATTCTCATGTAGACAGAGACAATGAAGTGGGTTAATTCCCACTTCTTGGGTATCTCATACTGCCCCATGCCCTTAACACTTTTCAATGGGTACAGCTTCACAATTCCAGGTGAGTCTGTATTCCTGGGTTTCATTGTTAAAATGGGAGAGACTGCTAATTTGGAAAATTTGGCACTGCAGTCCAGTTTGAAATCTCCTATGTGAAATTAGCTTGACGTTATATCAATTGGGTACAAACCCATTAAATCAAAGAGTGCACTGCTCGGCATGGGAAAGTTCTCACAGCACAGTGTAAGCTGGGTCTTTGGAGGAATATCCTGCCTTCACCTTTTCACAAGCGTTGCTAATGCTTGTGAAAAATATATCAGGGAACACTTCGTAATAGCACACACAATCCCAAGCTCACTGAAGGCAGAGCTTCCCACCCCAGGAAGAAGCCTCCATCTGGGATCACAGTTCAAACCAGGTTATAGCAGTACTATGGTTAAACTGTGTCCTTATCATGCTGCTGTAGCTTCTCAACTTTACACATGGAAATAGATCCGGTTCAATTTCCAATCCTAGGATTCTATGTAAGAGGTATAGGACATAGGAACAGGAATAGGCCATTCAACCCTTTGAATATGTTCTATCATTCAGTCAGATAATGGCTGATGTGCAGCTTAATTCCATCTGCCCACCTTGATTTTGCAGCCAATTAACAAAAATGTATCAACCTCAGTTTTTTGAAATTTTCAATTGACCTAGCCACAGCAGCGACTCGGTGACACAGTAGTTAGCATTGCTGCCTCATAGCACCAGGGACCCAGGTTCACTTCCCAGCTTGGGTCACTGGCTGTGCGGAGTCTGCATGTTCTCCCCGTGTCTGCATGGGTTTCCACCAGGTGCTCCGGTTTCCTCCCACAGTCCAAAAGACATACTGGATAGGTGCATGCTAACTTCTCCCTCAATGAGCCTGAACAGATGCCAGAGAGAGTTCACTGCTCAATGGGCCCGATTTTACTATTTTGATTCGAAGTGCTGAATCTGGGAATACTTCAGATCAGATTTTTAGACCCGTTCTCCAGTGCTCCATAGGCACTCTGCCTGAAAAATAATCAGTGATTCTGAATTGTCCTGCTCAAGGGGGCAGGGCTTAATGCGCCCAAAACCCTGCAGCTCCAATTGGCGCCTCCAACTGCGCATGCGTGGTAAAAAAAATAGAAAAACACTCCCCTGCTACATCAATCCTGGGCTGGATATTGCCTCCCCACCACCCCACCTTGGCCACCACAGACATTACTCCATCCCCACAACATAACTGTTCCCCTTATACTCCCTGTTGTTACCCAGAATGATCATGGCCGCCTATCCCCCACCATCACCCCCACTGATCGCATGCAGAGTGGCAGCAGACTCCCCTGCTCTCCCCCCATTACCAGAGAGCCATCTGACCCGCCTCTCTCTGCGCCCCCACCAAAGAACCATCTAACATGCCTACCTCCCCCCACCCTCCAACTTATCTGAATCAGAGAGCCACTGGAAGTTCTGAACTTACTTCTTCAGAAGCTGCAGCACCAAATTCAGACCTTTGCGGACCATGTCTGTTTCACGCTGAATCTAGACAGGTGAACGCAGTGATAAAGGGGGAAATGCCTATAAGTTTTGGTGCCCAGCCCATTAAGTCAAGTTAAATGCATGCAAATGGCGATTGGTAAAGGGGGAAACGGGGGCAGAGACGGGTGCGGCTTGCGCTACTCACCTCACATCCGACTTTGCCAAGTTTTCGCGCCCAAAGATGGGCACAACTTGATGGTAAAATTTTGTGTGATTTCCCTGACGTCAACCCTGAATGTGTGAGCTCGAACTTAATGATTTTGCACCTTTGTTTTGGACCCTCCCACCAGAGGAAATAACCTATGCTGTTGAATCCTTTAATGATCTTAAACATCTTGAACAAAAAGCCTTAATTTATTTTAAGTTAATCATTCATAGGATGTGGGCAAGATCAGCGTTTGTTGCCCTCGAACTGAGTGGCCAGTATATTTTGGATGGCGGAGTTTCCTATCCTGCCATCTGAAGAGTGGGTGAGGAATACTGCATTCCCCGTGGCCAACTGATGTTCAGATGAGCGTCTGTTGGCTGCAGGCAAGATTTCCACCTCTCACTCGGGAGGAAGTGCTGCCAATCAATCTGATTGACCACTGCTCCCTTGTCCCCGCAGTGACAGGAGCTGCAATGGACAGAGGAAGAACCTTATGAAGATGACAGAGCCCAAGACCCAGGATCTCATGCAAAGGTGATTTTTCGAGGTTTGAGAGTATGGAAGAGATGGATAGTGGGGGATTAGGGTGATGGGAGAGAGGCCGAGGGATGGGGAGCAGGGAGGCCATGGGGGTGTACCTGAAGTCAGAAGAGGGATTCTGATGGAGGTACCCACACCTTCTATCAGCCCAAGGCCTAAACCCAATCATCACCAGGCTTCCCCCATTCTGGGAATCCTTCTAAAATTAAGGCTGGGTGGGAAACAGCCTTTCAGTTGCCTCAATTGGAGCAAGGATAGGTTAAGGCCTGGAGCCCAAGGCCTCGCCCATTCCAGTGTAAAATTTCTGAGGTATCAGGAACGCAGAGGGAAGCCCATTCGCTCTCCACCCCCTCCCCAAAAAAAACAACTAGTGGAGGAAGTGAAATTCAGGCCTGTGTCTTACTAGGCCATATCAGAGAGAAGTTAAGAGTCCACTGCATCAATCACGGTCTGAAGTCACATGTAAGCCAGACCAGGTAAGGATGTTAGTGAATCAAATGGGTTTTTATGACAAATTATGGTCACTATTTCAAATAGACCACTAGTCTTATATTCTAGATTTAGCCTAGGCCTCTGGATTACCAGTCAAATGATATTACCACTCGACCACCATCTCCCCTTAGTAATATTAAACTCAAGGGAAAATCATTCTAGTCTGCACAACTTATTTTAGCTCCAGTATCATTCCAGTGAATCTGTCCTGCATCCCCTCCAATGTCAATATATTCTTCCAGAGCAGTGCCAAGAACTGAGTGCAATAGTCCAGATGGGATCTAAGCAGAACCAGTTTTTTTCTATTAGAACAAAACGGATTATGAAAAGGATGCTTAAAATTGAGAGAGGGTAGTAAGAAAGAAGTTAGGGATAGGTTTGGATAGGTAAATTAGTAGGTGAATTGGCCATGCTAAATTGCCCCCCTTACTGCGAGGGGGACAACTAGGGTAAATGCATGTGTTTATGGGGATAGGGCCAACGTGGGATTGGGCTGAATGGCCTCCTTCTGCACTGTAGGATTCTATGATTCTATGACATTTGAGGGGTCCTAGGTACGAGACTTAGTATCAGGGATTCAAAATGTTATCGAGAAACTTCTTTACACAGATTGCGGTGAGGTACTGGAATCCACTTTCAGGGTCATTGATTGAGGCAGCAACTATACCAACATTCAAGGTTAGATTAGATAAGTGGATAAAGGGAAAGAGATATGGGAACAAGGTACGTAAACACAATTAGACTATTTGCTTGTGCAGAGGGCAAATGCCAACATGATTGATTGTGCCAACTCGTCTCTGAGTTATGATTTCTAAATGATATTTATAAAACAATCACATTGTAGATTACTTCAAAAAAATTAACAAGAAAACGTAAATGATCATTTTAAACTCTAGCTGCATCACCGTGTATCAACCCTGGCTACTGTTGGTAAGCCTTTTGCCTCTGGGTCAAAATGTTCTAGGCATAAGTCCCACTGCAGGGTTTGTGCACAAATTTCAAGGCTACCACTCCGGTGCAGTACTGAAGTAGTGCTGCACTGTTGGAAGTGCCATTTCTTGATGAGATGTTAAACCAAAGCCCTGATTTGTCTGTTCGGGTGAATATAAAAGATCCTGTTACTCTACTTCAAAGAAGAGGAGGAAACCTGTCCCTGGTGTCCTGGCCAGTACTTATCCCTCAATCGCCATCACAAAAACAGATTATCTGGTCATTATGACACTGCTGTTTGTGGGAGTTTGCTGTGCTCAAAGTGACTCTGATGTTTCCAGTGGCACAGTGGCACAATGGTTAGTGCTGCTGCCCCATGATGTTGGTGCTTGAAAGATATTTGGACACAGTGTTTGTGAGTGATTGATTCTTTATTGCCTTAAGGAGAGAACAGGAGCATTCCTAAGGTTTCTTTAGTTTGCTCTGCTCAATTGTGTACAGTTAGCCTTTTTTATAGGGCATTTCTTACAACTTCTAGTAAAGATAATTGTTTCTAGTCACACACACCAGTAAATTATTTACATATGATACAAAGAGGTAGGCCTGAGACAATAGCTACTTAATCGTGTCCCATAACTAATATGTCATCTTTATTGCTAGATGGATGGAATGTCCATTCTGACAATGGTCACTTAATCATGTCTTTATTACAGTCTTGGTGCTGTTAGCAAGGACATTCAGCTGTGACTGTTGATAGACATAGTGAAACATTTACCTTTGCACTGCCTATTTCATGTATATGTAGAGACAGCCAGTCTATTGTGAGGGTGCTGCTGCTGATGTGCTAGTTTTCTTGGTCTCCTGGCCAACCCCCTGCTGCACTCAGTTTCTCTCCCACAATAGCACCAAAGACCTTGGTTCAATTCCTAGCTTGGGTCACTGTCTGTGCAAAGTCTGCACATTCTTCCTTTGTCTGCATGGGTTTCCTCTGAGTGCTCCGGTTTCCTCCCACACTCCAAACGACATGCTGGTTAGGTGCATTGACCTTACTAAGTTCTCTCTCAGTGTACCCAAACAGGCGCCAGAGTGTGGGAACTAGGGGATTTTCACAGTAACTTTATTGCAGTGTTAATGTTAGCCTACTTGCGATACTAATAAATAACTTAAAACTTAAACTTACATTACAACAGTTATTATACTTAAAAAGATACTTCATTGGCTGCAAAGCTCTCAGATGTATAGTGGTTGCAAGAAGTGCTCTATAAATGCCAGTCTTTTTTTAATGAGGCAAAAAAAAAATTATTTTTTGAGTTAGAATTTTCAGACATAGAGGATGACTTGCTTGGGCAAGTATGCATTGCCCAAAATGATTTTCCCTTCACCTCATCCCCCAGAGAGGGTGGGAGTGTTGCGGTGCAGTGTCTGGATTTGAGGGTTAAAGTCGCATCCCAGGACTCGATGGCCACAGAAGGCCTCAGAACATGGCCAAAATGTGTCAATTATGAACTTGTCAGTCCTTCCAATTTGGCCATGGCAGGTGCTGAAAATGGGAGGGTTACCTGGTCATAGAATGGAATCGTACAGTGCAAAAGGAGGCCATTCAGCCCATCAAGTCCACATTGACCACAATCCTACCCAGGGCCTTGCCCCATAGCCCCATATATTTACCCTAGCTAGTCCCCCAGACACTAAGGGGCAATTTACCATGGCCAATCCACCTAACCCGCAACATCTTTGGACTGGGAGGAAACCAGTGCACCTGGAGGAAACCCACGCAGATATGGGAAGAACGTGCAGATTACGCACAGTTAGTGACACAATCCAGGAATCAAACCAAGGTCCCTGGCGCAGTGAGGCAGCAGTGCTAACCACTGAGCCACCATGCCACTTTGATGTAGAGTAGTGCCTCTCAAGCCTTTGCCTCTGGCGAAAGGCTAACGAGCTATTCCAGGAAAAGCACAGGACATAAGAATGTGTTTTGTTTGCCTCATGTGTTACAAGACATGGGAAAGTCTCTAAGATATGTAAGTCGCATTATGCTAATACCAGCTTCAACTTTTTTAGTTTTAGGTCTGCCAACTTTGTGTGTTAGAATCTGGTTGCTAACTTTCCATTGAAACAGGCTTTTGACCAAGTGTGAATTAACACGTAGCATCCATCATCCTTCATGATGAATGGTCGGGCAGAAGGTAAATCAAAAACCAGTATAGCCTTTGGCAATAAATGAAAACTAAAATCTGTCGGGCATTTTGGGAGAGAGGATAGCATGACGATCATATATACATATCCAGAAGAATCTGCCCTGACTGTGAGTGTAATGCAATCTGCAGTAGACTGAGTGCAGAGATTTCAGACTGAATCTGAGACAAAAGGCAAGCAGGCGGTGTCAGAACCTAGCAGTAACAGGCCTCAGCTCTGATGGGAAGCAGTCAGGCAAACAGATGGTTTCTCCCAGGAGGCTAGCGGGGTGATGACTATAACAGTGTCCTGTCTCCTCGAGGGGGCGAGGGGAGGAGACAACGTAAGGTAATCTGAGACAGTGAGATCCAGGAGAATGTTGCATCATGGCAGCAGGTCAGTGAGGCATCATTACACTAATGGATCGAACCTGACGTCTCAATATTTCTCTCCACTGCCAAGCAGCCAAATAGGACATTTCATTTTTAAAAATAAGGCAGAAATTATAATGTTCTCATTTGAGGCTGTCTGCTGCACTTTCTCAATATAATGAGAAGGAAACCAAACAAGTGCCCCCACATCTCCAGAAATAGTTTCTATGTTTCTGAATACAAGTAACTGTTGGTTTCTGTTCTACCAGAACAATTCACTTTCCTTTTTCACTGCAATATTTATTGATTTTTCTCAGTAATTACAGTTATTTCTCCAGCTTCAGGAATCCCAGCCTTCTGGCACCTCGTGGCTTCCGACTAAACGCACACCATTCAGCGAGCAACCAGCCTCCCCCTTTTCTGCTTCTTTTGCTTTGTGAAGAGGTTACCAGACGGTTTGCAGGTCACAAAGCCCTTTCAGACCCACTACATACAGTCCACAGAATTTGTCTCTCTGTCTCTCCCCCTCTAGTAAAAATTAAATTGAAAAGTCTGTCAGGCATATCGTTGGTGGGGGGGGGGGGGGGGGGGGAGCAGGGAGGGGGGGAGCAGGGAGGAGGAGGAGGAGGTGGTGGGGAGAGGTTTTCATTGTAGCAATGAGAATTAGGGCCCTCCTGCATTAATGCCCCTTAAGCCCAGGGGCATTAACGAACTGTTCTGGTTGTGATTTATTCAGTGTGTGCAGGAGGTAAAGACTGAGATTTTAATAATCTGGATAACTCAGAACCGTCCCGTTTATCATTCCATTTGGGGTGGCACAGTGGTTACCACAGCTGCCTCACAGCGCAAGGGACCCAGGTTCAATTCCCAGCTTGGGTCACTGCCTGTGCAGAGTCACTGCTTTCTCCCTGTATCTGCGTGGGTTTCCTCCTGGTGCTCTGTTTTCCTCCCACGTTCCAGAGACAAACTGGTTAGATGCATTGCCAATGCTAAATTCTCTCTCAGTGTACCCAACAGCTGATGGAGTGTGGTGACTAGGGGATTTTCACAGTAACTTCATTGCAGTGTTAATATAAGCCGACTTGTGACACTAATAAGTAAATTTTCAACTTTAACTTAAACTAGTGCATCTATCAGTAAGTTCCAACAGGGTATTTTGCAGTATGCCCAGTTCATCAGGCTTTATAATTGCACCTTATGTCTTAAAGAATGTTTTTCATTTCTTAATTTTTTACTCCATCCTTAAAGTTACAAAGCCAACGCTCAGAGTTGACTGGACAAACCCAAATCCATTCCTTTCTTTCTCCAGAAACCAAATTCAAAATCCATTTGAATCCAAATCAAGATGCCCTTGAGTGAGACAAACAAGATCAAAGCTGACAAGATGAAGCATTGCACCCATCTTGGGCTTGATCTAATGCTTGATTTTAGCCAAAAGGCCGAGGCTTTAAAGAACATTTCATACAAAGTTTCTGGGAGTACTAGCTGATAACAGCACAGCAAGATCAACAGGGCATCTAGGACCTGACTGAACAACAATACCAACAGTATATCTACGCAATGAGATAAAGAAAATTGAAAAATAAGCAGATTGGACGATCTGAGAGGAAGGTTTTACAGATCCAAGAAAATAGTAAAAATAGTGACCAGTGTGATCTGGAATCATCCAGTTCTCAGGCAAGGCCCCAGTGTTCATATTCTAATTTGCCGCGATGAAGAAGAACATTTAAATAGTCTCTTTATACTGCATTGCTGCACCCCAAGATGTTACCAATGTTTTCAGTAACATGGACTAGATATTGCTAGTACCTGAATGAAACATGCCATTATTAATATGCAGACCGAGCCAGTAACCTGTGTCAAGGAAGAGATACTCGTTGGGTTTGTGAATTACCATAAGCTTTGGCCTATTGTGTCGTGCTGCTGTTAGCTTTGCCAAAACAGCATTATGAGTTTAACCTCCCCGTGTTCTTAATTAAGTTGCAGGATTTGTATACTAATTAAAATCATCACAGGAAGGTAAGTCTTGTAATTAACTGCATAAGTCTGCCTTTAATACTGTGATAATTGTTACTGCCAATCAATCACCATTCTGTATAAAATGAACAATATGTTCTCCTTTGTCCACTAAGGTCCCAAATGCCCGAGCAATGTCTTTGTTTATAAAGTTTATTTATTAGTATCACACTAATAAATAAACACTGCAATGAAATTACTGTGAAAATCCCCTAGTCGCCACACTCCGGTGCCTGTCTGAGTACACTGAGGGAGAACTTAGCATGGCCAATGCACCTAACCAGCATGTCTTTCAGACTGTAGGGGGATACTAGAGCACCTAGAGGAAACCCAGGCAGACACAGGGAGAATGTGTGGACTCTGCCCAGACAGTGACCCAAGCTGGGAATGAAACTCAGGTTCCTGGCACTGTGAGGCAGCAAACCACTGTGCCACCATGCTGATCTGGCACTGGACCATTGCTGGACCATTATCAACTTTTACTTCAACCAACTTTGATTGTGGGCAGAAAAGGTTAGAACGTAATTACCAGGGAACAAGTCTTGCCCATGAGATTTCACATTGTAACAAAATCTGACCCCATATCGCAATTTGTAAAAACTTGCTAAAGACAGTAATGGCAGAACATAGTCAGCGCACCAAATTCAATACTTCAGTTCACAGCTGGATTCCCACAAATCACACAGCTAGATATCAATAGATCCCCAGGGCCTTGGCCCAATACTGAGAGCAATTAAAATACTAACCCAAAAAGATAGTTGTTTTCCTTTTTTTATTAACTATGCTATAGCATGTGGGCAGTGCTGGCAAGGCCAGCTTTTATTAGCCATCTGTAATTGTTCTTGCAGAGGAAGTGTTGAGCTGCCTTCTTGAACCGCTGCAGTGGTATAGGTACTTCCATCGTGCTGTTAGGGAGGGAGCTCCAAGATTTTGACCCAGTGACAGTGCAGGAATGGGGAGATAACCCCATATCAGGATGTGTATGGCTTGGAGGGGAACTTGCAGGTGGTAACGTTCCCACAGGTCTGTTGTTCTTGTCCTTGCCAATGGTTAAGATCGTGGGTTTGGCAGGTGCTGTTGAAGAAGACTTGGTGAGTACAGTGTACCTTATAGATTTCTGCCACTGTGTGTCAGTGGTAGAGGATGTAAACATTTAAGATGGTTGGTGGGGTGTCTATCAAGTGGGCTGCTTTGTCCTTGATGGTATCAAGCTTCTTGAGAGCTGTTGAAGCCACACTCATTCAGAGAAATGGAGAGCATTCCATCACATTCCTGACTTGTGCACTGTAGATAGTGGACAGGCTTTGGGAAGTCAGGAGGCGAGTTATTCACCACAGGATTCCCAACCTCTGACCTGCTCTTGTAGCCACAGTATTTATATGACTAATCCAGTTTATATGACTAGTTCAGTTTCTGTCCAATAGTAGCCCTCAAGATGTTCACAGAGCGAGATTCAGTGATGGTAATGTCATTGAATGTCAAGGTTAGATTCTTTCTCACTGGAGATCATCATTCTCTGGCACTTGTGGGACTTGAATATTACTTGCTTCTTATCAGTCCCAAACCTGAGTGTTGTCCAGGTCTTGTTGCATTTGGACGTGGTCAGCTTCAGTATCTGAGGAGTCGCAAATGATACAGAACACTACAGTCATCAGCAAATATCCCCACATCTAACCTTAAGATAGAGGAATGGTCATTAATGATGAGGTGACGGTTATTGGGAATCGGACATTACCCTGAAGAACTTTTTCTACAGAGATGTTCAGGGACTGAGATGATTGGATTCCAACAATATTACAATGATCTTTCATTGTGGTAAGTATGACTCCAACCGGTAGAGAATTGTCCCCCTGATTTGCCACACTCAGTCAAATTATCATCCTTGATGTCAAGGGAACTCAATTTTGCCTTACCTCTTGAGTTCAGCACTTTTGCCCATAAATGACTAGGTTTGTAATAACGTCAGGAGTGGAGTGATCCTGTGTAACCCAAACTCAGCATCCATATAAGAAAGATATTACTGTGTCAGTGCCTGTGTTGTCACTTCACCGGGTTAACGCTTCACTTCATTGCTCCTCACGTGCTCTTTTACACCATTCATCGAACTAGGGTTGGTCCCTTCATTTAGTGATGAAGTGAAGGATACGCCGGGCCCAAGGTTGTGGTTGAATTCAATTCTGTTGCCAGGACTATAGTCTCCTGACTGTGCTCACAGTGCCTCATGGATTCCCAGTTTTGAGCTGCTACATCTGTTCTAAACCTTTCCCATGTAGCACGGAGATAGTGCCATACCAAATGATGGAGGGTATCCTCAATGTGAGAGTGCAAATTTGTCTCCATAAGGACTATACGGTGGTCACTCCTACCATACAGACATATCTGAAGCATTGTTGAGGAGAATGTCAAATGGATTTTTCCCTCTTGTTGCTTCCCTCACTACTTCAGGTCACCTGGGAGGTATGTCCTTTAGGAGTCCACATAGTTGGAAGGGAACCTCAACTGTCAGGGAAACACAGTGGCCAGTATCTTATCACCGTTCACATTGGGACTTTCCCATCTCACTGCAGTGAATGGAGATTTGGCTGGCCACCAAATTATCCAACCCCAGCAGGATTACGCCCAATGAAATTTCAGTCACTATTCTCTGATCATCAAATCAAACTGGTTGGAAAAATCACCTGCAGTGTACACTTGAATTTTATTAAGCCCCTTCTTTACTAGGAATTATCTCTTAATATTATAAGTCATTTTAGGAATGGGAAAAGTCTATTCATGGCCGGGTTAAATTTCCTCGTCCTGCCCGCCATGGCAATCACCGTGGGTGGGACAGAAAAATGGACGGACCATTAAAAAGCCTGTTGACACTGGGTGGGAATTTCCAATGTCGAAGCAAGTGTGACTGGAAATACTTTCACAGACCATCCCTTTGTGGTAACTCTCTCAATACCAACTCCATCTCCCCCGCTACCCCCCCCCACCCCCCCACCCTCATAGCCCACTGTCCCCCACCCTCCCTCTCCTCTCTTTCTCTCTCGCTCTGGAAATAAAAGTCATTGCCTCTTTATCCTGCCCATTTCAATTATTGTCCGTGATAACTTAATCCAAACCTCTAGTATCCTTTGAGTAATCAAGTTTTGGCCCAATTTCCCTTTCAACTTCTAACTTCCTCATTTTTAACTTGTTATATTTGATATGGCTTTGGACCTGACAAGATCTGTATTTGTATCTGCACTATCCTGTTTAGCGGAGAAAAAGTCAAAACAAATTATCATCAATATCCTTTAGATTCCTTTTTCCATGTTGATATTGCAAAATTTTTAAGCACTGCTGGCATCATGAGAGGAAAGTTATTTAGTGACATTACTCAGCCCTAGCAATAAGTAGATCTACAGTCAATAACCATCAGGTGTATGTTAATTCAGATATGCTTGACCATTGGAGGATGCAACTGTGCTTACTCACTGAACCATTTCTGATTAACTATTGATGTTCACCCCAATTCCCTCCAGAAACAGGACACATCATTTAGTGAATCACTGAGGGAGGACTGTATTGTTGGAGGTCCTGAGATATTGGACAAAGATCGTCACCGTGGATGTTCAAGATTCCCCAGCATCATGCACAGAATTCAACCTATTTCTGCATCAATATCTCTTCCTCATTTAAAACAAACACAAAAATGTAAATTGCTGAGGTATCTTGTTTGAGGAATCCAGCAGTGTGCACAGTTGGTCCAATATTGATCAGTGTAGTATTGTGGCCCTTACAGTGGTTGAAAGGCATGAAATATTTCTAAGAGCAATATGCAAGATTTTCCTGTCTTTCCGTTAAAGACTGTTCCCAGTAGGCAACTGTTTCACTTGCTGACAAGATTAAATGATTTGAATTATTCTTACTAGTCAGGAGTGTAATGGAATACTCTCCATATGCCTGGACGAGTGCAGTTGCAATAACACCCAAGAAGCTCTACATTATTGAGGACTAAGCTACCCATATGATTCACACCCCTTCCACAGACATCTGTCCCTCCACCACCGACTGACCCACAGTAACAGCTGTGTACCATCTATAAGATGCACTGCAGGAATTCACCAAAGTTTAGACAGCAAAGAACAAAGAACAACACAGCACAGGAAACAGGCCCTTCAGCCCTACAAGCCTGCTTTGCCCATTTTAACACTCAGTGAGTGCCTCATTCCAATCCATCCTTCCAAACCCACAACCCGACCGGGACAATAAGTAATTCTGTTTTGCCTGCTTGTTGGGTGCAATTTTTAAAAAAAAAATTCATTCATAGCATATGGGCATAGTTGGCTAGGCTAGCATTTATTGTCCATCCCTAATTGCCCTTGAGAAGGTGGTGATGAGTGCCTTATTGAACCGCTGCAGGCCCTATGCTGTAGCTATACCCACACGACTGTTCAGAAGTGAAGTGACATTGACTCAGCAACAATGAAGAAAGGGCAATATATTTTCAAGTCAAGGTGGTGAGTGACTTGGAGGGATATGTTCAATCAGTGGTGTTCCTGGATATCTGCTGCACCAGATGGTGATGGTTGTGGATTTGAATGGCGCTGTCTAAACCTTGATGAGTTTCTGCAGTGCATCTTATAGGTGGTACACACTGCTATGATCGGGATCAGTGGGTGGTGGAGGGAGGGATATTTATGGATTTGTAGTCCTGGATGATGCAGAGCTTCTTGGGTGTGATTGCAACTGTACTCATCCAGGCACATGGAGAGTATTCCATTACACTCCTGACTTGTAAAAATAATTCAAATTATTTAATCTTGTTAGCAAGTGAAACAGTTGCCCTTTGGAACAGGTTTCAGGTGTTTGGATAAAATAGGCCTTAGGCACCTTGTATTTATAATTACGGTCCTAACACTACTTGTTTAAAGTTTATTTTTTAGTGTTACAAGCAGGGTTACATTAACACTGCAACGAAGTTACTGTGAAAATCTCCTAGTTGCCACATTCCAATGCTTGCTCAGGTACACTGAGAATTTAGCATGGCCAATGCACCTAACCAGCATGTCTTTTGGGCCATGGGAGGAAACCAGAGCATCCAGACGAAACAAATGCAAACATAGGGAGAACGTGCAAACTCCATGCAGACAGTGACCCAAGCCAGAAATCTTATCAAGTCTCTGGCGCTGTGAGGCAGCAGTGCCAACTACTGTGCTAACCATTATTTCACACCAATGCAAAATTGAGCTACAAATTGTCAGAGTGAGCTTCACCTAGTTGTAATAGTCTTGTGATATCTAACCAACAATCCTTAAAGGAACTTCTGGACACCATTCTTAGCTGCACAAATGTCCCATAGGCTGTTACTGTTGCAAATTTACCCCTGTACACATCAGTGAACCCTCCCAGGACCGGCAGGTGGACCAGCTTATCAACAGAGAGTGCTGGAATTTAGAAAACCACAAATAGTGAGTTGTACTCGTTATACAATTGGTGCCTACAAGTCACCAGTTTCATTCAAACAAGGACCAGTTCTGAATTTGGCTCTGACTTTAATCAAAGCAACCCTCAGAAACAACACACAGCCTGTTTTTCTCACTGTATCTCTGTCCATCCAACTCCCTCACACTGCCAGGTCCTTGTATATTCTGCAGTCAGTTACATAACGACATTAGCCTGTTTGTGTGATAGGCCTTTCCATTCTCAAGACAGGAGACAGGAGTTGGGAAAAGTCCCGACTTGGCCTGACTGCCTCAGGAAAAAGTTCTAGGAAGGAGTTTGGATTTTCATTTCAGGCACATGGTAGTTACAGCTTGCAGTTGGGACAGCCAACCCAGGAATCATCCAGACCCTTTAAAGTATCATCAGCAGAAACTGTAAGCAGTTTAAACCTCTGTGTAAGTAATTAATGCAATTGATAGTACAGATCAGAAAGCCAAAGCTGTCAATTAAACCATGATTTCCCTGAGACTCAGATGTTCCTGTGCTCTAATGGATGTTTGAGTTCTCAGCCAAGGATGCATAATGAGACTTGACTGAAAGTCCATTAGAGTACTGAAACACCTGAGCCCCAGGACATACACTGTTTGATTCACAGTTCTGGTTCTCTGACCTATGCTGTCAATTGCATATTTATTTACACAGGATAAAGTTTTATAAAGTGCTTACAGTTTCAATATTTGATACTTTAAAGCGTTGGATGATTGAAACTTTCATTGGCCTATAGTAAAGTGGAGCTTTTTTTAAAAAGAAAATAGATAGTTAACATTAAATGTATTTTTGAGTATTTCCTTACAGTTCATTGCTTTTATATAATGTAAACTGGATAAATGGACATGAAAGTACAGTTGTTTGGCATGGGGGTAAGAAGTGCCAAGGGGGTTTCCTTGGCATGGGGAAATTGGGATGGTGCATGAGGAACACCTTTTGAATTATATTTCAAAAGGTTCCCTCATGCAGACAATGTTTGTAATACCTGAGGTGCCTTGGACCACAATTCTTTGAAAGGCTGGCTTGATGCCACAAAAAAATGTAAAGGACATTAACATGCCTGGAGTGGCAGTGAAGCTGGACAGATCAGGAATGCAGGGTGTGGGCTCATGACCCAAATCAATTCGCACTCTTATAGGCATCAATAAAATCTGAGAACACTAGGAATGGATCCCGGAATCCTGGAAATGGGGACACATTTGTAAAGGCTGGCGCTGTCTCCTTGACTCTGCAAACATCCAGCCCAATAATTCTGGTCTTCAACTGGCTGAGGTTGCTTTTCAGCCAGCAGATACCTGTGTGGCTACACTTTCAAAATGCACAGTCAATAGAGGATTCAGGAGAACAAGGAATGATAGCTTTCAACGACAACTGATTGAGGAATTAGAATCAGAAATATTGGTTAGAGGCAAGGTCAGGAAAATCAACATCAAAGAAATGAAAGAGAAAGGGGGGGTAGAAAGGAGAAATAATGGAGGGTAAGAGTAAGACATTGACATTTTTTTAGAGGTAGATGTTATTAGGGCATTATGATGTTATATTTAGGGCATTATTTACAGTACATCAGACACTAGAAACATTGAACCAGGTGATGTATTGTGTCTTCTTTAGCTGCTGTGGACTACGGCCTTTCCCTTTCAGGCTATGAGAATTAACATTAGAAATGTGCACAGTTATCATTTTTAGTAATTATTTATTTCTGTAATAAACAAGCGGAAAATCACAATTGTAAATTCAAGAGCGCATTTTGCCATAAATTTAAAACTTAGAAAAACATAGCTATTCCAAGGGCATCAGAATTCCCAGATCTCCAAACACTCCAATGATTGTTCCAATCTAATATATGAATATAAAAGTTGCTGCAAGAAATGATGGTACACATAGTAACTGATTTTTTAAAAATTTGTTCATGGAATAAAGGTGTTGCTGGCAAGGCCAGCGTGTATTGCCCATCCCTAGTTGCTCTCAAGAGATAGTGGTGAGATAGCTCCTTGAACAACTGCTGTCTTGTACGTAAGAACACCCACGGGATCTTGACCCAGTGACAGTGAAGGAATGATGTTGGATGAACGGTGATGTTGGTGACAAATAGCCTCAGATAAGGCACCCTGGGCCCCTCAGTGTTATAGTTTGAGGATAAGGGGTAAACCTTTTAGAATGGAGGTGAGGTGAAATTTCTTCTTCCAAAGGGAGGTGAATGTGTAGAATTCATTACCACAGAAAGTAGTTGAGACCAAAACATTGTCTGATTTCAAGCAGAAATTAGATATAGCTCTTGGGGCTAAAGGGATCAAGGGATATGGGGACGGGGAAGGGCGATCAGGATATTGAATTTGATGATCAGCTATGATCAAAATGAATGGTGGAGCAGGCTCAAAAGGCTGAATGGCCTTTTCCTGCTTCTAGTTTCTATGTTTCTATAATGTAGGTGAGTACAACAACCTCTCATTATAAAGCTCTTTCAAATACCACAACCTCTTGATGTGAGACCCGCTCCATTATTTATGGGTGCCTGATTAAGAATAAACACTCGCATTGCACTGTAATCCTCTCTCCTAAAGAGAGTATTATTTATTAGGGTAAGGAATCACCATAATTCATGGAGATGAAAATAAAAACTATTTTCTTTTCTCATTGTTATGGGGTAGGTCACTGAGATTTCATTAGCATGATGACATCATATTTTGAAGGAAATATTCAGACTAGGTCAAGGGACAAGACAGATTTCCACCTAATAAACAGGCCCAGTGTGCAGAGGCCGTCTCCATGGTGATACTGAGTTATGACAGTTCTTTTGTGACAGTGTAACAGCTAGTGAGCCTAACGAGGGTTGGTATCAACCGCTGAGTTGGTCCAGACGCAGGAGAGATATGGCAAAGATATAGCACAAACTATGGTGTGAGGGACATTTAAAATCAGTTGAAAGGCAAGATGCGGCTTCTCTACGGAACCTGCCATATGACACTTAAACTGAAACACCAGCAATTCACCTCTCCCATATAAGGGGCAAAATCTCCAAGCATGTTACTGGGGCAGTACTTAATTGCCAGGCAGTGAGCAGGAGGTTGGCAGGGACAGATGGGGTGGTGTGGGGGTTTTGGGAGGGCAGAGAGGCCCGTGTTATGAAACAGTAGTCCTTTCAAGGCTTCAGAAGGAAGGTATGCAAGATGGATGTAGTGAGATAAGCAGTCCCCGAGGCTAGCTGTTCGCAGCAGTAGTTGATAGCAGAGTAGAGGGAGTGGGGATTGAGAAATTAGCAGGTTTCAGAGTGCAGCAGCATTTAAAAATGAGGATGAAAATCTTGAAGTTGACACCAGAGGAAATTAGGTTAACCATGGACAACAGTGCCATTAGTTGTCCGTTGAATTCCTTCCCAGTTGGGCAACTGCAAACTGTTTGACCTTCTTCAATGGTAAGTAAGCAACGAGGATGGTTATCTGGTATAAGCTTAAGGACTTTCTTTGTAACCACAGTCTATCAGACAGTGGTTAACAGAGACATAACAAAATAATCCTGTCTGAACAAATTACTTAACATTTTTGAAGCTATAGTTTCCCCAGCAAACTGCAGACAACTGCTAACAATGCTAAATTCTGTGTAAAAGCTCAAATCCACAGAGATTCAAATGAGAAAGGGCAAGAAACTGCTTTTTGGGAAAAAGGCAATGATTACTTGTTGGAGAAATTATTTTGCCACATGGTGTGTGGTACCGGTTCATGCAATGGGTTTGAGATGGCCCAGGGATTAGTCTGGGGTTCATAATGATTTCTAACTTGCATAATGACTACCCCTCACTAGTTGGTATTTGCCAGATGACGAGGGGTCATCCTGACTCAAAACATTGGCTCTATTCTCTCTCCACCGATGCTGCCGCTGAGATTTTCCAGCATTTCCTGTCTTTGTTCTCTGCCCTGCTGCCTCTTTGAAGCAGTGCAGAGACAAATGGCTGACAGTTCTCAGAGCGAACTAATCTTAATCAGAATACCCATCATTATAAGTGCTGGTAGGAAGGCAAAACATTGTGGATGCTGGAAATCTGAAATAAAAATTGCAAATGCTGGAACTACTCAACAGATCAGTCAGCAGCGAGAGAAAAACAGAGTTAAAATTTCATGTCGCTGGCCTTTCAGAGTCATTGGAAGGATAAATGGAAGACTCACACCCCCCATGCCAAAATAGCTAAGAATGAATCTGAAAGAAATCTCGGCGTTTTGATGAGGGAATCGTCCCACTGCCTGTACCAACAGTCCTTCTTCACCTAACATCACTGAAACTCTCTTGACTGGTCATTCATTTTATTGTGGCTTAAGCGACCTTAGGCTGTGCAAAATACCTACACAACAATAATTGCAATGCAATCCATTCTGGGTGCAGAACGTAGAGGCATTCCTGACAAATGTGTCGTACGTAATACAAGTTTCTATTTGCCTGTATTGCAGGCCAATAACTTCTTTAAGGTTGCACTTGAAAATATAAATTTTCAACTTTACAGCAATCAGTACATGAACCAAAATCTACCATCAAATTAATGGTTTTCTCTTGACCTAAAAAATTACAACGGTTGTCCAGAAATCATGCCAAATGAGATATCTAAAAGTTTTTTGGGTTTAAAATAAAAATGGCTATTTGTATTACTATTCACAAGTGAAAATGTATTTCTTTGAATATATAACACTTGAACTGAATGATCTTACTTGGAATGTTGTAAAGCTAAACACCATCATGAGTGTTGTCAAACTGTCCTACAGATTTCACCAAATGTTTACCACAGGATTTATCAAAACGCACCACAGAGTTCCACAGAACCAATCCACAGACAGGGAAACCCTGTTCCTGAGGCATGTGCTGTCAAATGGATTCCAATTCTCCTTCTGCCCATTTGGAAATATTCAGGCGGCATCTCCCAATCATTTAATTTTCTTACTAGCTTCTATGCTATGGTGCTTCAATTACTGACAAAATTGCTGGTGTCCATTATGAATTATTGAATGATTTGATAGACTCCGCAGTCACAGTAGCACAGTGGGGGGATCCGATTGCATGTACACTATACTCAGCCTTTAACACCATTATTCCTACGAGACTCATCTCCAAACTCTGTGGTCTGGGTCTCGGCTCCTCCCTCTGCAATTGGATCCTAATAAACTTCCTAACCCATAGATTAGAGTGAGTAAGGATAGGCAACAATACCTCCTCCACGATCATCCTCAGCACCGGTGTTCTGCAAGGCTGTGTCCTCAGCTTCTTATTATACTCCTTATACACCCATGACTGTGTGGCCAAATTCCCCACCAACTCGATTTTCAAGTTTGCTGCTGATACCATGGATCTAAAACGATGACAAGACACAGTACAGGAATGAGATAGAGAATCTGGTGAATGGGTGTGACGACAATAATCTCTCCTTCAATGTTAATAAAACGAAGGAGATAGTCACTAACTTCAGGAAGAGTAGTGGAGAGCATGCCCCTGTCTACATCAATGGCGATGAAATATAGATAGTCGAAAGCTTCAGATTTTTAGATGTCCAGATCATCAACAACATGTCCTGTTCTCTCCATGCCGACACTATAGTTAAGAAAGCCCACCAATGCCTTTACTTTCTTAGAATCCTAAGGAAATTTGGCATGTCTGCTGCAACTCATAGATTCGTAGAAATCTTACAGTGCAGAAGGAGACCATTCAGTCCATTGAGTCTGCATCGGCCACTATCCCACCCAGGCCCTATCCCTGCTTAGTTAGCTTGTTAATCCATCTAGCCTATCACATCCTGGGAGACTAAAGGTTAATTTAGTATGTCCAAGCAACCTAACCTGCACATCTTTGTGGGAGCAAAACGGAGCACCTGGAGGAAACCTGCACAAACGTGGGAACAGTGAACCAAGACAGGAATTGAACCTGGGTCCCTGGAGCTGTGAGACAGCAGCACTAACCACCGTGCCAGTGTACCATCCAATTTGCACCAACTTCTTTAGATGCACCACAGAATGTATTCTTTCTGGTTGTATCACAGCTTGGTATGTCTCCTACTCTGTCCGAGACCACAATATACTACAAAGGGTCGTGAATGAAGCCCAATCCATCTTTCAAATCAGCCTCCCATCCATTGACTCTGTCTACACTTCCCACTGCCTTGGAAAAGCAGCCAGCATAATCAATGACCCCAGACATACTCTATTTCATTGTCTTCTGTCAGGAAAAAGATACAAAACTCTGAGGTCACATACCAACTGATTCAAGAACAACTTCTTCCCTGTTTTTGAATGGACTTACCTCATATTAAGTTGATCTTTCTCTACACCATAGCCATGACTGTAACATTACGTTCAGCACTCTCTCCTTTCCTCCTCTGTGTATGGTATGTTTAGCCTGTACAACAAGCAAGAAACGATACTTTTCACTGTATACCAATATATTATGTATGCCAATATAATAAATCAAATTAAATCAAATCAAATTAAATTCAAATCTTCACGTGACTCTTCTCTGGGAACATCTAGTGAAAAATCCCCTTGCAGCCGACAGCACAAGGGCACTTTCCACACGATGAGGTCTGAACTGGATTTGAACCAACATCTCAGAAGTGAAAAGACACTGGAACTAATTTTCCGAGCTCTTATTTAGTGGAGCAAATTTGGACATTTTCCTTTATGAACATGCCCAGTGCACCACCTGATCCCACAGCTTAGGGTATTGCTCAGGACAGACCACTGAGAGTCTGAGCACTTCCAGTCATGCAGTGTTCATTATTCTGCATGGAACTGCACATTTTGGAGAGGGGGGGGAGCGATTGTCTGGGTCCACTAGCTCACGTTGAGTATCCAGAGAATACGTCTGGAGAATCTGACTGAAGCAAGAGTGCTGCTGAAGGGAGCGCTGAAATACTGTTCCCGCTTGTAAAGGACTAACACCTGAATGCTGACGACAGTGAGCCAGGTGCCAGGCATCCGGAAGTCAGCAGGAAATACATGTGGGAGAACTGGCCCGATCCCAAATTCTGAATAGAAGATGCAGATCACTGGTAATGCCAATGGAAAACACTCCATCTTTCCCACTGGCATGGGTACTTCATCCCAGTTTGGGAGAATCAAGACAATATGAACTTCAATCCTGAATTTCCTTCCATTCATTTTGACAAAACTGAGTTTTCACTGTGAAAACGTATCTCACTGTTACAACTACCCGTGTGGCAACATTAACTGTAAAAATGATCTGACAGCTCTCGTGGTTTGTGCATTGTCGTAGTGACGGTCGCTGCTGAAGAAAATATATTCCGACAGGCAAAGAGTGTCACACCAGAGTGCCTAATTCCATGTGAAATGCATAAATTGTAGGAAAGTTGCTGACTGATTGGAGTGCCAAGGAAGTGGCAACTGGTGAAAAGAAATAGCGCTTCAGCTTAAAATATTAGAAAGCAATCATATCTTGTGAAGCATTGTGAAGATTGTGGGAAGGCCAGATGTGGTGCAGATGTGATGTAAACACTATCCTTTCATCAAAGACTGGTTTAAATTCAGGATACAGGGTGAAATATCTATCAGTTATATGGGTTCCATGTGTAATGAATCAGTTCCATGTGACCAGCACAAAATGCTTCTACTCTGGCATCAAATAATACTGAAGTGGCAATCTCAGCCCAAAACAGCATTAGGATTGGCTGTGGAAAACCTCTGTATTTTAATCGATTGAGCTTAAGACGTCCAGGAACAGAAGGGAGTGCAGGAGTAGAAATGGGCCTTTTGCTCGACAACTCCATTGTCTCCCCAGGCCATGCACAAACAACATTACTTATCAAATCTTGAGCTCTGAGTAAACACTCCTTCATCCTTAAAAGGTCATCAAGCAAATGCCCATAGTATCTACACAGTACATCTCCACTAGCTCAGTCTGGTCACCCATCCTTTAATGGATAGTAATCTTTCATCTGAGTCATCTAATTCAATCAAAATGTAAGCCAAACAGCTGCTTTAGCCATTTCAACATCTTAAATATTTTAACAGTCTCAATCTGAACTTCTCGACCTTCTCTCCTCCAAGTTCGAGTCCACAAACCTCTCTTCAGAATCTAAGTGCCCCAGGTCCAGCATCATCTCAATATATCAATACCTATTTGATGATCAGGATCTAAATTTGACCATTATATGGCAGATGTGTAAAAATTCAGGATCCAAGAATCCGATACATAAACTTTGCAAGTACTCCTGATGCCAGCACATTGCATAACTCTCCCTGGTTCAGCTTAATCCAGTATTAAGTAGGCAGCTCAGAGAGTATTAAAAATCTCAAAGTGGCTCTCAGCTTCCTGGGGCTGTGTGTGATTAGCATCCATATGCACTCAGAGGAGATCTTGTTTGTTCTTATTTCTTATTTCATGGGATGTGGACCTTGCTGGCTAGGTCAGCATTTTTGTTGTCCATTCCTAATTGCCCTTGTGAAGGCGTGGTGAGTTGTCTTCCTGAACCACTCCGGTTCATATAGTGTTAGGTACACCCACGTGCTGTTTGGGAGGGAGTATCCGGACTTCCATCCAGCAACAGTGAAGGAGCAGCAATATATTTCCAAGTCAGGATGGTGTGTGATTTGGAAGGGAACTTACAGCTTAAGTGAGGTGGCAAAATCTTGGCAGATGGAATATAATGGACAAGCAGGAAAGTGGAGCTAAGACCATAATCAGATCTTATGGAATGGCAGAACAGGCTCAATGGACCAAATGGCCTACTCCTGCTCCTAGATCTTATGATCTTTTGATTATATGATCCTGCTAAAATATGGGCAGCAGAATTTTGGCTGAACTCATGTTTAAGGATGACACAAAGTATGAGGTTGGTAAGGGGAGTTTTCAAATAGTTGAGTCTGGAGTAGTAAATGCACAAATAAAAGTTTCTGCAGTAAATGGATGTCGGGGTAAAGATGAGCAATGTTACAGTGTTGGGGATTAGTTGTCTTGATGAGAGAGATGAGCTTAGCTCAGGATCAAACAGGACTTAAGATACCAGGAACCAAACTCCCATTGTCCTTGCAGTCTAACTTCTTGCCTTTACATGTTACAACTCTTTACTCAAATCTGTGTTTGTTGCTGTCACTTGTTTTTCTGAAGCTTTAAGTTTTGCCGTTTGAAACAGATCCTGTCAGTTTCGGGAATAACCCAGCTGCTGCTTGTGTGTTTGTGAACCTGGAAGAATGCCCGGAATATTAGCATATTATTAGCATTCCCATTACAGTCCCATTAGCAGCTCAATGTTAGGGACACTTTTACACTTCTTTAATTAACAGGCAGCAGTATCGTTATCTTGAAGCACTTAGCCAACTTTACTACTCTTTCACCCACTCAGCAATAATTCATCGGCTTAGAGCTATTAGACAACAGGCAATGGAAAAGTAGTCTTTACACAGAGAAGTAATTGCATGATCTAATGTCTTGGCAGCACTGTCTCCCTCCCTGGGCTAACATCAGAGTGACACACAGTTGTGGGAAACAAACCACTGAGTAACAGCACCGACCACATAGAAACCAGAGTGCAAATGGGTAACAACGTGCAACAATCCTCTGTCAAGATAAAGTCACTACTATCCCAGATGGCCCCTTTGAGGGGGAGAGCTGACTGGTGGTGATTTAACCTGAGGGCCACCACACCTCAAGTGAAGGGCAATGTTGAGAAGGAGGTCCTTCATGAATAGCCTCAAGAGTTGAACCCACGCTGTTGGCATCTCTATGCACCACGTCCAGCCAACTGAGTTAACCATCCCAGAACAGTGACCACAATCGGAAAGTTCTCCCTTTGTGATGTCTTGAAGTCACGAAAGGTGCTATATAAATGCAAGCTCTTGCTTAACAAGACTGCCGATTGTTCAGAAGGACGTGTTTCTTGCTTGTTGAGGGGTGGGGCGAATTGGAATATCTGACCTGAAGCCTTTCAGTAGTTCCTACTATTATGCAGAGCCTCTGTGAGGCAGCAGTCACAGCATGTGGAGACCAGAGTCCACACAGGTAGTAACAATTCGTATTGAAGTAGCCAAAGGAGCAGCATATTGTGACTGCGGCCTCAGAGGCTTTTTACAACTGAATTACTGAAATGCTTCAGGCCAGATATTCCAATTCTCCCCATCCCTCAACAAACATGGGACATGTATTGGAAGTCCCATTAACTATAGAATCATGGAATCCGACAGTGCAGAAGGAGGCCTATCGCGTCTGCACCGATCACAATCCCAGCCAGACCCTATTCCTGTAACCCCACATATTTACTCTGCTAATCCCCTGACACGAGAGTCAGTTTAGCATGGTCAATCAACCTAACCCGAATGTGTTTTGATTGTGAGAGGAAACTGTAGCACCCGGAGGAAACCCACGTGGACACAGGGAGAATGTGCAAATTCCAAATAGACGGTGACCCAAGCTGAGAACTGAACCTGGGTCCCTGGCGCTGTGAGGCAGCAGTGCTAACTACTGTGCCACCGTGCATTTATATAGCGGCTTTCATGACCTCAAGACATCGCAGAGGAAGAAATTTCCAAATATGGTCACTGTTCTAATACACAGAACTGTTGCACATAGCAAGATCCCACAGACAGGGCGGATATTTTACTGACATTTTTGAAGGATAAATGTTGGTCATGACATGGGACAGAGTATCAGAAGAGGTCAGAGTTAGGGGAATGCATAGTTCTCAGAGGGTTGTAAGGCTGAAGAAGGTTGCAGATAAAGGGTGGAATGGGGCCACTGTGGAATTTGAACAACAGATAAGAATTTTCAAATCAGGGCATTGGTAAACTTGGAGTCAATTTATTCAGCGAGCACAGGGGTGATGAGTGAAGAGAACTGATGTGAATTAACTCATGAGGGGCAGAAAGTAGGCATAATAGCTATGAGGAGTTGGAAAGAACTACCCCTACACAGTTATTACACCACAGAAGGAGGATATTTGGCCCATTGAGTCTATCCAGTGCTCTGTGGAGCAATCCAATCTTTCTCATTCTATCAGCATAGCCCTATAGATTTATCACACTCAAGTGCCTATCTAATTTCCTATTGAAAATTCATCATGCCTATTTTCACAACACACTTAAGCATGATGACACTCATGTCAGATAACACTTTCTTGCTATTCCCTATGCCAATTCTCATACTGGGTTCAGGCATCCACAGTACAAGTTTTCACATGAGACTATGGACTTTGGCTCCCGAGCACAGTGCATCCAAACTACATCTGGGTGCCACGGTGGCACAGTGGTTAGCACTGCTGCCTCACAGCTCTAGGGTCCTGGATTCAATTCCCAACTTGGGTCACTGTGTGGAGTTTGTGTATCCTCCCCGTGTCTGTGTGGGTTTCTTCCAGGTGCTCCAGTTTCCTCCCACAGTCCAAAGATGTGTGTATTAAACGTCCTTTAGAATCCTGGGAAGCATAGGTTACAGGGATTAGCAGGGTAAATATGTGGGGTTAGGGCCTGCGTTGAATTGTTGCTAGTGCAGACTCAATGGGCCAAATGGCCTCCTTCTGCAGTGTAGGGATTCTATGGTTCTATTCTATCCTATTTCACTGTGTTATCATGTCAAACCCTTGCCCTAGCCACCACCATGTCCTGGCTCCACAATCACAGGTATGGTTTGAAACCCGTTTTGAGTGAAGACCATTACACAGGAAAACAAAACATTTACAATAACCACATAGCATTAGTACTGACTACCTCATATTCCCAGACCTCAGCAATCACTTTGACACCACATATTTCTCCGTTCTCTTCCTCTAAACGTAAATATTGTAATTTTAGCAACTTACTGATCAATTAGTTTAATGTTTATTGATCAAACAGAGTGTTGTAGTTTAATGCATCACATTAGAACTACAACTGATACAATTGCAATCTCACCAGTGCCTAATCAGTCCTGCATTCTGATTCGGGTAGGAAGCAAAATTAAATTCTGAAGCAGTGAAACCAGAACCTCCAGGTTATGGAGAGACTCAGCATTAAAATGTCTGGTATATAAAATAGTCGTTCTGATTCACTGTCCCATAGCCACCAATGTGTCCCCTAGTCATTGACTCCATCCCTCTCCCCGGTCACTGTCTGCACCAGGCTGCTCACAATCTTAACATCCTATCTGACTCTGATTTCAGTTTCTGTTCCTTCTCCAAGACTATCTACTTCCACTCTTGGTTCAGCCACCCATGCTTTTTTTTCCCTGCAGATTTAACTATTTTTGCACACTCTTAACTAGCTTGCCATTAGCCACATTCAATATAATTGGGCTGAAGGGAACCTTTGCTGCCATTTCCTAGCTCAAGTCCCATTCACCCATCACCCTTGTGCGCACGTTTCTGCAATGGCTCCTGGTCTGCATATGGATCAGTTTTAAAGTTCTCTTCCTCCTTATCAAATCTCTCCATGATGTATAGAATCATAGAATCTTTACAATGCAGGAGAGCCCATTTTGCCCATCAAGTCTGCACTAACTCTCTGATAGAGTATCTAACCCAAGCCCTTTGCCCCACCCTATCCTTGTAACACATACATTTTTTTTACCGTGGCTAATCCTTCTAACCTATACAACTTTGGACATTAAAGGGCAATTTAGCATGGCAAATTCATCTAATACAAATGTCTTTGGACTGTGGGGAGGGAAACTGGAGGAAACCCATGCAGACATGGGGAGAATGTGCAAACTCCACATAGATGGTCACCCAAGGCTGGATTGCACCTGGGTCCCTGGCACCATCAGGCAGCAGTGCTTGCCACCATGTGCCACACTTCACCCCTTCCTATCTCTATAACCTCATTCAGCCCTCCAGTATGCCAACACCTTGGCATGCCTCTAATTCTGGCTTCTTGCACATTCCTGACTTGATTCACTCCAATGTTAGCAAATCTGCCTTCAGCTGCTTGAGCATTAAAGCATAAAAGTCCTTTCCTAAACCTCATTACCACTTGCCCCTCCATTAAAATGCTATTTACAATCTACCTTTATCATGATGCGTTCCATCACCTGACTTAAAATCTCCTTAAGTGGCATTGTGTCAAATGTTGTTCCATTCTCATGAAATGTCTTGGGATATCTTACTAAGTAAAAGAGGCTTTACCATGCAAGCTGTTGCAATTGAATTATTGTTTTCAGGAGGGGGAACTGGGAAATAAGATGACAATGAATGACATCCAGCATTCAATGTTACACATCTTTTCACATGGAAAATTGTGTACAGCATGGGTGTTAATTATTAAATAGGGCAAGTATCATAATCTGCTCCAGCTTGGGTCTGTTACTTTATAGGCGTTTATCCGGAATGTAGCATACTATGTATTTTAACAATCCATCTCTACCACTGCTGAAATCCTTGTTTATGCCTCTAGACTATTTCAATACAGTCCTAACCATTTTCCCATATTCTTCCTAGTCATCCAACCTCTGCAGTCAGTGTCCTTACTTGCACCAAGTCCAGTTCCCTTATCATCATTGGATTTCCCTTGATTCGAGGATGACATCTACTCAGGGTCATACGTTTCTGTCTTCATGTAACTATACAGACAAAACAGAATCATAGAACCCCGACAAGCAAAGGCAAGCCATTTGGCTCATCGAGTCTGCACCAACTCTCTAACAGAGCATCTTATCCAGATCCTATCCTCAGAACCCCAATAATCCCCCTAACCTACATATCATTAGACACTAAGGGGCAATTTAGCATGGCCAATCCACCTAACCTACACATCTTTGGAGTGCGGGAGGAAACTGGAGCACCTGGAGAAAACCTACACAGATACAGGAAGAACATGTAAACTCCACACAGACAGTCACCCAAGGCTGGAATTGAACCTGGGTGCCTGGCACTGTGAGGCAGCGGTGCTGACCATTGTGTCACCATATCGCTCTACTTGTTGACTTACAGGTTTTCGAGCACAAGGGACAGGACATTCCTCAAAGTAGTGGGATCTGGAGTATGGGATTCGCTTCCTTTTCCTGTGGTAAAGAACAGTGACTATGAGGATGGATTGGAGAGATTGAGTCTGTTTTTCTTGGAGAAAAGAAGGCTGAGAGGTTGATTGACGTATTCAAGATCCTGAGAGGTTCGGACAGGGTAAATAGTGAGAAACTACACCCATTCAATACAGCATCAAGAACTAAAGCTCACAGAATCAAAATAGGAAAAAGGAGTAAAAGTGGCATGAGAAAAAATTTCACCCAGGAGGTGGTTGATGTCTGGAACAAACCTCTTGAGAGGGTGGTAGAGGAAGGTTCAATCGAGGTATTCAAAAGGGAATTGGATTGCTATCTAAAAAGAAAAAATGTGCAAGATAATGGGGATAAGCAGGGGAGTGGGATTAGGTGGGAAATGGGATTAGATTTCATGGGTCCCAACACAAGGCTTTCAGGAAGTCTACATGTAATGTGCTGTATGATCTTTCTTTGATAATAAGGAATAACTACTCCTCAAAAGTGGAAGGCACAATGGTTAGCGCTGATGCCTCACTGTGGCAGGGACCTGGGTTCAATTCTAGCTTTGGGTGACTGGGTGGAGTTTACACGTTCTCCCTGTGTCTGCATGGGATTCCTTCAGGTGCTCCAGTTTCTTCCCACAGATGTGCGGGTTAGGTTTATTGGGTCATATTAAATTGCCCTTTAGTGTCAGGGAGATTAGCAGGGCAAATTCATGGGGTTATGGAGATAGGGCTTGGGTGGGATTGATGTTGGTGCAGGCTCAATGGGCTGAATGTACTGTAAGAATTCTATGAAAAGGTAGAATGTTGTTTCAGAGAGCCAGTACTGACTCGATGGGCCAAATGGCTTCTTTCAGCACTGTAAAGACTCTGAGATTCTGATCCTTTCCTTCTCTGCCACTACCCTTCCTTATCATTAGAAAGTGGGGACTCGAAACATGATGCAACTTGATGGACAATTTGTCGCCATTTTGAATGATTGGCAGCAAGCTCCTCCCTGTCATTATCATCAATGCTGCCAATCTTCAAATAGAACTCAGAGTATCTTTGAAGCTTTTCCTTTGTCCTCCCCTGGAATGTTGGCCATTTAAAAATTGAGGAAGCAAAATAGTTTTCAGCCATCCGGACACAGTGCCCAGTACATCGGAGTTGATTTTGTCACAGTTTATCCTGAATGCTGGTGGAGCCAGCTTCAAGAAGGACAGTAGTGTTTGGTCCCATTGAATCTGGAGGATGCACTGGAGGCATTGCTGACACTCAGTCCAGGTCTCACTGCAATACAGAAGTGCAATGACAATAAATGCTATGTACAATAGGGCTGCCATTTTACCTTTTCTCCCCGCCGGCCGAGAAATCGGCCAGATTTCTCACCTCTCGCTATCTTACTGGCACCGGATATCTGGTGAGAGCAGCCTCGCACTCGAAGTGCAGGATGGAAAGGTTTGACAAAATGGGAGTGACGTGGTAGCACAGTGGTTAGCACTGCTGCTTCACAGCATCAGGGACCTGGGTTTGATTCCTGGATTGGGTCACTGTCTATGTGGAGTTTGCACGTTCTCCCCGTGCCTACATGGGCTTCCTCTGGGTGCTCCAGTTTCTTCCCACTGAAAGACATGCTGGTTAGATGCATTGATCCAAACAGGCATTGGACTGTAGGGACTAGGAAATTTCACAGTAAGCCTTGTTTGTGACTAATAAATAAACTTTAAGATGTCTTTTTTCAGAAATACTCAAAAACTTTGTCAATGAATTAGATTTTAAGGAGTGTCTTAATGGAGGGCACAATGGCAGGGAGAGATTTAGGGCTTTGGCAGCTTGCCAGCTGAAGGCACGGCTGTCATGGTGGCTTGACTAAAATTGGAGGTGCTTAGGAATCTAGAATAGGGGACCAATCTTGGGGGTTTGACGTGCTGTTGGAGATTGTAAAGATTGTGTCTGTGTGTTGGGGTGGAGGGAGGGGGAGGCCATGGAAGGATTGGAAAATAAGCATGAGAATTTTAAAATCAAGACATTGGTAACCAGGAAGCAATCTGAGTCAGCGAGCACAGGGGCAGTAAGACAGTGGGATTTGGTGTGGGTTTAAACACAGGCAGCAAAGTTTGAGATGACCTCAAGTTTGTGGATGAGCAAGCATCCAAACAGGTAATGCTTGCACTAAGTGCATACTATGGGCTAGATCTTGGTTTTGTGCAACAGTGTAAAGTGGGTGAAAATGAATTGCTTTCCTGTTTTATACCTCCCTCAAATTTTATTTCCATTTACATCCACCAGCCTTGTGCAAGCCCTTTTAAAGAAATATTGCTACTTGCATGCACCAGCTTCTGCATCACCTTGTGTACACCCAGGGTGTGACAGAACCTAAGTATAACGTGCAGTTTTCCTTGTCCAAATTCATAATGAACAGGTGACAGGTTTATTCCCAGACCCAGAAGTGCCTTGCAGAGAGACTCAGACAATCAAACTTATTTCAGCAGAAATTGTCAGATTGAGAGGTGACATAATACAGATGTTTAGGGTCATTTAAAGTATAGATAAAATTGAAATAACCATTTTATTTATCTTGGACAATTATTAAGTTCACAAGCCTTTGTGTACAGAACAGACTGCCAGAAGAGTATAGTTAATTCCAGGTCTATTGATACCTTTACAGAGAAACAGGATCAATACCAGTTGAGAAAGAAGATTTAGAGAGACTAATTGATTCACAGTGTCAGGAACAGTGTAGATCTAGGTTAGGGGAGGAGTTCACGGTTTAAAAACTGCGTCCAGCCTGTGAACTATTCAGGCAACAGACTCAGAGGTCAGGTGACCTTTTCCTCATTCTTAGGAATTTGGCCATTCTCAACAAAAGATTCATCACCATGGAATCCAAATGGAAGAGGAAGCAGTTGCTTTAAAATTTTTTTGTTTGACTTAATTGCTTTTAATTCATTCGTGGGACGTGGGCGTTGCTGACTGGCTAACCAGTATTTATTCCCCATCCCTAGTTACCCTTGGAGGGCATTGAGAGTCAACTATGTTGCTGTGTGGCCCTAGATGACATGCAAGTCAGACTGGGTAAGGACAGCAGATTTCCTTCCCTGAAGGACATTTGCGAACCAGTTGGGTTTTTCCGACAGTCAACAATTGTTTCAAGGTCATCAGTAGATTCTTAATTCCCAGATTTTTTTGTCAAATTCAAATTCCACCATTTGCCGTAGCGGGATTTGAACCCCGATCCCCCAGAACAGTTTCTGGATTAATAGTCTAGTGAGAATACCACTAGACCATTGCCTCCCCATTATTTAAAAGAATTGAACTTGTAACCAATGAAGCTATCACTAAGTTTCTAATGGTGATTGCGGAGGTATTACCAGTTAGCTGAGGAACAGACATTGTGTTTACAACATGTAGCAGCAGAGACATTAATGGCTAAAGATGGCTGGCTTTCAGTGCATTTGCTGAGCTAATCATCAATCTAATTCTGACTATTTTTTAATGTTCTTTTTCCCTTCTTTTCAAAGGTGCTAATCCTTGTTGGGTTATGGAACCCTTTGCACCTTACCCAGACAATTTATGTGTGTGCTCGATGGTGAGTGCCGTTAGGCTATTCCCCCACATAGGCATCACAGCTCAGTTCCATAAAAGCAAAGTACAGCAGATGCTGGAAATCTGAAATAAAAATGAAAATTGTTGAAAATATTCAGCAAGTCTGGCAACATCAATGGAGAAATGGTTAACATTTTGAGTTGAGTCTGACGTCTTCAGAACTGAAGGGGAGAGATGAGCTCTCTTTCAGCTCTGAAGAAGTCATATTCACCTTGATACGATTAACTTGGTTTCTCTCTCCACATATGCTGCCTGACCTGATGAGTATTTCCAGCACCTTCTGTTGTTACGGCTCAGCTCCATCCTGTTCTCACTCAACACAAATGTAAGGTTAATTGGTTAATGATAAGGAACAGGAACCCTACGTGATTCCTTCCCCTCCTCCCATCACTTTCTCTCTAATGTAGGGGCACTGAGGCCAATTGCTGGAAACAGCTAAGTTAACACAGGCTGGGAATCTAACACTGATCTGATTTTAATCTGATTGTCTTAGCAGGAAAGTGCTTACAGTTAGATTTTCTACGTCAGTGTTATTATTGGTACCCTGGAGACAGAGTCTGATTCCTCCAGATCCCAGTGAAGATTCTATGAGCTTCCTTGACTCCAACACAGATAAAAGATACTGGAATCAGTGCAGCTAACTCACCATCCTTCCCATTTGCTTGGAAATCAAGCAATGTAAATTGGGCATGCTGATCCCACATCCAATTCTCCAATCCATTCTCCCAGCAAGTGAATCTCAATATTCCATGTTCCCCCTGGCATTGTCTACATTTTCTAAGTGACATTTTGGGATGGCACTAACCCATTTAAAGCAAGCGACTTGATACCACTGTTAAAATATCACTGGGGAGAGTCTCACTCTGCTATTGATTAGGATCTGTCCTTCCTGTTGGATTTTACCAATAGCTCAATAGTTTCTATCATGGCAACCTAAAAGACAAATCCTTTAAACTAAAACCAAACGGATGCCCAACCAAGAAGATGGCTACTGGCTGGAAATGAATTGGTGTACAGTGTAAATCAGAAAGTGAAAGATTGAGATTGGAACAATACCATCAAATTTATTCTTCACCCCTGCCCCTTAATCCCTCCCCCCCCCCCGCCCCACAAGGCATGTAATAAAAAGCACAGACCTCACAGAATCCCATCCCCCACCCCCAACCACTTCAAATTCCTCTCACCTTGTACTGTCTCCTAGCTGAGAAGATAGGTGATCTTATTTGTCCTTTTTGCTTTTCAACCAACCAGCAAGAGGCCTGACAATGTGCCTTGGGTATTGCCTCCTCCCTGAATGTCCTTTTCAGGCAGAGAAATGTTGTGTTTGAAGGTTTAAGAAAATACTAAGTGTCAACCCTAAATCAGTTAAGAGCCTCCTCACCTGAGTTAGGAAGTGGTAGGATTGGGTTCCATACCAAAGACACAAAACCTCGACCGATCTCCAGGGCAGTGTTTTGAAGAACAGCAGGTCTATGTATTGACCAGTATTTCTTCTTCAATCAACGCTACTGAGAGAGTTTATTGTTGTTGTGGCACCACACTGTGCATAAATTGGCTGCTGTCTTTTGTACAAATCTGACTATACTTCAAAATGTACTTCTTGGATTCTAAAGCACTTTGGAACATCTTGAGGTGATGAAAGGATGCACATAAGTTGCATATCTTCCTGATTTCTATTTTTATCAGTGAAGAGTGCTGAAAGTTAAAAGACTCAACCAATGACACCACACTTCTCTTTCTGTTATCTACAAAACTAGGGAAAGCTGCTGACAGGAATGCACCACATGGCCAAGCAGGAATTGGGATTATTTGACTCCAGACAGGCCAAATGATTAATTCTAACCCTGGGACCGGAGTGCATTGACCACAAGTGCACATCGACTGCAGCAAGTTCAGCACACACTGAAACATAAAGATAAGCAGGCCCAGGGAAAATCAGATCATGTTTGTTTGTTTATTTTTGATTAACTGTTGAAAGAGTTGACATCCATTTTACGCCTTAGCAATAGGGTTTGCTGTAAGTTCCTCACTCCCTTAACCTTTGGTTTTTTTTTAGTAGTTGGGTTTTTTGTTTCTTCAACTATTCTGAATGATACAATATAGTTTCTTCAACTTCTTTGTTTCCTTTACTGATTCCCAATCTCACCCTTCAGGTATTGCTTTTTACCCTCCCTTTTTTAAAGAAGCTTTTACAAACTGTTTTTATAATTCTTCCTCATTTTCTCTCATCTCCAAATCCTCACCTTGAATTATATTTTAGTCATCTTTTGTTGCATTCCAACATTGTCTCAATATTCTAAGCTACAAATCTTTGTTCTTTCAATTTAACATCCCAGCTGCTGAATGGGTGGAAAGTGGTTTAGTTGTACCTGTTCATTCAGCATCATGCTCAGTGCTGGCAGCTTGTCCAGCCACCAAGCATCACTTATATTAAGTTTTCATTGGCTAGAGGTTAATTGGCCACAAGAGGTTTTAATACTGCATGCACAGTGCAGGTTTGGTTTTAAGTGAAAAAGTTTAACCTTTGCAACAACATATTAGGGAAGTGGAGGTCCAAACTGATTTTGAAGTAATATCTCTCCACGCTGCAGGGAATTTCTCTGCCTTATTCCACCGTGAGACTGAATCTGGATTCAAGCTATTCTTAGCAGCAATATCGGTTAGAGTGCACTGAATCAGTGCATTTGGATACATTGCAATTCTTTTTCTTTTGCATCTATTTGAGTCATTGTGAGACAAATTGAACGCTGCTTTGGAGTTCCAAGATGAAACACAATTTGATCTTTTTTCTGATCCACAAAACATATAAAAAAAAATCTGTTGTATGAATGTGAAGGGAATTATGGACACGTGAGAATGAGACAGAAGCACACTGACAGGTTCAGGTAATTCATATCACAGTGGGAATTGAGGATATTGGACACTCAGAGTATGCTAAAAGCTATTTGAGGAAGTCAGATGGTTTAGAATAACAGTCATGAGATTGAATTGCAGAATGGAATCTAATCAAAGGAATTGGATAGTTTATATAAGTTTCAGGTTAGGTTCTAATTGATGGGTTCAGATGGCATGTTAGGAAATACAGGACAGCTGAATGTGACTGAAAGGTTAATACATAAACGAGGAGCATGGATGGCTTTACACAGAATAATAATTTCCAGGAGTGATTTATAAACCAGTACGTACTTGTGGGTTTCAGATGATTTACATATAGAATATGGTCATCTGTAGTTGAGTTAGACTATGTAATCCAAAGATCTTGATTTATTTATTAGTGTCACAACATTAACACTGCAATGACGTTACTGTTGCCACACTCTGACGTCTGTTCAGGTACACTGAGGGAGAACTTAGCAATACCAATGCACTTAACTAGCATGTCTTTAGGACTGTGGGAGGAAACTGGAGCACCCGAAGGAAACCCATGCAGTTGTGGGGAAAGCTGCAAACTCTGCACAGACAGTGACCCCAGCTGGGAATCGAACCAGGGCCCTGGCGCTGTGTAGTAGCTGTGTTAACCACCATGCTGCTGTGACGGTTCAATGCCACATCACTGACTCAATATATGATGCAAATGCTCACCAGATCTGTACAGTGACACAAGATGGATGGTATCGCTGGAGTATAAAGAACAACATCTGTGAATTACAGGACACTAATCCATTCAAGAAATTCAATGCCGTAAACAAAAATGGTCAATTTCAAGGAGTTTATGAATGGCATCTGAATCCAAATCTTAGATTGGAGCTTTACAATTGTCTAATCTGTTATCACTGATAAAATATATATTATATATGACAGTAAATTTTCTTTTCAAATTGATTTTCTCACCACAGCCATGCAGTCCAGCTGTGTATTTTCTTTCCCCACAGAAGTTTTCTAATACCATCTCAAGATCTCGGCAGCTGCCATTTGACACAGTACAAAAGACATTTACAGTGGTCAGAATGTGAACAGTAGTTTTGCCAGGTTATTTCTTAAACATTTACATTATACAACACGAGAAGAATGCCACCATTTCCTACATTATAACAATTACAGCGTCAGACTCATTTACAATCAATGCATAGTAAAGTTGTAAGTGAAACCAGTGTAGCATCAGTACAAGGTGACCTTACCCATCACCTTGATGAGTAGCCACAGGTCATTCCTTCAACCACATGACATGGCTGCTGCAGTGAGGATTGATCTGGATTTAACATGTAATTTTTCACTGAATGTGGCTTGTTGTGTTCATCACTGGTGTGTGAACTAGAAGTGCTGAAATGGTCCAAACTACTTACTGCATCACAGGTAATGGTTTATCTTTACCACGCATTCAATTTTGGGGCTACGTTTCATGGCGTGACTAGTGTCAATGACATGTATAAAAAGCAGCATAGCAACAATCACATTCGCACACCTCAGCTTCACAGAATAGGACACAGGCCTCAAAGTAAAGAAGTGATATCCCAAAATGAGAGTTTACCTATTTCAGATGATGCAGACTACTGTATAACCTTTGTAGCCTCTCATTTAAAGGTCAGTGGACTATCTTTGATTTTTAATTCCCTTCTAAAGGAAAAGAAATCAATCAGAATATAACACTCATACATCCAAACAGATGTGGTCCAATTGAAAGGAAGAGACCAATTTTCCACAAATGTTGAGTGGTCTGAGTGTAATCATTGTTTTCAATAACGCTGTTCTTTCCAGAATTGAACTAGGAAGGGAATTAAGTGGACGGGGTAACTGTTTGTTAGTAAATCCATCCATCTAGCTAAATTGCTTGCACACTTATATTGGCTGTGATGGAAATTAATGTGAAGAGATTTTGACTTGTTATATATTTAAGTGAATCATACACTTACGACAGATACACTGCAGTGGAATAAACTGTATGATGTTTCCAGTTAATGCTTTAGCAAGGAGACAAGTTGCTGGATATTTTAACAAAGTATTTTCTCAGTCCAAGTTCTATTTCAGGCGTTTCTTTTTGAAGCAATCAGTTTTCTGAGGGAGCGCGTCGAGAAGGCAAGTATCGGCCTCTCTTCATTCCTTCTGTCCTTTTGGAAAGGCATGGGTACATCCTTTCAAATGGCGTTTTCTACAATGGACATGAAGATGTAGATGGCACAAGACATCACGACAGCAGACCTCTGAATATCAGTTCCTGAATTCGGATCGCAATCAGTAATTTTCTCAGACAGCGATTTCTCTTTAGAAGCCTTTAGCTTTTCCCCACGACCATGACAATTGCAGTCCTGCAATAGAATTAGGGAATTAAGATGAAGATGTTGCATAGCATAATATCAAATCCATGTCATGTTAGCTGTGCACCATAGATTCACATCTGATAAGGTAAAAATATACATTCCCTGAAACTCCTTAAGATATTAAAATTGAAGAAAGTACAAACAATCTTAATGAGTTTTTACGCAGCAGCTTGCACCCTGACTGCCTGATTCTTCTACTGATAAAGCTTTGGGCCTCTATGTGTAAGGCTGAAGTCAAATCAGAGCTTTTGACTTGGATTCAAATTCAGCTTTTCTAAATTGAGAGTAGTCTTGAGTCATGTGCTAATTACATGAAACATAGCATCAAGCATGGACATATTCACTTCCCAGACCCTCCTACTTGCCTGACTAAAGGACAATGGCAAGGCAAGAAGGAAATGAATCAATAGAGGGATCTTTCCTCAACATGGACCCTACTCAACTTGAGAGGGCAGATTGCCAATTCACTCCCTGCCAGTGCTGCTCGAGTCATGAAGAGATGTATCACAGTAGATGCATCTGTCTTTCTCCAATATTTCTGCACTTAATGAAGGAAAAGACCTGCCTCCAAAGATTATGTGATTGAGATCATATAACTACCGTGTGGTTGCAGCAACATAAGAGAGTACAGAAGAGAAAGATCCATTTGATTCACTTAACTAGTAGTGACAGGCATGCTCTAAAGGATAAATCACTTATGCCAACGTTATCCATGGCCATCAACACTTAAAGGAGATGTTTCTTTTCACTGAAAACATCACAATGTCAATGAAAGCCTCACACTTTAACTGCAAATTATTTGCACTGATGACAAAATTGGAGGTCAGGTTGGAATTTTACCTCATTCAAGTCCAATGTGGCTAAATCATTGGCATCATCGATTGATCTATCCTTGCATGGGAAGTTGGAGGATAAGTGCTGAGTTGCTGGTAGTGTGGGATGCTCGCTTCCCGGCAGACGAAACAGCAAAGAGTTGGTGTATGAATTTATAGACTTTCCTGGAAGAGACCAAGTACGCGTTAAACTTCAGGCAAAAGATTGAGAACCTCAACAGGAAATAAATCCAATATTTTACTTGGGTGAATTTTGTCCTCACTCTTTTCTGTGGATTGGCAACAGATTTGGATAGATGAATGCCACCAATCTACAGAAACCAGAATTAACAATAGTGATTTTGGGTGCTGATTCCCCAATCCAAATTTAAAGACCACTATCAAAGATTAAAGTAATCAAATCATTATGGCAATATCTATCAGGTGGCAGCAGTGTTCATCTCAAGTTATGTTGGATTCTGACTCAAGACCCTGGGGTAAACAAACATCAACATCTTGCATAGTGTCTCTCTGAATCTAATCCACACTCACCTCTCCGAATCTAATCCCACCCTACATGTTGACTGATGATCAATACGCTTTACTTCTTTATGTACATTTTTCACCAAACTGGATGATTTCACGAATCAATCAGGGCGGCATGGTAGCACAGTGGTTAGCACTGCTGCTCCACAGCTCTAGGGACCTGGGTTCGATTCCTGGCTTGGGTCATTGTCTGTGTGGAGTTTGCACGTCTCCTTGTGTCTGCATGGGTTTCCTCCGGGTGCTCCGGTTTCCTCTCACAGTCTAAAGATGTGTGGGTTAGATTGGCCATGCTAAAATTGCCCCTTAGTGTTCTGAGATGTGTAGGTTAGAGGGATTAGCGAGTAAATATGTAGGGATATGGGGGTAGGGAATGGGTGGGATTGTGGTCGGTGCAGACTCGATGGGCCAAAGGGCCTCTATCTGCACTGTAGGGTTTCTAAGAGAAAACCTAAGCCTGAGGTCTTCCTAGTTGTTTCTTCAGCCTGTCCCCCTCTCAGATCTGAGGACAAGCAGATCACAAACATTAAGGAGTTTGCTCAGTGAGATATGGCCAAAAGCTGGGAATGGATCTCACTGTAAGGGCAGATGAAGGGGAGGTGATGGTGGTATTATTGATAGTCCATTAATCTAGAAATTCAGCTAATGTTCTGAGGACCCGGATTTAACTTTGCCACGGCAGATGGTAAAATATAAATTTTAAAAAAACTAGAATTAAGGATCTACTAATAAACATGAAACGACTGTCGATTGTCAGGAAAATCCCATCTGGTTCACTAATGTTCTTTAGGGAAGGAAATCTGCCATCCTTATCTGGTCTGGCCTACATGTGACTCCAGAGCCACAGCAATGTGGTTGACTCTCAACTGCCTCTGAACAAGGCTAACTAGGGATGGGCAATAAATGCTGGCCATCCAGCGACGCCCATGTCCCATGCTCCCATGAATGAATGAAAAATAGAATTAAAAATAGTCACTCAGTTTAAATTGAGGTTCAAACATCTGTATTTGTCATTGGATATCCAATGGATTTGTTCAACATTACCAAGACTTCCCTGTGAGAAATGGATGCTCTAGTGTACTGCTATTAAGTCCTGTGATTAAAACTTCACTATTACTAAAACTAATTGGATCCCGTGGTTTGGAATCCAAAGCCAGAATTTTCCAGCTGTCCAGACCAGGGTCTTCCAATCCCGAGGGCAACCACTCATACTTTGGCATAAAAAACAGACGCTTGTGGTTTTATATTAGCAAACTCAAATATCAAGAGTTCAAATCCCACCATGGAAATTTGTGAAAATTAATTTGATAAATCTGACAGTTGTGGGCATACATTGGAAAATAATCACAAAAGCTTCTGAACTGGCATAAAACTCAACCGGTTTGTTAATGCCCTTGAAGGAGGGACAACTGACTGCCCACCTTACAGACTGCTAAACTCTTAATGCCCTCACGGTAAATAGGGATGAAAATAAATGCTGCTTCGCCAGTTCTATCAAAGGAGTTTATTACGTCGAATTGCATAATGATTAAACCGATGAGGGTGGTAGGTTGAGTTGCAGCAAATATGACAAATTACAGGGGAGTGACAATTGTGCAGTGTCACATTGCAATAGCCTTCCTTAAGGATGGGGAAGGACATCAGAATTTTCCAGCAACTCACACAAGCAGGATCTTCCAGTCCTAGTGACACCCAGCCCTGGTGTGGGTTTTCCAGCAACAAGAAAGAAAGAAAGAAAGAAAGAACAACCCAGCACGGGAAACAGGCCCTTCGGCCCAACGAGCCCGCGCCGCCACATCGCCCTACACCTATTCTACCCTGCATGTCTACGAATGGGACCCTACTCAGTCAGATTCAGGGAAGAAATAGTGTCAATTTGGTGGAAACCAATTAGCCTAAGAGCACATCTTTGGGGTGCATTCAACCAGTAACTCTGTTGACAATGGCAGGACAAGAAGGGCCCACCTCCAGTCAATGGCGGGTTGCCTCTGCAGTCCCAGCCAGGGGGGTGGGGGAGGGGTGCATTTGCATAGAAAAGTTCTCCATCAGTTCCCCAATTCTCTATCACAAGCATCATTGGGTCTTATATTGGGACAGAAATTTGTTGACAAAAGCTTACACTCATTTAGCAACTTCAATATCATAAAACATCCCAAAATGCTTCATTGGAGTTTATCAAACAAAATCTGACACTGATTCATAAACTGAGTTATATGTACGGGTGACCAAAAGCTTTATTAAAGGGGTAAATTTTTTAGTGTCTTAAACAAGGAAAATGAGGGATAGATAAATGGAGAGTTTAGGGAAGGAATTACAGAGGTTCAAATCCAGACAACTGACAGTACACCCACCAATAGTGAAGCAATGATATCTGAAGATGCACAAGAGGCCACATGCAGAGGAGCATAGAGATCTCAGAGGGTTAAAAGTCTGGAAGTAGTTACTGAGCTAGGAGGAGCAGGATTTTTTTACTCCTTCAATTGAAGACTTAATTAGAATAATTGGAACAATATCCAATATATCTGTTCAAGAAGGCCTAGCATACATTCATTTCATCAGATGTTAAACCATTAATAACAATATAATTAAACGAAGCAGGAGTTTGGAGCTCAAATCTTCATGACTTGGAATGGTATGACATGGGTTCCTGACTTCCCTCATCCCTATACTGGGAGGTGGTGTGTGTGGATTCCAAGATCTTCTCCATGAGAATAGGGATGAGGATAAATAAAGAGTGAAAACCATTATGGGTTGCTCTTACTCAACTATTAGCTAAGGGTTTGAGAGTAGGTCACCTGCTCTACCCTTACATACTTACTGAGACAGTTGTTGTTTGTGAAAAGGTTCAGTAGATTCTCACACTCTTCTTGTTGGTTGCCACTGTTGACACATGTGCACCATATGGAGATATCCGAGCTGCTGTTACTCACATAGTTTGGAGTTAGAACCGTGCCTGTAGGGAAAAGAATTGTATAGAGTTCTGTAAAATACCCCTCGTAGAACATCAAACTCCAAAGATAGGGGGTACAGAAAATGTACAAATCCATGATTTCTTAACAAGGTCAAGTACAAGCCTTCACTTAGGATTTAGGCACTTATCTGGTCCATGTTGGAGTCTGCACCATCCTCAGGAGGAACTTCCCACCTTGAAGAGTTGTCAGTCTATTAGAGGCTGGCAGCTCTCGCGTAGCGGCAGCACCCCAGGGAGCACTGTTTACTCTCAGGACTGCAGTAGATCTCAAGCAGTCTATCCACAATGGAGCTCTAGGGGTGTATTTGCTAGGGCCAGTCAAGGGAAAGTCCACTAACAGAGGAAATGGACAGGAATGGGGTGATGGCTAGCATATAGAGCAGGCTGGGATCTTTATGGGAAATCCATGCCTGGCTTGCCGACAAATCATGGCTCCTGCTGTTGCTGGTTAAGTGCCAATGGTGGCAGGATGAGGCCCGTAAAGTCTGCCCTAAGAATCTCAATTGACTTCCAGTCAGGGAGGCTGTCATCGTGCCTTCCCACCCCAAACTGAATCAGAGTACAGTAGCACAGTAGTTAGCATTGCTGCTTTACAGCTCCGGGGACCTGAGTTCGATTCCTGGCCTGGGTCACTGTCTGTGCGCAGTTTGCACATTCTCCTCGTGTCTGCCTGGGTTTCCTCCGGGTGCTGCGGTTTCCTCCCACAGCCCAAAGATGTGCAGGTTAGGTTGATTGGCCATGCTAAAAATTGCCCCTTAGTGTCGTGAGATGCGTAGGTTAGAGGGATTAGCAGGTAAATAGGTAGGGGTATGGAGGTAGAGCCTGGGTTGGATTATGGTCAATGGGCCAAATGGCCTCCTTTTGCACTGTAGGATTTATATATTTATATTATGTGATTATATAGAGTACAGTGGGAAGGCAGCAGAGTCTCCACACCACTTCCCTACCCATCTTCCTGTCCCCCTGCTTCTCCGACTGTCAGGAGAAGGGTTATTAACCAGCATTGTGACAAACCCAAATCAGAAAAACTGAAAGAAAAAGAAATGACCGTATGGGGATGGTGAAAACCTCAATAAGGCCAAACTTGTCCTCACCTTATTTGATGAGAACCCTTACAGAGGGTTCTCTTACAGAGAACAGCAAATCAAGAGAATTGAAAGCTAGCTGCTGTTTTCACCTCTGTAATTTGTGAATATGGAAAGTACAATACAGTAACCACAACACTTTGGCTAAAATGATAATGAAGCATAGAATAGGGTCAAAACTTTGTGATTTGCAAGGTACATTGCTCCACCTCATGGTGTAATAATTCACCAAACTATTTAGAAACCAGTTTATGATTTTTTTTAGTAATATTAGATCCACAACAAACCATGTGGAAACTAGAGGCAACTTATTCTGCTATGGCATGGAGAACTGATGCTTGTGGTTTTATATTAGCAAACTCAAATATCAAGAGTTCAAATCCCACCATGGAAATTTTTGAAAATCTTATCCACAATGGAGCTCCAGAGGTGTGTTTGCTAGGGCCAGCCAAAATTTGAAATTTGATAAATCTGACAGTTTGTGGACACTGTAAGAAGTCTCACAACACCAGCCTAAAGTTCAACAGGTTTATTTGGTAGTAAACACCACTAGCGTTTACCCCAGTCCAACGCCAGCATCTCCACAGTTTGTGGACAAACATTGGAAAATAACCACAAAAGTTGCTGAATTGGCATAAAACTCAACTGGTTTGTTAATGCCCTTGAGGGAGGGACAACTGACTGCCCATCTCACAGACGGCTAAACTCTGTGGTTAAATCTTAATGCCCTCAAGGTAAATAGGGATGAAGAATAAATGCTGTTAAAAACTGGATGAACTTATATTGACATAGTGAAATGAGAGCTAGAGTGGAGGGCTACAAGGGAGAGAGCTCATTGTTGCAAGAGTACAGGAGAAATCTGAGTGCTAGCTTGGAGTTGGGTGAGTACAGTCAGGTAAATAATTACTACTTGTATTGCCTATAGTTTGTAAGGTCTTTATTTTGTGGTTTATAGCGTACAATGGCAATATTTCTCAGGAATGAGGATCAGGGAAAAAGGACCATAGGCTAATTTGATATTATTTGATTTTAAGTATCTTCTAAAAGGTTCAATTTAAAGGTGTAAGTCATGGCAGGAGGGCTCAAAGCTGTGGTATGCTCCTCCTGCTCTATGTGGGAAGCCAGGTAGATTTCCAATGCCCGAGGCTAGCATGTGTGCAGTAAATATCTCCAACTAATCAAGCAGGGTCAGCATGGCTTCATGAAAAGGGCAATCATGTCTGACTAATTTATTAAAGTTTTTCAAGAGAAAAAGGGTGGCATAGTGGTCATCACTGCTACCTTATAGTGCCAGAGACCAGGTTCAATCCTGGCTTCAGGTCACAAAGGGACTTGGGGGTATTTGTGCACAGAAAAAGCTAGCACACAAGTGCACCAGATAATCAGGAAGGCTAATGGAATGATACTTCAAGAGGGTTGGAATTGGGGAGGGAAGTCTCATTGCAACTGGACAAGGTATTGGGGAGACCACATCCGGAGTACTGTGAGCAGTTTTGGTCCCCTTATTTAAGGAAAGATATTACTTCATTGCAGGCAGTTCAGAGAAGGTTTGCAAGGATGATCCCTGGTATGAAGGGATTGTCTTATGAGAAAAGGTTAAACAGGTTGGGACTCTACTCACTGGAATTTAAAAGAATGAGATGCGTTCTCATTGAAACTTACAGGATTCTTAAGGGGATTGACAAGGTAAATGCTGAGAAGATGTTTCCCCTCATGGGAGAGTCTAGGATCAGAGGGTATAGTCTCAGAATAAAGGGGTGCCAATTTAAGACTGAAATGAGAAGGAATTTCTTCTCAGAGGGTTATGAGTCTTTGGAACTCCTTGCCACAGAGAGCTGTGGGGCGAGTGCCCTTGTGTATATTGAAGTCTGAGATAAATAAGATTTTTCATCAGTAAGGGAATCAAAGGTTATGGGAAAAGGCATGAAAGTGTAAGTGAATAATGTTGGATCGGCCATGCTCCTATTAAACGGTGGAACAAGCTCGAGGGGCCGAATGGCCTACTACTGTTTCTACTTCTCATGGTGTTATGGTCTCAACTGCAGCTTCCGGAATTCTGTGTTTTGTGGCTGGCGCAATGGCTGGGAACATGTGGAGCATCCGCGAGGCAGAGAAGATCGTGGATAGCATGTATACAGAAATGGTCACACTGCAGGCTCAGACTCCACAGGCAGGGAGGGAATGGGTGACCACTAGACAGAGTAAGAGGTCTGGTTAGGCAGTGCAGGAATCTCCTGTCACCACTCTCTGCAAAACAGTTAGAGCACTTTGGATACCGTCGAGGGGAATGGCTTCTTAGGGGAAAGTGACAACAGTAAATTCACTGCACCATGGCTGGCTTTGCTGCACAGAGTTAAAAAGTGTGGGAATGTAATAGTTCTAAGGAATTTAACTGTAAGGGTAATCAATAGGTGTTGCTGTGGCCACAAACAAAATTCCAGGATGATGTGTTTCTCCTTGGTGCTCAAGTCAAGGATGTCTTAGAGCAGCTACAGGACATTTTGGAGAGAGTGTGACCCGGTAGTGGTCATAGTACACATTGGTACAAACAACATAGCACCCTAAAAGCAAAATGTAGGGAAATAGGAGGTAAGTTGAAAAGTAAGACCTCAAAAATAGCCATCTCAGGACTGCTACCAGTGCCACGTGCTAGTCAGAGTAGAAATTGCAAGATATGTCAGATGAATATGTGGCTAAAAAGGTGGTGTGAAGGGGAAGGTTTCAAATTCCTGGGACATTGAGATCAATTCTGGGCGAGGGGGGAAACCAGTATAAAGTGTAACCCGTCCAGCTAGTCAGGCCTGGGACTGATGTCCTGGAGCAGTATTTGGTAGAGTGATGAAGGATGATTTAAACTAAAACAGTGGAGAGATGGATACCTATGCAAGGAGTCAGAGGAGGGAGAAAGAAAGATAAGGACAAAAGACAGATAGGAGAATTAGAAAAGTGATAGCAGATAAATTAAGAAAGGTAGACACCCAAACTTTAGTTGTGATGTTGGGGATGGAATTAAACAGGAAATTAAAGATGCATGCGATAAAGGGACATCTGTAATTATGGATGATTTTAATCTGCATACAGATTAGGCAAATCAAATTTTTAACAATACCATAGAAGAGGCATTCCTGGAGAACAGCCGATCTTAGACTGGGTATTGTGTAATGAGAAAGGATCAAACGGAATCTAGTTATGAGAGGGCCCTTGGGAATGAGCAACCATAATATGATAAAATTATTCATCAATTTGGAAAGTGATGCAGCTGATTCTGAGAATAGGGTCCAGAATCTAAATAAAGGGAATCATGATGGTATGAGGCACAAGTTGATTATGATGGATTGGATTAAAGGGATGACGATGGATAGGCAATGACGAACGTTTGAACAGCGCATGGTGAACTGCAACAGTTGTTCATTCCTGTCTTGAGCAAAAATAAAACAGGAAAGGTGGCCAAACCATGGCTTATAAAGGAAATGAAAGACAATATTAGATCCAAGGGAGAGGCATACAAATTTGCCAGAAAAATAAAACATACCTACGGACTGGGAGCGGTTTAGAATTCAGCAAGGGAGGACAAAGGGATTGATTAAGGAGGGGAAAATAGAGTACAAAAGTAAGTTTGCAGAGAACATAAAAACTGACTGTAAAAGTTTCTATAGGTATGTGAAGAGAAAAAGATTGAAGACAAATATAGGCCCTTTACAGTCGGAAACAGGAGAATTTATATGGAGAACAAAGAAATGACTAACCAACTAACTACTTACTTTGGTTCTGTCTTCACAAAGGAGGACACTAGTAACATTCCATAAAGGTTGGGGAACACAGGGTTTAGTGAAAGGGAGAAACTGAAGCTAATCAGTATTACTAAGGAAATGGTGATGGGAAATTGATGGGATTGAAGACCACGAAATTCCCAGATCCTGATCATTTACATCCCAGAGTATTTAAGGAAGTAGCCCCAGAAATAGTGGATGCATTGGTGGTCATCTTCCAGGTTTCTGCAAACTCTGGTTGGAAATTCCTGCCCATAGTTTCAGGATACATTGTGGGATTTCCTAGGAACCCTGAGCATCAGGAATGTGGGCCTAGATATGCTCCACTTGCTTGGATAAATGCAGCTCCAACAACACCGAAGAAGCTTAGCACAATCCAGAACAAAGCAGCCCAGATGATTGGCAACCCATCCACCATTTTGAACATTCACTCCCTTCATCACTGATGCACAATGGCAGCAGTGCATGCTGTCTACAAAATGCACAGCAGGAACCCAAATTTCCTGAGACAGCACCTCCCAAACCCACAACTGCTACCATCAAGAAGGACAAGGGCAGCAGACACATGGAAACACCACCTGAAAGTTCCCCTCCAAACCACTCATGATCCTGATTTGGAAATATATTGCCATTCATTCACTGTCACTGGGTTAAAATCCTGGAACACTCCCCCAAACATCAGCGTGAGTTTATCCACAACACAGGGACTGCAGCACTTTACTCACTTTCTCAAGACCAATTAGGGATGGGCAATAAATGCTGGCCTATCCAGTGATTCATCCCATGAATGAATTTTAAAAAGGTTTCCCACCGTTGCTCATAATGTACCTTCGGACTGAGAAATTCAGCCCGTTGATTGTTGCAATATCTTTAACATAGAAACTAGCGGAAATCATTTGGTGCGCACTTCATGAAGTAAAGGTCAGAGTATTTACCAATGAGGCCAGTGTAAGACTGAAGGCAGGCGTTATAGTTCTCTTGGAAACAATAGCTGGCAGACTTCTTGGATGGTTGGCAGTTGGTCTGAAAGTCAGCAAGTCGAGATCTGTCAGAAAGAATAGAGAAAGCTAAACATTACACTTGGGGAACATCATTAGTCAGATTTGGGAGGGATTTCTTACAACAGAACATAATGTGAAGCCATTTATGTTGAGTCAGTAATTCATCTAATAGTCTTTAAGCTTTATAGTCAAAGTGGATTATAGGATCATAAAATCCTACAGTGCAGAAGGAGGTTATTTGGCCCATCGAGTCTGCACCGACCACAATCCTCCCCCCAGGCCCTATCCCCACAATCCCTTTCATTTATCCTAGTTAGTTCCCCTGAAACTAAGGGGCAATTTAACATGGCCAATCTACAAAACCCACACATCTTTGGACTGTGGGAGGAAACCGGAGCACCTGGAGGAAACCCATAGACGTGGGGAGAATATGCAAACTCCGCACAGACAGTGACCTAAGCCGGGAATGAACCTGGGTCCCTGCCACTATGAAGCAGCAGCGCTAACCACTGTGCCACCGTGCCACCCCTGAAGTTAACCTCCAAGTAGCAGGGTTACTTCTGTATTTCTTTATTCATGTGCATTTGGCAGAGCATGAGGTCAGTGTAAGACTGAAGTGTTAATGTGACAGCACAGGGATATTGGTGTATGTCTGTACTCATGGAGGTACTGGTGTGTTTATCTGTGGTAGCAAAAGAGCTATAGCTTTGGAATTCCATAAGACGGCAATGCAGATGAAGTCATCTAGACTTGAAACATTGGCCTTATTCTCTCCCCACAGATGGTGTCAGACCTGCTGAGATTTTCCAGCATTTTCCTGTTTTTGTTGCACGTGAATGGTTTGACTCTGTTGAAATTCTATGTGATGGGTATGATTGGGAGATCCAATCCCAGAAATCCAATATATTGGGAGCAGAGGTCAAAATGATGTTTCTTTTTCCCCTGGGCTCTTCCCATTCGAGGAGTCAGCGGTGGACACAACCCCACGCAACTCAACATCAACAAGCTGCAGGTGTGACTTCTGCTCCTTCCACAGGAGGAAGTCCAGACTTTCAGATTGGTTGCCAGTTCTCCAATCTCAGAAGAGCAAATGTATGAAGATGACAGAACTTAAGTTCCTGAACTGGATGGAAAGAATTTTGGGGTCCCATGGAGCAGAGGAGGATAGGGAAAGCCTAGGGTGGGTGAAAAGTGGTGATGCGTGAGTATGTGGTTAGTGGCCATTGGTGGCAGCCATTGGTGAAGTTAGGAGGGGCTTCTGATGGTGGATGTGGGAGAGGGGCTGTGCCTGCTCTGTTCCTGCCTGAAGTCTAAGCCTGACCATTTTTATGCTTCTCCTATGCCTGTGAAATCCTTCCATCAGCCTAAAAATTGAGGCTCAGTGGGAAATAGCCCTTAATTGGCCAGTAATTGGGGCAAGGGCATGCCTGGAGGGTGGGCCCAGCTCACTGCAGGATTGGGGAGGCAGCAACCCAGAGGAAAGCCTATTAATTCTAGTTCAGGCCGCCACCTATAAACGCACTGGTGGGGAGCAGGAAATTCTGGCCAATAACTTGTCCATCTCCATATTGTGAGGTAGCCCTTCTTGCCTTCCGCCATTTTACCTTTTAACTAGGTTTGCAAGATCGACCGTTACAAAGCTTGATCGGGGTGTCAAACAGCATATTGCATGATTTGAATATAATAAATGAGAAGAAAATAATCAGCTTCCTGTTTGAAGCCTGTGCATTTTTTCCCTTTTGAAACGCACCAGTGAAAGAATGGCGATTTCTTTCAAAAGTGGCTTACTTTGGCTCCAAGCATTATTAAGATTGATGATGCTAATTGGAAGTGTGAGTTATGCTGAGGTGTTAAGTTGCTGTAGGCACACAATGCCACCAGGCTTGTGCTGCTTGGGTCCCATTGCAATGCTTCCATTGTCAATCCTCTCATTTGACCCTCAGGAGTCAGGACTGAGAGGCCAGTTTAGACAGAGGTGGGAGTTTACTGCAGAATTTGGGAAATTGCATACTTTCAGAGGGGGAGTCAGAATGGGAGCAAGTGCTCCAGTCCAGGTCCAAAAGGAGATAAAGCCCCCTCTCTTAATGCAATCACCGCCAGTACAACGTAGAATGAGTAAACTGAAAATTTAATGATTCAAAGGTGCTTTTCAGAGGCAGCTCCACAGGATCTGTGAAAGGGCTGGTCACTGCCAGAGGGAGTCAGGGATGAAGTTACCATAATGGTGGATTGATCTATTTCTGATCTGCTCACTTGTGTTTTCAGGTCCCTCCTTGTTTGTCTCTGCTTCTCCCTGATCCACCTGGCCTTGGATGTTCAGCCTTTACTACTCCTCCAATCACAGATTCGGACTCTGGTAGAGCAGCAAGTTCAGGAGAGAGGGGACCTGTGATTGGAGGAGCACCTCCTCAGATTCAATGGATGGGATTTTCAGACTGGGCTCGCTCAAAGGCCGGAAATTTCCCTGCGAGGTCAACAGACCTTTGCATGGTCCTGTCCCGCCTGCTACGATTCCCGTGGCGAGCGGGACAGGAAAAGTCCGCTCTTTTAAGACTTTCACTGGAGCAACTTTTCTTTCACTGGTCGCCCTCATGATTAAATCTTCATGGGCTTTCGAAGGTGAATTTGCTCGCTGTCCTTGGGTGATTTGAACCCTGATTGGGAAATTCCATACTCTCAGAGGGGGAGTCAGAATAGGAGCAAGTGGTCCAGTCCAGTCCATTACAAAGAATTCCATTCAATGCCATTTTATAGAATTCCAATGGAGCTGGGCCATTGGAAGCAATTAAGAAGGGAGTTAATTAATTTGAATTTCTACACAATGGAAGTAATGGGAAGGGCTGTGAATTGTTGTGCAGACTAAGACAGACAATTATCTTTCACCAGCTGTAATTCCTCTCATTTCTCTCTTTCCGATTCCCTAGAAACTCCCAAATTAATTCCATTGGTCAGCATTCTTACTTGCAAATGATATGTTTTTTGCACATGTCCTGTAGAGTCAAACAATTCTTTTTATCTGCTTCCTCAAAGGAGCAAGCAGGAACAATGGTCTGGCGCCTGCGTTCAGCACACGTACTGTCTTCGCACGGGCAGAATAGGATTGGGTATTTGTATTCCTCTGACATGAGGTCAAAAACCCGCCGAAGGCTTTTGTGGCACTTCTGTCTGTTGCAGCTAGGCTTGAGGCAGTTCCTGGCATACTCATTGCGGTACTGTTTGCACGTCTCGTCGACATTGCATGCTTGAGTGGCGTCTAAGCAGTGGTTAACGTTGGTTGGTCGTTGAACTTTGGGCCCATCTGGGAAGCAACACGAACACCAAAACAAACACAATTGTAATCCAATTGTAAAGCCAATGGTATGCAATAGCAACATCAATTTAAAAAGCTTATAGACACAAGGTGCTAAACCACATTTTTGTTCAAAACCCATGCAGTTCAGCTAGTCTGGGCTTACTCAGCCATACAATTATTTTGTTCTCTATAAAGATAGTAAAAAATTCAAATCTCTCTCCACTCATTTTTAGATCCTGCAGTTTATCATGGTCATTCATCCATCCTTCTGAGTGCATTTATTTCTCTTTACTGGTTGATGGAGATGTGAGGAAACATTCAGTGCTAACCTATATGTTTTCCAAGAAGGACCCTTGTTATTTTCCTCACCACTCGTAAAGAGTTACCTTGACTTTTTCCGAGTATCTCCCCCATTTGGTATAAAATTCTGGTCTCCATATTATCAAAAGGATATGGCAGCACTGTAGAAGGTGAGAAAAGTTTTGCATGATACCAGGATTAAGGACTCTCAGGAAACTCAGGCTGAAGTTCCTTTGCTGGAAGGCTGAAGGGCGACAAATATAGGTCCTACAAATTATGAAGGTAATTCAGTAAGATTGATAAAGTGTTTCCACTAGCTGGGGAGATTTAAATTTAAAATAAATATCCACAAAGGATTCAGGTGAAACTTACTTATTTAGAATGTGGAATGTGTTACCACATGGTATCGTTGGGGCAAATAGCATCAGCATCTTTGGGACAATGCTAGAAATGGGTAGCAGGATATGGAGATGGTGGTAATGAAGTAGGGTGTGAGGAGTTTCATGGGAGAATAAACACTGATATAGACTAGTTGGAGCAGATGTACTGTTCTCTTTCCATTACTACAACCTGAGTGGAATAGCCATTATGTTCACAGATCCCAATCCTTGTTAACACATTATAACCACACATGGCTGCCTCACAGTGCCAGGGACCCGAGTTTGATTCCCAGCTTGGGTCACCGTCTGCGTGAAGCCTGCATGTTCTCCTCGTGTCTGCCTGGGTTTCCTTCGGGTGCTCCAATTTTCTCCCAGCCTGAAGCACATGCTGGTTAGGTGCATTGGCCATACTAAATTCTTCCACAGTGTACCCGAACAGGCACCGGAGTGTTGCGACCAGGGGATTTTCACAGTAACTTCATTGCAGTGTTAATGTAAGCCTACTTGTGACATGAATAAATAAACTTAAATTTTAAACTTCTGTCTCATAAACTCTTATTACTTGTCTCTTGAATCTATTATTGGCTTCAATGGCCAACACTGATCAAGCTGTTTAGTCGGAATGAACACTGAATAATGGATATGCCACAATCTAATAAAATGGTTAGGTGGGAGTATATCAGCTGCTAAATCCTTGGGAATGAATCATAGGTTGGAGTCTAATCAAGGGTTAATTGTACAATCAATCAATAACATAACGGACGATATCCCTGTATGATTAACTATAGTATACTGCCAATTTTATAGCATAGGGTGTTAGTCCAGGGCTTGTTTCATTTATTCCTGGGATATAGATAAGGTTAGCTTAGTCAGCATTTAGGCTGGCCATCCCTTGAGAAAGTGGTGGTGAGCTGTCTTCATGAATTGCAGCAGTCCATGTGTGTAGGTACACCCGCAGTGCTGATAGGGAATGAGTAGTGACTCAGCAGCAGTCAAAGAGTGGTGATGCAGTTCCAGGTCAGAAACATTATTATAATTCCAATGATTGCTGCGGCTCATTGACACACAACAGTGTCAATACCAGATGTTTAATGATTGTCATATTATTTACTAAAGAAGCATCTGAAGCAGATTAACTGGAAATTCTGTCACTCACAGTGCAAATGTACTCCTTCTTCAGCCTCCCCACCGACTAGAAAAGATATCTGATGCTCTAACTTGGTATAATACCATTCTAAGGCATTTGTAGAATGATGCATTTAGTGAGATTTACAGGTTGCAGTACCTGACACCAGAGAGGCAAGTCTACCGTAGTCCAGGCCCCAGGTCGGGCCAGGCATCGAATATTCATAGGGTGATGCTTCAAGCTCATTGTAGCCTACAGGAAAAGAAAAAGGCAACTCACTGTTCATCCAAACAAGGTGTATGCTCAGCTTCTTGTTACATTTCATAGAAAATAGAAGCAGGAATAGGCCATTCAGCCCTTCGAGCCTGCTCCACCATTCATCGTGATCATGGCTGATCATCCAATTCAATAGCCTGATCCCCCCCGCTCCCCAGCCCCCATCCCATGTCCTTGAATTCCTTCAGCCTCCTTTAGCTATATCTAACTCCCTCTTGAAGACATATAGGAGAAAATTCTCCCATCCCACTGTTTTTTTAGTGCAGTGGGCCCACAGTCTTGAGTAGAGGCCATTTCACAGGCTCACTGTGGGTGCGTCTCCCAATTCGGGATTTCCAACGCCATCAGCTCCAAGCCATAAATGGGCCTAGAGCTGTAACTGTGATTAGCATCCCGTTATTGGCCCGGGACTGAAGTCTCCAGGCCTGCTAGTGTCTTCCCACAAACCAGGAGTATTCACTCCAGCAGGGTTTAATATAGCCCCCCCACAAGCGGGGAGCTGGCAGCCCAACCCTGCTGGAGTGAAGGAGGGGGCAATCGAAGATCAGGTGCCGGGGTGGGGGAGGGGGTGAGCTTCTAGACACAATGTACCTGGGATGTGGCTCTGGTGCATGATCCAGTATATCCGTAGGCAAATCCTCTCTTTCTTCATTCCCCTTTTGCACTTGCACGTGAAGAGCTGGCTGGACTGAAGGGCACGCGCAGCAATCATGCATTCGTTCCTGGCAGCTGGTTGTGAGTGTTCAATCCCGCTGCCATCTGTGCACTGCTTTAGCACTTGGAACATTGTGTGGCAGTCATGGTCCAAGGAGCACTGTGTTTCTGCTGACAGGCAGCCATCTTGAGTTCCAATTTCGTCCGTGAGGACGTAATCTGTGAGGGAAAAAAAATGGATAAAAGTTCAAACATGAAGGATACATAAGAAATAGGAGCAGGAGTAGGCCATCTAGCCCTTCGAGCCTGCCCCGCCATTCAATAAGATCATGGCTGATCTGAAGTGGATCAGTTCCACATTCCCGCTTTCTCCCCATAGCCCTTAATTCCCCTGTCTATCAAAAACCTATCTACCCGTGACTTAAATATATTTAGCGAGGTAGCCTCCACCACTTCAACGGGCAGAGAATTCCAGAGATTCACCACCCTTTGAGTGAAGAAGTTCCTCCTCAACTCTGATCTAAACTGCCCCCCCCTTATCTTGAGGCTGTGCCCTCTAGTCCTGCTATCCTTTCCAAGCGGGAAGAATCTCTCTACCTCTACCCTATCCATCCCCTTCATTATCTTATCCGTCTCTATAAGATCCCCCCTCATCCTTCTAAACTCCAATGAGTACAGACCCAGTCTATTCAGCCTCTCTTCATAGGCTAACCCCCTCATCTCCAGTATCAGCCTAGTGAACCTCCTCTGCACTCCCTCCAAGGACAATATATCCTTCTGCAAGCGCGGTGACCAAAGTTGCACACAGTACTCCAGCTGCGGCCTCACCAGTACCCTGTACAGTTGCAGCAAGACCTCCCTGCTTTTATATTCTATCCCCCTCGCTATAAAGGCCAGCATCCCATTCGCCTTCTTGATCACCTGCTGCACCTGCAGGCTGGGTTTTGTTAATACATTGTTAAAAAGGCAGTCTGCCACAGACAGTGCCATGTCTCAGCTTCTCAGTGTGTTTAGGCAAGGGAAGTGGAGGGTGGTTGGGCAGCAAGTGTACTTCTTGTTTCCCAAGCCCCCTGAAAAGAAAGTTTGGTGCCAATTCGAACAGTTTTAAATAAGGCTATTCCAACAATGAGGCAGGTTTCAGAGGCCCGGTGTGGAGATACAAGGGGGCGGGTATGTCTTGGGGTGTTGCTTCCAATAGTGCTCGCTGAACAATGTAACCCACCCCTCCTTTCCAGCTTTTCACCAAAACTGTGTAAGAAAGCAAAAAGGCCTTTCCACTCTCGCCACATTCCACTCCTTAGTGTATGCTGACAGTGCAGGCAGACTGAGACCTAAAGTGAGCAATAACTGGCCATTTAAAGGCATCATAGAATCCCTACAGTACAGAAGGAGGCCATTTGGCTTATCAAGTCTGTACCAACCACAATCCCACTCAGGCCCTATTCCCGCAACCCCACACATTTATCCTGCTAATCCCCCTGACACTAGGGTCAATTTAGCATGGCCAATCCACCTAACCCGCACATCTTTGGACTGTGGGAGGAAACCAGAACACCTGGAAGAAACCCACGCAGACACGGGGTTAATATGCAAACTCCACACACACAGTGTTCCAAGGTCGGAATTGAATCTGGGACCTTGGTGCTGTGAGGCAGCAGTGCTAATCACTGTTGCACTGTGCACCAATAGGCTTAAGGGCAGGTGGACATTTTACCCACCATCTCCTGTATTATGGGGATGGTGTCAGGAATGGAAAGATAGTGGGATTGCCACTCATCGTAAATTATGTGCTCTCCCCTGCCAAAAACACATCTGGCAGGGAATGGTAGAATCTGGCTCCATATGTTTTAGTGGCTCTGGGTGTGCGATTGTTGATTTTTACCTTTTTATTGTGTACTTATATCTCTTCCTCCATGTCTACCTGTGGAGTTCTTTAATCAGCAATGCTGGTTAGGATTAATTTATTCTGTGTGGCCAAGTTCCCCTCCAATTCGATTTTCAAGTTTGCCGACGACACAACCGTAGTGGGTTGGATTTCAAACAATGACAAGACAGAGTACAGGAATGAGTTAAACAATCCAGTGAACTGGTGCGGCAACAATAATCTCTCCCTCAAAGTCAACAAAACAAAGGGGAATGTCATCAACTTCAGGGAGTGTAGTGGAGAACATGCCCCTGTCCACATCAACGGGGACAAAGTAGAAAGGGTCGAGAGCTTCAAGTTTTTAGATGTCCAGATCACCAACAACCTGTCCTGGTCCCCCCATGCCAACACTATAGTTAAGAAAGTCCATCAATGCCTCTACTTTCTCAGAAGACTAAGGAAATGACTCTCACTAACTTCTACAGATTCCCTATAGAAAGCATTCTTTCTGGTGGTATCACAGCTTGGTATGGCTCCTACTCTGTCCAAGACGGCAAGAAACTACAAAAGGTTGTGAATGAAGCCCAATCCATCATGCAAATCAACCTCCCATCTATTGACTCTGTCTACACTTCCTGCTGCCTGGGCAAAAGCAGCCAGTATTATTATGGACCACACACACCTCAGACATTCTCTTTTCCACCTTCTTCCTTTGGGAAAGATACAAAAGTCTGAGGTCATGTGCCAACCGACTCAAGAACAGCTTCTTCCCTGCTGCTGTCAGACTTTTGAATGGACCTACCTTGCATTAAGTTGCTCTTTCTCTAAACCCTAACTATGACTGTAACACTACAGTCTGCACTCTCTTGTTTCCTTCTTTATGAACAGTATGCTTCATCTGTATTGAGGATAATACTTTTCACTGTATGGTAATACATGTGACAATAATAAAACAAATTAAAAATTAGTGACTGGATTTGATGGCTTCAGTCCTCAAAAGTGTCTCATTTTATATTATGGAAGTATCATTGAAGTAGTTTTTTTTAATCTAACCTGTCTCTGACTCACTTCCTTCCTTGAAGTCTAATGAGTATAAGGAACTTAAAGTAATTGATACTACAAGAGAGAAAACACTGGAGAAGCTTAAGGCACAAATCTTCAAGGCCTAATGGCCTACATCCCAGAGTTCTAAAAGAGGCAGCTACAAAAAAGGATGCTCCATTTACCATGTTCCAAAATTCCCAAGATTTCTAGAATGGTCCTGACAAATTGGAACTTAACAAAAGTAACTCAACATTTAAGAAAGGGAGGAGAAAACACAGACAGTTAACTTGACATCACTGGTTAAGGAAATGCTGGAAACTATTGTTAGCAATGCACATAGAAAATCAAAATATGTTCGGGCAGTTAATACGGTTTTACAAAAGGGAAACAGTCTTCTTAAACAGTCGCTTGGTAGTACAGAACTTGCTGAAAAGCGAGACATGGTTCTAAGCCCTTCATCTCACACTCTCAGGACAAAGGCAGGAATGCCAAATTTCAAGGAATCGTAACAATTTATACAACAAGAGAAAAAGGGACTGACTGGTTGGCAAGTTAACTGAAATTGGCTGAGGCACTGTAATGGAGAACGCGATGAGGAGCGACAGTGTTTGACAAATTTTGACAACCCACTTCCATCTAGAAGGACATGGGAACACCACCAGCTGCAAATTGCCCCTGAAGCCACTCACCATCCTGACTTGGAAATATATCACTGTTTCCTTCGTTGTCGCTGAGTCAAAATCCTGGCAGCTCCTCCCTCATGGCATTGTGGATCAACCCACAGCACATGGACTGCAGCTTTTCAAGATGGCAGCTCACCACCCCCTTCTCAAGGACAACTAGGGATGTGTAATAAATGCTGGCTAGCCAGTGATGCCCATGTCCCACGAATGAATGAAAAAATTGTTGTAGAGTTTTTGAGGAGGTAATTGGTAGGTTAGATAAAGAGAAAGTAATGGATGTAATATACTTGGATTTCCATAAAGTGCTGCGCAAACATTAATATGCAAGCTGAGGATGGATTGCGTTCGGGAATAGTAAATTAGCATGGAAGGAGGATTGGTTAACAAACAGGAAGCATAGAGGCATTTTCAATTTGGCAGGTTGTAACTAGTGGAGTGTCGCAACCATGAGTGCTAGGGCCTCAGCTATTTACAATCTATAATAATCACTCTGACAGAGTAATGCATCTACAGCTGCTGATGATTCAAAGCTGGATAATACTATAAGCTGCAATGAAGACACATAGAGGATGCAAAGAAAGGTTAAGCGAGTGGACAATAAGATGGTAGAAGGAGTATAATGTGGAGAAGTAGGAGGTTACTTACTCCCATAGTGAGAACAAAAAGGCTCAATTTTTTTAAAGCACTATGGGGGTGATGTTACTGGCTCATCACGCTTGTCGATCAGGTGAGAGGCAAAAAATTGGGTTCACACCTGGTTTTTCACCTTGCAATGTCACCAGGACTGTTCTGCTGGTAAAATTGGCTTCATGCCCTTTCCAATATTCAAAACGTGAAATCGCTATTGCCCAGGCTGACTTGCACTTACCAGCTCGTTACCTCACTGGCAAGGACCATGTACAGTCCCAACCAAAAGGAACCAGACGTAAAAGCCTTGCTGGTGGGAACGGAGGCCATTGAAGATCCCTGGTGGTTTGGGGCAGTGCTGGACAGTGCCTCTCAGTCAGTGCCAGCCTGGCATCACCATCTGGGCACCCTGGCAATGTCAAGGGGCAAGGGTCTGATGGGGGGGCTTGATGAGGTCACAGTTTGTGTGTGGGGGGGGTGGGGGCAGGGCCAGGGTGCCAGGAGTGATGGGGAAGAGCTCCGTAGTGGGGGAGTGAAGGAGGGAACGTTGCATCGGGGGGACAGCAATGACAGGTGGTTTCCTTGTACACTGTGTACAGGAAAATCAGGGTGCCTTCACAACAGCGCCCCCTAGAGCTCAACAGCCAGCTTCACAATGAAATTAGGCTCTGCCCCTCTCCTACTGGTGAGAATCTCACTGTGGCTCTTCTTTTCAATTAAGTGCCATGCGATTGAGACTGCGAGCTCGACCAGAAAATGAGCACGATTCTCTCCTGTTTCCACGCTCGTTTGGCACTTAGAATTTTTTTGCTAAGATCACCCCCATGACTTTTAAATGCTGATGCTCAGAGACTCATGCAAATAAAACAGAAAGTTAGCATGCAGATACAGCAAGCAATTAGGAAGGCATGTTGGCCTTTATTGCAAGGGATTTGAAGTGCAAGAATAATGAAGTCTTATTACCATTGTTTAGGGCTTTGGCGAGACCACTCTTGGGGTACTGTGCATATTTTGGTCTCTGTGTTTAAGGAGGTTGTACAGTGAAGGTTCAATAGGTTGATTTATGAAATTAAAAGGTTGTGCTACGATGAGTAAATTGGGCCTATTCTCTAGCGTTTAGGAGAGTGAGATTGATCTCATTGAAACATACAAGATTCTGAAGGGGTTTGACTGGGTAGATGGTGAGAGGTTGTTTTTCCTGACTGGGGAATCTGGGACACTGGGATACAATCTCAGGATAAGGGATTGATCACTTAGGGCTGAGATGAGGAAAAATATTTTATCTCAGGGGGTTGTGAATCTTTGCAATTACTTACCGCGGGATGTAGTGGATATTCTATCGGTTAGTATATTTAAGTCTGAGATAGACAGGCTTTTGGTTCCTCAGGGAATCAAGTAATATTGGGGGCAAACTGGGAAAGTCAAGTTGAGGCAGAAGATCAACCATGGTTATATCGAACAGTGGGACAGGCTCAAGGGCAACATAGTATACTTTCTTCTGTTCTTAGAAAAAGAGCTGCGAGCGTTCGATGTTGAAAAAGGGAGGCAATAGGACAAATCTGAATTGGTGAATTAAAATGGGCCCAATGGACTACCCTTTAGGTGTAATGTGATTTAGAGAAAAGTAAAGTAAGCCTAAGCTCACGATAGTAACGGACCGGGTGACAGATGAATTCAAAGTTAAACGAGCCAGATTGAAGGAAGAAAGTGTTAAAAACAAAGCAAAGTTCAGACGGAAGCAACTAAACTCGACTGCAACTAAACAGTAAGGGTGATACATAAAACAGAGGAAAGAGGACTGAGTGATCACTCCACACACTGTACTTTCTGGCTTTGGGTGAGAGTCTGAAACAGGAGATGTCGGATCAACCTCTGTTATACATCTCAATGTCAAAGGAAGTAAAAACCCAGGGAGATACTTAACCCACAGGTGATCCAATATCTGCCACTTTATATTGTCGGGCAAATGTCAAAATTACGTATATGTAATAAAGTGGGACATTTATAGCAACTCAGAACTTAACCTCATGACCTGTTGTTAAAGTGTTGGCTGATCATAATCCTCAGTTGATGGGATTTTTAAAATGGTGCAGAACTATTCTGACAGCCGCTCATGTCACCTGCTTCAAAACCAGACTAAAATATAACAGGCACTGTAATAAACTAAGGGAATGTTGTTGGAAGTTCTTTCTCTTCCCCACACATCTGATAACAACCAGCAAAAGTAAAATCTGTTGTGGTGGTTTACTCCTGAGTTAAAAGACAGGTTAAGAGCTGATAGGCTTAATATTCTTCAAGGAATGAACGTTATTTTCTTGAAATCTGTTGTTTATAATAACAACAATTATCATCAAAGAAAATAGTTTCCGAACTATCAACCTTCTTCCATGACAAAGTCCTTGTTTAGCAACCATTATAACTGTTTCCCACCATCTTCTCAAGGACAATTAGAGATGGTGTTAGAGACAGTGAAGCTCACAGCCCATGAAAGCATTAGAAATGATTCAAAAAAAGAAAATTCCAGTTCATACTTTTCTGGGCCTCTAAGGATGATTCTCTTGGTCCTGCATATAAAACTCCCCAGTCCACGGGCGTGTGTCTTTGAAGTGGCCTCCTGGGATTATCTTCTTGGCATTGCCCCTCAACCGCCCCCACCTCAAAGGGTCATCCCGACAGGAAACATCAGCTCTTTTCTCTCCTTGCAGATGCTGCCAGATCTGCGGAGATTTTCCAGCATTTTCTCTTTTGGTTACATCTTAGACACAGGCTGACTGCCAGTTCAGTGGAGGAATCAGATGATTCTGCACCATACTATCCAGCGAGCTGCCGTGAAGCTCTTGGTTTACAGTTACAGCCACAACTAACCAGTGATGTTTAAATGAGGCCCAAGGTCGAATTTGACTGAGGCCTCAAGCCAGTCATGTGCCGACACTGAAAGCTGCTGCTCTAATTACAATGCACCTGTTTTTGTGGATAAAGCCCAATTTTTTTGAAGACAGACAATACTATATCTCTCCCTGTACCTGATCCCAAGATAACTCCAAAACTGCTAGATCCTGCTCCTTTCAGAGTAAACTGTTGTAATCATTTTAAATAGTTTTTAGTTTACAGATTCATACTTCATTATGGGAATTTAATTAATAGATGGCATAACAGCCTCATCTCCAAGTGACACTCCATTCCTTCGTTATCCAGGGAATTCCACATCTAACCCTCTTGTTGAAAAAACATGTGGTTCAAGGTCATAGAGTCATAGAGGTTTACAGCATGGAAACAGGCCCTTCAGCCCAACTTGTCCATGCTGCCCTTTTTATTTAATCATCAAGCTAGTTCCAATTGCCCGCAGTTGGCCCATATCTTTCTATACCCATTTTATCCATGTAATTGTCTAAATGCTTTGTAAAAGTCAAAATTGTACCCGTCTCTATTACTACCTCTGGCAGTTTGTTCCAGACACTCACCACCCTCTGTGTGAAAATATTGCCCTCTCTCATCTCACCTTAAACCTATGGTCTCTAGTTTTAATCTCCCCTACTTTTGAGAAAAGATGTTGACTATCTAGCTGATCTATGTCCCTCATTATTTTATAGACCTCTATAAGATCACCCCTAAGTCTTCTGCGCTACTAGGAGAAAAGGTAAAGGCTCAGAAGACCCTTTTCAGGCCTACTAAGGATGGGCACTCAATACCAATCTTGTTGCATTTGGCCATTCCCTGAGAACAATGTTTTAAAGAAAAATGACCAAGATATTGTGAAAACAATTCAATCTGCCATTTGTATTTGAGCTGCATAACAAAAAGGAGGCTGCAATGAACAGCTACACTTCAATAATTATGCATCCAGATACCAATAAAACAACACTACCATGAGTGCACAAAAAGCACAGAAGAGATTTGCTAGGATGCTACCAGGACTGTGATGGATTGAGTTATAAGGAGAGGCTGGATAGACTAGGCCTTTTTTCTCTGGAGCATAGGAGGCTGAGGGGTAATCTTATAGAGGTCTATAAAATAATAAGGGGCATAGACAAGGTAGATAGTCAACATCTTTTCCCAAAGATAGGTGAGTCTAAAACTAAACGGCATAGGTTTAAGGTGAGAGGGGAGACATACAAAAGGGTCCAGAGGAGCAATTTTTTCAATCGGAGGGTGGTGAGTGTCTGGAACAAGCTGCCAGAGATGACAGTTGAGGCAGGTACCATTTTGTCTTTGAAAAAGCATTTACACAGTTCCATGGGTAGGATGGATAAAGAGGGATATGGACCAAATGCGGGCAATTGGGACTAGCTTGGGGGTTTAAGAAAAGGTGGCATGGACAAGTTGGGCCGAAGGACCTGAAGGGCTGTAAACCTCTATGATTCTATTGAGAATAATGTAAATGTGGGAAGTGAAGTACAGGTTTACATCTAATTGAGGGTTTCATATGGTTCCTTTGCAGAGCAATGGAGAGTGAGGTACTGGTTGGAGTTTAATGAAGAGGGTGAAGATAGGTTATTTTACCACGGAACAGCATTATCCTGAACACCTTCAGCATCGACGCAGCATCCATCGACAAACCCTGCACTATTACTTTATGCCAGCGCAATCTCAAAACAATTTTCTGGTGCTACTGAATTAGCACGGGGGTGAATGGTTGCCTGCCAGTAATGAGGTTTTTGATCAATTTATTCCTTGTCTGTTCCTTACTGACGTGACGACAAAAGCATGCAAAGAACAATCCTGTCATCAAGCAGCAAGAAAGCTGAAAGGTTATAACAGGATGGGAGATGGTTAATACATCTTTTGTTGTAATTTTGTTTCAAATTACACCAGTACTGATTCACTTAGAAGCCCATGCCCAGCTTTTTGTTTTAAACAGAAACTCAAGACATAGACAACAACTGTTGTTGGTATGAAATACAAATGCCGTTTCCCCACTCATCTAGTTTTCGTTTCCACTTCAGCAGCGCAAAATATTGAGCACACCCCAAATGAAACCTTCTGTCTGTTGCTTTGCCTGAAGGAGATCAGTGAATGAAGCTGTGTTGAGAACTGAGGTAGAACACATTTCCTTACAATTGACCGTGGGCCAAGTTCTTGAAGTTTTGATTTCTGAATATTGCTGGCAGGAGCTTAAGGCAGATTAACAACATTTTAAGTGGACATAGATCGCTTGCCATGTTATTCAAATAGCCAATGATGGATACTCCCCAAATTATTCTCTTTATTGCCTTGCAACTTATGAAACTTTTTTTTGCTTACTACACTGTACGGGTGGTCTGACACTGATGGAGTGTGTACAGGCAATATTGCTCTGCAAATGTTCATGTGTCATTGTACAAGCAGTATGGCATTGACAGGCGATATCATTCAGATCCAACTGTACAGACAGGAGGTATACACAACTGATATTGTACTAGTGATATCATAAAGGTCGTAAAGGAGAGAACTCGTTGATCAGACAGGATTATATTGATGATGTGATGGATAATTTGTGTAAATAACATACATCAGTCAGCTCACAGGGCACTATAGTACAGGTGCAGATTGTGCACACATAGAAAGTATCATATAGGTTGTGTTATACAGTCAGTATTGGGTAGATGGTGTTGTGCAGACCGTATTGGGGAAATGGTGTCATTCGGACGGTACTGGGGAAATGGTGTCATACAGGCGGTGCTGGGGAGATCGTGTCGTACAGACAGTACTGGGCAGATGGTGTCGTACAGACTGTACAGGGGAGGTGGTGTCGTACAGATTGTACTGGACAGATGGTGTCGTACAGACTGTACTGGGGAGGTGGTGTTGTACAGACTGTACTAGGGGGATGGTGTCGTACAGACAGTACTGGGGAGGTGGTGTCGTACAGACTGTACTAGGGGGATGGTGTCGTACAGACTACTGGGGAGGTGGTGTCGTACAGACTGTACTAGGGGGATGGTGTCGTACAGACTGTACTGGGGAGGTGGTGTCGTACAGACTGTACTGGGGAGGTGGTGTCATACAGACTGTATTGAGCAAATGGTGTCATACAGACAGTATTGGGGAGATGGTGTCATACAGACTGTACTGGGCAGGTGGTGTCGTACAGACTGTACTGGGCAGGTGGTGTCGTACAGACTGTACTGGGCAGATGGTGTTGTACAGACTACTGGGGAGATGGTGTCATACAGACGGTATTGAGGAGATGGTGTCACACAGACTGTACTGGGGAGATGGTGTCATACAGACAGTATTGGGCAGATGGTGTCGTACAGACTGTATTGGGGAGATGGTGTCGTACAGACGGTACTGGGGAGGTGGTGTCATACAGACTATACTAGGCAGGTGGTGTCGTACAGACTGTACTGGGCAGATGGTGTCATACAGACTGTACTGGGGAGATGGTGTCATACAGACGGTATTGGGGAGATGGTGTTGCACAGACTACAGGGCAGATGGTGTCATACAGACTGTACTGGGGAGATGGTGTCATACAGACGGTATTGGGGAGATGGTGTTGCACAGACTACAGGGCAGATGGTGTCATACAGACTGTACTGGGGAGATGGTGTCATACAGACGGTATTGGGGAGATGGTGTTGCACAGACTACAGGGCAGATGGTGTCGTACAGATTGTACTGGGGAGATGGTGTCGTACAGACGGTATTGGGCAGGTGGTGTCGTACAGACTGTATTGGGCAGGTGGTGTCGTACAGACTGTACTGGGCAGATGGTGTCGTACAGACTGTACTGGGGAGATGGTGTCATACAGACGGTATTGGGGAGATGGTGTCGTACAGACTGTACTGGAGAGATGGTGTCGTACAGACTGTACCGGGCAGATGGAGTCACACAGACTGTACTGGGCAGGTGGTGTGGTACAGACATTATTTCTGGAGATGGTGTTGTACAGTCTCGGGTAGATAGTGTTTTAGAGTGAGTATATTACAGGCAGCAGAGTTGAAACTACAGCATCGTACACATGTGTGTAATTCCTTTTGTTCATTTCTCAAAAGTGCAGCCATTTAATCGAATTAAAGACTTTTTCAATGCAGAATGGTTCTGATCAGGAACTAATCACTGTCCCTTTGTGTGGGGACCTCAGTCTTGAATAGGTCCCCTGTGGTTTTACCACAATTAGATCAGCGCTCAGATACCATGGTCTGCTGTTTATGAATTAGTGACATTTTTAAAGCACATTTAGATACGCCTCAATCTTATCTGTTGTGTTCCTTTTAATCAGTTCAGACTTCTCAAATAGCATCAACAACTGACCCAACAGAAAAGTGGCAAAGTGTACATTCTAAAAGTATCAAATTATAAAGGAACTTAAACTGGAAATCAAATTTAATGCTCAATTGTTATTTTAATAACTTTTTTTTATTATAACGATTCTGTAAAAGAATGATGATCCGGTTCCGTTTCTTTTTAAGGAAGGAGCTGCTGAGTGATCCCGCTTTTGAGGCGGTGTTGTACTTACCGACAAGCGCTAGGAGTAGGGAGATCCTCGGGACCATCATACTGGACCTGCCTGCACTCCACCGGCACTCTCTGTCAGTTTGGAGGAGCTTTCACTGTCTGGCTGTCCGCCCTGGGAACCGAGAGCAGCGCCTGGACTCGTTGTTGCATCCAGCTCCCTGCACACAAACACACACCAACTTTCCAAATCACCAACTTACTAGGGAGGGGACAGCTCTGGGTATCAAATCAAAGAGCCTTCTTCAGTTTTCTTCTGTAAATATTTTTTCCAACTTCTCATTTTGAAACACAAAATCGCAATATACTGTCAAGTGGACAATGGGACTTGTTTTTTCATCTTCGCGTTTTTTCCTTCTCACTTTGCCAATTCCTTGGTGCTTCGTTGCAGCCAGTCCTTCCCTGGGAAGCCGATATATCCCAAACACTCTCCCTCTCCCTTTCTCTTTGTGTCTCTGGTTACTACTGGCTTTTTACAACATCACGCCCACCCACGTGCCGAGGCAGCAGTGACACAGAAATTCAGCCAGTAACTACATGATGCTAGTCTCACTGCATCAATACATAACACACTCAAACTATGCACCCACACTCAACACGGACACATTACACTCAACACAGTCAAACTACACACCCACACTCAACACACTCAAACTACGCACCCACACTCAACACAGACACAATAGTCAACAGGCTCAAACTACACACCCACAGTCAACACAGACACACAACACTCAACACACTCAAACTACGCACCCACACTCAACACACACACAACACTCAACACACTCAAACTACGCACCCACACTCAACACACTCAAACTATACAGACACTCAAACTATACATCCACACTCAACTCACTCAAACTATATACCCACATTCAACACACTCAAACTATGCACCCACACTCAACACAGACACACAACACTCAACACACTCAAACTATAGACCCACCCTCAACACAGACACACAACACTCAACACACTCAAACTATACAGACACTCAAAGTATATACCCACATTCAACACACTCAAACTATGCACGCACACTCAACACACTCAAACTACACACCCACACTCAACACAGACACACACATACACTTAACACAGACACACTCAGCCAGACATACGCACATACACGCACACACACCCACACAATACATTGCGAAAATCACTCAACACAGAGTCACTCAGCCAGACACACACACACACACAACACACTCAGCCAAACACACATACACACGTGGCCAAACACACTCAACACAGGCACACTCAGCCAAACATGTTCAATTTATAGACTGACACACATCCACATTCAACAGAACACACAACCAACTACACACACACTCAGTCAAACACGCACATGCATTCTGCCAATTACACCCACACTCTACATACCCATACCCAACATGGACAATCAATCAAACACACATAACACACACACACTCAACATACGGACACATCCACATTCAACACACACACACACACACACACACAGACACTCAGCCAAACATACCAACACTCAGAACATAGACACACACCCATACTCAACACAGTCAACCAAACACACACACACACACAAAACATAAGGACACATCCACCTTCAACAAACACAGAGATTCAGCCAAACACACCAACACTCAACACAGTTAGCTAAACATACACACACACACACAAACAACCTAAGGACACATCAATATTCAATACACACGTTCACTCAAACACTATTCATCCATCCACAACACACTTACCCAAACCCACCACACACAAACACACACCTCACAAAAAGACACATACCAACTACAAAGACAGCAATACTACAAACACATTCACAGATCCAACACACTCAGACACACCAACACCATCACTGTAGTTTCCTCAGTTGTCCCTCAGTTTGAGGATGACGTCGATTCACAGCGATGGGTTACTGTCAGGGGTTTCTATGTGATTGAACAGACCAATCCTTGACCATGATATCTGGGCACATGAGGCAGGAAATCTCATGAGATCATGGTAGCAGGAGAGCAGGATTTATGTACCACTATCACAGATAACACCTACCAACAGACACCCACCACACAGACACATCACAATGGCACAGTGATTAGCATTGCTGCCTCACAGCGCCAGGTTCGATTCCCAGCTTGGGTCAGTGTGCGGAGTCTGCAAGTACTCTCCATGTCTGCCTGGGTTTCCTCTGGGTGCTCTGGGTTTCCTCCCACAGGCTGAAAGATGTACTGGTTAGGTTCATTGGGCATGCTAAATTCTCCCTCAGTGTACCCAAACAAGTGCTGGAGTATGGCAACTAGGGGATTTTCACAGTAACTCATTGCAGCGTTAATGTAAGCCTACTCGTGACACTAATAAATAAACTTTAAATTAAATTACCTACAGATAGATAACATACATCACACATATAACACACCAATACGTACACATATACACATGCATACACAGATCCACACAGATACAAATACCTACCCACACACCCACACACACACGAGACACCCTATCCACAGCCTTAAACATTTATTCCCTCCACCAAATAGTGGAAGATATGTGTACTATAAACACGATGCAATGCAGCAACTTGTCCTGCATTCATCAACAGCACCTTCCAAGCTTGGGACCATAACAATCATAGGCATCACACACCCACAACACAACACACATAAACCACACAATCTATAAAATCCCTACAGTGCTGAAATCGAGTCTGCACAGGCTCTCCAAAAGAGCTTCTTATCCAGGCTCACGCCGTAATGCTGCACATTTACCATAGCCAATCCACTTAACCCTGTACATCTTCGGACTGTGGGAGGAAACCGGGGCACCCGAAATAAACCCACACAGACAAGGTGAGAATGTACAAACTCCACACAGACAAACACCCAATGCTGGAATTGAGTCCTGGCGCTGCGCTAACCAGTGTGCCACTGTGCAGCCCAGTATACACAAATACAAAGAGACACCAGAGGCATATACACACACAGACACGCACTACTCTCAGACAGACAGACAGATACACCTACCTGTACAGAACAGGGACACAGCATGAATAAATGCTGAAACACTCAGGAAGACTGATGTAAAGAGGTTGATAAGGTCAGGCAGAAACAGAAGCAAGAAAGTGTTGAAACCATGCCAAACCGCTTGTTTAATAGGCTGCGTTAATAACTTTCTATTATCTCGGCTGCTTCAGTACAATGTGCCAATCTATTCAATTGTCAATCACAATTTTAACAGCAAATGGAGCCGTTGCAAGCCACCTGCTTGTGTCACTGTTATCACAGTGAAACTGCCTATTCCAGTTACACTTTCTTATTCTTTCCTGATGCATGCAGTCTTGCAAACATTGTTCTTTAAGGAACCATTTTAATAAATATGCAAATACCTACTCATCTTGCATGCTTTCTGAGGTTAAAATTCTACATTGTTAAATTACCTCCAATTCCCTCCTATGTTTCAATAGTCATGTATGGTCATGTATTATATAAGCTAATGGCACTTTGCATATTAAAAGTTCCCTTCTCTTCCTTCACATTGCTAGTGCAAAGGAAAAGTGTCTGCTCCTTTGATACTAATTTACTGAACATTGGAAATAACTCTACTATTGACCCTCTCAAACCCTGTCATAACACAGAACATTTCTGTTCCATCTCCTATCAACCGCTTTATCCAGTGAGTATGCCCCTATTTTACCCCATTATTAATAATACCTCTCTGTAACTTTGTGAATCCATGTTGCACCTTCCCCAGGGTTCCAGTAATCTTCCTATTACAGGACTGCATGTAATACAACAAGAATTTACATTCATGATGCACTTTTAAGGTTCTAAGACGCTTCACATGAACATTATAAAACAAAATATGACACCAAGTCATATAAGAAGATGACCAAAAGCTTGGTCAAAGAAAGCTTTGGTTGAATGTCTTAAAGGAGGAAAGCGAGGTAGAGAGGCATAGGGGGAGAATTTCAAAGTTTGGAGCCCAGGCAACTGGAGGCACGGCCACCAATGGTGGAGAGACTTTACTTGGAAATGCACTAGAGGTCCGCATTAGAGGATTGCAGATATCTCAGCTTCTACACCACTGCTAAAGCCCTCATTCAGACTTTAGTCTCCATCAGACTCTACTTCTGCAGTCTTCTCCTTGCCAGCCACATTTCTTTCACACTCTGTAAATGTCAGCTCACCCAAAGTGCTGCATCCCATCCCCCACAGTCCTGCTCACATTTCTAGTCCACGCTCACCAACATTGTCTCACAGGACACAAAGCCTCCAATTTAAACCACCATCCTCACATTTAGATTCTTCCTGTGGCCTTCAGTATTCTCCTCCAAGCCCCATCACGCCCACCACAGTGTTATTCCTCTAATACTGGCCTCTATTACATTCCCCCTTGTCCCACACCTCCACCATTGTTGATGGTTCATTCAGCCACCAAGCCCTGTGCTCCGAACTTCCCTATTTAAACCCCAAGACCCCGCCAGTCTCTTTTACTCTTTTAAAATCCTCTTGGCAACAAATCCCTTTGAATAAGTTTTTGGCTATCTCTCTAAGTGTCTCTTATTTCAGTTCGCCATCCATTAAATTTTAGTGAGGCCTTCTGGAATGTTTTCTACATTAAAGATGCATACACATTAAAGATAAATATAAATGCGAGTTGTTGGTCCTCTAGCAAAACTGGATGCCAAGTCACCGAGTTGTATTTAGATCTTGACTGCCAGCCAGTTAAGTGGAGCGTGCCCTCTTGTTCGGCACTAAAATGAAGTTCCCACTCACTTTGGACAGGAACCTCCATCACTAGTCCCAGATCCACTGGAAATTTGAGTAGTGTTGAAAATAAGGGGACACCCTTCCTTCTCAAATTCATGACCTGGCAAACATCTATTCCCACCTTCTTTCAGCAAACAACACCAGAACCAGCCTTTGTCATTCTGAAGCAGACAACTCCCACACAGGACACTTGAGCACAAACTTGAGCACATAGAATCATAGAATCCCTACAGTGTATTTAACCCATTGAGTCTGCACCGACCACAATCCCACCCAGGTATTATCCTCAGAACCCCATGCATTTACCCTAGCTGGACCCCCTGACAAGAAGGGGCAATTTAGCATGGCCAATCTACCTAATCTGCACATCTTTGGACTGTGGGAGGAAACTGGAGCACCCAGAGGAAACCCACACAGACACAGGGAGAATGTGCAAACTCTACACAGAAAGTGACCCAAGCTGGGAATCGAACCCAAGTCCCTGGTACAGGGAGGAACTGCTGCACTGCTAGAGGTGCTGTCTTTTGTTTTTGATGAATCTTTAAACCAAGGCCTACTTTGTCCTCTTTGGAACTGATTTTCAAAGAAGAGTCATGTCTGTTTCTCTTACCACAGATGCTGCCAGACCTGCTGAGATTTTCCAGCAGTTTCTGTTTTTGTTTCAGATTTTCCACACCCACAATATTTTGCCTTTAATTTAGACTGACATGAGACAGGTCACTTTTACCCTCATGACGATGGTGTTGTTACAATTGTAACTCTGCTTTTTACAAAAGGGATTGCAACTTCAGATATTTGTGTTTGCACTTACCTGAGGCACCAATGCTGCAAAGCTATCAGCTCTAGGATTGTGGCTGAATTCCTCAGAACTAGAAACGCCCCAAAAAACACAAAACAGGCTGAACTGCTCTTTAGCTCATCACTGACTGTGGGATCTTGCTGTGCCTATCCTGGTTACATTTTCTACATTACAGCAGAGAATACAACTTGAAAGGTACTTAATTGTCTTGAGATTGTCCTGAGATTGTGAAAGGTGCTACGTTAGGGCAATTCTTCCTCGGGGTCCTTGTGTATGAGTCGCAAAAACCCAGCCTGCAGGTGCAGCAGGTGGTCAGAAAGGCGAATGGGATGCTGGCCTTCATAGCGAGGGGGATTGAATATAAAAGTAGGGAGGTCTTGCTGCAGCTGTATAGGGCATTAGTGAGGCCGCAGCTGGAGTACTGTGTGCAGTTTTGGTCGCCGCACTTGAGCAAGGATATTTTGGCCTTGGAGGGAGTGCAGAGGAGGTTTACTAGGCTGATACCGGAGTTGAGGGGGTTGAGCTATGAGGAGAGGCTGAATAAACTAGGCTTGTACTCGTTAGAGTTTAGAAGAATGAGGGGAGATCTCATTGAGACATATAAGATGATGAATGGGATGGATAGGATAGAAGTGGAGAGACTCTTCCCGCTCAGAAAGGACAGTAGGACTAGGGGGCACAGCCTCAAGATAAAGGGGGGGCGGTTTAGAACGGAGTTGAGGAGAAACTTCTTCACTCAAAGGGTAGTGAATCTCTGGAATTCTCTGCCCGTTGAAGTGGTGGAGGCTGCCTCGCTAAATATTTTTAAGACGTGGGTTGATGGGTTTTTGATAAGCGAGGGGATTAAGGGTTACGGGGAGAGGGTGGGAACGTGGAACTGAGCCACGACAGATCAGCCATGATCTTATTGAATGGCGGGGCAGGCTCGAAGGGCTGGATGGCCTACTCCTGCTCCTATTTCTTATGTTCTTATGTTCTTTCTTTGATGGGTGCAGCAGTTGCACATGTCTCCAAAGTAGGCACAGAAAAGGAAAATGACTAGAAATAATAGCTATCTTGATTTGATTTATTACTGTCACATGTATTAGCATACAGCAAAAAGTATTGTTTCTTGCATGCTATACAGATAAAGCATACCGTACATAGACAAGGAAAGGAGAGAGTGCAGAATGTAGTGTTACAATCATAGCTAGGGTATAGAGAAAGATCTACTTCATGTGAGGGAGGTCCATTCAAAAGTCTGAGGGCAGCAGGGAAGAAGCTGTTCTTGAGTCGGTTGGCATGTGACCTCAGACTTTTGTATCTTTTTCCCAATGGAAGAAGGTGGAAGAGAGAATGTCCAGGGTGCGTGGGGTCCTTGATTATGCTGGCTGTTTTTCCGAGACAGCGGGAAGTATAGACAGAGTCAATGGATGGGAGGCTGGTTTGTATGATGGACTGGGCTACGTTCACAACCTTTGTAGTTTCTTGCCATCTTGGGCAGAGCAGGAGCCATACCAAACTGTGACGCAACCAGTAAGAATGCTTTCTATGGTGCATCTGTAAAAGTTGGCGAGAGGCATAGCTGACATGTCAAATTTCCTTAGCTTTGTCAGAACATTTAGCAATGGTTCCTTGTTGGAATGTTTAGTATTAGTAAAAGGGAAACGCGTGAAAGCTTAGATATAACATTTCATCTGCAAGGTAAACTAACACATTCAGACTGGTTGTGAACAAGAGAGGAAGGCAGTGAAGCAACTAAACGCTGAGGTGAGGTTAATGGGTTTAATCACCAGCAAGCGGTTTAATAGAAAAGTAGGAAATTATTAGATAATCTAAAAGATCATATGGGGGAGGTAGTGGAAGTGGATATGGTAATGAACTTTAAGGGGTGTTTTGACAAGTACATGAATGAGATAGGAATAGAGGGATATGGTCCCCGGAAGGGCAGGGGGTTTTAGTTAAGTCGGGCAGCATAAGAACATAATAAGAACATAAGAAATAGGAGCAGGAGTAGGCCATCCAGCCCTTCGAGCCTGCCCCGCCATTCAATAAGATCATGGCTGATCTGTCGCTGCTCAGTTCCACTTTCCCGCCCTCTCCCCATAACCCTTAATCCCCTCTCCTATCAAAAACTATAAAAAAAAGCATGGTCAGTGCAGGCTTGGAAGGTAGAAGGGACTGTTCCTGTGCTGTAATTTCCTTTGTTCTTTATATCAGCAAAATAATAAGAAAGCATTAAGAGCACAAAATAGCTGATATTAACAATACTGAGGGGAAAAACAAAAATAAGCCAAGGAAAATGGGCAAATTGGGAATTAAAAAACCTGCAGATGTTGGAGGTTTTAAAATGGAAAATGCTGAAAATGCCTTGAAGTGACACCAGTCCCAACAATATAGAACCTGTCTAACACAACGGGTGCATAATCCTCTCTTCACCAACACACAATTATCTTCAGATGAAGTGTCAATCTAACCACCCATAGCCACCGCTGCAAAGAAAATGGAAAATCAGAGACAAAAGGTTTGCACTACAACAAGCTGCATTTTTATGTTAACTTTACCAGAGAAAATATCCCAAGTCTTTCACAGAGCTGTAAGTGAGAAGTAGCATAGAGCAAAAAGAGGAGAGATCATGTGTTGGATCAAAAGGTTGGATTTTAAGCGGCATATTGATGATGAGACAAATAGAGAGGGAGAGTTTCTAGGGAATTCTAGAGTGTGGATTCCTCAGTCAAAAACATGGGTGGCCCTGTAGCACACTGGTTAGCACTGCTGCTTCACAGTGCCAGGGACCTAGGTTCGATTCTTGGCTTGGATCACTGTCTGTATAGAGTCTGCATGTTCTCCCCATGTCTGTGTGGGTTTCCTCAGGGTGCTCCAGTTACCTCCCACACTCCAGAGATGTGCAGGTTAGTTGGATTAGCCATGGTAAAAGCCCAGGATTACAGGGAAAGAGGGCATAGGCACTGGACTCTCTTTTGAAGAGCAGATGCAGATACAATGGGTCAAATGACGTCCAGCTGCACTGTAAAGATTATGGATTCTATGGATGGAACTGATCAAGCAGAATGAGGAGGAAGTGTTTAAAAGACAGAGTAGTTTGCCTAAGGGGAGGGAGTGATGACATGGCGGTGCTTGTTATAGTTATAGCGAGGGGAGAGGGCACAGAGGAATTCAAATGCAAGAGTGATAATTATTACAGACACAAATACAGGTGCCAGAAATCTGAAATAAAGACAGCAAAGTGTTGGAAATACAGGACCCAGCTGTGGAGGGAAAAACAGCTAACGTTCCAGCTGAACCTTTTGGTGGGAAATGTTAGAAATACAATAGGTTCTGAGCGAGTGAAAGGAACAAGGGTGGAATGATGAACAAAAGAAAAGGTCTATGATTGGTGAAGCGGAGGATATTAAAGGACAAAAGGTTTCATTGTGCAAGACCAAAGGCAGTGGTAATGTGCCAAGTAAAGAAACAAAAGATATGACGAGAAGAGGCGTGAATGGCAGCATTCTGAATTTTTAATTTAAAACATTGGAGCCCATGCAGAGCATGAGGGTAGGAATGATGAGCATATGATACATGGTGCAGGATAGGATTTGTACTGCAGACTTCTCAAATCATAGGCCGGAATTCTCTGGCCGTTCATGCCCGCTGCTGCCAGCAAGAATGGAGAATTGGCCCTCAGGCAAAGCTCCACTCATTGGAGCAGGACTGGAGAATCCCAGCTGTGGGTGAGGTCGGAAAATCCAGCCCATAGGGTTTTACAGTACAGGAGGAGGCCCTTCAGCCCATTATCTCTGCACTGGTCATCAAGCACCTCTAATCCCATTTTCCAGCACTTGGGTCTGTATCCTTTTGATGAACTGCAGTTTGCGGAAGGTGAGAGTCCAGTCAGAAGAGCAGTGGGATATAGTTAACAGCAGCTGGTCTGAGGTAGGGGTGAAGACAGGGAATGTTAGCAAGATGGGATAGATGGTCTTTGTGATGGAAAAGCTATGGGGTCGGAAACTCAGAACAAGGAGAAGGCAATGCTGAGGTTGTGAACAGTCTATTGTGGTGGAAGACACAGAGGGGAATGGAACCACTTGCAAGGGCAAAGAGTTCATTGTAGAAACTAAAAAACCTGACGAAAAAGGAAATGCAAATAGAGGGTGGCACAGTGATTAGCACTGCTGCGTCACAACGCCATGGACCCGGGTTCAATTCTGGCCTCAGGTCACATTCTCCCTGTGTCTGTGTGGGTTCATCTAGATACTCTAGATTCCTCCCACGCTCCGAAGATGTGCAGGTTAGGTTGATTGGCCATGCTAAATTGCCTTTTAGTATCACGGGGATTAGCAAGGTAAATATTTGGATAAAGCCTGGGTGAGGTTGTTGTCAGTCCAGGCTTGATGGTCCAAATGGCCTCCTTCTGCACTCCAGGGATTCTGACATTCTAAGAGGAGACACAGTAAAATTTGGCAAAAGGAAAGTATGGCATTGCAAAGAGTATATTGCCGCATATGATACTGAGTTAAGAAAACCTGAAACAAGATTATTTAAATGATGCTTGGCATACATTAAGGTGCCTAGTTTATAACATTTTTAACCCTCTGAAGGCTTATAATATGTTGCGACTTGAACATTTTGATTGCATGATGCAGTATATGTGATACACAGGATACTGGTCAGTCTGCATTTAACCCACTCTGGGTTAAATGCGATTCCTTGTATACCACACTCCTTCCATACATCATGCCGTGTGTAACATGCTGCACAGCCTGTATGCCACCCTGAGTGTAATGCAGTCCAGTACATGCTTTATTCTGTAATTATGATTAAAATAAAATGATGGTAGATTTACAACAGTGTAAGTCGATACCATTGTAGAATCATAGAATCTACAGTGCTGAAGAGGGCCATTTGGCCTATTGAGCCTGCCCAACAACAATCCCACCCAAGGCCCATCCCATAATCCCACATATTTACCCTTGTAAGCTCCCTGACACTAAGGGGCAATTATCATGGCCAATCCACCTAACCCTGTACCTGCTGACCGTACCCGCAAGTATAAATGAAAGGTCAGAACAGCCTTTCATACACACGTCAGCGGCACAGCCTTGAGTTTGTACATGGAACTGGAGCAGACAGATACATTGAGCCACTAACACTGGTGTTGGCTGAGTAAAAGCAAAATTAGTTATTTTTGTATTTTTACGACAGAAATGCTTGTGCAGGGTCAAGTGTCCACACTGTGGCTATATCTCGAAAGTACTCAGTTGGCTGTAATGTATTGGACGATTTCCATACTGACTGTGTATCTGTCAATCAGACAGCACCATCATAGATGAAGCACTTTCACCTCCGTAGCTGCACTGTCATCCAAGAATAGCTGTGATTTTGAATCTCCGAGAGTGGGATGGAATTTGGGGCTGGGGGGTGGAATCTGTGCAGGAATATAGTTCTTGCATTCTTTCTCTTGTGTTTTTCTATGAAATCCCTGCAGTGAGTGATTTTTCTTCACCCAAGGTTCAAATTGTTGTAGGAGGAAACCTACATCTGCCCAACAGTGCCATCCAGCAGTGAGAGCAGAGAGGCGCTGGTCTGACTTCTGCTGGGGGTTTGTGTGTGTGTGTGTGTGTGTGTGTGTGTGTGTCTGTGTGTGTTTGTGTGTGTGTGAGAGAGACAGTGTGTGTGTGTGTGTGTGTGTGTGAGAGAGAGAGACGGGTGTGTGTGTGTGTGTGTGTGTGCGCGAGACAGCGTGCATGTGAGAGATAGCGTGCGTGTGAATGACTGTGTGTGTGTGTGTGAGACGGTGTGTATGTGTGCATGTGTGACAGTGTGTGTGTGAGACTGTGTGACGGTGTGTGTGTGTGTGTGTGCGAGACAGCATGCATGTGAGAGACGGCATGCGTGTGAATGACTGTGTGTCTGTGTGTGTGTGTGTGAGACAGTATGAGTGACAGTGTGTGTGTGAGAGATGTTTGATCATTAATTGAGTCTATAAATTGATTTTTCTTGTCACAGATTCAAGCAATACTCTTATATTGGGGAATCCTTTTCTATTCTGAGATTTTCTAACATTGGAGGAACGGGAGTGCTGAGCCTATTTCTGTATAATTATCTGGATCAATGAAGGCATGAATCTTAGACTCACCAATCATCCTGAAGCCTCCGAGATTTAAAAAACAATTCTCTAAGCAATCGAGCAGAAAGAAAGACTATGGGGCATTCAACAAAAATTATGAAGCTTTCATTTTCTTTCAGCATTTTGGTTTATTGATTCTAGAAAAAAACTGAGATGGGAACAATTTGGATAACAGTTAGGAACCCTCCATCAGATAGAATCTAGATTTCGGTATGTCTCAAAGACAGATATGTCAGATGGGAGGTCTTAGATTGTGGGGAAGGAGTGGGGGTTGGAGGTCAAGTGATGAAACCTTCCAGAGGGCGGCACAGTGATTAACATTGCTGTATCACAGCGCTAGGAACCCGGGTTCAATTCTGACCTTGGCTCAGTGTCTGTGTGGAATTTGCATGTCCTTGCCATGTCTGCGTATGTTATCTCTGGGTGTTCCGGTTTCCTGCCACAGTGCAAAGACATGCTGGTTAGTTTGATGGGCCATTCTAAATTGTCCCTTGATGTCAGGGGGATTAGCAGGGTATATGTGTGGGGTTATGGGGTTGGGGCCTGGGTAGGACTGTTGTCGATGGGCTGAACGGTCTCCTTCTGCCACATGGGGATTCTTTGATTGCAGATTATGTCCAATCGGAGTTTGTAACCCATGGCATGGCTACCAATTTATCTTACTCTCTTAAGCAGATACTAAACAATCTTGTGTATGTAGATGTAGTTTAGTGCAGAATTTCACTCTTGCACTGTCTTCTCTTTTTAAAGCAAGAGGTCTTTTCGCAGTCAATGCGCTGGATGATGTGGTGTCCCAGACTGTTACAAGTGATGGTGTATCTTCACCCCAGAAAAGGACTATTTTGCTATGAAGGAGAATATGACGTAGCAAGAGAGCAAGTGCATAAAAGAAAAAGCTAAAAGAAAGATGAGAGAAAGAGATAATGACATTTATATCGCTAACAAGAAGCATTTTGAGATGTAGGGTGCGATTTTACCAAAAGAATTTGAAGTTTCCAATGGGCAGGAAAACAGGAGGGTGGGTGAGCTGACTTTTGATACTTTATGGTAATCTATGCACTACAGAGGCTGTCAAGCGATTCACGTCATGGGACTGGGGATGGTGATGGACCCTAATCCCATTCGAGAGGCCAACAGCAGACTGTTCGGGGGGCCATTGGGCATATGCCAATCTCCCAGTATACAGGAGACTTGTTGACATAACCCCCTCTCCTCCTGTCCAGACATCGCAGGCCTGGCCGCCTCCGTCCTACTCCCTGATCGCTGGCCTCCCAGTGGCTGGCCCCAGCCTCCTGATGGTCAGCCCCAACCTCCGATGGCTGGCCCTGGTCTCTGATTGCTGGCACAGCACCAGCCCCCACCCCTGATGCTGGGTCCCACCTTCCCTCCCAGCCTAGCTCCACCCCCCATCTGGCTCCACTCTGTCTGTCCCATGAGACCCTGCCCCCTCAAGCCCTACTCCATTAGCACAGCCCAGTGTCCAATGGGCACAGTCAGTGTGCCAGGCTGGCACTGTCAGGGTGCTTGGAATGCAGTGGCAGGGTGCCAGGTTGTCGCTGCCAGAGTGCCACTGTCCAAAGGGCAGTGCCCCCCTGCCCATGATCTCCCATGGGGCCTCAGTGGACTCCAGTCCCACTAGTGGGGCCACCACATCAGGTCACAATTTCTGGGGACAATCTTTTACTTGATTTATTATCGTCACATGTATTAGTATACAGTGAAAAGTATTGTTCTTGCACACCATATGGACAAAAAGCATACTGTTCATAAAGAAGGAAAAGAGAGTGCAGCAGGTAGTGTTACAGTCATAATTGGGGTGATATGAGGTAGGTCTATTCAAAAATCTGACAGCAGCAGGGAAGAAGCTGTTCTTGAATTGGTTGGTACGTGATCTCAGACTTTTGTATCCTTCTTCTGATGGAAGAAGATGGAAGAGAGAATGTCCAGGATGTTTGGGGTCCTTGATTAAACAGGGATGTAGTGTCTATAAGCACGTACAATTGCATTTTGCCAGCATGGGGCTCAAAACCACAACCTTGGCATTATTAGCACCACAGTCTAACCATCTGAGCTACCCTGCTGGTGTGGACCTCCACTGGCGAGGGAGGAAACATAAGTGAGCTCGGTTAATACCATCCCGAGCTCACTAAATAGATTGAAATAGGGTAATGAGTATTCTAGTCAGCCTTGCCCCATTCCCCAGAGCAAGGCTGATCATGTCATAAATAATGACCTGGGAAGATGGCAACTGGCCGGACACCTGTTATTGCCCTCCTGCTGACATTTCCTGCCCTGCTACCAACCAGCATAGCAAGATGGGGAAATTCACACCCGTGAACTCACAGCACCAATTGGTTGAGTGAATCTCCAGTGTGTTTCAACAAAAACTTAGATTTAAATAGTGGCCCGAATTCTCCGATGCCACTGCTGCCAGCGAGAACGGAAAATTTGGCTCAGACTAATCTCCATTCATAGCAGCAGAACTGGAGAATCCCATCCATGGGAGAGGTTGGAGAATTCTGGCCAGCATCTTTAATGCAAATAAACATCCAATGGTGTACAGAGGCAGTGAGAGAACAGGCACCAAGGCAGAAAGTGGGAGATCAGGTCAGGATAGGTGATCAACACTGTTGGTAAAGAGCTGACAAGGATCTTACAAGTGTAAGGGCAGGTGAAGCAGTTCAGGGAAGGAATTTCAGACAATGAACCTAAGGCATAACCATTGCTTGGGCCTCTTCTAATCATTGCCACTAGGCAAGGTATGTAACCATGCATTGTTTCCCATGGAGGCGATGGATCTGAGAGGCAAGCATATAAGAGCGGACATCTAGGACAGGTCAGCAATCAGCACTCATGGGAGAGAACATTTTGAAGAACTTCTCAACTAAGACGCTTTGACCTGAATGTCAACCCCATTCCTCCAAACCCGGTCCGGCTCAGTCTCAGTGCTCCCTCAGTCTGGAGCAAAGCTAAAAAAGCCATTTGACAACTAAAAAATAACAATGCCTCTGAGGCAGATAAAAATCATAGAATCATAGAACCCTACAGTGCAGAAGGAGGCCATTCGGCCCATCAAGTCTGCACCGACCACAATCCCACCCAGGCCCTAACCCCATAACCCCATGCATTTACCCTAGCTAGTCCCCCTGACACTAAGAGGCTTGGCCAATCCACTTAACCCTGTTAGAATTCTGGGACAAGGTGCAGATACACTCCTGGCATGGCTGCACATCCTCATATCCCTCATCTGGAATGGGGAAACGGGGATGGTGTGATTGTGCTACATTCAAGATGGGAGACAAGTCTGATTGCAGTAACTACAGAGGAGCTCCATGCTCTCCTCCACGGGGAATAGTCCTCCTCAACTACCTCCTCCCAGTAGCCAAGTAAACCTTCCAATGTCACAGAGTGACTTTCACCCATTGAGAGGCACCATGGACTGCAGGACAAGACAAGTGTAAGGAACAGCAGTTTATTTGGGAAGACATCAAATGCATAGAGAGACTTCATCAGGAGAATGCAGAGGGGATGTCAGAACTGGTAGATAAGGTAGTTAAGAAGGCATATTGGATACTTGCCTTTATTAACCAAGGCATTAAATCTAAGAGCAGAGATGTAATGATGGAGCTACATTAAGCCACAGCTTGTGTGCAGTTCTGGTTGCCACACTATAGGAAGGATGTGATTGCATTAAAAAGGGTGCAGAGGGGATTCACTTGTATGTTGTCTGGTCTGGAGTGTTTCAGTTATGAAGACAGGCTGATTAGGTTGGAGTCGTTCTCTTTGGGCTGAATGGTGGTTAAGGTGTATAAAATTTTGAGGAACATTGATCGGGTAGATAGGAAGAAACCTTTTATCTCAGCAGATGACCAATTCAGGATTTAAGTTAAGGGGTAGGTTTATAGGTGATGAGAATCTGGAACTCACTGCCTGAAAGCGTGGTAGAAGCAGGAACCCTCACAATATTTAAGAGGTATTTAGATGAGCACTTGAAATGCCACAGCACACAAGGCTATGGACCAAGTGCTGGAAAATGGGGTCAGAATAGATAGCTGTTTGATGGCTGGTATGATACAGTGGGCCAAAGGGCCTCTTTCCGTGTTGCAAAACCCAATGACTCCATGATTCTAAGTCAAGGCATCAAAGAGAGTGCACAAACCTCCAAACACCTTATCTGCTCAACCCTTCAAGTAGCACCTGCCTCACAATGTGGCAGAGTGTGCAGGCCATGCACTGGACTTTTCAACCTGGTCATAATCTGGTACACAGGGAGGCACAAGCTGGTACACGGAGAGAACATAAGAACATAAGAAATAGGAGCAGGAGTAGGCCATCTAGCCCTTCAAGCCTGCCCCGCCATTCAATAAGATCATGGCTGATCTGTCGTGGCTCAGTTCCACATTCCCGCCCTCTCCCCATAACCCTTAATCCCCTCGCTTATCACAAACCCATCAACACGCGTCTTAAAAATATTTAGCGAGGCAGCCTCCACCACTGCAACGGGCAGAGAATTCCAGAGATTCACCACCCTTTGAGCGAAGAAGTTCCTCCTCAACTCCGTTCTAAACTGCCACCCCCTTTATCTTGAGGCTGTGCCCTCTAGTCCTACTGTCCTTTCTGAGCGGGAAGAGTCTCTCCACCTCTATCCTATCCATCCCATTCATCATCTTATATGTCTCAATGAGATCTCCCCTCATTCTTCTAAACTCTAACGAGTACAAGCCTAGTTTATTCAACCTCTCCTCATAGCTCAACCCCCTCAACTCCGGCATCAGCCTAGTAAAGCTCCTCTGCACTCCCTCCAAGGCCAAAATATCCTTGCGTAAGTGCGGCGACCAAAGCTGCACACAGTACTCCAGCTGCGACCTCACCAGTGCCCTGTACAGTTGCAGCAAGACCTCCCTACTTTTATATTCAATCCTCCTCGCTATGAAGGCCAGCATCCCATTCGCCTTCCTGACCACCTGCTGCACCTGCAGGCTGGGTTTTTGCGACTCATGCACAAGGACCCCGAGGTCCCTCTGCACCGTCGCATGCTGCAGTTTTTCGCCATGTAAGTAATAGTCCTTTAGAACAGAGGGTGGCACAAACTGGTACACAGAAGACAGGGTGACACAAGTCGGAACCAGGGAGTGGGGTTGACACAAACTGGTACACAGGGAGAGAGGGCAGCACAAGCTGGTACACAGGGAGAAAAGGCGACATAAGCTAGTATATGGACAGAGAGGGCTGCATAAACTGGAACATGGTGGGGGGAGAGAGGGTGGTACAAACTGATACCCCGGGAGAGAGGTGGCACAAGCTCACACGAAGACAGAAGGTGGCACCAGTTGGAATTACGGGAGAAGCTGGCACCATAAGCTCGTAAGCAGGGTGAGAGTCTTTTGTTGGTACACAGGGGAGAGATTGGCAGACACTAGCATACAATGGTAGAGAGTGGCACCTGCTGACTGAAAGGATGTGTAATATTTTGCAGGATACAAGATAACATTGGCCCCAGTTTAACTCTGGCTGGGGAGTTGGTGAGCTCACACAGCTGCAGAAACAAAGCCAAGGTTATTTTAACTCTTGAGCCTCATTAATGAGCCAAGAGTCAATGTTTCATTCAATCAACATACTTACAAAGTATTCCACCAATGTCTGTCAGTCAGCTTAGTGGCCAGCCCAGGAAGCCCCATAAAAATCAGAGTCACAAATATACACACAGTTCAATGATAGTTAAGTAATGTACGCAACCATTTGGTGGACAGGGTAAAATCCACCCTCTTTATCAGCCTGAGGTTACTGCACGAATTGATGCTGGGGCAGAGCGTTGATGTTGAAATAGAAATTAAACCGCACTGGGATTGAATAGGATGGAGTGACATTTGAATGTATGAACACCGATACAGCAGTAAGGTTAATCTGCAGAGTAACACTGTCCTTGGCATGTGGCAGTAGCTCTGAGATCATCACCAATGATTGGTTTCTATTACTGCTCTGTTAGCTAATCCTGACTGTAATGTGCTGACATTGGGGTTAATTACACACACATTGAGGCTCAGTAATGAGGGCACACACCCAAACACATAGTGGCTATACACATTGACACATACACACAACTGATCACACACACATATTGACACACAGCTGATCTCTCACACACGCACGTACACAGCTGATCATTCACACACACAGACACACATACACACTGACACACACAGCTGATTACTCACACATTGACACACACACAACTGATCACTCACACACGGACACACACGTGCACACAGATGTCACTTTTCTCACATAAGATTGTATTTGTGGATTTAGCTCCTCTCAACACCTCAGGCTTTTGGAAATGTTCAGAATGTGATAACCATTTAAAAGTTGCATTTCTCAGATCTTTAAGGCCTACTCATTGGATTTCTTTTGGAGAAACCATTAAATATTCCTGTTCGAGATTTCTTCCCCCCCGAACATTTGCCTTTGCAGATTTACACTTTAGAGTATAATCAAACTACAAAGCAATATTTTATTGTAGTTCATACAAAATGATCAGAAATTGTGAAACATAACACATGGGAAAGGTCGATTGTTATCGTGGATTGTACAGGTTCAATGAGTGAGAGCAAGTCTATTACATAGTAAGTTGTCGATGGTGATAGAAGTTTTGGGATTGCCAGATTGAGACATCTTTTATCCATTTCTTGTTCTTTCACATTCATGAACTCTGCCATTGCAGGGAAATGCAATCATTTTTCAATGACCAAACCTAGAAGATCTTATTGGATAACAAAATCCTAGTGTGTCTTCAGTCCAGGGAAGAGAGATTTAAGAGGCAGATGTCTTTGCAACACAAAGGGGGAAGAAATGTGTATGTGTATATTTATATGTGTGTATGAATATTTGCATGCACATATATGTATGTGTGAATGTACATGTGTGTATATTTATGTGTGTCTATATGCAGTCCATCATGCAAACCAGCTTCCCATCCATTGACTCCGTCTACACTTCCTGTTGCCTTGGGAAGCAGCCAGCATAATTAAGGGCCCCACGCACCTGGACATTCTCTCTTCCAACTTCTTCAGTCAGGAAAAAGGTACAAAAGTCTAAGGTCACATACCAGCCAACTCAAGAACAGCTTCTTTCCTGCTACCATCAAACTTTTGAATGGACCTACCTTATATTAAGTTGATCTTTCTCTATACTATAGCTATGACTGTAACACTACATTCTGCATCCTTTCCTTTCCTTCTCTCCTATGTAGTCTATGAGCGGGTATGCTTTGGCTGTATTTTGTGCAAGAAACAATACTTTTCACGGTATCCCAATACATGTGACAATTATGAATCAAATCAAATTAAAATGTGTGTGCGTATGTATATATGTGTGTATATGTCAGTATAATGTATGCATATGTATGTATACATGTGTGTGTGTGTACACAGACTTGCTCCTACCCTGAATGTCTGTTTTGGCCTCCTAACAACATAGCACTCTGACATATGAAACAGAACATAACAGGTGCAACGAATACTTCTGTTGAACAATCTGTTATTTATGGCCTTGAGCTTGCAGAGGTGTGTCTTTGGTTAGTAAGTAAAACATAGACATTTATCACTTTCTAAACAGTGCAGAGTTCAGTTTAACTCATAATCAGCCCATCTGGTGTAGAACCATTCATAACAGGAAATGAAATGTCAGGTGTCTGATAGATCACGTTTCTTTCATTTCCAGTCTAGTACGTTTTGTAGCAGCCATTCTTACCTTTCTCTCTTTTATTGATACTATGGTGGTCATTGCTTCTCTGAATACAACGAGTAGTGTAGAAACCAGAAACGTGCAGAAACAACATAAAAGCCAGAATGCTAAAATAGTTTAAACCAAATTTCAACCATGATGTGCCTGACCTGGGAGGGCTTGAGGGGCATTGTGGAGTGAGCTTCACTCTGTATCTGACCTGTGCTCAGATAATCATAGAATCCCTAGAAGGAGGCCATTTGGCCCATTGAGTCTGCACCAATTCTTACCCTGGCTTACCCCATAACCCCATGTATTAATCCTGCTAACCTACAGATCATGGGACATTAAGAGGCTATTTAGCATCACCAATCCACCTAATCCACACATTTTTGGATTGTGGGAGGAAATCGGAGCACCCGGAAGAAATCCACGCAGACACGGGGAGAACAGAGAGTCACCAAAGGCCAGAATTGAACCTTGGCCTCTGGTACTATGAGGCAGCAGCACTAACCACTGTGCCACCATGCTGCCCACTGTGCTGTACCTGACCTGGGAAAATTTGATGGGGAATTGTAGAGTGAGATCTACTCTGTATCTAACCTGTGCTGTGCCTGACCTGGAAGTGTTCGATGTAGAATTGTAGAGTGAGCTTTACTCTGTACCCAATCTGTGCTGTGCCTGACCTGGAAGTGTTTGATGGAGAATTGTAGAGTGAGCTTTACTCTGTACCCAATCTGTGCTGTGCCTGACCTGGAAGTGTTCAATGGAGAATTGTAGAGTGAGCTTTACTCTGTACCCAATCTGTGCTGTGCCTGACCTGGAAGTGTTTGATGGAGAATTGTAGAGTGAGCGTTACTCAACACTTAAATTGCAGTTTTGAAATCTCCAGTTGTTCCAACAACCTCAGCTTTTTACAGACAGAGAATTCCAACTTTCTGCCATCTGTTGTGGAACAAATTGCCCCCATCATCATTCTCACACGTACTGCCCCAATGTGCTCTCCAGAATGTGCATTGAACAGAATTCTGTCACAAGGTGAGGTGTGATTGTAAAGCAACAAATTGGCTCAGCTTAAGTAAAATATACAAACAGATTGCAGTTGACAATGGACAACGTTATTTAATCTCATAGAACAGGGTCAACTTGCGAAGAACAATCATAATATAGTAGAATTTCATGTTCAGTTTGAGGGTAAGAAACTTGGGTCTGAAACTAGTAATTTTAGCTTAAGTATAGAAAAATGCAAATATATATAGACAGAGTTGGCTAAAGTGGACAAGGAAAATAAGTTAAAAGGTGAGACAGCAGATGTACAACAGCCAATATTTGAAGAGTCGTATCATAGCTCTCACAAAGCTATCTTCCATTTAGAAAGAAAGTCCACAAGTCGTTATATTGCGTTGTAACTATATTTGTGGCACCTTATTGAATGACTTAAGGAAATCCAAATACATTGGAGTGCTGGTTCCACTTTTCCACCTTGCATGTTACATCCTCTAAGAACTCTAATAAATTTGACAAACTCAATAAAACTCTCTTGACTGCTTAATAGTATTATAATTTTTCAAATGTGCTCCTACTGCTCGTTCAATAATACATTCCAGAATCTCCCTAATGACAGATGTTTGGCTAATTGACTGAGAATTTTCTTCCTTGCTGTCTCCCAATTTTCTTGAATAGGACATTACATTTGCAATTTTCCAGCCTGATGGGGGAGATCCAGAATCTAGCAAAGTTTAGAGGATTACAACCAATGCCTCCACTATCTCTGCAGCTATTTATTTTAAGACTTTTAGACACTACAATATAAATCACAAGGCCCAGGACTTGTTAGCCTTTGGTCTCATTTGTTTTCCAAGTACTTGTTCTCCAGTGACAGTGTTTGGTTGAAAAAGGCACAATGCATGGACATTATTTTTCAGTTTGCAAAAGACAAAAGCTTAAGGGACAGTCATTTCCTGGTTCATTCCCCATGGCAATGCCTTGACAAATCAGAGTTGACCTGCCTGGTTTGAATTTAAACAAAAACTTGGTAGTTAACTGTTCCCTGATGCATTCTTCATGGCAAAACCTCTAGCAATCAGGGTCCACTTGCTAACCAATCAGTATTCTGTCCTCATGCAATATAAGCTGCTGCTTCCTTTACAGTTGGTATTCTTGCTAATCTGTCCTGATGAATACAAGCTGAAAAACTTTGACAGCAAGTCTCTTTTCTCAGCAGTACTTCTTTCCTTCCTGTCCTTCTAAAATGTCAAATACCCTTAAATGTTCAGCTCCCTACTTTGATTGCTTTACAACCATGTCTTTATCAGGGCTTTCATATCATACTCATTCATTTTCATACATACTAACAGTTCATCCAGATTGTTACAAATGAACAAATAAATATAGAATTGATATTTGACCATTTATATTTAAGATGATGGGGCAGGTTTCCAAGTAAGATATGTGTGCAATTGTAAAATGACTTCACAGTACATGTGACTATACAGTTAATTGTACAAGGGCTTCATGGCATATGTGACCTGCACTGATAGGTACAATGACTTCATAAAATATAATTTCTCAAGAACCACATTGAAAAAATTACCGCAAAGGTGAAAGAGAAATGTGGGAGAACAAAAGAGAATACTCTGCACGCTATACTAAACGTCACATTTCTCAACGCCAAGGAGGATTTATGACCATCTGACTGATTTATTTATATATCATTGACAAAATAAAAGGTGGCAATAAAAATGTAATCAGGGTGTTTTCCCAGGTAATAGCACAGAGCCAAGGGAGCTCATTTGCCAGATTTCTGGTTTGTTGCTGCTTGTTTATCAGATTGTGGGCAGTTGGGTGGTGATTAGTAGGAATTCAACAGTGCTCCACACACCGCTGCCTCGCAGTTCTCTAATGCCTTAATTTAAAAATTCTCATTGTGTTCAAATTCCTTCCATGGCACCTTCCCTCCCTAAATCCATACCCTTCGAGAACTCTGATTTCCTCCAACTTCAGCCTCTTCTGCAATCACCACTTCCATTGTTATACCATAAGCCCATGTTCTGAAACTTCATCCCCTCTTCGCCCACCCCCTTTCCTCTATCGAGGTCCTTCTTAAAACTCATCCCTCATTGCCTTCCTTGGCTGGTGTCCATTTTTTGCTTGCACCTCAAGTGCCTCAGGAGGTTCCTTTCTCTATATTACGACACTAAGTAGAAACACAATTTGTTAATAAGCCTTCCTTGCCTCAAACTCTTTATCGCACAGAATATCATAGGGATAAAAACTAAACTGATAAACCGAGCCATATGCGTCTGGTGATGAGGACCCACAATTGTGTCCATGGTGTCATCTTGCCAGTGTTAACATTCCACAAACATTGATGAGTAGAAGTAGATCACCAGAAAAACCACAAAGAAAAAACATTGGAGTTTTGGCCAGTTGACATTTAGGTAGGGCGGCATGGCGGCACAGTGGTTAGCATTGATGTCTCACAGCTTCAGAGACCTGGATTTGATTCCTGGCTTGGGTCACTGAGTCTGCACCTTCTCCCGTGTCTGCATGAGTTTCCTCTGGGTGCTCCAGTTTCCTCCCACAGTACAAAGATATGCAGGTTAGGTGCATTGGCCATGTTAAATTGCCCCTTAGTGTCCCGGGATGTGTAGATTAGAGGGATCAGCGGGGTGAAATGTGTGTGGTTATGGGTGGTATTGTTGTTGATGCAGATCCAATGACCGAATGGCCTCTTTCTGGGCTGTAGGATTTCTATAGTTTCTTTAGGTTCAATGAGATGCTGTGTGTGAAACGCTGAGTGAACCATGGACTGATCTGTCCACAGCTTGAGCCATTTTGTTCCAAGTAATAAAGAAGGGAATGTTTGAGGATTAGTGAACCTGAACCTGTCACTCAGCTCCACATTGCCCTTGGAAGGAAATGAACAGCTTAACAATATTTATTCAACAGAATGGGCCTTTATTTGAATAGCTGCCTGCTGAAGCCTCACACAGAAGGCCCATTCTAGTTACTGGAACTGAAATTTTGAGTGGTGAGAGGAGCCAGGGGAATTTGCTAAAAGTCCCAACTAAAAAAAAGGCTTACATTTATATTCAACCCGACACAACCTTAGGATATTCCAAAGTAGTTTATAATGAATGAAGTACTTTTTGAAGTGTAGTCACTGTGTATGTCAGCAACCGATCTGCAAGGGCCCACAAACAACGTAAACAAAATGTTGGAAATTGGAGATATCAACAGGAAAGTCTAGGGATTGCCAGCAAGTCAGGGAACATCTGTGCAGGGAGAAACAGAACATTTCAGGCAGGTCTTGAACTTCCATTAGAACTGGAAAATACGAGAATCATAGAATCTGAGAATAGTTACAGCCGAGGCCATTTGATCTGCTGTGCCTATGCTGGTTCTCTGTAAGAATAGCTTGCCCATCCCACTCACCTGCCATTTTCCCTGCAGATTTTTCTCCTCGGGTAATTATCCAATTCTCTTTTGAAGGCCTCAACTGAAATTGCCTTCACTGTGCGCTCTCAGACAGTGCATTCCACATCCTAACCATTCGTTCAATTAAAAATTTCTCCTCACATCACCGTTGTTTCTTTTTGCCTTAAATCAGTGTCCCCTGATGCTTTCGCCAATGGGGACAGTTTCTCCCTGTCCAAGCCCCTCATGACTCATTACTTTCCATCAAATCTCTTCCTAAACTTCACTTCATCAAAGGGAAGAGTGAGCTTCTCCAGTCTATTCACGTAACTGAACTTCCTCATCCTGGAACCATTCTTGTGAATCTTTTTGGTAGCCGCTACAATGTTAAATCTGTAACTGGTTGTGAACTGGAACTGACTTAGGGAAATGAGGACAGTGGCAAGAGAAGATAGTTATCACAACCAGCAATGTGAAAACAAACAGTTCATCTGCTTTAATGGTGTTGCTTAAGGGACAAAAACCATGGCCATGGCAAAAGAGAAAGGAAATAGAATGTCCTCCAGACCAATATTAACCTATCCATTTTCTTTACGGATAAACTGATGGTTTTGCGTTTTAAAAGGAAAAAAAATGACTTGCATTTATATAGCATCAGAGAGTGGCACAGCGGTTAGCACTGCTGCCTCACAGTGCCAGGGATCGGGTTCAATTCCAGTCTTGGGTGACTGTCTGTGTGGAGTTTATATGTTCTCTCCATGACTGTGTGGGTTTCCTCTGGTTGATCCAATTTCCTCCCACATGCCAAAAATGTGCGGGTTAGATCGATTGATCATGGTAAATTGTCCCTTAATGTCTGGGAATAGGGTAAATTCTTGGGGCTGTAGGGATAGGGCCTAGGTGGGGTTGCTGTTGGTACAGTTTGATGGGCCAAAAGGCCTCCTTCTGCACTGTAGGGATGCTATGATTCAATGATCTTTCATGGCCACTGTATGACCCAAAATACTTCACAGACTACAAAGTACTTTCAAAGCATTGCCACTGTTGTGAAGTAATTTTTAGCTATGCCCTCCTTTATTTCTACATCAAGGTGTGAGAACCTTAGAGTATTTGAATAGTGGCTTTATCGGGATGTTTTAATCAGGTACATCAGCCTGTAGTAGTACAAGTGGGGATAAGAAGATAATAAGAGGGCTTCTTTGGGTGGCACGGTGGCACAGTGCTTTGCACTGCTGCCTCATAATGCCAGTGAATGAGGTTTGATTCCGGCCTCGGGTGACTGTCAATGTGAAGTTTGCATGTTCTCCCTGTGTCTGCGTGTCTTTCCTCTGGATGCTCTGGTTTCCACCCACACTCCAAAGATGTTCAAGTTAGGTGGATTGGCCACGCTAAATTTAAATTGTCCCTTAGTGTTCCAGGATGTGTAGGTTATGGATCAGCCATGACAAATTTGCAGAGTTACGGGGATAGGGCAGGGAAGAGGGCTTGGGTAAGACACTCTGTCAGAGGGTCAGTGCAGAACTGATGGACCGAGTGGCTTCACACAGTGTAGCAATTCTGAACCCATTATTTGATACTGAGATCAGCACACTCTTTGCTAGAGCTTGTCTTTCATTCAATAATCCTAAGGTATATCCTGATGTTAAGTCTCTTGGCTGACACCTGCTCCTAACTATTTCCTTAGCTTTTTATTAACATAATTAGATGTTGTTCATTGCCATGAATTTGAAATCCTTTATTTTGGTGTAAAAAGTCAATCCATTATTTGCTCTGTGCACACAATGTGCCAAGAGCCATCTAAAGGTGATTGGAGTAAAAGATAAAGACTACAGAAGAACACTGAAGGTGAAGCATGGTTATGTAAACGCTCCGTCAGCTGCCCCATTTACTGCCAATATTTACCCATATGCTCTGCTTGGGAGACTGGGTACACAAATAGCACTGATACAATATTGAAACAACACATTTTATCACCTTTGTATTATCCAACTCCAAGCACAGCCCAAGAGCAATGAACAAATGGAACGGCACAGACGGACGCTTTGTTCCCAAACTAGTTGCACATTGTTAGAAAACTAATTAAAATATAAACTGAAAGAATGCTATTCAAGGATAATAAATATTGCTGTTCCATTGGTGTGAGAGCACGTGGCTTTGATATTAATTCACTTTTACCCTTGAAAACTGGTCATGGAGGCAGGACTGAGGTGGGGAGGTGGGCAATCCTCAGATAGAGACCATTGCCTCCATTCATTTCTTTTCCCTCTTTGCTTTTCTTCTGGGTGGACCTTTATGGCTGGAAGCCCATGAACTCACCACATCATGGTAGGTAAGGACAGGTCGTTTGACTGTGCAAATCATCAGGATTAAACCCAATCCAGTCAGCAGGAAGTACTCTTGTACTCTTTCCAGGACTCTTTATGGGAATTATTACATCTATCCGAGAGGATCGGCAGAGATGTTGGTCTGCGCTCTCTGCCATCCCTAATGCAGAACTTTACTTATTCATGAAATGAAACACAGACTCGGATTATATGCTTCTGCTGCAGGAGTGGGATTTCAACCCACAAGCTTGTGAAGCAAAAACAAAAACACTGGCCTTGAACTGGAATATCGAGGTTGCTACAGGAAAAACAAATTTACAATCAAAAAAAGGGAATTAAAAACAACATTGTCTGTATACATGGCCTCCTGGACTAGATTGGGTTGTCCCTAATTGATGTGGAGATGCCGGCGTTGGACTGGGGTAAACACAGTAAGAAGTCTCACAACACCAGGTTAAAGCCCAACAGGTTTATTTGATAGTAAACACTACAAGCTTTCGGAACACTGTTCCTTCGTCACCATAGGGCACTCCGGGATATGGGGGTGGGATGAGGGGATTCGGGGCTGGCTCGGGAGTGGATGGGGGGGGAAATCACAATCTGGCCATGGGACGGGTGGAAGGGGCAGCACTGCGGGGTTCCCAGGCTGGCCAGCAATGGAGCTGGCCAGCAAACTGCAGGCTGACAGTTCAGGGCTACTGCACATGCCAGAGGCCCGGAATTGTTAGACTGTGGCATGACCCCCCACCCCCCCACCCCGCCCCACTCCCCACCCTGCCCCACCACCCCACCCCACCACCCCTCACTCCACCCCACCCCACCCACCACCCCTCACCCCACCCCACCACCACCCCTCACCCCCACCCCCACTCTTAATGATATTCACGATTTGTGACCTCTGCACTGCACAGAGTGTGGGAGATTCGAATCTGAACTCCCACTGAACAAAACAATCGTGTTTACACTATTTTTCCCTCGAACTCAGCACTTAGAACCTTTTTGGGAGAATCGCCCCTCCATTTCACAGTGCTAAAGTGGCTCAGTTCCTGACGATCTGCCTCAGCATGGCTTTTTCTCCACCATGCTTTGCAGCAAGTCAGGAGCTGCAGCTCCATTTTAAAATGGGCAACCAGCCAGCAGCAACATGAAGCTCAGTGTGAATGAAAGTCAGACAATGAAGCTGCAGGCAGAACGCTACCTGTGTCAGGGCAATGTGACCTGCTAACTGACATGCTTCCTGCTATCTGCTCCATCTGCTCCAAGCGATGACATCTCCTTCCTTTCCATTTTCACCACAGCCACTGAAGAGTTGCCATGAAATCTGCACGTGCACACACACACTCCAGTCAGCAGGGCTGCCTTGACCTTTACTATTTAGTTTAGAGAGTGTGATTGCTGTGGTTATTGATATGGGCTGTATGTCACGCTCCAGCCTGTCTCTCTGCTCAGAGTAATGCACTGACAACTTGCATGAAAAGTTAACTCAGATTCACTGTCAGTATGCTTGCTGTGGGTATGCTGGCGTTGGACTGGCGTAAACACAGTAAAAAGTCTGACAACACCAGGTTTTAGTCCAACCTATTTATTTGATAATATACTCACTACTCTCCATTCACCTGACGAAGGGGGTAACCCCGAAAGCTAGTGAGTATATTATCAAATAAATAGGTTGGACTAAAACCTGGTGTTGTCAGACTTTTTACTGAGTCTGCTTGCTCCCATAAATTAGAAATAATCCCATTTTAGACTTAAAATATTGGAACTTCATTGAGTTATTCTGTGCAACTCTCCATGTGACTCACAGTCAACTGAAACAAACTCGGTACGTGACTGCAGTGCAGCAGTAAAATGCAGCACCCCGGATGTATATTCTCATAACAATTAGTTCCTTTTTATTTATGAATAATCTAACATTGCAATATGCCTCTTCACAGGTGAGGTTAGAAGTCAGGATACGCAACCCTGGACAAAATGAGGTGACTGTCTGAGGCATGTTATTTACTAGGGGTACAGATTAAGGGTGATTTAGTAGAAGGATTAGCGGTGACATGAGGAAAAACCTCTTCATCCAGAGGGTGGTGAAGGCAGAAACTGTCCTTAAATGGTATCTGGATCGGCACCTAAAATGCTGCAACCTGCAAGGCTATAAACCGGATGCTAGAAGGTGGGATTAGAATATGTAGCTAATTTTTAATATTTTCTTTATCAGCCGGAGCAGACGTAATGTGCTGAATGGCCTCTTTTGGTGCTGTAATCTTTCTGTAGTTCTATGCTGTGTCCTTTGGTTTCTGTAAATTAATAATAATTACACTTTTAGGCTCAAAATGTGCAGCTTCATCAAGTGTATTTCATGCATCTTTCCATGTGACTGATAGACTGATACATTGTTGGGCCTCGGGTGACTGTGTGAAGTTTGCATGTTCTCCCCATGTCTGCGTGGGTTTCCTCCTGGTGCTCCAGTTTCTTCCCATACTCCAAAGATATGCAGGTTAGGTGGATTGGCCATTCCAAATTGCCCCTAGTGTTAAGGAGATTAGCCGAGTAAAATGTGTGGGGTTACGGGAATAGGGCCAGGAAGGGATTGCAGTCAGTACAGACCCAATGGGCCAAATGACCTCCTTTTGTACTGTAGGGATTCTATGACTGCAGCGCAGCAGTAAAACGTATTCATAACAATTAACTCCTATTTCTTTGCAAATAATACAACATATAACAGTCAATTTTCACAAAATACAATTCTGAAGGTGATGCAGTGTGGCTTAAAGCTATAAAGTGTTTATTACCAACAATAAATAGATATATACAACAAGACAAAAATAGAAAAGGCCGGAAAATCCCAGCAGGTCTGACAGTGTCTGTGGGAAGTGAATAGAGCCAACATTGAGTCTGGATGACCCCTCTATTCTCTCTCTACAGATGCTGTCAGATCTGCTGAGATTTTCCAGCACTTTTGTCTTTGTTTTAGATTCCAGCATCTGCAGTAATTTGCTATTATATACAGGAGTCTGGCTGAACTGAACACACAACTATTCTCCTCTGCTCCTCACTGGCTCCAACTGAGCATCCTCCCCAACCCAGACTGTGCACCCTTGCAACAGATTGGCTCGGCTTTCAAAGCAGACCCTCCACAGGGTCCGATCCGATCCCATGGTCCTAGGGATCGCCCCCTTAAAGGGACACCCAATAATGTTGGCAAGAAATAAGAGATGTCCCTGGTAGCACTATTAGTCTATACAGAAACATAGAGAATGAGGATGTAGGGTTACGCTACTTGATCCTTTACACACAATGTTCTTAAGTATGTCCATTTGTACTGCAGTTGGGCAGCGTTTTCTCAAAAGCACATTGGATGTTTGACCACGAGGAGAATCACACTTGACTCTGACCGTGACCCCTTTAAAGTCAGTCATTGACACAATGACATTTTCCATTTGTACAAGTGGTTTTCTCCCTCACCCACCGTCTCTGATCTCGGACACTAAAATCTGCACATGATGATCTTGTGAATCTCCATCTGATTTAGCAATAACTGATACATTATTATTTCAATCTTCTCACACTGTTGTAAACGTAGCTCAAGGTGTGATCACTTTTGATTGCAAAGGGAATGCTGAACTTTGGAGCAAATGACACACTTAACCCACACCGTAAGAAACCTAATGGTTATCCCTAGGCAAGTGTCTGGAAGGGTTAAGCCCATCTTTCAAATATATCCAGTTGCTAATTGCACATGCAACGAGATAGAGTAACGTGTTTGCTCTTTAGCTTAAATCAGCTTTTCTAGTAGTGAGCAGCAATTAAAAGTGTTAATGTCTTCAGCAGAAAAGAGAGATATTTCTCACAGGCTGTGAAAAGCAAGAAGAGTCCAGTGTCCTGTGGTTTCTCAGCTTTCTCCAGCTCGCCTCCCTCATTCCTGCTCACAGCAAAACACCACTGCCATCTGCTGGCTATAATTACCCATTACTGACCAGAAAAGATACGCAGAATAATCTCCAATTCCATCCACAGGATTTCTTTAGCCTCACTCCCCCTTGAATGTAGCCTCAGAGCGAAGCCTGGAACCTTTAAAAACCTAACACGAACAGCCCACCCACTACCTTCCAGAACTTAGAGTTAATGAGTGGCCAGAGTTGGGTGCACATGCACTGAACTTCTGTGTTCGCTGAGCAGCGAGCAATGCACAGCAGTACTTAAACACTGGTCTTTCAGCCTCATATATACGTACAGGTATTAACTGGCCACCTCTGACCCTAAGGCAGGGAATCCCAAACTGTTTAGGTGTACTCCTGGAGAATTGTTACGACCAGGATGGGAGGAGTGCACTGTTTATCGAGACCTATACTCCACAGACCGTACCATTGATTTAGAAGTTTAATGCATTCACCAACATAGCCAAATATCTATCTTCACTACTGTTTGACATGGAACGAAAGAGATTTTGACCTAGCTTCTTTCAATAAACTCAATGTTTGATTAATTATAAACACACCCCCTGGCGCAGAGGTAGGAGGAAATCTTTCTGGGCCTAGCCAAGCTGACCAGGCAGCAGGCGGGCAAGGGGGTTGTTTAGTTCCAATCGTCTGCCCCTCTTCCGTGGCTACGTTCACTGCCAGATATCCCTTGAAAGGAAGCACACAGTATATGCCGGCACCATCAAGGTCTTCCATGTCTGGTGGGCACCGCAAGGATGTATTACTAACTCCTTTAATTGTATTTTGCTTTGATGTTTTAAGTTTCCTTTGAGTTTCTGATAACTTAGATATAGCATCTCTTTAAGAAATTGCATTTCTAATTTATTGTTGATTTAGTTTATTTGGTTAATGCAAATTAGCACATAAACAAAGGGCAACAGATAGGGGTTTTTTCAAGGTGGTTGAAAAATAGACATTGAACAAAAAGGATAAAGTTTGCAGGGCTTTAATGCTCTCAGTCAAGTTCCCTTGTGTGAAGACAGATCTATAATATCAGTAGAAGCCTGGAGGTCCTCATCAAAGAAGCTTCGGCATGGAGGGGAACAGGGCCAGATCAATCTTTCTTATCGCAGCCTCTCGAGTTTCCCAAAGCCTGACAAAACGAGGATTCCTAGCTGGATATTGTTACCCATTCTATCCCAGGCAAAGCAAGGGGAATGTAAGCAGGGCAACCTCTCACTTTCTCAGTTCAAGCCCAAGTGAATTCAAAAGCAATTCCAGAACTTCAGCTCATCCCGGACATGAAATTCCCAGTAATTCACTAACCTTTGCCTTTTAACTAGTTTTTTCCTCATTAATTAAAATAATTGTGATGTAAATGAGTACACAGCTCACCTTCTCTCAAGTATCATGCTGGTCAAGTGACTTAATGAAAAAGTAATTTTAGCAACCTGTTCTAAAATTCCTCAGGCGTACCCTCTATAAGCAGATTTCACACATTCATCCAGAGTACATTGGAGGGAGAGATTTGTAAAGAATGACTAAAACTCTTTTTAAAAAAAGGTTTTTGAGAAGACATTGAAATGAATAGGGAATTACCATTTATATAGATGATCTGGAGGAGGGAACCGAGTGTAGGGTGTCGAAATTTGCTGATGACACCAAGATTGGGGGAACGGCAAATTGTGCGGAGGGTGTGGAGAGTCTGCAGAAGGATCTAGATAGGCTGGGCGAATGGGCCAGGAAATGGCAAATGGAATTTAATGTTGGCAAGTGTGAGGTGGTCCACTTTGGTAGGAATAATGGTAGGAAGGACTATTACTTACGTGGCGAAAAACTGCAGCAGGCGACGGTGCAGAGGGACCTCGGGGTCCTTGTGCATGAGTCGCAAAAACCCAGCTTGCAGGTGCAGCATGTGGTCAGGAAGGCGAATGGGATGCTGGCCTTCATAGCGAGGGGGATTGAATATAAAAGTAGGGAGGTCTTGCTGCAGCTGTGTAGGGCATTGGTGAGGCCGCAGCTGGAGTACTGTGTGCAGTTTTGGGTGCCGCACCTGCGCAAAGATATTTTGGCCTTGGAGGGAGTGCAGAGGAGGTTTACTAGGCTGATGCCGGAGTTGAGGGGGTTGAGCTATGAGGAGAGGCTGAATAAACTAGGCTTGTACTCGTTAGAGTTTAGAAGAATGAGGGGAGATCTCATTGAGACGTATAAGATGATGAATGGGATGGATAGGATAGAGATGGAGAGACTCTTCCCGCTCAAAAAAGACAGTAGGACTAGGGGGCACAGCCTCAAGATAAAGGGGGGGCGGTTTAGAACGGAGTTGAGGAGGAACTTATTCACTCAAAGGGTAGTGAATCTCTGGAATTCTCTGCCCGTTGAAGTGGTGGAGGCTGCCTCGCTAAATATTTTTAAGACGCGGGTTGATGGGTTTTTGATAAGAGAGGGGATTAAGGGTTATGGGGAGAGGGCGGGAAAGTGGAACTGAGCCACGACAGATCAGCCATGATCTTATTGAATGGCGGGGCAGGCTCGAAGGGCTAGTTGGCCTACTCCTGCTCCTATTTCTTATGTTCTTACGTTCTTATTATGGAGTCAGAGGTAATATTGCATAGGAGCAGACTGTTCTAACCAGATGGGCTATGCCAGCTCTCCGTAGAGCAATCTCATCAGTCCCATTCCTTCACACTATCCCAGTAGCCCTCAAGTTATTTCTCTCAAGTCCCTATTTAATTTTCTTTTGAAATCATTTATCATCTCCCACTTTCATAACCTGCACGTTCTTCTTCACATTGCCCCACGCAGCTTGTGACCAAGACTTTAAATGCGTCACTTGGTCCATATACTACTGGCAGCTGACAGGAACAGCTTTCTTTTATGTACCTTCTCCAAGCCTTGGAAAGGAGGCTAAGAGATTAGAGTGAAGCCAACATGTAGAAAATAATTTATCACTCGTGCCTATGCACACAAACAATCTCACCCATCATATTAAAGGTTAGTAGTACCATTGGTAGAGTTACATATGTGTATTATAATTTGTACATTTTGTATAATGCTTGGTCCTTAAAAGGGTTAAAGTATTAAATCAGTATGTTGATAGGGTTACACGGTTTCAAGCAACTTCAGGACAGGGAACAGTTTGTCCAGGCACATCAGCATCACTTCAGTGTTATAACTGATATGGAAGCAGGGCCTGAGAAATACAGACATTCCACATCAAAGCCAGCAATAGATGTAGAGTTCTTGGTAGCTCTGTTGATCCCTAGAACTCCAAAGGGAAAAACCCTTTGTTAACATTACAGGCAGTGGTCAGAGACTAAACCTTGGTGTGACAGAGAGTGAGATCCACCTTCCACTGTCAGTTCCTGCGTCAATCCCTCCACCCAGGATAAAGAGAGATGCATATCTATCTATTGTAATGTGCCTGTGAACAACAAGTCCAAAATGTTGCTTAAAAGTTTCTGCTAGAAGAGACAATGGACAGACCCATAGAAACCTTATAGTGCAGAAGGAGGCCATTCAGCCCATTGAGTCTGCACCAACAATAATCCCACCCAGGACTACTGATTCTGTGGTCACATGATTAAAATCAGCTGGCGATAGCAAATAACACATTATTCCACAGGCAGGCCAAGGCAAGTCAGTCTGGGACTATCAGCACAGATCTTGATCAGCAAAAGGTAGTTTAGTTTATCAGTGTCACAAGTAGGCTTACATTAACACTGCAATGAAGCTACTGTGAAAATCCCCTAGCTGTCACATTCTGGGACCTATTCAGGTACACTGAGGGAGAATTTAGCATGGCCAATGTAGCTAACCAGCACATCTTTTAGATTATGGGGGGGGGGAAACCCATGCAGACACGGGGAGAACGTGCAGATTCCGCAGACATTGACCCAAGTTGGGAATTGAACCCAGATCCCTGGCACTGTGAGGCAGCAGTGCTAACCACTATGCCACCATATCTCCCCAGGTAAGGACCCTGCCTCAAAAAAGTAATCCTAAGGCACAAACTTGGAGCTTTCCTTATACCTACAGATTGCAATTTTCACTGCAGGAGCTCGACCACAGCTTTCAACTAGAAAAGCCAGAAACGTACTGTTGCTTGGAATACTTCTGTAAATTCATCACCAGGGACCTCCAACTTTAAGTTTACTGAAAAAGTAAAATGAAAGAGAATTTCCAAATATGTTATGCTTTTGAGGACCATCTTGGGGCTTGAAATCTAAATACACATTACATCTTCGAAAATCATCTTTTGTGTGTGTGCACGAACGTGCATACACGAGAGAGAGTGCAAGAGCATGCACAAGAGAGAATAAAGATGGGCGCTTGCTGCATACATTTTTTGATACTGTGAGAAATAAACATTTATCCTTTCTTCTGATTTAGGTTTACCATAAAGTCGGTTTTGTGTTTGTTCTTAGAAGTCACAGCCCTCAAAGAAATGAATCATTTCATCTCCGGGATACAAATATACCTTGTTGCAGTCAGTTGACAGTTTGGAAGAGAGGAGAAATGATCCCATTTCTCTTCTGTCTGTAACAGATTTCAATAATGATGGCTCAATAGTGATGGAATTATCATGATCACAGTTCACGCAACTGTTGCTGGTGCTGCTAAGCACCTAAGGAGGGTTGTAATAATGGACACATATGCTTATTGGCTACTGGTGAAGGGAGGCACTGATATCATATACATGCCTCCTGGTTATTGGCAAGGGGCTGCATTGAAAGAACATACAAGGCTGATAGATATTCACAAGGCCATACAGTGATTAAAAGTACATGTCTGCTTTTAGAAAAGTCATAAAATTTTACAATGCAAAAAGGTCAAAAGAATATTGCAACAGATGCAGACTTAACAGAACAAGTTCTGTACATTATTGTCTGGAAAACTTTAACCTAAATTAGAGGTCAGTTGACATCTTTTCTTAAATCAATAGGATTCCTAAAGAGATCTTTAATGTTCACAGACAGAAATTCCCAAGGGTGACTCACAAATCATCCCATTATCCCAGGATTGACAGGGCTATGCACAAAAAAAAACAGTTGGAAGAACTAGACAGACAATGCTTATCCAAAGTTAGGGGACATTCTTCAGATGAAAGAGGTTTACTGCAAAGAGTATTCTAAGGGGTCAATGAACAGGAACATATGGTGAGACGGGACTTTCCCATATCTTCTGCCTAACATAGAAAGCAGGGCTTGGGGGCAAAATAATTGAATTTAAGAAAAACGCACCAAAAATGCACTGCTGACATTTATAGTCACAGTAACAACAAAAACCCAGTTGCCCCTCACCTTGAGAAAACAGTCTGAACAATACAAATTAAAGAGGTGGGGATAGAGTGTCTGGTCAGCCCACAGTCTGATCATATTTCTCATGTAAGTGATTCAGCTTAGCCAAGTTATTGCTTTTAGAGAATAGATGATCCCTCAAGCCGCTTTTGCCATTGTTGCCTCAAGGAAGTTAAAAAGCAATGACTTCGTATTGATTGAAATTTACAATGGACACACACATATGGCACAGCCTCTGCTCCACTGAGTTAGAGATGAAGATGCAAGTTCAGTTAATGGCTGAAATGTATTGACATGCTGAGTCTTGAAGGGTGGATATGTATAGTTTAATTCTCAATTTTGCCTGTAGTGCAGAAAAGAGAGATGAATCCTGTGTTGTGTAAACCATGGAAATTTTCCTGGAAAGAACTTGTTCAGACTGAATAGACACAGTCAGGTTCATCTGACATGGAGTTTAACTGGATTAGCTTCATGGGTCAATATTGGATCCTGGATTCCCTTCCTAATAACCAGCATCGATTTACTCTTCCATTTTCTAATAACCAGCACACACACACACTCCATCAAAGTATTTCCTTCCTGACATGCAAGGTCAATCCCTGCATCAATAAAGAACTCTAATTCATATAGTGCCTTTAAAGCAGTGAAAGCTCTCAGTGTTTCAACAACATTGAATAGAATCTGACACTGAGTCTCATAATGAGACATTAGGATGAGACCAAAAATTTTGTCAAAGAGATAGATTTTAAGAAGCATCTTAGAGGAAGAGAGATGGACAGGTTTAAGATGCAAATCCCAGAGCTTAGGGCTAAAGGCTACAGCCAGCATTGCTGGGATTATTTAAAATGAGGTGCATGAGGGACTAGAATGAAAGGAGTGCAGAGATCTCAGAGGGTTGCAGGACTGAAGGAGGTAAACAAAACAGGTCAGAGTCTGGCTACTCTGTAGCAAGCATCTAACCTCCTGACAACCTGTCCACCATCAATAAGACACAAGTCAGCAGTGTGATGGAACACTCTCCACTTGCCTGAATGACTACATCTCCATCCAAAAACATAAAGAAGGTCAACGCCATCCAGCAGCCCACTTTATTGGCACCCCATTCAACATTATTTCCACCTTTTGGTGCATAATAACAGCAATAAGAACCATCTACAAGCTGCACTGCAGCAGTTCACCAAGACAGCAACTTCCAAACCCACGACCTCTATCGCCTTGAAGGGCGAGGGCAATACACAGAAGGGAACACCCCTAGCTGCATGTTTCCCACCAAGTAATAGATCATCCTGACTTGGAACTATATCAACATTCTTTCACTGTCACTTGGTCAAAATCCTGAAAACGCCCTTTCTAAAAAGCACTCTGGGTGTGCCTACACCAGATGGACTGATTCCAGCAGTTCACCACCACCTTCTCAAGAACTTAATAAACGTTGGCCTTGAGTGATGTTGAGCAAGTGGTCACAAGAATGTGATGATGCAGTTACGTAAAAGGTCACGTGACAGGACGGCAGGCGTTATCCCCAGGAGCCCAGACAGAACGCAAGTGTTAATGTAGCTGCTAAGCTAGTGAATAAAATATTCTTTGTTGAGCATCCTTGCTGCCAGTGACTCAGGGAACCTACAACATTTACATGATGTCAGAAGTTGGCAGAATTGCCACATCAACCCACTCGCCTTTGATGAAAATATTGCAGATAGTTGGGAAAAGTTCCCGAAGGAGTGGCATATTTACTCTGGTACTGACAAGTCAAAGAAAATACAAGCTTATACTGTATTAACAACTTAGCAGGCCCTGAGGCCACCAAAAAAGTTGAGTCATTTGTTTTCGCAAATGGAACAGGAGAAAGAGGATCCTGAAATCATCCCAAAAATGTTTGAGAATATCTGTCTGTGAAAAACATAATCCTCAATAGACATGCATTCAATATAATGAACCAAAGAGCAAATGACTCAGTACAATCTTATACAGCCACCCTGCAAATCTTGGCAAAGAAATGTGCACTTAGAGCTTTTAGAGGAACTAATGAGGGATCGAAGAGTTTGTGGAATTCATAGTGGTTTAGTCTCTAAGCAGTTGCTGCGAGTGAAAGACTAACGTTACAAGCCGCCATTGATACCTGCATGTTAGACGAACCATCAGGAAAAAGGCAGATTTTAGCTAGGAAACAGAAATATTCGCAGTACAGGGGTGCCCTGCTCCAGATGTAGTGGCCAGCGCCTTACAAACAAAACAATTCATCCTGCGTATGGTAAAATATGCAATTACTTTGCTGAGGGCTATAGATCAAAACCACAGTAGCTTTCCTCTGCCATCAGCAACGTGGCAGCTGGTTGGTACTCCACGGGTAGAGGCGTCAGTAAAGTGCATGAATTGGAGCTCAGACAAAGCAGTGAAGTTACAGAGCCTCCAAAACAACTCTCACTCTATTGTGAAAATGGCAACTTCACCATCCTCAACATAATTTGCACCAGTGCAAAGCTGAAGGTAAATATTGACACTGGAGCAAAGTATAACATATTACCCAGCTGAATTTTACAGAATTTAGATCCATATGCAGCATTAAACCCTAGTATGCAGGCAGACTTTGCGGTTTATGATCATTTGCACTGAAGGTGTAGCTACTCTTCACTGCAAACAGGGTAGTTTCAAGTTTCACATTGTTGACCAGAATGCAAGGCTGCCACTAGGACTTCAGGATAGCATTACATGGGGTTAGATCAAGCTTTACAACTCCCAAGCCCAGAGATGATAGCATAAAAAGATTTCTTCATGCGACATTATTGGTAAGCTACCAGAGCTGTAGCAGATGATAGCACTGAGTGTCATAACTCCTACTGACGTGACCACAGAATGGGTTTCAGTAATGTTGGCACAGGCAGGATATGTACTGACCCAGTGCCACAGGTGATAGCAGACCTGCCAATTGCTCAGTATTCAGCATTCTTGATGTGAAATGTGGGTTCTGGCAGATCCCATTAGGTGACGAATCCTCAAAACTAACCACAATCATGTCTCCAGTGGGAAGATATCATTTCCTTCATATGCCCTATGGGATTGTCACTGGCAGTGTGGTTTACCAGTGCTGCATGGATGGAGCAACTCTTTGCAGGCTAACCCTGCAAGATCACTGTTGGCATTGGGCTGCACAAGAACTTGATGCATGTCTTTGTCACGTTCTTGACAGAATCAAGAACATACAATTGAATCTTAACTCTGCAAAATGAAGATTCAGGGTCAACCAGGTTCCTTACATAGGCCATTTACTCACTGATGGTGCAAAGCCAGATTCAGACAATGACTATACAACAGCTGGCCATTCCTGGGACAAGCATACTTTATAGTGCGATAAATTGTCTAAAATCATTCCAGGTTATAGTGAGGACCACGTCAACTTCTCCACCAGGACACTGAATGGTGCACTGCACAGTGGTCTCCAACAGACTCAAACAGGCACTCTCAGATTTAATGCTGCTTTTTGCCACACAAGCACCCAGGCTTCTATCAGCAGATGCCTCCCAGCACAGACTTGGTGCAATCTGCTTCGTGGGCCCTCACTGACAGACTCATTCTGCACAGATCCAAAAGGAACTGCTTTAGTTTTCCCCTCGTCAGAAATTCCATGATTTCATATATGGCTGTCCCACAACTATTAAAACAGTTACAACTATCCTAAAGAAGCATCTCTGCACAACTGTAACACATGACAGAACTGCAACACAACAGTCCAAAGATGTATGGGCTAAGTTAACTGGCCATTCTAAACTGCCCCTTAGTGTCCTAGGATGCATAGGTTAGAGGGATTAGTGGGTAAATATGTAGGGATATGGGGATAGGGCCTGGGTGGGATTGTGCTTGGTGCAGACTCGATGGGCCGAATGGCCTCTTTCTGCACTGTAGGATTCTATGGCAGCAAAGTTCAATATTACAACCTCAGCATCATCTCGAAGCTATACTGGGCAGATGCCTCCTCCAGAGCTTTCTTACCCACTACAGACCAGGCAGATTGTGAGGAAGACATAGGTATCATGACAATAGAGGTGCTGTTCTCTCATTGAACGCAAATGGTGCCTCACAGGCAGATATCACATCCAGGCATCATGAGGACATCAAGAGTTGATCAGAATACTCAGAGGAGCTTTCCAGTGTTCCATTCTTCAGAGATCAATGTACAGTACAGGATAGACTGATACTGCATAGCCAGCAGTATCATTCTGACTTCTCTTCAGAGGTATTACACCCAACAACTTCATCAAGGGCAGCTGGGTTGGAAGCAACCTGGTTCAGGACTGCGAATCACTATCCTGGCCCTCCACGTACACAGACACGGGAAAGGAATTTTCCAGATGTGCACTGTGCATGCACTCAAACTGCATCAATGCAGCAATTCTTTTGGTTGATACGAGGTCCCAGACCTCCCATGCTCAGTTGGCATCTTCGATCGGAATGGTAAACAACATTCAGCCTTAGTCAATTCTTATTCTGGGTGGTTTGAACTTGACGACCTGCCAAACATGGAGTAAAACAGTAATCATCAATCACAAGAGACACTTTGCCACGTGCAGCCTCCCTCAAAGACTCATGACAGACAACGCTCACAAATTCGTCTCCACTGGATTTCACAACTCAAGGCTTTTGAGTATATACGAAGAGCTCTCTATGTCGACAGTCAAAAGTTCTGGTGGAATGGACAGTTGTTCAGCCTAGCATCTTCTAGAGAAATGTGCAAGGGATTGTATGGATGCTGCACTCCTGAGCCAGTGAAATCTGCCATGACAGGGCCTGCCCACCCTCAGCACAACCACATTTTTCCAGATGCTCCAGACTACCATTGCTACTGCTCACCCTCTACTGCAGCTAAACTTGAAACCAATGTGAATGATACCCTCCTGCAACACAGATTGAAAAGTGAAAAGTAACACTCACCAGTTGTGTTGCTCACAGACCTCTAGTCAAACTGCCAGGATTCAGACTGCACATGGCCATGACCTGTTGGCGATGGTGCACAGCCATGCCCATTATGTACACAACAGCTGGCACCTTCTATAGTATCAGAACCACCACTGACAGGTGACACAGCACTTCAGGCATCGGGCCTGTGGTACAGGCCCCCTACTCCAGTGGGTATGCAGATTACTCCAGAGGACAACACAGCAGCCCTTCACCCACAGAACACACCAGGTCACACATATTAAGGGCACTGGCCAGAATAAGAGTACATCATCTACTGGCATAACCACATGCTCAGGGCACAATAGCAAACCATACAGGAGTCTGCAGGACTTTATTAGCACTTAGAACTGCGTTTCGCATTTCAGATTTCAACAACAAAAAGGAAAAAGAGGGAGAATGGGCGAGGGCTATGCACCAGCTGCAATGACTTGATCTGTGTTTCACTGTATATGTAAATAGTTACATATTGTTAGCTCATTGAACTTGTATGTCACATAGTATGTACACTATGCCTGTACATAATTTCTTATTGCACGTGCAATCTACATTTTCCCTGTTGAGTTGCAACACTTAGCAGTATGAAATGTAGCAGAGTGGTCACATGAGAACGCAGCTATAAAGATGTCATATGGTAGTAGCACATATCGAAGGAATTGCTAAGCTAGTGACAAGATATTCTTTGTTGAAAGTCCTTGCTGTCAGGATTCAGGAACCTACACAATTTACAAGTGCCATCTGTAGTAGACAAACTAAAGAAAAATCTCACTATCCCAGCCCCAATCTGACAGATTTGAAAATTGCAAACCAAGTTCTCAGATGCCAACACCCTCTGCACTGTTTACTTATAAAAGTACATTTTAATGCTATACATCAGTGCAAAAACTGGAGTACAACATGAAAACCAATACTGCACACAGCAGGAATAAAGAGTTAGCAACATGGTAATATATAGTTCACAATGAAATTTTAATACATTTGGAATAAGATGTCCACTCCACTTCAGATATAGGTTTCCCTTTCTCTTTAGTCACTTCTAGCTTCACATTAACTGCGTCATCACATGTATGTTTGAAAACACCAGGTTGGGTAAGATGAGCTGCTCCATTGTTCCTGCCCCACATTCAATGCCGGGAACATTGAGGCTAAACATTTCCAGGAGCAATAAGGTGGTTAAAAAGAAAAACGTGAAACCACCTGTAGGTGAGCAAAACGAGTAAATCCTCCTTCACTGGCTTTACATCCACTCCACAGCCGTCACCATCCCTCAGCTGAAATAAACTCAGTGGCAAGGAGCAGGAGAGTGGAGATGAGACAAATTATGTTCTTGAAGTGATTTTCTGTAATAATGCGCATTAAAACTCACTATCGAAACGAAACAGACTCACTGTTAAATGCTCAGATTTTATTGCAGTGTTGGATTAAAATGTATTACTGTCCCTAGGCAGCAACTTACATTTAGATTAAAATGGTTTACACACAGATATAGAATTGAATTACCAGCAGGCATTTGGTGCTCTAATGGGCTCAGTATTGCATCAAACAGGAACATTGGAGATTAGGAGTTTGTTATTTCAAAGGCAGTGAAAATTAAAATGAAGGCTTAAAAATAAACTTTGATGACTTCTCTAAGCAAGATCAACAAAAGTGATGTTGACTTATAAAAATACATTTTAAGACTACGCTATACATCAGTGTAAAAACTGGAGAACTACATAAAAACCGGAGTACTACATAAAAACCAACACTGCACAGGCAGGAATATTACGGAGTTAGCAACAGTTGACTTTAAACCTTTAGTACATTTGGAATAAGTTGTTCACTCCATTTCAGATAAGCATGTCCTTTCCTTTAAAAAAAAGTAAAAAAGGCATTGTTCGGATGATGGTAATCACCCAAATACAGACAAATAAGAGACTACATGATAGTTGTCTTCAATTTTGGTTGAGTAGGTTGATCTTCGGAGCGGCAAACTCATTATTTTTTGGGCTAGAGGGGTTTGGGTTATGGATGACAGGAGACAATTATCTGTATTCAATAGCTTTCGAACTATCGGTGGCCCACCAGAACATTCTGGAGACTCAACGCCCGCTTTGACCCTGATCCAGCTGTTTCACGAATGGCACTTTCTCTGTTTGAAGACAACGCAGACAGGCCTATTTTACTAGCTCTCCTCCAGCTTTGAAAAACAAAAACACATTCTGAAAACTGCCCAATCACACAGAAGCAGCGAGGTGGACCTAAGAGACGGGAACTGTCCCTCTCCCATTCCCCAAGCAACCTCAAAACATCCACACAATCTCAGGAGCAATGCATTTGGGTAGACCCCTCTCTAACCACAAAGCATAGAAAAATGGAATAAGATATCATGGATGCAAATACTATTGCAAGAAATACTTGGAACACTGGGCTGCAATTGAAAGTCAGCAATGCAACGTTGAACGATTAATGTCCCATGGTACCAATAAGTAGCGCCCAATCAGGATGTGATTAAGTCGTTATTGATTTCGGGGCAAAAAGAGATCTTAGTCTCTTTAATAGAAATCTAATCATTGCCATGTGAGGGAGTATTTTAATCACATGAGCTAGATCCAAGTCATGTGGAATGGCAATTATAAGACAGATGGCCTGAAGCGGTTCAAGGAGATGATTCATTACCACCATCAAGGGCAATTAGGGATGGGTAATAAAAGCTGGACTATCCAGCAATGTCCATAACTCCTGAAAGAATAAATTTAAAAAATATTTGGATCATCTCGCAGTTTGAACTTTACCAACTATTTTTGCCCCTCCTTCCAAACTCTCAGCACACCAAGATCAAGCGGCAGTCTGTGTCCCAGTTTAGGAACTGCTCAGGTTGGGTTCTTTGTTTACAGTTAGCTCCACTTTGAAAGCATGATGAATGTTAATCTGACAGCACAGCTACACCACTGGCTGAACATGAATATTCGCAGCCAAGAGTGACTTACTGGAAACTAACTGCTGCTCAATCACCAGCTCTTAAACTCGGAGGCTCTCAGTAGGTGAATGCAGCTCTTGCTATGGCGAACATTAATAAAATTGCCACGGTGAAGGAATGCATCATTCATCACTAACATTGAAGAACACAGTCTTGCTTTAAATTTGATGGTTTGTTATCCAATTAGCTCAAGGCTGAAGATGATTGACAGTCTCTTGTGTCCATGATGGCCAGATTCTAATTAATTCAAATCCAACCCATATTTACCCATGGCCAGAATCATGTATGAAGGACTCAGAATGATGGTCTCTGGTTCCTTTACTGGTTGATGGCTTAGGTGAAAGAATGGAGGGGGATTTTTAAATTGTTTAAGTAAAGCAAATAATATCTTTTATAGAAAGAAATGCAGTTAAAAGATTGCGAGATAGATTCTCGTAGCTATGATATACTGGAACGTTATGCTAACTGCATTTGCAAGCATCTAATGTGGTTTTCTTACAAATGAAAACCAATATAGAGAAAAATTATCAACGGTATTTGCATTCACCACAAACTTCACCATTGCCTGGGTGAAGACACCTTATCACAATCTAATTGACGAGTTTTTTCCAAACTGGTTAGTCAAGAGCAACATCTGCTTTTCTGATTAATTTTCTCAATGTCCTTCTAGTCATCTTTAAAAAATGACAATATATAGCTATCTCTCAAAAAAAAAGGAGATATCAAATTATTTAATACCTTTAAAAACATTTATATTAGGTCTAGTTTTTTTTTCTTGGATTAAAAATTCATTCAGGGCAAAAAGGGGCTCCTGAACAGCAGTTTCAGCAGAACAGAAATAATTTACCCGTCACCAAACTGGAAGCAAAAGGTTACGAGGGGTCAAGCATAATACATAAAAGCTGGACCCATTCAAAAGTCCCGGATAATGTAGGGGGAAAAAAATATAGCTTCCTGAAATACCTAGTTCTTCCCGTTTAAAAATAATCATCACGTTCTGCCCCTGTTAGCTGAAGCAGAAACGGGACCTCTAGGATTGGCCTGAACTTTGAGATGGAGTCATCAGGGTATTGGGAAAGCCAGCCAGCGTGCTATTCATAATCTTCGTCCATTACTCTTACAAAAACTTGCATCAATGGACAACAGATGAAGGCAGGGTCAAACTTGATGCAAGTTTAGACAATAATTGTGGACAGGCTATTCAACTGCATTGACTTTGTGCTGGCATCCACAGTTGAATAGTTAACAGCACCTTTGTCAATACTGAGAAAGGGAGAAAGGATACTTGGATGAGGGCAGCACAGAACTTTTCCCAAGGGTCAGCAACTTTGGAAGCAAAGGACTGGAAAAACTGGTTTCTGTTGCTGATTTTTTTACTGTAACTACTTTTGCATTTTGTTAATATTCGGGATCTGTAAGCAGGTCCTCTTTAGTATAAAAAAGCCCTATGTATGGGAATCAGCATTTTAGCAATTACATTACTATTTAAATGGCTGAAGCCAGCATGATGCTCAATACAGATACCTGATGATGCAGTGTTTCATATCAGTGACCTACAGTTTGCTAATATACTAAGATGGAGTTTCTTGATGACCCAATGAGCAAAGACATCACTTGGCATTGTACCAGAACGGTTGCGTTTCCATTCCTTCTGTGGCAAAGGGTCATTTCAAGAGAGCTGATCTCAGCCAAGCCAGCACTACACTTAGAATCATAGCCTCCTGGCAGTGCAGAAGGAGGCCATTCGGCCCATTGAGCCTACACCGACAGCAATCCCACCCAGGCCCTATCCCTATAACCCCATGTAAAATTTTTACCTGGTTAATTACCCTGACAGTAAGGGGTAATTTAGCATGGCCAACCAACCCAACCCACATGGATCTGGAGTGTGGAAGGAAACCGGAACACCTGAAGGAAACCCACGCTGACACGGAGAGAAAATGCAAACTGCACACAGTCACCCAAAGTCAGGAATCAAATCCAGGTCCCTGGCACTATGAAGCAGCAATGCTAACCACTGTGCCATCCACTTGGGGAGGACTTGGGGAAGACACATTGTACAGTTCATTGCTCAGTACTATCCAATGACCCCTGCTGCAACACAGACATCAGGCAAGATCAGGATCAGGCCTTATCACTGTGATGTCCTTCAGAGTCAAACAACATATTGATACCTGTTGAGTAAATCTATCACAGCACAAGTGTCAGCAATGCTACTTTGCTGTATAAACTCAACAGGTCTGGCAGCATCTGTGGAGAGAGAAACAGAGTGAACTTTTCAGGTCTGTTCTGATGAAAGGTCGCAAGACCTTAAACAGGTTCCATCAGACTTACTATTTCCAAACCCTTACTTTTGTTTCTGCTCCTGGTCTTGTGCATCATGGTAGAGTATTCTTCCTCAGACCATCTCTTCACATTTCAACAGAGGCTTGATATAGAAAATAGCTGGTTTGGCAACAGCATGTTATAGAGGAAAGTAGAGCAGCCCAAATGTGAATGCATTCAAACCTGGTCAACGCTCATGGTATTACATTCACATCTATGGCTGACATTCAGCTACATACTAACGCAGAATAAAACTGCGTCCTCGATCTCAAAGTTATTGACTGACCAATACATCAAGGACTGCACTGTGGCACAATGGTATCAGCATCAGGGTTCAATTCCAGTCTCAGGTCACTGTCTGTGCAGAGTTGCACATTCTCCCTGAGTCTGCGTGGGTTTCCTCCGGGTACTCTGATTCTCTCCCACAGTCCAAAGACGTGCGGGTTAGGTTGATTGGCCATGCTAAATTGACCGAGTGTCAGGGTCATTATCTGATAAATATGGGGGGGTTATGGGAACAGGGTCTGGGTGAGATTGTGGCTGGTGCAGGCTGAATGGCCTCCTTCTGCACTGTAGGGATTCTATAAACACTGGCTCTCAGACAACTAAAAGATTCACAGACTAAATCACCAGCTAGCAGTCACTCCCTTCTTCAGATCTACACTTTAATCTTAATCTCAATTCAATTTACAATTCGCAGCAGCATTTCTAGACACGGCCTCATTAGCTGAAAGGGAGGGTTGGGGCCAGGTACCTCATGCAGTTGTTCTTCAGAAGTGTCACTTGATCATTTCACCAAACTGCTTGAAACACTACAGGCAACAACAACAAAAAAAAAAGTTTCACCTATCTGTCCATAGTGCAGAGAAAGGGGCATTTAACTCTCACTTTTAGTTCTCCTGACTGCGCAAGACAAGTGTGTGATGGAAGATGGATGAGGTGGACAGACTGACATTCTCCCAAGTTTCTACCAATTGACTACAAGATTGGGAATGCATAGCACAAAGGACTGACAGGAGCAGTGTGTCAGCTGTCAGTCAGCGAGGCAGTAAACTGATAAAACCAGTGATCTGTGCTGCCTGCCCATCAATGCCAATGTTGGGTGGGTGGAGGGACAGAGGAGGATGTCAGAAAGTTAAATGAATTCTCAAAAAACAGGAAGCGGCTTCTATTAAATTAAGACTGTTATCCTTAAAATAAATTCTTCAAAAAAATATAGAGGCTAAAAACAACCTCGTTGCATTCTAGATTGATTTTGTTTCAGTTCTACATAAAGAATTGTCTTTGTGCTTTCTACTGTTGCAACATTTCAAGATTCGGTTGGAAGCTGAACATTTCTCTGCTACATTATGAGCATAGTGGAGTTGGAACATTCCAGAATAGCTTGTCGTCATGTTTGAGATAAAAGATTAAATAGAGAGCGTTCCATTGCCTTTTTCCTCACACCTTCCTCAATCTTGAGATCAGGTCCCATCTCCGACGCTCTCCTGCCCAGGATTTGCTCTTCTTCCGCAACTTCAACAGCTCCTCCTGGAAGTCTTCATGATCCATGGGGCAATACTTAGGTGGGTCACAGTAATTCTGCAGTATAGCAAATCAAAACAATAAAAAAAAACAGACAATAATTCTGGAAGGGACCATACTCTACAGAGTCAGCTCATGATGAGACAGATCACCAAGACATCATTAATATTTCTGATCAAATCCCTGCTCCAACACCCAACAAACCCCAACATGAAGGCAATGCTTCTTCAAGAGAGGAAGCATTCCATTCAGCACTTCTAGCAATGAGGTTCTCAGGGGATGAGCTCTAATTAAAGGCTTGCTCAGAGTAGTGGGCGAGAAGAGGATTGGGAGAGGTTTAAATGTCAACAAAGATTGACAAAGAAGTTGATTAAGAAGGGTAGGAGAAACTATGAAGCTGGGCTAGCGCTTAATATAAAAAAGGATAGCAAGAGTTTTTATAAATATATAAAAAGGAAGAGGCTGGCTAGGGTGAACGTTGGTCCCTTAGAGGATGAGAAGGGGGACTTAGTGGTAGGGGATGGGGATATGGCTGAGGTCTTGAGTAACTTTTTTGTTTCGGTCTTCACGGAGGAGGACGTGAATAATTTGCCGGATGTTAGAGATGGAAAGGTGGTAGGACTGGAGGGTCTCGATGACATTACTGTTACTAGAGAGGTGGTGCTCGACAGACTGGAGGGGCTGATTGTGGACAAGTCCCCAGGACCGGATGGAATGCATCCGAGGGTCCTGAAAGAAATGGCGGAGGTGATAGTGGATGCCTTGGTGGTTATTTTCCAGACGTCGCTGGATTCCGGGGAAGTGCCGGAAGATTGGAAAAGGGCTAATGTTACGCCGTTGTTTAAGAAGGGTGCCAGGCAAAAGGCGGGGAATTATAGGCCTGTTAGTTTAACGTCTGTTGTAGGTAAGATGTTAGAATCCGTCATCAAGGAGGAAATAGTGAGGCATCTTGAGAGGAATTGCGTGATAGAGCAGACGCAGCACGGTTTCCTTAAAGGGAAGTCGTGTCTGACAAATTTACTGGAGTTCTATGAGGATGTGTCTAGGGCGGTGGATAGAGGAGAGCCTGTGGATGTGGTCTTTCTGGATTTTCAGAAGGCGTTTGACAAGGTACCTCACAAGAGGTTATTACAGAAGGTCAGGGGGCATGAAGTTGGGGGTAGGGTGTTAGCGTGGATAGAGGACTGGTTGTCAAATAGGAGGCAGAGAGTGGGGGTCAATGGGTGCTATTCAGATTGGCGGATGGTGACTAGTGGAGTGCCCCAGGGGTCGGTGCTGGGGCCTCAGCTTTTTACCATTTATATAGATGATCTGGAGGAGGGAACCGAGTGTAGGGTGTCGAAATTTGCTGATGACACCAAAATTGGAGGAAAGGCAAATTGTGCGGAGGGTGGGGAGAGTCTACAGAAGGATCTAGATAGGCTGGGCGAATGGGCCAGGAAATGGCAAATGGAATTTAATGTTGGCAAGTGCGAGGTGGTCCACTTTGGTAGGAATAATGGTAGGAAGGATTATTACTTACGTGGAGAAAAACTGCAGCAGGCAACGGTGCAGAGGGACCTCGGGGTCCTTGTGCATGAGTCGCAAAAACCCAGCTTGCAGGTGCAGCAGGTGGTCAGGAAGGCGAATGGGATGCTGGCCTTCATTGCGAGGGGGATTGAATATAAAAGTAGGGAGGTCTTGCTGCGGCTGTATAGGGCATTGGTGAGGCCGCAGCTGGAATACTGTGTGCAGTTTTGGGCGCCGTACTTACGCAAGGATATTTTAGCCTTGGAGGGAGTGCAGAGGAGGTTTACTAGGCTGATGCCGGAGTTGAGGGGGTTGAGCTATGAGGAGAGGCTGAATAGATTAGGCTTGTACTCGTTAGAGTTTAGAAGAATGAGGGGAGATCTCATTGAGACGTATAAGATGATGAATGGGATGGATAGGATAGAGGTGGAGAGACTCTTCCCGCTCAGAAAGGATAGTAGGACTAGGGGGCATAGCCTCAAGATAAAGGGGGGGCGGTTTAGAACAGAGTTGAGGAGGAACTTCTTCACTCAAAGGGTGGTGAATCTCTGGAATTCTCTGCCCGTTGAAGTGGTGGAGGCTGCCTCGCTAAATATTTTTAAGACGCAGGTTGATGGGTTTTTGATGAGAGAGGGGATTAAGGGTTATGGGGAGAGGGCGGGAATGTGGAACTGAGCCACGACAGATCAGCCATGATCTTATTGAATGGCGGGGCAGGCTCAAAGGGCTAGTTGGCCTACTCCTGCTCCTATTTCTTATGTTCTTATTCCCAGTAGAAAAATCAACAGAACAATTGCATTTTTCCTGGATGTTTACATTTGAGTAAGCATAGAGGCTTACGGCATGGAAACAGACCCTTTGGCCAGCTTCTCCATGCCACTCAGTTTTTTTTTAAACCACTAAGCTAGAGTCAATTGCTCACATTTGACCCACATCACTCTATACCCATCATACCCATGTAAGGGTCTAAAAGCACATTGAAAAAAATCACAATAGCCATGATACCATAAAGATCCTCCTACTCAGGAACCTTTGAAGTACTTATCAAAAAAATGCACATTTTTAAAATCTTTTTATCAGACCAAGTAGTGTAAATGATCTTTATGAAGCTTTTTCAAGTCAACCTGAATTTTTATGCACCTGTCTCTAAAGGTCCAGGCAATTTACCAAGTTCTCCTGAAAACACAAATCAGTGCCGGTCATGGGATGCTGATGGCAAAAGGGCAGAGACTGGAAGACTGATTTGTTGACAATTTTATAGGGAGTTGTGCTGGTGGTGCATTATTCCTCATCCCCATGTTACAGAGATCGTGAATAGGATGGAATAGACTAAGAGCCAAAGTCAACAAAGAGCATTGCATGGTGACAGGATTAACCTAATTTATTGCATTTCCACTTTGTGGCTAACTACTGGAATCCAAGTTAATTGTAGTCATGGGGGAATGGGGAGGAGTGGCAGAGGGTAGGAAGAGTGCCAATCAGAATTCACCTTTTAATAAAACAAAGTTGCTCAGGAGGCCGCGAGAACTCCCTACTTTTCTTTAATTAGTGAACAAAATCTCAAACTCAAGCTTCCGCTCAAACCAGCAAGGTCCAAAGCTCGAGTCACATTCATTCAGAGAGATGACAAGCTATTTCTTACCGTGAACTGGGGAAAGAAAGCCTTATACCCTCCTTTCAGGATGTAGAGCTCTGGATAGTATAGATTCGGATACTCATTCATACTTCTGTCCTCCTGCCGCAACAGGCGACACCTTAGATGAAGCAGACAGATAGGTAAGTTCAGTGCCTATATAAAACTTCACAACTTGTGAATTAGTTCATTTAAATTTTCTATGGGGATGTGTCTTTTGCCCACTTCTCCTTTGGTGAAGCTAATGATTAACAATATGGTATAGTTCCATAGGTGCTGATAAACCTCCAGTGCACTGAGTTTGACAGAACAGAATCAGGCCATCGACTGACCAGATATCTACAGTACCTTCCCTTCAGAGTCTAGACAGTGAATTCCACCTTTTTTCGAACTTTGGATCCAAGCCTGGTCTAACCCACAACCCAAATCCACATTCCTGCTATCCAGTAGGAATCAGGATCATATTTCGGACATGACTCAGCAAGTAGAGCTTTCACCGAGTCATAAAATTGTGGGTCCAAATTTCTTTCCAGAGAAAATCTAAACCAACTCTCCAGTGCAGTACTGAGAGAGTGCTGCACCATCAGAAATGCAGTCTTTTAGATGAAACGTTAAACTAAAGCACCATTTGCATTGAGGTGAATGAAAAAATCTTATGGTACTATTTTAAAGAAGAGCTAGGAGTTATAAGCAGCATCCCTTAATCAACACCAGAAAATCAGATTATCTAGCCATTATCAATTGTATGTGGGAGTTGCTGTTCCCAAACTGGCTGCCATGATTCCTACATTACAACAGTGGCAATACTTCAAAGGCTACACTACGAAAGTATTTCATGCTTACGGATCTTGTGAAAAGCAGGATATAAATATATACTTTTTTTGCAGAACCATCACAAGTTTTCCCTCTTCTTGATCCAGAAATTTAAAAGCAGGTTAAACCTAGGTCACTATTGGTTTCTAGGCCTCAGACACACATTAGGTAGTGCCCACAATTGCCAAGCAATAGGGGAAAGAGCTGGCAATCACAACTGCTAAGTAATCAGGAAAGACCCTGAATCATGACCACCAAGCAATGGAACTCGCAACCAGAAAGCAATTGGGGCAGGAACCCACAACCTCCAAGCAATGGGAGAAGACCCTGAAACCACAACCATAAAGCAACAGGGAAGAACTCGCAACCTCCAAGCAATCGGGGAAGATCCCAAAATCACAACTGCCAAGCAATGGGAGAAGACCCCACAAAAACAAAGGGGAAAGAGCTACAGGAGGCTTAAAAGGGATTTCTTCAAATTTTCTGGTGAAATATTAAACAAATTTTCTTCACCAATCCTTGCTCTTAACTGAGTTTCCATCTTCTGTCTTGTAATGTCCACCTTACATCTTATCACTGACCCTAATGCATGGCCTTTCCTGACTGTACCACTGAGAATATCTCGTGATGCTGGCTATAGTATCATAACAGTAACTATATTATAATGTATGTTTCCATATTTACATTGACTCCATCTCCCACCCTCCCATACTTGGGACAAGATTGAAAATACCAAAACTTATTTTACAGAGAATGCTCTTTAAAAGCACCTGCAAGAGGAAAATCACGCCTTCCAAGCCACATTAAATATTAGAGTATGTGGCTCAGATTGTGCCAGTTAGGTCCCTGTTAAAGAGGCTAGCTCACCAAATTACACAAGTCAATTTTCTGCTAAGGTTTCATTTCAGTTCTAGGTGCTGAAAGACTGTTCGTAACTGTGCCTAGTCCCTTTGCAACATTCAACGTAAATCAAATATCTTTTCAATGGAGGTTAAGAAAATAATTCTTGCAACTCACATCTTTGGTCCTCGCTCTGATGAAAACTCACAGTGGAAAATGATGATCAATCTCTTGTCCTTGGATTTGGGAACAAAGGGTTCTTTTAGGAAATAGTCAATGGCATCATCTGCTTTGTGAAGGTTCAGGGCACCCTTGGAAAGTAGGAGAAGCGACAAGAATATCAGCTTGGTTAGTGAGTTAGCAAGATTAGTTAGAACTAGAAACATGTTAATGGCAAATTTAAGAGTGTTCTTTGAGAATGCATCAACTAGAGTGGACAGAGGTGAACCAATTAATGTTGTATGTTTGGATTTTCCAAAGGCATTTGATATGATGCCACACAAACAACAGGATGGTGTTGGAGGTAATATTCTGATATGCAACAAGGATGAGCTAACTAACAGGAAACAGAGTAGCGATCAAGGAGTCTTTCTCAGGAATGCCACAGGAGTCAGTGCTGGGATCACACCTCTTCCTTCCTCTGAATCATTAATAGATATTAATAATTTAGAGGAAGGAACAAAGTTTACCATAGCCAAATTTACAGATGATACAAAGGTGAGAGGGAAGCCAAATTTTAAGTAGTCCATAAATAGAGGGATATTGACAGATTAAGCAAGTGGGCATAAAATTGGCAAACGGAATTCAATATGGGAAAATGTGAGACTGTTCATTTCAGAAGAATGAGAAGGCGGATTATCTAAATAGAGAGCGACTGCAGAAAGTTGCAGCACAAAGGGACTTGAGGGTGGGGGAGTCCTTTTTCATGAAATGAGGAAAGCTAGCATATAGGAGAAGGTAATAGGGAAGGCAAATGGAACACTGGCTTTTATTTCAAGGGGACTGGAATATAAAAATAAATAGGTGTTACTGCAACTGTACCAGGTATTAGTGAAATCACATTTAGAATACTGTGTACAGTTTTGGTTCTCTTCTTTAAAAGGAGAAATATTTTATCATTGGAAGCAGTACAGAGAAGGTTCACTAGGATGATCCCAGGAATGGAGGGATTGTCATATGAGGAAAGATTAAACAAGTTGGGTCTGTGCTTCCTGGAGTTCAGAATGAGAGATGATATGAACTGAAAGATCCAAGATTCTTGTATTTTTATCAGGGTAAATGTTGGGAGGATGTGTCCACTCATGGGAGTGTGTAGGACCAGAGGGCATAATCGCAGGATAAGGAAGTACTCATTTCAGATGGATTTGAGGAAGAATTTATTCTGACAAATCTTTGGAACACTTTACCCCAAGAAACTGTGGAGGGAGAGTCCTTGAAGGTTTTCAAGGCTGAGATTGAGAGACTTTTAAATTGGCTGGGGAATTAAGAATTACAGTGATAATGCAGGAAAGTGGACTTAGTGATGTTAAATCAGCCACGATCTTATTAAATGGCAGAGCAGGCCATGACATGCTCCTATTCCTATTTCTTATGGTCTTACTATTCCTAGACTGGGACTTTTCTACCAATTGCAAAAACGTAATTGCAAAATACAGCTGTTGATGAGAAGCAGCACTTTTGCAATGAATTTGGATCCTCGCACAACTGTATATTTATTCAGAGCTCTGAACATGCTCAGAGTTCAAATTAGGCAGGTCAGGGAGTAGACACTAGCTGCACAGAGCTCCCATTCAAAGAATGCTGGCTGGGCTGACACTTATTGCACATCCCTAATTGCCCTCAAGAGGTTATTAAGTTATTTGGTTATTTGCAGAGACTATTTCCTCGGGTAGATGTAGCTGTTACTAGGGGGCATAACTATAAGACTCATGATGGGAGATATAGGAGGGATGTCCGTGGTAGATTCTTTGCTCAGAGAGTGGTTGGGGCGTGGAATGCACTGCCTGCTGTGATAGTGGAGTCGGACACTTTAGGAACTTTCAAACAGTTATTGGATAGGCACATGGAGCACACCAGAATGACAGGGAGTAGGATAGCTTGATCTTGGGTTTGGACATGGCTCGGCACAACATCGAGGGTGGAAGGGACTGTACTGTTCTACGTTCTATGCTAACCACATGCTGTGACTCTGGAGTCACATGTAGGCCAGAGCAGGTAAGGACAGCAGGTTTCCTTCCCTGAAGAACATTAACAAACAAGATGGGTTTTTAACAACAATCGACAATGGTTTCATGGTTTACTTCCATTCCAGACTTTTCAAATTCAAATCAAATTTCACCGTCTGCCGTGGTGGGATTTGAACCTGGGTCCCCAGAGCATTAACCTTGGTCTCTGATTACTAGTCTAGTGACAACACCACTGCGCCACGGCTTCATGTGGCAGGGAGGGAACAAGTATGGAATCAAAAAGAAGGAAGCACTGATTTACAATAGATCAGAGCAGGTTACTTTATTGGGGAACGGTACTCAAAGATAGGATAGAAATAAAAAGAGCTTGATTATTTGGTATCTACTGGACTCACCTGGATATGCCCCCCTTTAAACTCATAAGGGTAACGACAGTCAACAATATAGACTCCTTCCAAAAGATGGTCATATTCTCCATGCAGCACCTTAGCCATCTGTAAAACAAAAGTCAGTTTTTACAGCATACACCCACTATGGTTACTTTCTATTCCTGCAATTAAAATAAATAACTTACTGTAACATGGCTGCCAGTTAAGAGGCGAGGGACTGGTTTGTAGCATTCAGTTTCTACACCGCACCTGATTGATCGCTTTTCCCAAAAAACAGGCTTGCATTGACAGAAGGTTGGGAAAAGCAAATCCAGACCTTGGAATGTTGAGTGGAAAATGGAATGTTTCACTGCTGACAACACAATCTCTTGTAGAGAACCAGCAGACTAGATGAGCCAAATGGCTTCCTGTGCTGCAACCATTTTATGATCTTTGTGCCAGTAAATGGCTGTCTAAAATACAATGCTGCTGGATAAAGGCACTTTACAAAGAGGAAGCAGCAAGGGGGAAAATCAGCGATACTAATAAATACATATGCATGATAGTATCAGTACCTTTTTCCAAAAATCAGTACTGGGTCACAGGCTGACCAAGAATTTCAGCGAGCTGCCTTGATTGTGAAAAAGTGATTGATGGTTCATACACAAATGATTGGAATTATGCCAGTGCATTGCAACAAGCCACCACTACTTCAGTGTTAAGGTTTACCACCAACATGGAGGATAGACAGAAAACCTGGCAGGGATTTGGACATGTCCTGCTGTGATCGGTACTCTGCTGCCAACATATGGAATTGCCTCAACAATTAAGGATGGCATGGTGGCGCAGTGATTAGCACTGCTGCCTCATAGCACCAAGGACCTGGGTTCGATTCCTGGCCTTGGGTCACTGTCTGAGCACATTCTCCCTGTGTCTGTGTGGGTTTCCTCCAGGTGCTCTGGTTTCCTCCCAGGGATAGGTGGGTTAGGTGGATTGACCATGCCAAATTGTCCCTTACTGTCAGGGGCACTAGGTAGGGTAAATGCATTGGGCTATGGGGGTAGAGCCTGGGTAGGATTGTGGTCAGCAGACTCGATGGGTCGAATGGCCTCATTCTGCACTGTAGGGTTCTTTCCCTATGTCTATCCACAGCCCCAACTCTACCAATGCATTTGAGTAACATTATTTCAGTCAGAGGCAACAACTTTGAGAAGTGAGGCATACCGGCCTGCTCCCAGACCATCACCCACTCAGTTCCATAGCTGGTCACTCAGAGCAGGTTTCAGTCACGCTCTGTAGGGGACATCACATTATTGTGCCTCTCCTCATTGGCAGCAGGAAATATTCATGCAATGGTCTTAACATAGTGACAGTGTATCTCAAAGGCGGCACAGCGGTTAGCACTGCTGTCTCGCAGCACCAGGGACTTGGATTCAATTCCAGCCTTGGGTGACTGTGTGGAGTTTGCACGTTCTCCCAGTGCCGGCTTGAGTTTCCTCCAGGTGCTGCAGTTTCCTCCCACAATCAAAAGATGTGCAGGTTAAGTGGATTGGCCATGCTAAATTGCCCCTTAGCGTCCCAAGATGTGCAGGTTGTATGGTATGTATGCAGCTATGGTAAGTATGTGGGGTTACTGGGATAGGGTAGGGGAAGAGGGTAAGATACTCTGTCACAGAATTGGTGCAAACTTGATGGGCCAAATAGCCTCTTGCACTGTTGGAATTCTGGTAAATTCTGAGAAAGGCTCTCTTCTCAATACAAGTTTGACTCCTGCTCTGCACGTAGCTCATTTTTTTGAGCAGCCAGCCCGGGATAATCAGCAGGACTCACCGTTTCCGAGGTGATGTACTTCAAATCCTCATGCTTGCCCATTATTGTGGGCAATGCATATACCTGTCAAAAAAAAAAATAAAGCATTAGTACCAGAGCAAGTACCTCAGACACAGGGCAGACTTTCAACGTCACATCAGCCAGTCCACGTAGGGGAAAAATCTCATTACCAACACTGCCCCTCAGATAGTACAAGAGAATCATATGCAGACGGAACCACACGATTATTTAACACAACTAAATGTTCCAAAGGCTTTACCAAGGCTTGGCAACAGACATTGATTGGAACTTCTTTTCATGGGGTATGGGCGTTTTGGCTATGCTGTTGGCCATTCCCAATTGTCCTGAAGATGTTGGTGTACTGCCTTCTTCAATCCCTGCAGTCCATGTGATGTATGTACATCCACGGTATTGTTAGGGAGGGAGGGAGGGTGACCCAGCAACAATGAAGGGATGGTAATGTTGTTCTAAGTCAGGACGGTGTGTGACTCAGACGGGTGGTTCAACTGGGGACATAGGAACTGGAGCCAGAAGTTCCACAAATCAATTAAGTCATGCACTGCAGCTCCATTTACCCACTTCTGAATCCTGTCCCCACCTAATAATCTGTCAATCTCAATCTTGGAAATTGCAGTTGATCCTGAAGCACTCAGTCCTTCAGTGGAGAGAGAACGAGCGAGCAGGAGAACTGTAGATTACTGGGAGTGGGAAGAAGAGCTATCCAATATCACTCCCTGAATGGTTTCACTCTTAAAATTTAAGATCATGGTGGGATTTTCCATACCCCCCCCCCCGCCCCCCACAGTATGTTTCATAGTGGCAGACACGGCCTGCCATGAGCAGACAGCAGAATCTTCTGGTCCTGCCGTTGTCAATGTAGTCTCCAGTTGTACGAATCCTCCGCCCCAGGAAACCTGCGGCAAGGCATATGCAACGGTTCCCTTACATCTGCTGTCCTTGTTCTCCAAGGCGGTAGAGGCAATGGATTTGGATGGTTCTGGTGAAGGAGGATTGGCGAGTTGCAGCAGTGCACTCGTAGATGGTACACAATGCTGCCATTGTACCTCAGTACAGGAAGGAATGAATGCTCAAGGTGGTGAGTGAGGTGTCAATCAAGCAGGCTCCTTTGTCCTGAGTACTGTCAAGCTTCTGGAGTGTTTTTAGAGCTACATCCTCCCAGGCAAGTTGAGAGTATACCATTATAGTCTTGATATGTGCCAAGTAAATGGTGGACAGGCTTTGGTGAGGAGGGGAGTTACTATCGAGAATATGCAGCTTCTGACTTGCTTTTCAGCCATAGTATTAATAATGGCTGATCCAGTCCCGCTTCTGTTCAACAGTAACCACCCCCCTTGCATATCGATAATGGGGGGATTCAGGTAATGCCATGGGACAGCAATGGGGGATGATTAGAGATGGTTAGATGCTCTCTTGACAGAAATGGTCACTGCCTGGCACTTGTGTGGTGCATATGAATATAGGCTGCTTCAGTATCTGAGAAATGTGGGAAATTTAAGTTTATTTATTAGTGTAACAAGTAGGTTTACATTAACACTGCAATGAAGTTACTTTGAAAATCCCCTAATTGCCACACTCTGGCACTTGTTCGGGTACACTTGGAGAACTTAGCATGGCCAATACCCCTAACCAGCACATCTTTCGGACTGTGGGAGGAAACCCACACAGATACAGAAAGGAAGGACAGACAGTGATTCAAGCCAGGAATCAAACCCAGATCCCTGAGGCTGTGAGACAGCAGTGCTAACCACTGTGCTACCCCCAGTTTGATGTAGTGACCTAAGGAAGGCTTTCCCCTTTCCTTTCTTCTCCCCTGGGGATGAGAAGGGAAGTCATGAACATCCACTTGCACAATTGAGAGTAGGAAACGGGAGTGGGATTGGTCAAAAGGGACAGACTCTGAAGCAGTTTTCAAAAGGCAAGACAGAGTTTCAGGAGACTTTCACACCTCTGAATTACTGTAACTAAAGAGGGAGTCATTGCATCTAAAATCTGGTGTGTGGGATGATTTTCCAATAAGTGTGAAACGTTGAATTTGAAAGAAATTGGTTAGATTGGATTTGGATGTTGACTCACTATTCTGCCTAATCTAGAAATGATTTAAACCAGAAATAACCTACTCTCATTAAGTGTAGCACATAGAAAGATGAGGCACTGCAGTTCAAATGAGTAAAGGCAATGCCTAGATGGCACTAAACCATTCAGCGCAAGATCAGCTCCAGGGTCAATTCCTGAATTGCACTAGCAGCAATTCAGGCAACATTAAGTGACTGCAATGCTTGTGGGTTACAGGGACAGAAAAGAGAATCAGTCAGAGTGCTCTTTTCTGAGGATTCATTTTCAGAGGACTGGCTGCTTCAACTTGGGTTATATTTCCTTGGTTTCAAAGGTTGTAGGGTAATCTGTTGGGACATTTACAATAACAAGATTCAATAGATTGGTGTTAGAGAAACTATTGTCTTCGGTCAGAGAACCAGAATGAGGCGGCATGGGTTGAAATTTTTCAGCTGTTCCCTCTGGTGGAATCTTCAAGTCTTGCCGATGGCATACTATTGCCACGGGTTTCCTGGGAGCAGAGGGTTCATACAACGAGAGACTACATTGACAATGGCAGGACTAGGAGATGCCACTACTGCCAATGGCAGGCTGCCTCCGCCACTATGGGGGTGTGGAAAGTGCCATCATGATCTTAAATTTAAGAATGAAACAATTCCGGAGTAATATCCAGTAGTATTTCTTCCCACTCTCACAGTAATCTAGAGTTCTCTGGCTCGCTCGATCTCTCTTCATTGAGAGACTGGGAGCTTCTGGATCAATTGAAGTTTCCAAGATTGAGATTGACGGATTATTAATAGGTGGCGACAGCATTCAGAAGTGGATAAATAGAGCTGCGGTACAGATTAGCCATGAATAATTGATTTGTGGAACATGCACCTCCTATTCCTATGCCCCCCAGTTGAAATGGGATGTGCAGAAAGGGGTGGCACTGTGGTTAGCACTGCTGCCTCACAGCGCCAGGGACCCAGGTTCAATTCCGGCCTCAGGTCATTGTGTGGAGTTTGCACGTTCTCCCGTGTCTGTGTGGGTTTCCTCCAGGTGCTCTGGTTTCCTCCCACATTGAGGTTAGGGTCTGGGTGGGGTTGTGATCAGTGCAGGCTTGATGGGCCAAATGGCTTCCTTCGGCACTGTAGGGATTCTATGTGCTCTATGTTAATTTCAGTCACCTAACAACACTCGTCACCCTAGCTCCCATTTGATGAGTATCTATCAGAGGGAGGCATGGAGGACCATCTGGCAAATAAACCACATCCAGCAAAAGGCACTGGAAAGACAGGGAGTGAAAACAAACAGATAAATTTCAAAAATGTTGAATATCTGACTTTGGAAAAGTCCCCGATGAGCTCTGTGGAATTTCTCTCCTCATTCAAAACATTGGTCACATCAATATCACAATAGATTGTGGCTCGTCTCTGCAGAGAAAGGAACAAATATTTAACAGTCATTTGGAGAGTTTGCATGAATTTCTTTCTAATCACATTAAATTGGACATAGATTCTGAAGACCACTCCTTGAAGATTAAAAGTCAATTACCAAGAGATGTTCAAAGCCCTGGTCATGCCCCACGCCTCTCCACCTATCCTGCATAAAGAGAGGATTATTGTAACAAAGGCTGAAATATCCACCTCTTAAACAGCAAGGTATGCTGCTATTTCTGCATATAGGCCCAAGGCCCAATGACAATTCCACCTTCTTCACCTTCTCCACAGTCCCCAGAATCAAAGTGAACAAAACCTCTCAGCAGCCCTGGCTCCAGACATCAATAACATAATACTTAAAAGAATCACCAAAGACTAAAGGGAAATAGAACCATAGCCAGTCATTTCAATCACATACAGCAGGGGGAAATTAGCAACAGTTCCACGATTATGGCAGTGCAGTGGCACAGTGGTTAGCATTGTTGGCTCACAGCGCCAGGGACCTGGGTTCAATTCCGGCCATGGGTCACTGAATTTGTGGAGTTTGCACATTCTCCCCAAGTCTGTGTGGGTTTCCTCCAGGTGCTCCATTTCCTCCCACACTCCAAAGATCTGCAGGTTAGGTGGATTGCTCATGCTAAGGGGGATTAGTAGAGTAAATACGTGGAATTACGGCAATAGGGCCTGGGTGGGCCAAATGGCCACCTCCTGGTAACGTAAGGGTTTTATCAAACAAGTCCCATTGTTTTCATGATGATGCTAAATACAATAAAGACTGAGAACAAACAGCACCGCCTGTGATGATTCAAACACGCACCATGCTGAAAACGTTTCCAGAATCTGACTCTTCATTCCCACTCCCCCCTTTCCCATTAATAAGAAAACAATCCTCTCCTTATCCACACAAGAGGACATATAGATATCCCACTCCAGGTTCATGTAATTGACAGCGATATATAATTTGTTTTGTTGGGAGGCAGAAGGGAGAAAATTAATAACATCTGATTGTTCTTGGCTTGCTTTGCAGGGCCTGCTCATCAACACACTGCAGGTGGCTTGTTGAAGATTCATGGTTTAACATGTGGGGAATTCATGGACAATGCAGCATATGAACTAAATGACTCTTTCCTCAACTTCCAAAGTCAATGATGCGGGTGCACCAATTCAATTTGGACCTGTAAGAGGATGAGGAAAGGGGTTCAGGAGTAATTTCTTTAGACGATGGTCAGAATTCTCCGACATTGCCCAAGACTGGGATTCTCTGGTCCTGCTGCAGTGAATGGAGTTTTGGCTGAGCGCCATATTCTCCGTTCTCACGATGGCGAGGCATATGACACCGGAGAATCCCAGTCCATGTCACTGGAGCATGGAATTCTTCGTAGCAGGGTGCAGTTGAAAGGTAGGGCATTTCACCCAAGTCAGGCAACTATTTGAAGCGGATGAATGCACAGTGATGTGGAGGGAGACCAGAGCAGTGTGATCGTAGACTTCCCTCACTAAAAATTTGCAACTTCAAAGTACTACATCACCACCTTGACACAACAACGTTATCAAGAATATGCTCGATCTGGATTGCTCAAGCCAAGATGCAGCAAGTAAACAATAAGCCAAACAGCTTCCCATTTTGCTGTGAACTTCTCTGGTTCTCAATGAACAAGCAGAGGGTTTCATCACCGTGAAGTGGTTTTCCAGCCTCTCCTGATCCTCATCTTTTGAGGAGCCTCCAAAACTCTTCTGTCGCTTTGTCTTCACTGGAGTATTCATTTCCGGAGATCGCTCCAACTTTTTCTTCAGGAGTGGTCTGTGCAACTTCTCTGGCATGGAGGGCGACCGAAACAAGCCTGGTCGACTCTTGCGGACTAGCACCTAAAAACAAAATTTAAAAACAACTGTTTAAAAAAAAAAAGAAATGATTTTGTACATACTAAGCCCCAATCTCTGCAGAGTCTTCCCTGCAAGGAAGCCTTCTATCATTCACCTATCTAACCAGCTCATTATTTCAGAGTTTTTCTCAATTAGATGAATATTTCAACTCTTGAGTTAAACTCTTAACCTCTTTTTAATTAGGGATTAATACAATGTGCGCAGGAACAAGACTCCTCAGTGATTGCCCCCACACACTGTCGGAATTACTGGAGCATCATCAAGGAACAACTGCTAATTAATCCATGACTGTCATCACACCCCAGAGGGAGCGTACAGACGTCATCAAGAGAAATAGCTCATGATGCTACAAAATGCAGAACAATATTGAAACAAAGAACATTTATTATAACAAATAGCCAACAACAGGGAACAACCCTGGGCATGATATCAACAGGAGGCAGAAGCAACTACAATGCTCAGAGTCTCGGTCAATATTTGTGATACACACCAAAACATAAATCATTTCTACTCTTCCCTCGATAAGAATTCCTTTTGACTTTCAGTAAAACACAATCTACTGATTACAGGACCTTGGACCAGCCGCAAGTTCAAATCCCAATGTACCAGCTGTGAAATTTAATTTAATCAATCTGAATTTGTGGGCTGCAACAAGATAAAACAAACATGAAAGTGGTTGGATTGTCATAAAAAACCCAACTGGCTCACTTGTATCCTTCAAGGAGGGGGGATCCTCCACGTCTGCCTGGTCTGGCACACATCTCAGGTTTAATAACTTTAGTGTCAGTCCAAGCCTTCATTCAAAGGTAACACTCTCGCATGCAAGTCAAGAAATTGTGAATTGACATCTCTCTTCAGAGACCTGAGAACACAACCTTCCCGAAATTACTGAGGGGTGAAAGGTGCTTTATTTTGGCTCAGATGTTTAACAGAGGCTTCTTTTGGATGGCATAAAAGATCACACCGCACTGTGGAAGAACAGGGGTTCTCAAAGTGCCCTGGCCGATATTTATTCCTGAATCAATATTATCTGTACTGCCACATTTGCCTTCATTGCAGTGCGTGCACTTCATAGACTCACAAAATGGTTACAGTATAGGCCATTCAGCCCGCTGTGCCCATGACTGTTCTCTGCAGGATCAGTTCAGCCGGTCCCATTCCCTCACCCTCTTCTTATGGCTCTGCCAATTCTCTCCCTTCAGGAGTTTGTCCAATTCACTTTTGGAACCCTGACGGTGCAGCGGAGGCAGTTTCACTCAGGCAGCACATTCCAGGCCCCAAATCATTCACTGTATAAAAAAAATAAATTTCCTCAAAACTATTTGTTCTTTAGGCAATCACGTTAAATCAGTATTCTCTGGTTATTAACCCTTCTGCCAATGGGAACAATTTTTCTCTATCTACTCTGTCTAGACCCCTCATGATATTGTGTTCTTTAACATGTCTAACAAATCTTCTCTCCACGAATGAGAACAACTCCAGCTTCTCCAATCCATTAACATAACTGAAGTCTCTCTTCACTGGAACCATTCCAGCAAGTTCTTCCTCACATGCAGTGCTTAGAAATGAACAGATAAATTATACCTGTGCCCAGATTAATGTTTCACAAAAGTTCATCATAGCTCCCTTATATTTTTCTGATCTGAAGCCGAGGATCTCAAGTGCCTTATTAACCATTTCCATTTTGCCCTGTAATCTTCAACTATTGTATGTATATAACATGTATACCACCTGCTCCCTCTGCCCTTTATTGTACAATGCCTCTCTTTGATCAGCTTAAAAATGCATCACCTCATCATGCACCTGCTACATGTCTGCCCATTCCATCAGCCTGTCTATGTCTTGAAAGTCTTTCATTGTCCTCCTTAGTCTTCAATACTTCCAGGTTTTGTGACATGCCAAGTCTAGGTCATGAATGCAGATTTCAAATGAGCAATGGTCCCAGTATTGGCCCCGAGAGGACTTCCTTCACGTTTCAAAAACAACCATCACTTTTACTCTCCATTTCCCATCACTGAGCCAACTTTGTATCCATGCTGCCGCTATTCCTTGGGTTTCAAATTTGCAGGCAAATCTATTCATCAGACACTTTTTGGAAGTTCATATCTGCCACATTAACCCTCTGTTAGCTCATCAAAAAATACAATCAAGTTAGCTCAATCCAAGTTGCCTTTAATGAATGTATGCCGACTTTCTTGAACCGCATTTGTCCAAGTGACTGCGCATTTTGTCCTGGGTCATCGTGTCTAAAGATTTTCCCATCACTGAAGTTGAGCTGTCCGGCTTGGGATTGCTAAATTTATCCTGACACCACTTTTTGAACAAGGTTTATTTTGAATACTTTTGAAGTGATTAATTGTGTAACAGCTTAGTGCATCCTAAAAATAACAAAGGCACACCATTTGCTCTTTTAGGGTTATAAGGAACGGACAATAAATACTGCCTTAAATCATCCATATTGCAAGAACAAACAAAAATTAACAGTTAGGAACAAGGCTGCCTTGTGCTTTAATCTTTGCGAGATCACGGAGCATCACAGAAAGAGTAAAACAGCTGGGCTAAAAATTTCCATCCACATTTGCAGTTGGGATTTTCTGCTGCAAGAGAATGGAGTTTTGGCTGGAACACCAAATTTTCCATCCTTACGCGCAACAGGTCCCCACATGGACAAGGTCAGAACAGTGTGTTTATGGGTGAGATGCTGATAGCATCAGGATTGTCATCTGAGAAGAATCAGCCTACAGTGAACACCATAAATGCCAAACAGACGGCTCAAACAAAAGACTTAAAGACTTCAGCAACCAGGAAAGGCCATGGGTTCTTGCTCCATCCATCCAGAGTTTCCTCAACACTCAAAATTCTTACCGTGCTTAAGTCTATCCCCTGGTTCATGAGATTACTGGTGAGAAGAGCAGCCATGCTGGAGGACATAGTCAGGTTCTTATTTCCCTGTGGAATAAATATTAAAATGAATTGCTCATTTTGGGGTGCATTTTACAACAGATTATACAGCTGGATGTCTTCCAGCACATGTGAAAGCAATCAAGGTCAAACAAAATAACCTTCCTACATGAAGCAGAAATTCTAACAGAAGAAGTTGGTGAAAAACTTAGTCTGAATTGTCTTAAAAATGCCTTAAATACTATTTGTCATTTGTTTTCAACTGAAGTCATAATTTGTACAGAACTGATAGTCATAGAGCTTTACAGCACAGTCAGAGGACTTTCGGCCCACAGTGTCTGCACCAGCCATCAAACACCTATCTATTCTAATCCCAATTTCAATTGCAATGAACCCAAATCATGGATCAAATTATATACATGTGAAATTATTTAAATAGTGGAGATCATTTTTTAAAATGCAAACTTATTATTTCACCCCTCTGATCACAACTGACTCTCGGAGAGTGGCAGTTCCTGAGTTGGCAACAGTCCTGTGGTATCTCAGCCCATTCTTCATGCAAACCCAGGCAAAGAGAGCCAGTGGGATTTTAACTGAGGACATCCCAGCTGAGTGCCTCCCTGTTTTCACTCTTCATCCCACTTTCAGACTCCCCAGCAGTAAGCACTCTATTTTCCCCTCTTCAGGGACCTAATTGCAGCAACCTAATTACTCTCTCCTACTGGAGACTGGCCACCTCAATCATTGGTCATCACATCTGTTTTATTCCTGACATTCATGTGAAGTAATGCAGTCAACCGCAACAGGTCTGTTCTTTCATTAAGCAGCAAAATTAGCACATGGCCTGGTCAGTAGATAGTTAGCAATTAAAACAGAATAAGAATAATAAATCTTCCTTAGCAAATAGTGACTTTTAATATGAGGATTTTTACATTACCTCTGCATCTTTCTGCACCAGCTCTGAAAAAATATCATCCGTGTTCATGAAATCATCCGAGCAGAGACAATCTGTTGACATTGGACTATGGACTCCTCCCATCTCCAAGTCATACTAAAATTTAAAATTCCAAAAGTAGCTGAACTGAACATCGGAGTGAGTCACAGGAATAATTTCAGATTAAACATTAATAGCACCTAACTCAATCTACAGCAAAATGGATTGTTCATCTTAAGCCTGCAGTTCAGTAAAACCTCCCACTTTTTTAAAACCAAACATTCAAGTTCACAGACAGTAAAGTGATGGCTGGAGTCAGCATCTGTGCTAGCAAGTGCACATATTCACCAATAACCTGCCCAGTCAGGACCACTCTGCTCCAAGCTTCATGACAGACTTAGTCCAAACCTCGACACTAGCTAAGGAGAAAGGAAGTGCCCTTGAAATCAAGGCAACTTCTGACTGACTGTTGCGTCAAGAAGTCCCAGTAACACTGCAGCTGGGGCAATACTTAACACAAAAGGACTATAGCTCTGGCAGCTGGGAGTCAAACTATTTTAGCCCAGGATAATGCTGCATAAAATCCTCATGGCAGCTTCCAAGGTCAGAGTATTTTCAATTGCTTCATCGGTGAGCTTTCCTCCAATACAAGGTCGGAAAAGGAGCTGCTCATTGGTGATTGCACAATGTTCAGTTTCATTCACAATTACCGTGCTGAAACCTTGTCCTTCTGCAACAAGGCCAGAGCAACATTCAACCTGAGGCTAATAAATGACAAGTAACATTTGCGCCAGACAAGTGACAGGCAATTATCATCTTCAAAAGCCAACTACCTAATCACCTCTTCTTAATAGTCAACAGTTTTAATATCTTTGAGTAACCCTTCATCAATATTCTGGGAGTCACCATTGACCTGGAGTGAAAATACTGGAAAATCTTAGCAGGTCTGGCAGCATCTGTAAAGAGAGAAAAGAGCTGACGTTTTGAGTCCAGATGATTGCTTTGACAGAGGGTCATCTGGACTTGAAACGTCAGCTGCCAAACCTGCTGAGATTTTCCAACATTTTCTCTTTTGGTTTCAGATTCTAGCATCCGCAGTCATTTACTTTTTTCCATTGACCTCGAACTCAACTGGACCAACGACATAAAGACCCTGGTTACTGGAGGAGGTAATAGACAGGGTATTTATTGATGAGTTGGGGAGTCACCACAGTTCATACTAGCTATTGACTAGAGGATGCACTCCAGAAAACTTGCAAAGATTACTATGACTGCACCATCCAAACCCATGACTTCAAGAACCTTGAACAACAAGGGAAACTGATTCATAGGAACACCATCACCACCAAGTTTCTTTTCAATCACATACATTCCTGGCTGCAACTTGTCTTATTGTTCCTCATTGCCATTGGGTCAAAACGCTAAAAGTCTCTCCATAACAAAAGTGTGCAAGTTCCTTCACCAAATAGTGTACTGGTCCAAAAACATGGCCCAACACCTACCCAAAAGCCACCAGGGGGTGGCTCTATCCTGAGAATTGATAAAAAAATACACATTGTAACCAGATTTGAAGTCCGGCTTATAGCTCGGTCATTAAATAGACGGTAATGAGCAGCTAAAATTCACTGACAAGGCAGGCTCTGGGTCATTTAGTCACCCATTGGGATTAGGAAGGTTGCATCATCGATGTGAACTGAATTAGCGCATCTCAGTGGAGCAGCTCCAGCTGGCCTCAAGGGCAGGAAGAGTGCAATTTTAACAATAGCCATGTGATTTAATAACACTCATTGCCCTCAATGAACAGCAGTTAGGTGGGTGGGGAGAGACAAGGAAGAAAAAAAACAAAGTGGCAAAGTCAATGAGTTGAAAACAAACTATTAATTTCCTTCAAGCAAACCAGTTTTAAGTTGGGACTTACCGCAGGTGACATGGAAGATGTTGTTCCACAGACTTCCGGATCTTGTGAGGGGATCATAGTCGTCTTGGAAGCTGGGGAGAGGAGTCTTTTATACCTGTCACCTTCCTAGAGGTAGCAGATAACAAAGATTCTAAGTAGAGGATTCCAAAAATTCTCAGGCATTTGTACAGTTTTCGCCACACCCTTGTCAACTACAGGACCAGTATGCTCTTCCAGCATTCTGATTTTATCAGTACGCACCTCAGTTTTTCAAGCCAAATTTTCATTAATATTCTTTTGTTGTCTAACTGGATGGATAGCCACAATGTCAAAACTAATTACTTGATTGCAAACAATAAAGATGGAGGGATAATAGGAGATTTAGGGGCAAGGTAGCAAATTAGATTAATTTTATTGTGAGAGGTGTAGAAATCAAAAATAAAGGCACAATGGTAATCAAGCTTAGCAAGAATACATTTGGGAGGACAGCGTGGTTCTGGACTCCATGCCATAGGACAGTTGTTGAGGCAACAGAGAGGGCACAGTCTTAATTCAATACTGCCTGGTACGAAGGAACAAAAGAGTAGACAAATTTGAAAATTTGGGACTTGTGTCTTTAGAACAGACAAAAGCTATACAGAGTGATTTGTTAGTGGCATTTACAATTATAAAGTGATAAGTAGATGTGGTTTCTAGTGATTTAAGGGGTCAAGAGCAGGAGACAACAATCCAGCAGGGTTAGATACAAGGGATGTAAAAACAGGAGGAACTTCACATTAAAAAGAGAAAGTTGGGGAGCTATAGATTACATTTCCAGAGTTAGCAACCACAACAGAAACTTACTGAAGTGTAGATTGGTTATGTGGTTAAAGGAAGGGGGAATGAAGGACATGGAACAAGCAGGGTACTTAGAATTAACACCATTGCTCATGGGGAAGATTATCTCCAACACAGACTAATTGAGCAGAACTATCCGTTTTCATACTGTAACTCATGTAATGTGACAGGGTAGAAATCAATGCAAACTTATCTAGTGTTGCTTCAGCATCAACTATGTACTAATGTAACTCAGTTTTGCTCAACCACCGTTGCCAACTGTGCCCTGGAATGCACACATTGTCTGACACTCAATCAACACCTCTTTCAAAAATATTAACACGGGGATAAAGGACTGAATGTCCTCCTGTTCTGTAAACCACAACATTCCTATGTTTCTCTCTCCACAGATGCTGCTGAGGTTTTCCAGTGTTTTCTGTTTTTGTTTCAGATTTCCCACACCTGCAGTATTTTACCTTTATTCATTAGACCAGCTACAGGCAAATGCTCCAAGTTATCTTCACCATGACACAATCTAACTTTAGCAATCTCTAAAAAGAGAATCCACGCAACCACACACTAATAGGCCATGCTATCACATTCCCCACAAATTAGTTTAGAATCTAAACAAAATATATCTTACATTTTCCTTGTTGTGTCCCAGACCTCCAAAATCCATGCGGTCCTGGACTAGGCTGTGAGAGCCAGACTCTCCGAACATAGGACTGCTGCAGAGAACCTTTGGCTGCAAGGCAAATATATTAAATACTTCTTTAAAAATAAAGTGATATTTGAATTAAAAGTGTTTTGGTGCCCTATTTTCCTCTCCAAGTTAACCTTTCACAATGTGTGCGATGTGGAGGAATTGCCTACAAGATATGCTGTGAAAGTCTGTATTGCACAAAGGACACTATAGTAAGGCCATGGAGTTTCTAAAAATGATGATAGGACTGTTTTTAAAAGATTATGGGGGGGGAGGTGTTTCTTTGAAAAAAAATTCCAGGTATTGAATTCACGTAAAAACTGGAGTAAATCCCGCTGGTTTATTCAGTGGAAGTTTCAAAATGAACCTCCCACACTCTAGAGCACTCTGCAGTGCACAGCGTGAATCACGCTGAATCAGGCAGCGGGGCCTATTTCCACTGGAGAGGTCAGCAGCATATAGCTGAGCAGGCCACTGCACATGCACCAATCTGTCAGTACCGAGATCAGCACATGCACAGTGGCCCTGCACTGCTGGCCTCCCAATCGCCAGCCTGCTCCGCGACCCCCGCAACGCTGGTCTTCCCACCATCACATCCCCCTACTCCCCGCCCCCACCCCCATGGTGCCAATCTCCCAATCCCCCACCCACCCCAAGCCCACCAACGGCCAGCCCCAATCCTGACTTCCTTCCCTCTGCTCGCAATCCCAGTGCAGAGTGGCAGCGGGAGCCCCCACCGATCACCCCCAGAGGCCCCACCCCATTAGGCCCCACACCTTGGCACTGCCCAATGCCTGGTGGGCAATGCCAATGTGCCCCTTTAGCAGTGCCAGGGGACCCAGGCTGGCACTGCCAAGATGGCAATGCCCAGGGAGCACCCCCACCCCCAGTGCCTGACCCTCTAGGGTGCCTCAGTGGCCCCCTTTCACTCCAGCCAGGTCAGGCCACCAGCTCCACACGAGTAGGGAGTCAGGAAGTGAAATACTTCTGGCAGGGGAGGTGGGTGGCAAAGAGAGAGACTAGTAGACCCGGAGACTTCCATCCCGGGCTCACTAATTACATTTAAAATACATGGTGATGAGGATTAGAATAATTTATTCAGTGCTGTGCTGCTGATTTTTAGTTAGCACTGCTGACTCACAGCACCAGGGACCTGGGTTCAATTCCAGCTTTGGGTCACTGAGTGTCTGAAGTTTGCACATTCTCCCCGTGTCTGCATGGGCTTCCTCTGCATGATCGGGCTTCTTCCCACAGTCCAAAGAAGTGCAGGTTAGGTTGATTGGCTGTGCTAATTTGCCCTCTAGTGTCAGGGGATTATCAGGGTAAATATGTGGGGTTATGGGGATAGGGCCTGTGTGAGATTGTTGGCCTCCTTCTGCATTGTAGGGAGTCTATGATGATTCTATCACCAGCAATGTATGTTCTTACCAGAAGTAGTTGTGTTCTTCCTGTGGGCTGCTTGCTGTGTTAAAAAAAAAACAAACATCAGAAAAGATACAGCTACACTTTACATCAGAGACAGCAACAGTGGTAGGGCAAGATTGCAGAATCATTTCACAAGTGGTTCAAGAGCAGCTATGGCCAAACAAGCAATAAACGCAAAATACTGTGGATGCTGAATGAAGGGACATCCAGATTCAAAGCGCTAGCTCTAATCTCTCCACAGATGCTGCCAGACCTGCCGACATTTTCCAAAATTTTTCTATTTCTGTTACGGTCAAACAAGCTACAGTTTTGCCCCCCCACAGTCTAGGTACATGGTCCAACATAATGTCCCTCAGTATTGCACCAGTATGTCATCCAAGATTGCACATATTTGGCATTGAACTTGAACTTACAAGCTTCTGACTTCTGAGGCAAGTTCTCTCCCTCTTGCTGTGAAGAGGTGATGAGATCTCCTCAACTTTTCCTAACTGGTAAAGGGGAAATCAGAGTGCCTGGACCACTGAAGGGGAGGAGAGGGGAGCAGGAACGAACATTCTCTAGATCCTGATATGCAGGAGATAATTTCAAAGTTTTCAGACGATACAAAAATTTGGAAGTATTGTAAACTGTGAAGAGGACAGTGTAGAACTTCAAAAGGACATAGGCAAGTGGTGGAGTGAGCAGATAAAGTTCAGTTGAGTCCACAGGTCCCTGAAGGTGGCAGGACAGATGGTTAAGGTGGCAAGGAAAACATATGGAATGTTTTCCTTTATTGGATGAGATATTGAATACAAAAAATAGGGATGTAATGCTGGAACTGCACAAAATGCTGGTTAGGCCGCAGCTGGAATTTTGGTCATCATATTATAGCAAGGACATAAAGAGGGGACTTAAAAATGCTGGCAGGGCTTGAAAATTGCAGCAATGAGGATAGATTGGGTAGGCTGGAGTTGTTTCCCTTAGGAAGGAGGAGACTGAGGTGTACAAAATTATGATTGGCAAGACCCGTTTCCCTTAGCAGAGGGGTCAATTACCGGGGGGTACAGATTTAAGGCAGTGATAGCTTTAATGGGGACAAGAGGAAAATCTTTTTCACCCAGATGGTGTTGGGCATTTGGAATTCACTGCCCAAACTGGTGGTTGAGGCCGAAATGCTCAACTAATTGAAAAGGTACCTGGATCTGCATCTGAGGCTCTTTAACCTGGAAGACTACAGACAAGGTGTTGGAAAATGGGATTAAAATGAGCAGCTTTTTCTCCCCTCCCCCATCTTTGCCTAGCACAGAAATGATAGACTGAATGGCCTCTTTGTGCCATTACTTTTCAATTGTTCGATGGATTGAGTGCAGTTAATTTGAACTGGCACATCATTCATGTATTTTCATGTTCATCCAAACAGGCAGTCTTGAATGGAAATTACATGGCAACATCCCAAATAAACATCCATGCAAGGGCAGTGTTAGTGATTAATATCTAGCTTTGGGACAATATTCAAGAATAAAAAAAGAACCCTTAACATCTACCACTGAGCAGAAGGTTATTGGTATCCTCAGGTTAACCAAATAATTACATATGCAATTCAGCTATCTAGAGAGAGGGACATGTTCTGGGAAGATCTGTCCTAAGTGGTAGGGCCTTGAACTCTTATGGTCTTTTCCACATTCTGTGGAGGGATGTGGGCAGGTGTAGAGAGAAAGAGAATAATTTCTTCTAGACCTTAAACAAAGTGAGCAAAGGCTGACCTCAATACAAACAGCATCAATGACAGCATTGTCTGTTTCGGCTCAATGTCTAACACCCCAAACACTCCTTCCACATGAAGCAACAATTTAAGTGTCATTTCAATGTTGTATACGCTTGTTGCTGCTCACAATGCAGTCTGCTCTACACTGTGGAGACCAACACACACTGTTGGTGTGTGGCTGCTTTACAGAACACCTCTATTCAGTCCTCAAACATGACCGAGCTTCCAGTGGCCTGTCATTTTAATTCTTCACCTTGTTCTATGTTAACATCTCTGCCCTCCATCTACTGCAATCTTCCAATGAAGCTCAATGTAAGCTTGAGGAACGGCACCTCATCTTTTGATTCAACACTTTACAGCCTTCAAGACTCAATATTGGGACAAATTGTACCATCCTGCCCACCACGGTAATCAGAGCGGACAAAGGGAGGACCAGGGAAAGGTCCATTGACCTCGGGCAGAATTTTCCAGTTTCAAGACGAAAGCGACCAGAAAATTCCACCCAGTGTGTTCAACAATTTCAGATGATAATCTCTGTCCCTTTCCTTTACATCTTTTGGTGTTAACCTTCTTTTTCTACTTTTTTTTTGCATTTAGACACCAGCTGTTCGTCATTCTGCCATTCACACCTCCTCTTCATTTGGCCTTGCATCATGAAACCTTTTGTTATTTAATCTTTCCGGTTATCACCTTATTAGATCTTCCTTTTTGCATTTTTTCCCACCTTCCCCCTTTTGCTAGCTTATTTCATTGCATTTTGGATCTTTCCTAGTTTTGATCATGTTAACTCTGTTTCTCTCTCCACAGATGCTGACCTGACTTGCTTAGTATTTCCCAGGGGTTGTGTTTTTACTTCACTGACAGTGCCTCCAAGAAGCGAAATACTATCTGAGCAACGCAGTGGCCAGTAAGCAGTATTTGAAAGCGAACGAGGGTAGTTAACAGTTTACATTCCACATAACAATTGAGCAATAATTGGAAGCGTGAGGATTCCTATGGTACATCACTCTGGAAATGGCTGAAGTGGAAAAAAGAGAACAGTCACAAAGCACCACATCAGCTTTCCCAACATGTGATTTGGTTCAATTGTTCACAGATACTATGAAAGTATTCTTGACTCCAAAGGCAACAGAGGAATGAGAGTTTGGTTTGCATACAGGAACTGTCTTGAGACAAGTTCAAGGTTTTGCGAGCAATTGTAAATTTGGAAACCTGGATGGCCAAGAGCACTTTTCACCAACTTTAGCTTCTCTCCCCAGTATAAAGTGAAAACCAAACTATGATTTTCTTTTAGTAAACTGTTTAATTTGGACAGTTTCACATTCAGAATGCTGCTACAGCCACAATCATTTGTGTTTGGAATTCATTATCCTATCTGTGTGGATTTGCATTGTGTATTCTGTTCAGGGTCTGATCCAGTCAGAGGCTTTTGAACATTACTTACAATTCACTGCACCGTGCATCTGTGAGACCAGGTGAGTCAAGGCACAAACCTGAAACAAAGAAAGAATACCTTGTAAACAGTTATTCCCTCTGCTATTTTATTTCTGCCCATTCCCCGCAAACCCTCCTGCCCAACCCCCACATTCCCATTTAAACAGTTACAGCCATCCTGTGTTTTCTTTCAGCAGAATGAGCTGATCAGGGACAGAATCCCTTACATCGCCTGCTCATCAAACCTGGTCACAGCGAGAACCAGCACAGGTTTGGAGAAGGTGAGGGCCAGAGGACAAAACTGCATTTATATTCATGATTTTGAGTCAGAGGTGAATATTAGTTCCAGCTCAATACACTGGCCAAATCTATGGAATCATCAGATCATCTCCTCAATTAAATCTCCAGTGCACAATGCAATGGACATCTTGACAGATGATAGCATCAGCGACGCAAACAATTGCACTGCCAGATAAACTCCAGTAGTTCTGAAGGAAAATAAAGATTATAAACGACAACCACTACAACTACATTCCTTTATATTCCCCCTATTTGAATGTTCCCCTGCACCATGGTGCTGTGGTCTGTTAGCTCATTGTACCTGCAGGTCCTGCTTTTGTCCACACAAGCTGCAAGAGTAAGACACAACATATCCTCTGACTCAGGGCTGAGGAAAACTGGTTGGAATGTGAAAAAGAGTACAAACATCTCTCAAGAGGAATTTAGAAAAAGCTTCTAAGACTTCAGCCGTAAAACAGCAAAGCAATAATATTTTGATTTGTTTCTGGAAAAAAGTTAGCACTCACTGACTTTGAAGTTTTAAAAAAGCATTTAATTTTCATAGAACATAACAGCACAGTACAGGCCCTTCAGCCCTTGATGTTGCGCCGACCAGTGGAACCAATCCAATGACCCTCTAACCTAAACTATTCCAATGTCATCCATATGCCTATCCACTGACCATTTGAACGCCCTTAAAGTTGGCGAGTCCACAACTGCTGCAGGCAGGGCATTCCACGACCTTACTACCCTCTGAGTAAAGAACCTACCTCTGACATCCGTCCTATAACTACCACCCCTTAATTTAAAGCTAAGTCCCCTCGTGTTAGCCATCACCATCCGAGGAAAAAGGCTCTCACTGTCCACCCTATCTAACCCCCTGATCATCTTGTATGCCTCAATGAGGTCACCTCGTAACCTTCTTCTCTCTAATGAAAATAACCTCAAGTCCCTCAGCCTTTCCTCATTTGATCTTCCCTCTACACCCTTTCCAATGCCTCCACATCTTTCTTATTATGTAATGCTTTCAACGTCAGAAGTTGTAAAATGCATCACACTCTTTTCTAAACAAAGAAAGAAGCTTGAATATATACTCTGATGAAAGCTCATAAGACCAAAACTCTTTCTCCCTCCACAGATTCAGCCTGGGTGTTTTCTAACATTTTCCATCATTACTCCAAAGGGATAATCATAACCCAAGGAAAGATGCACTTAGATATTTTGTATGAGGAATAATGAAGTTGAAGAAAAATGCTACTAACCCCTGCCTACAAAGTCTGGAGATGTTGACGTCTCCCCTCCATTACTCAGATTTGACATGTCCAGACAACGTCTTGGAGTGCCGCTGAAAGAGAGCCAAATTTAGCTGCAATTCATAAGATAACATCATTGCTCAGCTTTTGACAATAACTGTCAATTTTTAATATTCTCTCAAAAAGGTGGCCAAGCATATCCTCTTTTAAGTCATAGACAATTGGACCACAAACCAGGGAACAAAACCAATGTTTTGCTTTAACATATTCTAGAGTTGAAACAAATTGTTTTTCCACTTTGGGGATGACACAGTAGCACAGTGGTTAGCACTGCTGCTTCACAGATCCAGGGACCTGGGTTCGATTCCCAGCTTGGGTCACTATCTGTGTGGAGTTTACATGTTCTCCTCATGTCTGTGTGGGTTTCCTCTGGGTGCTCCGGTTTCGTCCCACAGTCCAAAGATGTGCGGGTTAGGTTGATGGGCCATGCTTAAGTTGTCCCTTAGTGTCCTAAGATGTTTCGGTTAGAGGGATTAGTGGGTAAAATATGTAGGGATATGGGGGTAGGGCCTGGTCAGTGCAGACTCGATGGGCCAAATGGCTTCTTTCTGTACTGTAAGGATTCTAATGATTCACTTCAGTCAAGGAGGAGTCAAAAAGGTGGCAGTATGGTTTATTTCACACTCTGCAATAAGTTGGTTAGAAGAAAACAATTTCTGTGAATGAGGGGAGGTATGTTTGGAAAAAGCTGAAGAATCTGGAACAAGAATTTTCTGTTGCTGATGCTGTACTCATGCCATACAGCAGCCAGGGTCCCTCCAAGTGGTGTCCTCCTTTTGTCTTTTGAAAAAGAAGAAAAACATCTCAGATTATTCTGTCAAATTCCCTAAAACCAGTGTTTCACATCAGGAACATTCATTCTACAACCTCATACTATCCCTAACTTTCACTCAAAATCCATCTGCTCGCACCTTTTTCCCTTTAAGAAAAAGGAAACTGCAGCATCTGAGGTTCTTTTACTTCAGCCCAAGGGGCAGTCCAAAGGATTTTCAGTTTCGGCTAAATTGGCCCTTAATGTTCAAAGATATGTAGGTTACGTAGATTAGCCATGCAAAATGCACAGGGTTACAGGGATAGGGTGGAGAGGAGGACTTGGGTGGGATGCTCTTTTAGAGAGTTGGTGCAGGCTCGATGGGCTGAATGGTCACTTTCTATTCTAACAATCAATCGTTATTTTTTCTGTCATCAGTTTCTATCCAACTCAAAAGAACCTCTGAATTTTGAGCTTACCATTTGCTGAGCTGATCAGCAAAAGGTCTGCAGGTAACTTTTTAACCTTGGTTGCTAGCACCTGTGTACAAAATTATCACTTATGCTTTCCTATAAAAATGCCTGTTGTAGTTCTTGTTCCAAAACTTTTCTTTCTTTCACTATAAAAGTTGCTATCATTGTCTGCTTATTTCTCCAAGATGAGCAGGTCACAAACACTGCAGCCCCTTTTCCATCCACTTTCATCCCATTGTTCTCCTTGGCCTGCCATTTAAAATATATTTTACCATTTCCTACTGGTTGCCTCAAGTCTTAAAACACCAGCAAGCTTTGCCAGGCAGCCAAACAACCCAATTGCCCACATTTCCAACAGGACTCCCCAAAACATAAGCTAATTCTGAACGAAGCCAAAAGTAATATTACTCAGAGGGTGTCTAACTGAAGTTGGCTCACTTGAGATTAGATGCTACCCCACAATAGGGGATGACACCTCCCAGTCATGATTTCGCATTCAGCATTGTGTTCTTCCCCCACATACAGTTCTAGTGTAAAGAAAAATAATTCCCCTATCCAATAGGGCTCCCACGAGGAGTGTAATAACATTTGTCAGTTTTTGTTCATTAAAGCAATCCCAAAGGACTCATAACAGCTAGGCATTTTTGAAGCGCACTTCATAAATGTCCTTGTCTTCAGGAAATTCAATTACATGGTTTAAATCAAATGGTCCAAACTACAGAGCTATTTGTTTATCACAGAACAGAATCTTTCTTCCAGTCAACTGCACTAAGCTTCCTGCTCTTTACTTCAATACCATCCTTATGGTATTAAATCACCATACCACTAGTTGGCCTTGAACTAGTACCTATCCTTCACTCAGAGATACTCCAAAAAGCGATTTAATTCAATTAAAAAAAGCACTTCAGTGTGGAGTTGTTGAGACCGGCTGTCCAACAATTGAATCAAATTGTATAATTTGTGCAACAAAAACGTGATTTTGTTTACCGAGCATCTTGCACATGATGCCAAGTCCCCAGAATTCTTTTCAGAAATGCAGTCAACAGCAGGCAGGAGGAGACAGGGAAGTTAAGGGGAGTGAGCTGTAGGTCAATTCATGAAATAACTTTTGAGGGGGCTCCTATAGGCAAGGGTAGCAAGACCGAGAATTATGGATGTTTACAGCACAGAAGATGGCCAGAATTGAGGATCTGGTCCTGAAACGTCAGATGTGGTGGGGGAAGAGCGGTTGGTTGTGGAGTCAAAATAGTAAAGACACAGGGCATAGGATAGGAAAAGATCAAAATGGGAGAACGTCACCTTGGCCACATGGAGCTCTGAAAATAAGGAATTTTAACTGCTTAATAAGTGCCATTATAGAATCCTGCCTCCTTCGCAGTCATGTTCTTTTGTATCACCTTTACCTGCTAGATCCCTGTTTGGATCAACCTGCAAGGGGAAAAATCAGTGATCCACAGGGAGCACCCTTCCCACTCTAATCTTCAATTAAGTTTCTCCAATATCAACAGCTCCAGCAGACCTGAATCTAGAACAACGTCAAAATGCTGGGAGCTTGCGCAAAGCAACCATAGCATTCTATTTACATCCTAGACCTGCTCAAAATTCTAATTCCAAGTTTCTGCAGATTCTAAGAGTTATCATTCCCATTCCCCAATACACCTCAGAATCATTGAGTCTGCACACAGAGCTTTTTTGAACGTCATCCTCACCACAACTGACAAATATGTCAAAGTAGAACAATATCTTCCCTCACCAGTCCGTCATTATGTGTTGACTTTGCTAGAAGAGAAAGTAGACCTCTCACTCCACATGCTTACCCATCACAGGAGCTAACAGCACTCATGTTGAGTACACATTTAGGCGAGGTCATTGGATCAGGGGAGAAGGACATGGAAGAATTGGCGTCCTGGATCATTGACAGTAACTTCTTGGAACCCAGTCGGAAACTTGGACAGAAATCAGGACTGAGAGCCATGGGCATATCTTCACATCCTTCCATCATTGCGATACAGATTTCAAAACCTGGGGAAGGAAGAAGCAAAGAAGCGAGGCAAAGTTTTGCTGGTCTCAGTGATACAATTTTAGATTCATTCACAGGTGGGAATGGTTTACTGGCATCAAGAGCTTTCTACCAGGGAAAGAAATGATCAGTTAGAAAATAAAATGCCAAACTTGAATATTGTTGAAAAGAGAAACATGTTGCCAAAACATTCATTTTGCACTCATTAGAACAAAAAAACAAGAACACCAAATTTCAAATGATCAATTTATACTGGAGGAGAAAAAATTGCTGATTGGTTGTCAGACACTCCATCTCTCCAGCTGTATAAACTATTTTGATAGTCAAATTCCAAACATTAAGTTTGACCTGTTAACTGCAAGATGAATAGTTTCTGAAACATGCCTCTCTGTTCAGCAATATTCAAGTTCTGTACTACCAAGAAAATATATAAGGTGAGGTTTTATACTTGCTCCTCTACAAGATGGATTCACCCAAAATTTCCTGGGATGTGACCATTGACTGGATTTGCACTTCTGCAATGCCCTTTAGAGGACTGTTCTGTGAAACGTGCAAGCAGATGCAATAACGTTCAGTTCTGCAAATCAGCTGAAAGTAGTAACTGGGGACGAAGGTGAGGGTTCAATGTGCAATTCCTTGCTCCCATCCTGACAGCATCAGAAAGAGACGTACATCAGCACCCACAGTCTTATTATGATAAGCTATTTCAACCAAGTAAGAGTTGATCACTCTGTACAACTTGCTAACCATCGTATACCTGGTTCTGGGCTGGGTTTCACATATTCCAATTAACCCCAATCCCTAGGACATAGAAAAGAATGGATTGCACTACATGGAGCCAGCATTGACTCTATGGGCAGAATGGACTCCTCTATGCCATAATAACCTGAGCTCTAAAGCACCTGAACCCCTGCATTGTAGCCACAAAGATTTCTCTGCTTGTTCTCCAATCCCAGTTTGTTTACTTTATTCTGGTATCTGAATGGAGAGCAGCCAACTGCGTCTCTGCACATGGATCAAATACCAGCTACAATTACACACCAGGCTAAATGGCTGGTTGTTTGTAAGTTTTTTGTAACCACAAGTATAAATATATCATGAAAATCCCTAATCTCCTGGCATGAGTTGTGGAATAAAAGTATGACTCCTGTGGAGTGACAGCAACAAATGCAGCATCCCACACTCATACTCACTTTATAAGGTGCCCTTTGAACCCATGACTGTTACAAGTTCTGACTCTTTCGACAATATACTTGGTCTTAGGGCTAGTTTATTTATTTATTAGAGGCACGAGTATGCTTAACTTAACACTGCAATGAATTTACTGTGAAAATCCCCTAGTCACCGCTTTCCAGTGCCTTTTCAGGTACATGGAGGGAGTATTTAGCATGGCCGATGCACCTAACCAGCACATCTTTCGGGGGGAAACTGGAGCACGCAGAGAAAACCCACGGGAGAACATGTAGACTCCGCACATGCAGTGACCCAAGCTGGGAGTCGAACCCAAGTCCACAGTGCTGTGGGGCTAACCATTGTGCCACCATTCCAGCTGCTAAAACATGCAATAACTTTGGGCACTTACATCTGATAAATTGCAGGGATAAGAGAAGTGTGCACTGTTGGTACAACAGCAGTAATCTAATCTAATGTACTGCAGTTACACACAAGCAGACAAGATGTTACAACATCAATATATACTGAGCTTACTTTGTTTTTGATATGAACATCCAAAAACGAGAAGTAGGCCATTCAGCTCCTCAAGCCTGCACTGCCATTCATTATCATGGTTGATCATTTTATGTTTTTAATTCCACATTCCCCATCTATCCCAATAATTCCATTGCCAACCAAGAATCCAACTACCTCTACCCTTAAAATATTCAATGGCCCTGCCTCCAGGGGCAGAGTTCCAAAGTCACACAACTCAAAAATTCCACTCACTTCTGTCCTAAAAAGACAACTCTGAATTTTAAAAGCTAAAACTACTTTCAATGAAAGCAGAGAGTTAATGACAACCCAGTTTGGAACTGAGGAAGAGAGCCCAAACTGCTGAGTTGAGAGATCTCAGCTAGGAGCTATCAGTTGGGGAAGGAAGATTTGTCCCTGGATCAGGAACATGAAGATTAATCACAGTCCCTGGACAGTAGCCAGTGGCCTTCACTGGGGAATACAACAAGGGCAGATCTCATTGAAGATCAGGTTGAGCTCAGCAAAGGGGCTTTCCGCCCACTATCAAATGCCCTTATACAGAGGTCACTCATGAAGGACAGGTATTTGGGCAAAATACTGGACAAGGGGTGGCACAGTGGCAAGCACTACTGCCTCACAGCCCAGGGACCTGGGTTCGATTCCTGGCTTGGATCATTATCTACGTGGAGTCTGCACATTCTCCCCATGTCTGCATGGGTTTCCTCCAGGTGCTTCAGTTTCCTCCCACAGTCTGAAAGATGGTTTGGTTTGGTGCATTGAGCATGTTAAATTCTCCCTCAGTGTACCCAAACAGGCACTGGAGCGTGGCAGCTAGGGGATTTTCCTGGTAACTTCATTTAGGTGTTAATGTGAGCCTATTTGTGATAATAATAAATAAACTTTAAACACAGGTAGAACACTTGTCAACAAGAAGCATTCACATCAGGAGTGCAGTGACAAAACAGGAGAAATTATTTCATTAAAAAACTACAGAGGTGCCATTGGAATTATTGAATTGGTCACCAAATTATTAAATTGGAAGAGTCACCAGACAAGCCACTAAACAAGTTGTTATGATAGAATCATGTGAACGATTGGACAATGGTAGATTCAGGCACCACCAGATGAGAACAATCCAAATTATGAATAGTTCAAATAATCTGCAACAATACTACATTTGAAGGACAGAAACAATTTACAATGAATGATGAGCACGCACTACAGCTCTAACAGCTGCACAGGGCCATTTGAATGTGCAATCCATTCATAAAACCAGATACCAAATGTTCCAATGTACTTGATACCAATCCATTCTTCCTTCAATATGCAGTCAAAATAGTTTACACAAACACTGGATTCTCACTGTATGATCAGTCACTTACCTCTTCAGGTCTATGAATGTGTGCTGTCAAACGTCAAGGCTGCACTTAGGTTTCAAGTCCACGCATTTCTTTCTGGCTCTAACAGGTCACACAGATAGCATGGCTTGCCCAGACCTATGTGTGATTCGCTAAATCCAAGTCAAGCTGGCAGAGCTTGAATGTGTCCAGGGTTATTGCCTATTCTCCTGAACATACCCACCCAGCACTTGATAAAAAGATGCTGTTGCTTCTGTCTATCTCCAACTTCCAATATTCAGGGTCGAGTCTCTATATGTATTTCTCTCACTCAAAGTATAGTCTCTATCTTTGTCTCTCTCATACCAAATATCCAGGGTTTAATCTCTGTCTTTGTCTCTCACACTCCAAATAGCCAGGATCTAGTCTGTCTTCCTCTCTTTCGCACTTAATATTCAGGGACTAGTCACACTTTTATTACTCTCTCTAACCGTAACTCCCACTACACAGGACGCAGTCACTCTCTTTCCTTCACCATAATTCCGAGTATACAGGGTGCGTCTTTCTGTCAGTCTTTTTTTCTCACAGTCTCTCTAACTCCCAGTATACAGTGACTCTTTCTCTACCATTCCACCCTAATTCTCAGTGTACAAGACCTATCTCTTTTTTCCCCTCCTCTGGTGGTATTCAGTATAAAAAGTCTGCCTCTTTTACCCAGCTTTTCCTCTTTCTCTCAATGATTGTACTCAGCCTCATGCTGCTGACACCAGCTCCTGTTCTCCTACACTTCCGGCTCAAAGGGATTTTAAATCGGCCGCAATGACAACGTTACTCCATCAGCCAATGGCGTCCCTGCTTCCAGCCACAGCCAATCGCGGACTCGCTGCATTTTGCGTCACAAAGGTTGATGACCCGCCTCCCGGACTCTCTGATTGGACAGTGATCAGCTGACCCTCACGGGTACATGTGATTGGATAGTGCCAGTGCCAATCAAACCTCAGCTTCCCTCAAAGGTGTACTAGGAAATTCTCTAAAATTGGCCTTTGGACGCAATTTGGGTGACTTGATAGCCTCTGTCAAGCTGCATCTTGTGTATTAAAATAGTCTTCAAAACATGTGAAAACAAAAAAAATCATGAAATCTTGATTTGATTTATTATTGTCATATGTGTTGGGATACATTGAAAAATATTGTTCCTTGCAAGCTATATAGAAAAGCATACCGTTCATAGAGTACATAGGGGAGAATGAAAGGAGTGCAGAATGTAGTGTTACAGTCATAGCTAGGGTGTACAGAAAGATTAGCTTAATATAAAGTCCAGTCAAAAGTCTGATGGCAGCAGGGAAGAAGTTGTCCATGAGTCAGTTGCTATGTGATCTTAAACTTTTGTATCTTTTTCCGGACGGAAGAAGGTGGATGGAAGGTATATGGGCTGCCTGGAGTCCTTCATTATGCTGGCTGCTTTTCTGAGGCAGCAGGAAGTGTAGACTTGGCATATGGGGGTAAAAAACATAACTATAGAATGGTTACAGTGCAGAAGGAGGCCATTTGGCCCATTGTATCTGTGCTTGTTCTCTGTAAGCCAATCCTCCAGGATTGATGTAGATTCTATAGGAATTGAAGATCAATCTGTGTGCAACTCTGGAGTAAAGTCATTGGGACATGTATAAATATCGTTTTATTGTTGTCATTTTCTTTAAACTTTTCTCTTGGCTACATATGAATATACTGAAAATGGGGGCGTGGGCTGGGGTGGTGTTGGCAAACAGTCAAGCATCATCCAGTTTGTTAATGTATCTTCTTGCTTTCTGATTGGTGTAGGAAGGCAGCCCATCACAAGGATGGACGTACTGACTGACTAATGGCTGAAACGTGGAGCAATTCTTATATGAAACCCGCAGAAATGCATTTAATTACTGATAGCAAACCTATTTGTAAGAGCGTAATGGCTGCTATCACTCCCTTACCTATTCCCCATAACCTTGCAATTATTTTTTTGTTTTCAGTTCAATTTGGTTTTGAAAACCACAATTACATTACCTTTGCTGATCTGTTAAGCAGTGCAATCCAGATCCTAAACACACATAGTATAGAAAGAGTTTATCCATGTCACCTTTGGTTCTCTATCCAATCATCCAATATCAATGTCCTTTGGTCCGTGACTCTTCCACCAATTATAACAGTTTCTCCGAATCTGTTCAGATCCCTCATGGCCTTGAACAGGTTGATCAATTCTCCTCAACCTTCACTTCGCTAAAGAAAACGGCTCCAATCTAGCAAGTAGTGGGATTTTAAACTCAATTAACATAAATCTGCAGTCTCAGTAATGGTGACTGTGAGACTATCATTGATTGTTATAAAAACCCATCTGGTTCACTAATGTTCCTTTAGGGAAGGAAATCTGCCACGCTTACTCTGTCTGGTCTACATGAGGCTCCAGACCTACGGCAATGTGGTTGACTCTTAACTACCCTTTGAAATGGCCTGGCAAGCCACTCAGTTCCAGGGCAATTGAGAATCAGCAACAAATGCTGGCCTTGTCAGCAACACTCACCTCCCATGAAAGAGTAAAAAGAAAGTCACATTCCCAGAAGTATTCTCATAAGTCTTTTCTGCGCCCTCTCTAAAGCTTTCACAGCCTTCCTAAAGTGTGATATGAGGCAAAGTGCTTAATTCTACATTACAATGAACGAAACAAGAATAAATCCAGTCCAAAAAGGTTCACTGCAGGAGGTGTAGGCAGAATGTTTGTTCAAGTAAAAAGTTGCACTGACACCTGGCAAAATCCCAGAGCTGATTGCTGTAGGGCCCAGTCTGTGCTGCACACCTCACCTTTCACAACCTCAGCATGTTTCAAAGCACTTTGCAACAAATGTAATATTTTTGACAGGGTAGTCACTGTTGTAACGTAATAAATCCAACACCTAATTTGTAGACGGCATGCTGGCTAACAGCAATGGGTAAATAAATGATCAGGGATATTTGTTGAGATGTTAATTGAGGGAAAAATATTTGCCAGGAAACACCAGAAATTGCAACTCTGCTGGTCAAACTAGTGCTATGAGAATGTCTACGTCCACCGAAGGAAGCAGATAGGGCCTTGGTAGCACTCTCCAAAGACAGCAAGATAGAACCCATTCAGTACGGCGATGGAGTGTCAGCCTAGATTTCTGAGCTCGAGTCTTTGGAGTAGGAACTGAATCCACATCCTTCGAGTGCAGTAACTAGAGTGCTACCAACTGAGCACCATAAAATCAGAATCACAGGATCTTGACAATGCAGAATGAGGCCATTCAGTCCACTGAGTACAAGCTCTCTGAAGAAACATTCTACTTTGTCTCATTGCTCTGTCTTATCCCCATGAATTTTTTTTAAACCTGCCTTCACCACACCCTCTCAGGAAGTTTGTTCCAGGCTTCAACCACCCTCTGGGAGAAAATGTTTTTCTGCACATCTTTTCTATTACTTTTGCCCATTATTTTGAATAATAATAACACCCCACGCATCAACAAACAGCAATGGGTCCAGTTCTGTCACCACACTTTAGGAAAGACTGAAAGGTCCTCGAGAGAGTGCATAATGAACATTTACGAGAATGGTAGCAAGGTTAGGAGGTTTCACTCACAAGATTAGTTAAAAAGACTGTGGTTGTTTACCCTGTGGTAAAGAAGATTGAAGGGAGCTTTGACATAAAGTTGTACAAAATTATGACAGGTTTAGATAAGGCAGGCAGGGGAAAACTCTTCCCATTAGCTGACGGCTAGAATGACTAGGAGACACAGATTTTAAGATTTTGGATAACAGATGCAGGGGTATATGAGGAAGAACTTTTTTGTGCAGCGAGCAGTAATGACCTGGAACTTGCCCCACACGAGGGTGGTTGAAGATTATACAATCAATTTTTTCAAAAGAAAATTGGATGGGCACTGGTAAGAAGTAAACTTGCAAGGGTCCAGAGCACAACTGACTGATAGGAGCTAGTAACGATCCAGTGGGCCAAATGGCCTCCCTCTGTACTGTAAGCGGCACTATTGCTGGAATTTTGCCACCTCGCCCACAAAGGAAGATTGGATGGATCCAGATACGAAATGTTGGCTCTAACCTCTCTCCATAGATGATGTCAGACCTGCTGGGATTTTCCAGCATTTTCTATTTTTGTTTCAGATTCCAGCATCCACAGTGTTTTGCTTTTATCCCACTGTAACTTGCTGACTGAAAAACACTGGCCAGGCCAGCTATCTCTGCCATGAGTATGTCTTGAGCGCAGACATTCCTGATAAGGTGGGATCTCATGATCCATAGATAATGATCAATTTGAGAAAAGGTTAAAAACAGGCTCTTCATAAAAAATAAATCCCTTTGGCAGAAAGGACTTTTTTCAAAGTGAAATATATTGGCTGCAGCCTTAGACAGAAAAAGACCAGAGAAAACCCGAATATTTTGGTAAAGGAGTAGAAGAAGCTGCTGCCACCAGCCATGGAGACCATCATTCATTCTGTGTCTCCCATCTATTTGCCCACCTTGACGAGTAAACTGCTCTCCCCTTCACAGGTTGTGGAAATTCTACAGTGTGGAAGGAAGCCATTCAGGCCATCGAGCCACCTCAGACAACAATTTCACCCAGGCCTTATCCCCGTAACCCCACATATTTACCCTGCTGATCCTCCTGACACTAAGAAGCAATTTAGCATGGTCAATCAACCTAACTTGTACATTTTTGGACTGAAGGAGGAAACCAGAGCACCCAGGGGGAACCCACGCAGACACGGGAGAATGTGCAAACTCCAGACAGATGGCCACCCAAGCCAGGAATCGAACCTGAGTCCCTGGTGCTGTGAGGTAACAGTGCTAAACACCGTGCCACCATGCCACCCTGTTTGATGGTATTGGAGAGAGAAGGAAGATAATAGCACTCAAGAGGTAGCAGCATAGATGTTTTTAATGAGGAGGGCAATAGTGACTGTTGTTTTGAAGGGGAACTGAAAAATACCTGAGAAAAGGAAGCCATTAACAATGCCAGCCAACATGGGGAGCAGGAAGGGTAGCAGGGTAATCAGTAATTTATTGGGGAGGGTATGTGAGGGGCGGGGGAAGAGGAATTGGATCTAATGGATGTAGTGAGTTTGGACATGGTGGAGCAGCTACACAGAGAAGCTTCTAAGGTAGAGAGGATAGCAGACTGAGGGCAGCTGGGGGCTGGAGAAGGAGTAAGGAAAACAAGCAGCAAAGTACATTTTTCCCACTTGTAAGTTTGCCTTGTGAAGTGGAAGCGTGACTACAAATGTTTCAAGGAAAGCATCAGAATCTCTTGCCCATTGTTGTGAAAAGTTATTGGGGGTGTCAGAAAAAACTCAAAAGCAGGAGGTTTGACAAGCTTTCTGAAAGCAGGGAGAGAGGTGGCAAGATAGGTGGGATCTCGATAAGGAGTTCCAAGTGTCATGGCTGTCAGTGTTGGACCAGGAAACAAACTGTATTTATGGAGGAATGAAGAGTGGGAAGATGTATAATGGAGATGTGTGACTGTGTCACAAGTAACTTCATAACAAGTAACTTTTACAAACATACCAAAAGACAGGGGAGGACTCTAGCGTCCCATCCAGACTACCCCTCACATTATACAATCACCACCCTCCCTGTAAATGCATTGATCCCCTGAAAGAGGCAACAAACATATCATGTGGAGGTATAATATGGGAAATCCCCCTTCAACCCCCTAAAGTGATTAGAACTAATTGAGATCATTCTGGCCTTGATAACTTAATAGCCAAAAACAGGTCTAACTTTCACCACAAAACCTGCAGCCACAGGCTCACTATTCCCAGAAAAGAACCATCACCTGACATCCAACCTGGATCTGGCCATATGCAGGCTAAAACTGTGACCTCCAGTTCTCCTTAATTGTGCCATCATGCTTTCTGGGCAGCATAGTGGCACAGTGGTTAGCATTGCTGCCTCACAGCGCCAGGGACCCAGGTTCAATTCTGTCCTCAGGTCACTGTCTGTGTGGAGTTTGCACTTTCCCCCTTGTGTCTGCATAGGTTTTCTCTGAGTGTTCCGGTTTCCTTCCACGCACCAAAGATATACGGATAAGGTGGATTGGCCATGCTAAATTAACCTTTAGTGTCAGGGGGATTAGCGAGGTAAATTGTGGGGTAATATGACCTGGATGGAATTGCAGTTGGTACAGGCTTGATGGGCTGAATGGCGTTCTTCTGTACTATAGGGATTCTATTAACCATTTAACGCAAACAATTGTCTACTCAAACACAGCCTATTCTCTTTATCATGTTGTAAATCTTAATCAAATCAACCTGTGTCTACGCTTCTCTCTAGATACAGTCATTTTTAGCCTACCTTGATAAACAAGATGTTTCAGAATGGATATTAGTTTTCTGTTCCTCTACAGCAGCACTTCCACAGCCTACATATCACCATGTGGGGGGATCAAAACTGGAAACTGAGGCATGACTGAGGCCTTCTACAAGGTTGAAATAGTTTGCTTTTGCTTTATATTCAATAGTCCTATAAATACATACCAATACCCCTTCGGCTGTATATTGTTTCATTGCATTGAACATAAGCCTTTCGAGCTCTATTCGCTAGTGCGCTCCACTTGCCTCCGTTTTGTAACAACCATTTCTTATAAATTGGTAAAACGGGCTTTGGAATTAAATGACGTCCTGAGTTGATTTAGAATTCCTTTAACAACAAAACAACAGCTTCTAAATTCCCAAAGTGCATAACCTTGTGGAAATCAAGACTTCAATGTTACCCCACCACAATGGATGGGAGAGGGACTGCGGAACTAAAACTAATGAACTACTTGCATGAATAACAAGGGCCTATTAGTGCCCAGAGAAATTCTCTTACTCAAGGAAGAGTCAATGTTGTTAGGAGCAAGGGATAAAAAGAAACAAAATGGCAGAACCCCAAGATATTCTTAAAATAATTAGTTTGACACTCAGGACGATTGGTTTGGAATATGATAAGGAAGTTGAATGAAAGCTAATTTAACATTTTAATGCAATTGTGTAATAAAGTGGTTTGCTTTACTGATCTTGTTTTCTAGTGATCTATTGTCATCCACCAAACTTGCAAAGACTTTCTAGCAATGACTCATCCATTCCTCGTAGACTGTGTACCTTATCTCTTGCTCTGCCCTAAGGGAAACCAGCCCAGCTTGTCCAGCCCTATCTATCTAACCGTAATCGATCAACCCTGAAAACATTCTTTTAACTCTCTTCTGTGTCCTCTCCAAAGACCTCACATATTGTATGGTGCCTAGAATGGATGCAATACTCTAATTGGGATCAAATGGTTTATATAGGTTTAGCACTGTTTCTTGGCTTTTGTACTCTATCTACAGCCCCACTCGCCACAGAATTGGAGTGGGTGAGGGACAGACAATCCGTTGAGCTCAAGCAGGAATTTCTGGTCTCGCTCGAGTGAGGCCATAAAATCCCATCCTATGTCTCCATTCCCAAATGCCTTATGATCTGCTTTATCAATCTGCCAAGTCACCTTCAAATATTTATACATAGACACCCCCAGATCTCTGTTTTCTTGTAAAATTGTATCATTTAGCTCATACTGATGGGAAAATGTGTCAAGCCTGCCAAAACCTCATTGACTTTGGCAGAATCTTCCAATCCTGGCAGCAGGCAGGGTCGAAAGTTCCGGCCATTGTCTTTCCTCCACAGTTGGAGATTAGCAATAAAAACAAAAAATACTGGAAAAGCCCAGCAGGTCTGGCAGTGTGTATGGAGAGAGAAACAGAGTTAATGGCCATGATTTAATGGCCACATTAGCTGCGGGTACAATTCCCGTAATGGCCGCTAACACTTGCGAGATGCCAAAAACACAATTCCTGACGGCGAGATTTCCATTTACAATCTACCCAGCCCCTCCTTCTGTTGACATGACCAGGTTCTTGCCCAGGGTGCTAGCAAGCCTGATTTGCATGCATTACCATCTTAGTAGCTGGCGTCACAATGTATCTCCTGCTCTCGTTGTATCTTTCTACCCATCTGGTCTGATGCACGCTGGTGTGAATCACTACTGCCCTTGAAAAACAGAAACATGGTGCCATAACCTCCAAGAGGAAGGTTGGAGGTGAGGGCACATGTCACTACTATCCACTAGGGAGTCCAAGGGAGAGAGGGTACTGGACAGACAGCTCTGTGGTGGCAGCAGGGGGGACCCAAAAAGATGGTAGCTGTCAGCGGGGAGGATCTGTGATTGACCTCATGGGGGTCAATAACTTAGTTCGTGAGAGTTTGTGAGGTCAGATGGGGAGGTCAGAGAGGGGAGGCCCTATGAGGTGGGTGGGGGTCTGTGGGGTTGTGGGGGGGTTTCTTGTTCTGTGCCGTGCAGTCTGTCCAACTGGCCTGGGTGGGTGGGGACCCACATACAATGCTTGCTGGAGCACCCTCCTTGAAGATTGGTGGGGGAGTGATGGTGGTGGTGGGGCGGTGGGGGGTGTGGGGGGGGGGAGCGAGGGGTGGTAGCAGTGAGGGTGGGGGTGGGGTTGACTGCAACTGATCTTTATTATGGAAGAATGACAGCAATGAGCTCCCAATGATTCCCGTTTGTGTGCCTATTAGCACAGCCTAGCACTGAGGGAGGAACCAAGTACATCCAGTTAGTAAACTGAGATTTATGCCGATGACATTGTTTGGCCCTCAGCATTTAATCCGTTGCGCGTTTAGCTCCCCATAGCGTGACATCCATAGCTGAGCCTCAGCTTTTGGTGAGAGGGCTGGCAGACTTGGAGGCAAGGGCCAAAGGCTTTACTCTCCCCAGGCCCCCCCCAGCTCTCTGCATTGGTGGTCCCATCGGATTCTAGCCCCCCAACTTCCCAATGCCCACCTCACTTCCTGAATGTGAGCGTCCAGATGTGGGCCAGTCTCTCCTGAAAGAACTTTCAGTGATCCTATGCACGGCAGCACGGTGGCACAGTGGTTAGCACTACTGCCTCACAGCACCAGGGATTCAATTCTGGCCTCGGGTGATTGTCAGTGTGAGGTTTGCATGTTCTCCCCATATCTGCGTGGGTTTCCTCCAGATGCTCCGGTTTCCTCCCACACTCCAACGATGTGCAGGTTAGATGGATTGGTCGTGATAAATTACCCCTTATTATTCCAAGATGTGCAGGTTAGGGGGATTGGAGGGGTAAATACTTGAGGTTACAGCTCTGGGTGAGATTGCCCTTTAGTGTTAGGGGGATTACATGAGGTTAAAACATAGGGCCTGGGTGGGATTGTTGTCAATAGGGTCAATGGGCTGAAGGGCCTCCTTTTGCACAATAGGGATTCTATAGGCAGGAGAGTTAGAGGTGCCTTAATCACAACATAGTTCCAGGAGGTCCAGAATTAGGGACGACATTTGGGTGACCCTTCTAGTCACGGCCCCTCCAATGTGACCAGGAAGCTCGTGAGGCTAACATCCAGGCAGCTGGGTGATAGAGAGACCCAGAATGACAGCTGTCCATTCAATTTGAGAAACTTTGCAGTGAAAAGGACTGTGATGCTCCTCAGCGATACTGTGGATGTCTAACTCCTGTCTGGCAGCTCGCAGACGCCCTGTGTTTTGGGTCATTCCAGAGTGATGATGCTGAGTCAGACATGGGTCCTGATGCTATCTCAGGGTCCTGGGGTTTGGTTAACGGATTCCCTACATGATTTATGTATCCTGTCAGTGTGACGGAAAAGCATGCACTGAGATTACACCATCGCAGAGAGGGGATGGAGGCGATGCTGTAAGGCTGACTGCATCCCTAACTCCAGATTTGCCATTGCTGTCACAAATCATTGGACATCACGCAGTCTAAAGCAGTTAACAGGAGTTTTAATACATAATCAGACCAAATGTATGCAAATGTCAGTGCTCCACATCCTTATGTGCCTAACATCACTTGTGCTCACGCTGTGTGACTAAACCCTCCTAACCCCACCACTATGTCTATATGTCTCCCCAGGATCTACATCTGAGGTCGAGGCCGCTCTGCTGCCTGAGATGACCTTGGTGGGTGTCCTCTGGAGGGCCAGGATCTCTACTTACAGGGCACAGATGCCACCCGGTTCTGCTGGGCCAGAGGTGTCTCAGTCTCTGGAAGGGGGCAGCCAGATGGACTGGACACTCCCAGGGTCTCCTACCCACCCACAGATAAATGATTGCCCTCCTCTCCTCCACAGCATCCAACATCCGTGTCAAGGCATCCTCCATGAACCTTGCAGCTGGGTTTCATGCTGCCATTCTTTTTGGCTGGACTGTAAGCAAATGCTGTGGAGCTGTCTAAATGTAACACTCCTTTGAATTAACTGCTCAGAGGACCCTGGGGCAGCCAATTCAGACACATTGCACCACGTGCATGGCGTTATTCACATTCAAAGAATGTTTTGTTCTCAAGTGTCCAACAATTCCAATCTAAATCGCGCCATTAGAGTCATCAGAATTCATTCCAGTTTTTGTGCCAAAAATGACAGCCAAATTTTGGGAAGATTCCGCCCAAGGTTTCTCAAGTTCAGAAGAAAAATCATATTTGACTCGAAATGCTGGACAAAATTTTCCATTTTCATTACTGATGAGGTGGCGGGGCAGGTGGGGTGGTTCTACTGGCACCCTTCCTGCTGGCTAGAATGGCAGAAACTTGTGCCCGGTACTGTGTTTGGAAGATTATTAATTACGCACAGGCGAATAGCAGGCTGAATCATTTAACGTGTTGGGATCTGATTTTCCACCTACCATCAGCTGGTGGGTTCAAAGGTCCCAGTGCCATGTTTAAACACCAGTCTAACACATACATCTCACTCTCTCCAGCCTACCTGTTTTCATCAGACTGTGCAGGGTGTCAGGAATCCAGAGGAAGAGCTAGCAGTCTCAAGAAGACTGCACCCTGATTCAATCGATGTGCCCTCGAAGCCTTGATTCATGCAGTCCGGGCACAAAGGCAAGTCTTCGAGCCAAGGGATGGCACCAGGAAGCACAGCAACCTCAACTCTCCAACCTCAGTGGCCAGTGGCCAAGAGGTCAACATGGCTGGCAGCCCTGTCCGAAATATCCAGCAGTACAGGAAGTGGATGAATGATCTCACCTGCTCTTCCAGTGTAAGTCCTCTCTCAGCTCCCTCCATAAATAGGCAGAAAACAGAAGATGTTCCTTTTCAGGTTTGCAGCCTGTAACCAGTAGGGTTCCACAGGGATCAGTGCTGGGAGCGCAACTGTTTGCAATGTATATTAGTGACCTGGAGGAAGGAAGCAAATGTATTGTCGCTGCTTACATAAAAATAGGTGGAGAGGCAAGTTGTTAGAGGCATACACATGGTTTACAAAGAGATATAGATGGGTTAAGTAAATGGGCAAAATGTTTGCAAATGGAGTATAATGTGGGAAAATGTGAAGTCGTTCCTTTTGGAAGGGAGAACAGAGTATAATTTAAATGGAGAAAAACTGTGGAAAGTTGCAACGCAAAGGGAATGGGGGGACCTATGCACAAAACACAGAAAGCTAGCACATAGGTGCAACAAGTAATCAGGAAGGTTAATGGAATGTTGGACCTTATTTCAAGGGGGTTGGATTACAAAAGTGAGGAAGTCTTGCTGCAACTGTACAATGTACTGGTGAGACCACATCTGGAGTACTGTGAGCAGGTTTGGTCCCCTTATTTAAGGAATGATATTACTTCTTTGGAGGTAGTTCAGAGAGGGTTCACCTAGTATGATCCACCTAATAGAGGGATTGTCTTATGAAGAAAGGTTTAAGAGGTTGGGAATCTACACACTGGAATTTGAAAGAATGACAGGTGATCTAAATGAAATATATAGGATTCTTAAGGAGGTTGACAGGTTAAATGCTGAGAGAATGTTCTCCTCATGGGACAGCCTAGGACTAGAGGGCGTAGTCTTAGAATAAAGGGACACCAATTTATGACTGAGAAGAGGGGGGGATTTCTTCTCTAGAGGTTTGTGAGCCTTTGGAACTCCTTGCCACAGAGAGCTGCAGGGGCAGATTCATTGTGTATATTTAAGGCTGAGATGAATAGATTTTTGATCAGTAAGGGAATCAACGGTTACCACAAAAGGAAAGAAAAGTGGATGTGAGGAACATTGGATCAGTCATGAACATATTGAATGTGGAGCAGGCTTGAGGGGCCGAATGGCCTATTCCTCTACTTAGTTCTTATGGTTCTATGGTCTGATGGAGTCTTCACAGCTCTCAGGGAACCATTCCCACATGTGCAAGATATGCTTGCAATGATCATGTACAAGTTGTATGTGGAAGGAATAGCCGCTCCTGTAGATTATAAACATTAGGAGCTGCTGCAATGGAGTCCATATAGCCTCATGGATATAGAGTATCGCACCCCGGACTCTTGGGAAGCCTAAGATGGCTATGAGGGTAGTGAATCTTTGAGCCTAGCTATCCTGGTCAAGAGAAACCTGACATAATGATGAATCCTCCTGTAAAGGGCATCAGTGACCTCTTTTACACGGTAAAGTATTGCTGACTGTGAAATGCCCTGTTGATCCCTGGGAAAACCCAGAGTCAAAGGGATTGAATGCTTTGGTCACCTTCAAAGCCACTGGCAAAGGAAAGCCTCCAACCCCACATGGCGTCAGGTCCTCATAAAGAACATATGTGACATCTGTGTTATTCGAGGTTTCTGGACAATCACAGGCATGCCCAGCACTGCCTTTCACTCATTTTAATTAGGAGACTATTTGACAATTAACCCTCAGTTTGACCCTTTGCTAGCTGGCCTTCTCCTCAGCATCTTCCTGTTTGTGCTGAGACTCCTCTCAGCCATGTTCCCCCAGGCAGTGCCTCCTGCTGGAGCTTCATGTGCCGATGAGGCCCCTCCCTCCTTCACCTTCTCTATTGAATGAGGACTCTGAGAAATACAGAATTGAGCCCTGGATCCAGGAGTCCTTTTGCCTTCTCGTTGAAAGTAAACATCAAAGACAACAATGTGGTTAGAGGCTGCAGGAAAGGAAGCTGTGATTCAGGGACAATGGCAATTTAGCATAAGAGGAATGGGGCTGAACAACCTTTGGTACCTCAATGGCATTGTGTCTGATAGATACTACCTTATCTCTGAGATGCTTGCACACACATAGAGGTGAGCAACATTCCATTCCAGAGATGTGACATTTGGAGTCCTCTGGGGGAGGATTGATAAAGTATGAATGAAATCATAGAATCATAGAACCCTACAGTGCAGAAAGAGGGCCTGCGGTCCATCGAGTCTGCACCAACCACAATCCCACCCAGGCCCTACCCCCATATCCCTACCTATTTACTTGCTAATCCCTCTAACCTAAGCATCTCAGGACACTAAGGGGCAATTTAGCATAGCCAATCAACTTAATCCACACATCTTTGGATTTAACCAAAGAATTAACCAAAGTAACTCTGTATTCCATTCTTTGAATTAGCATCACTATGACCTTTCAATTTCTTGTGGTCAATGATGAATGGCATTTATTGTTAACCTGTGACTGCCCATCATAGATAAGATGGTAGGTATGATGCCACTGTGCCCCCTTCACTATTGCCTTTACACACCAAGGCTGCATGCCTACGTTATACTCTGCTGACAAGGCTGAAGCGCAGACAGAGCTAAGCGATCCCACAACCAACAGATTAGAGCCAAGTTCTGTCACATCCAATTGTGAATGGTGGTGGACAATTAAACAAGGAGGAGGCTCCACAAACATCCCCATCTTCAGAGAAGGAGGAGCCAGCACATCAGCGCAAAAGATAAGACTGAAGCATGCACAATGATTTTCAGCCAGAAGTGCCGAGTGGGGATCCATTCCAACCACCTCCCGTTGTCTCCAGCATCTCAGATGCCAGTCTCCAGCCAATTCAATTCACTTCACATGATACCAAGAAACCACTGGAGGCACAGGATACTGCAATGACAATGGGCCCTGACAACATTCCGGCAATAGTACTGAAGACCTGTGCTTTGGAATTCGCTGTTCCCCCAGCCAACCTCTTCTAGTACAGGTACAACACTGGCATCTACCCGCCAATGTGGAAAATTGCCCAGATATGTCCTGTACAGAAAAAGCAGACAAACCCATGCTGGCCAGTTACCGCACAATCAGCCTACGCTTAATCATCAGTAAAGTGATGGAAGAGGTCATCAACAGTGCTATGAAGCAGCACCTGCTCAGCAATAGCCTGTTCAGTGACGCCCAGATTGGGTTTCCCCATGAGCTCCTGACCTCATTACAGCATTCGTTTAAACACGGACAAAAGAGCTGAATTCCAGAGGTGAGGTGAGGTGAGAGTGACAGCCCTTGACATCAAGCTGCCCTAGCAAAACTGGAATCAATGGACATCAGGGGACAAACCTTCTGCTGGCTGGAGTCAGAACCAGGACATAGGAAGATGGTTGTGGTTGTAGAGGGTCAGTTATCTCAAATCCAGGACACCTCTGCAATGTTTCTCAGGGTAATGTCCAAGGCCCAATCATTTTCAGCTGCTTCATCAATGACCTTCCCTCCATTGTGAAGTCAGGAATGAGGATGTTCACCAATGATTGCACATTGTTCAGCACCATTCGCAACTGCGCAGTCCATGTTCAAATGCAACAAGATCTGGACAACATCCAGGCTTGGGCTGACAAGTGGCAAGTAACATTCACAACATATAAATGCCAGGCAATGAACTCACCAATAAGAGACACTCTAACCTCCACCCCTTGACATTCAATGATGTTACCATCACTGAAGGCCCAACTGTCAACATCCTAGTGTTTACCATTGACCAGAAACCCAACTGGACTTGCCACATAAACACAATGGCTACAAAAGCAGATCAGAGGCTAGGAATGCCATGGCGAGTAACACGCCTCCTGATCCCCAAAGCTTGTCCACCATCTACAAGGCATAAATCGGAAATATGATGGAAAACTGCCCACTTGCCTGGATAAGTACAGCTACAACAACACTCAAGAAGCTTGACTCCATCCAGGACAAAGTAGCCAACTTGATTGGCAACACATCTACAAACATCCACTCCCTCCACCAGCCATGCTGATTAGCAGCAGTGTGCATTATCTACAAGATCCACTGCAGCAATTCACCAAAGATCCTTAGTCACAGCACCTTCCACATGACCACTTCCATTTAGAAGGACAAGGGCAGCAGATACAGGGGAACACCACCATCTACAAATTCCATTCCAAGCCAGGCACCAAGCTTGGAAGTATATCACTGTTCCTTTGCAGTCGAAGGGTCAAAATCCAGGAATTCCCTCCCTAACAGTATTGTGGGTCAACCCACAGTAAGTGGATTGCAGTGTTTCAAGGAAGCAGTTCACCACCATCTTCTCAAGGGCAACTAGGGATGGGCAATAAGTACTGGCCAGCCAGTAACACCCATGTCCCATGAATGAATAGAAATAAAAATGCAATCTGGCAGTTACCTGCATTATTCTTTTCACAAAAGTGGAAAACATGGATCACGAAAGTAAAAAATGCTTTTAAAAAGGGCAATATTTCAATGGCAGTGTTAGTTTTAAAAATATAATTAAATCACCTATTTTTTTCTGTGTATCAGTTGGGGAAGTGTTAAATATTTAATGAGGTATAATTGAATTTCTCAAATTGTATACCCTGAAAGATTACTTCAAAACAGCAGTCGCTAATTTGAATTATTTCAATGTGCTGGCCATGCTTAATGGTTTAATATATCTTGAGACCTGTACAATAAAATTTGTTGTGGAGAAATAAACAATCTCATGATCCCTTTACTTGTGTTATGGAGCTTCCCAATAGGCTGCATTGTGAGACCAGGCCCACCCCTTCATGGTACTGTGGTATTTAAAGGCTGCAGCTGTCATTTAACATGAATTGTAAAGGAGAGTGGGGGAAAAAAAAATAAAATAATGCAGACTAGTTTTTATAGTCACAAGTCATATGCAAACAGGTTATAATTGTCTAGTGTTTAACTGCTAGCTTTCCTGTTTCAGATAAGCTTGGTTTAATTGGTTTCTTATTTTCATTTATTATTAAGCTTCTTTGAAATCTAACTTGATACCTTGTTAAACATGAATTTGAAGGTTATGCAGATAATTATGCAGCAGGGTAATCAAGCAGTTTATAAGCAAAATAAATCCATTGTAGCTGGGAACCTGCATGGAATATTGAACCAGTTAAATATTATAGTCTCAATGGCAACTTCTGTGATGTTGCTACCTACTTGAAGGGACCAGGGAATAACATCATGAAACTTCATTCCCTTAAACTTTTATTTGGGGTTAAATACCTCCAATGGGGGACTGGATGGTACAAACTGTGTATATGTCTTTTGGAGCTGATTTGCTGGTTTATGTTTGTAAAACCTCTGTTTTCCCTTTTAAAGAGTTTGACTTGAGTTGCTAATTTTGCTTCACTGCTGTCTCCTTTTTATAGGAATCAGTTTTTAATCAGTTCTGCCACCTAGTGGATGGAGTAGAAATGACTTTACTGGGCTAGCTGCTAGAATGATTGTGGGGTGTTTAAAATAATTAGTGGAAAGAGTGGTGTTAGCTGAAAATATTTGGCTTAAATGATTGATATGGCTAAGCCAGCATTCCCAATTAGGGAGAGGGGAGAGCTGCTTTCTTGAACTGCTGCAGTTCAAGTGGTGTAGGTACACCCATAGTGCTGTTAGGAAGGGATTTATTCCAACTAGAGTTAGTTTTCTATATTGTACCAATTATGAGTATACTGCTGGTGAAGTGGATTGCATCTGATGTCACTTAGTGTTTAGAATATGGGCAGCTGTGAAAACTGAGGTGTTGAAAGAATCAATTCACATTAAAAGTTCAACTTGCGAATGCAAATTGACTAGGACATCTGATGTGATGTTTGTTGTGTGAAACTTTTTTTATAAATATGATGGTTTGGTAGTCTTGACCTTTTGGGCAGAAGTTCAGTCAAGCCCCCACTTTCTGGTGCTAGATGATTTGTTTGATGCAATCTGATTGTGTTCCTAGGATGTATGATTCAACAGCAGAAAACTTTTTTTGTTTTCAGTTTTGTATTTTTGAAATGTAAATATTAGTTGTGCTTGGTACCTTTGGGTACAGGAAGATTTAACTTGTCAAAAGTTCACTAATCTGGCCCTACTTTCCAATGAACAATTTTGAACAGTCTGCCTGATTACATAAAGTCATTCATGTCAAATGTACTTAGCCTATCAAATCTGTTGTATATGGCTTATTGATGTTTGCAATTTCTATTTCAGTTTTGCTATGACAAATGCCCACATTCCATGGTTGGACTTTGGAAACATTGGTGGTGCAGCATTCCCAAGTGTTGATTCTTTTTGGACAGTAAAAAGGTTAGAATATTGATGGAATATTGTGTCACCTATAAATGTGCTTGCAAATTTGAAAGAACTCTGCCAGCTGAAAGGTTTCATCTCATTTTACTCTATGGCTGCTTAGCTGTAAGAGACCATGCATGGGCAAGTACAATTGCAACACTTTTCAAAGGCAAACCGTAGGCATGTTTGTCTTTCAATTTACAGCCTACAGTAAGCAATAATTCTTGAGTTTGGTTTGATGACTTGTCTGTTGCAATATTCCTTATGAGCCTAAGTGGGTGAATGTTGACATTTGTGGTGACTTCCTTCCCAGTGTCAATACGACCTGCATTTGAGGAAATACTTGGGGGTAGTTACCTTGCTGTTTTTAGTTTCTCTATCTCATTCTTGAGGCCATATTTCATTTTACTTTCCTAACTGGGATCAATAGCTTATTTAGTAGAAGCCTTTGACCTTGTCTTTTACTGGCTTGCTATCCCATGTTGTACATTCATCTACCAAATTATTTGGAGAGAAGGGAGAGGTGGAAGCTTTTTGAATTTTGAGCTTGACTTTGCTTTTTCAATACGATGATACAAGTGACCATAGCTTTTGACCCCACTTGGCCTCAACTTCAGTCAGGCCACTGTCTTTTAACAAAACTGTTGTCAAGTTTTTTTTGCATAATTCAACATGGAAACAGGACATACACTGGTTGTTTGTGATAACCAATTATTTTCAATTTGTTCCAGTTTTCAGATCTAGATATTTTAAGAGATGAGGCACCTTAATTTGAATATTTTCAACTGAGTTGGAAGTTAAGAAGTTGACATCTGCTTAGCATTGTTTTCCACAGTGCAAAACAAATACTTTTGTCTATACCAAATGAGAACTGCATTTGATTGCAAACTTGAACTGGTTCAGCTAGATGAACACTTGTGGTTAGTAGTCATAGACAAGAATATGATCTATGCTGGTGCAAAACCTGAGAAAATGCTATATTCAGAGTTGCTATCTTTCAGGTGAGGTGTTAACCCCACAATGTGCTTATTCAGCAATGATCCTTGCACACGTACTACAATAAACTGTTTATCATTGGCTGTGCATAAATTGACTGTCACTTCCCTACAAATGAGACTAATTCAAAATCATTGTTTGCATCATGCAAAATGGATACTTGGATCACATGGTATAAAGATGCTATATTAACAAGTTACTTTCAGTTGAGAGATTTGCGTTGTGCTTGCTCATCCTTTGATTTTAAAATCTAGTTTAAATTTTGCATTCTGATGTTTGCCATCGGTTTTTGAAGGTGACGTTGAGCTGGGATATAATTAATTCTATTAGCTAAAAAACAGAAGTTATTCATTTAGCGTAAACCTTTGTATCTGAGATAATAAATGACACCTCCCAAGATGATGGGACTGGGGGGATTGTTGCAACGTACTTATTTTAATGAATTGAGATCATCATTTAATCTATTTCATGTTTCCAGCAACTCATTACTGTATGGAAAAGTATGAAATTGATCAACATTCTCTCGTTCATTAGGGATGACGGTGATACACCTGCAACAGCCAGCATTGGAGTGGGTACAGAATCGGAACCAAATAAGCGATGGAACTGGGAGAAAAAGTTAGTCTGCATTTTCTTCAACAATGTAAAATTTGAAGTTCTCCACTTTCCTATGTGTTGGCTTGAACTTGGCTTAGAAATAGACACTTTAATGTTGAAATGGTCTTTTGGTTTTGTATTGGAATACTCCTGGAGCTGATGTCTTGATAAGAGTTGAACAAAAACATCAGTCTCTTAAATCCAGGGGCTTTCTATTTCTGTCTTTGGGCTACTCTGCTGGAATAGCAGACCTCCGTGGTATAGGAGTGACTCCTTCTTGTGGGGAAAGCGTGTGACCAACAGTAAACTGATAGTATTTGTGCTACTAGACTAGCAATGTAGAGGCCTAATCTGTAATGTTATCATCCAAAATAATAGCCATTATGTTCTGATTGGGTGGCATAAAGGACTGTCATCTCTCTGGCCTATAAATGACTCCAGATCCACAGTGATGTCCAACAAGCCATGCAGTCACACCAAATTATTACGCTTGCACTTTCCAAGAAGGTGGCTCTTACAAAAGAGGATAAATGATAAATATTGGCCTTGCTGACAATACCCACATCCTGAGAAAAATCTATTGTCACTTCCTCAAGCTAGCTGACCACATTCCCTTGATTTTTTTAGTATGTTTATAAGCCCATGTTCATGCCAGTATGGTGCTGCATTAGTACTTTGAATGTTGCACAATACCATTAATTTCTTAAAAGATACAAGCAGGATACCATCTGTTTGAATTTGACACATGTTTCTTATTGGTTAGAACCACTTGATCAATGGCAGAACATCTCAGTTGTACAAGTGTAACTAGAGGCAACTTGAATAGTAGCATTCTTAGTGTTTGTTAGTCCATAGGTGTCATACTATAGAATGTAGTATTAGCAGATCAAGCATTGAAGTGTCAGGTAATTGGGTTATTCTGAACTGTATCAAACTGAGATGTCTTAAAATCTGAGGGCAGGTTGAACACTTTTAAACTTTATTTTTCCCCTGCCCAGAAACTACAGGCATTGGAACTTCACTTCAGTGGCTTGTGACACTCCATCTGATTACTGGAGACCATCAGAGATTGAAACTGACGAAACGGTGCTGATGAGGCGACAAAAGCAGATAGATTATGGAAAGAACACTCCTGCCTATCCAAGATACCGGCAGGAAGTTCCCAAGTAAGTATCTTTTTCAAAAGTTGAAGATGTTTGGTGTGAACAGCCATCCTACACTGTTTCACGTTAGTAATGTGTTGCATTTCCATTTTTGTGGAGATTTGATGACCGGTCCTGATTGGGATCAAGTTGCATGCTACAAGTAACAATGATCCTTCAGTGAGTGAACATTGTAATGATTTGCTGTCAATTTCTTATTGACATCCTGTTCTACAGCGTGGGTGGGGACCAGATTCCTTAACATAGTGCCATTTTGGTTTAACATTTCCATGCATTATACAATCTAAAAGCAATTGTATTTGTAAAATACTTGAACCTGCAGAATGGCCTTCCACTTTCCTCATGAACATGATCCTGGAGGAAAACTTTTTTAAATATGACCTGAGTTATGATGGCTTTCCCTAAATTGAACAATTTTTTATTGACTTCCCTCTTCTGCAAACTACAAGCATAATGCCAATTTCACTTGGAGCTATTAGAGGTTTACAGTGTGGAAACAGGTCCTTCAGCCTGCCTAGTTTTTAACACTAAACTAGTCCCAATTGCCTGCATTTAGTCCATAATCCCTCTATGCCCATAATTCCTCTATACGCATTTTATCAACATAAGTGTCTAACTGCTTTGTTTTTTGAAAGGACAATTTGCCCCTCGGACCCTATTGTGTATCTCCCCTCAAATTAAACCCATGCCCTCTAGTTTTAGACTCTTAGCTTTGGGAAGAGATGTTAACTATCTGACTTATCCAAGTTGGTTTATTTGTGCCATTTACGTTATTGATTCTAATATCTACCCGTGCTTTCTAGTCTTCAAGTAGGATTGAATTTTATAAGTCCTTTGCAGCTGTGGGTGAACATGACACATATTGCTTTTTAAAAGGAAACTCCGAGTGCCAGGAATACATCCTCAAACTCCCAACAAATACAAGAAATACAGTCGACGCTCCTGGGATAAGCAGATCCGGCTATGGAGGAAAGCACTTCACGCTTGGGACCCACCATTTGAGCAGGGGGATGGACTGAAGTCAGTGCATGCAAATTCTAATATTTATATTAGATGACCTGTGTGTAAAGTAAACTTTCAAAGAAACAAGAGTAGCCTTTTAGATCCTGGGGCCTGTTCAAGGGTTGACCAGTATCTTGCTTTACCTGTCTGAGTTTCAATTTTTAATGTATTTTGCCTAAAAGGTCTGTCAATTTCTTGGTTTGAAATTTTCAATTGTCCTAACAGCAGCTTGGCAGGGGAGGGAGTGGGTTGTCATCTTTCCAGGATTTTTCTTTTACTTTCTGTCATGGTTGGTTCCAACTTTGTGCCTTTATTCTTGCCCCTCTAATAGTAACCCTTGTGCTATTTGGCTAGTTGAGTCTTGTGTGTTGCAACTTGGCTGAGCTGCTGGACAACAACTCTTCCATGTGACTCACCTGTCAATCAGTTGAAGCATGGTATCATCACTTAATAAAAGTGACAGCCAAAAGCAATTAAATGTTCTTTCATTAATAAATATTCAATTGGCAACTGTCTGTCTTATGAATTGGGGGTGAAAGTGTTACCTGACTGTGATTTTTGTCACTTAGCTTTTCTCATCTGTAAAGTGTCTCTACTGTTAACACTTGCTTCAGGCCTGGAATTGGTATATGGACCCCTCTGCACGGACTGGACAAAACAAAGCGACCCCTGGAGCAATGGTTTGGTCCCCTCTGCTACACAAACATGACTACAAGCAACTCTTTGTCGTCAGTAAGCTTGCATTATGTAATTTCCTTTCCCATTGAGCCAATGTTTTTATTGAAATGATGCTGACACAGGAACTTGCATTTATTTAACATCTGACATTTAAGATGCCAAGTGTACTTGAGACTCTTTCCCCCACCCTGCTTGCCAAAAGTGGTAGTGGGGAGGAGGACCAAGAGGTGGGTTTCCAAGCAGGTGGAACTAGGTTTCATCTCAGCGGTTTAGAGATTGCCATTCCTAGCAAAGATTTAAGTGGTTGATGTACTGGAACAAAAGGAGGAATTCAAAAAAAATGTCACTAATTAATTATATTACCATCTACATTTCTCCCTTCTCTATCCTCCAGAGTTTAGATCATCCAGTCAAATGAATTCAGTGGGTTATCTGGTTAGAATGTCCATTTCTTTGGCCAAATGCATTCAGATTGTTTACCTATACTTCAGAAATGAGAACAAACTGTATTGCATCAAGACTGTCTTAAAATGGATGAACTGTTGTATGTGATTTTTAGATTGACTTTAAAGAATTTGCTTTGTATTAATGTAAATACTTTAGTTAAATGTTCCCAAGGGGTGCCTGCACCTTAAAGTCAAGTTGCGAGCTTGGCATCAATGCTCCCCCTGTTTGAATATTACAGTACAAAGACAAGCCATGATTTTAAACTTGAGTAGTGGTGTTTGCTTTCTATCAAGGTACATCAATTTTCTTGAAGGAATTGAAGGCATTATGGCTAGATTTTTAGACCTCCAATGTAGGTGGAGGGGGACAGGCTGGGAGAGTGGCAGATGGAATATGACATGGGGAAAGTGTGAGGTTGCACACTTTAGTAGGAAGAATAGAATATAAACTATTTGGGTTATGAGGATGAGTATGAGTGATCCCAGGAATGAAAAGATTGACAAGATGCTTTTGAGGACTCTGAATCTACGTGCAATGGAGTTTAGAGGATGACAGGGAAGGCTATCATTGGAACTTCCAGAATCGTGAAAGGTCTAGATAGACTAGGATACAAGGGCACAGCCTCAGGATAAAAATCCTCATTTTAGAACTGAGATGAGGAGGAATTTCTTCAGCCAGCAGGTGGTGAATCTATGGAATTCATAGTTACTGAGTATATTTTGAGGTTCTTGATTGTTGAGGGGATTCAAGGTCACAGAAAAGGGCAGGAGAATGGGGTTCAGAAACATGTCAGCCATGATTGAATCACAGAGCAGACTTAATGGGCAGAATGGCCTAAGTCAAAAACAAGCAATCTTCATGAAAGGTTTTGTCAGCATGCAGGAACTAGTTCATGGAATTTGACAAATTATCCCAATACTGTTTAAATATAAAACAATGAGCTGCTTACAGCTGAACTTATAAATGCTATCTAACTCTTGATGCCTTTCCATGAATTCTGCAAAATCCCCTCCTCACCATCAGATGAGAATAGATGCCTTCTATTAAAGGCAAGCTTATCTTGCAATTGGAGATCAGTAATTAATACAGCTTTATATCTAAGTGTCTTTTCGTTGTTTCATATCACAACTATCCAGTGACGAGAGACAATAAATGCAGATGGTTGACACTAACCTAAAGCAGATGTATGGCAGCATTAGAAAGTTTCCCTGTCCTTCCCCACCCAACACACTTGGCTTTACTCAGATCACAGTAGCACTGGTTGATTTAGGCCAACACTTACTAATAGTGGGTGTAAACAGATACTGTTCTATTTACTCAAAATCTGGGTGAATAGTTACACCTATTGCTTCATTAATGGGTATATGTTAAAGCATCCAAGATGACTGGTTATTTGCTGAATGGAGTTGTGTTCAGTTTTGAAATGAAGTCTTCTGTTTTTACAGATGCCTGATGATCAAAGTCTCTTCCCATCCTGTCCTTCTGATTTCTCCTCAAATGGAGATGAGGACCCCTTTGAATTACTTAGGTTTTTAAGGAAAGGTCACAGCAATGACTGGACATCACGGTAATGCACGTTGAACACATCTTCCTGACAGAAGGAAGACTTCAGTCTGGAGTACTGTGGAAAGGATTTGCTATTTGTAAAGCGAATGGCTTGATTTGTGGATTCTGTATCTGATTAATGAATTTTCAAAAATTCAGCAGTTTTTCTTCAATACTACATTTTTCTTACACCAGTTGCAGTCATGTTCCTTTTGGATGGCAGATGGGAGACAAGAGGGTCTTGTAGCTTTGCCCACAATGCTTAATCATTCCACACCCAAATGTGGTAACTGCTAATGTGTTGCACTTTAGTTCAAGTGGAAATTTGTTTTCCCCACTGTCTGCCACCACTACCTTGCCAATTTGGATACAAGTATGGCTACAACAAAGCTTTTAAACTGTAAATTGCTGAATTTTTCCACCATTTACTTCTGCAGAATCCACATTTCCATATGTTGTGACAGCAAAGCTTTACTGTCTCCATCTAGAATAGAAATGAAATATCCCAAGGAGCTTTTTTTTAAAAAAGTGGAAAAAACAGACTGAAGCCAAGATCCTGATTACCTCATGCTGAAAGCTAGTCACTTTGTGGTGTTTAGAAGGAAGAGAAACTACCTCTAACAGTTTAGTTATAGTTGCTTGTAAGTATTTTGTGCATAAAACTTGTTAGTTTTTTTGTTTTTAATTCTAATATAAGGGGTAAAAGTTACTCATTGGCAGAGCAGGGAGACTAATGTTGTTTTCTGCCCTTTTGGCTGACTGCCCCATGGCCATCAAGGGATTTATTGTCTTGCTGATGGTTAAAATGTAGTGCATCAACTTGAAAGAAACACTGCAAATGAACATGGTTGGGAGGGTAGTGGGGTGCTCAGTATACTTTTTCCAGAGATGTTTTTATTGCTCACATTTGTTACCTTATCCTTGTGTTGAAGTCTTTGCCCTCTACACTCCCCACCCCCAACAAGGCTCCACATTCTCAGCATGTTTACCACCTAGTTTCTCACATCTTCCACAACTGTTCAATTATCCTTTCCAATGGACTAGGATTGGACCGCTTGCCACATGTTATAACTTTCATTCTAGTCTGTATTGCAGTTGGTCCCCTAACACTAGTTCACCCACTTGCTCCACTTCACAACAATTCTTTGGTCACTTGTATGAAACATTAGCATAGCATATTTTACACAGCTGCTTTTTCAAAACTAATTTATTCCCTCATGTGGTTGTCTCCCTATGTCTGAGGCACCTAAACACCAAACCATGTTTCCTGCATCAATTTGATCAGTTTTTTCCTCACCTGCATAAAATGGTCAAAGTCTTGCAGGATTAATATTCTAGCTGAATTACCTGAGCAAAAATTAGTCATATTAATGTTGGCTCTATGAATGTATAGAGATGAAATGGATTTTGCACTCTTGTTGCCTTTAAGTTGTTCAGGGCTTTGTCCTGTAGTCGTCCTTGTATAAAAGGAATTGGGGTGTGCACATCACTCCCTTGACGCTGTAAATGTTCAGTTTTAAATGTGATCTCCAATGCTGTATGGGGTGAGTTTCTGTAACTTTGATAAACCAGTAAAAAAAAAAAAAATCTGAAGGTGTAAAAGTCTCTGACTCATCTTGTTTTTTTTAAAAAAACTTGGCTCTAATACATTGAAGAAGGGAAGGGAAACTATTCCTACAAGGCTGCTGAGTTTTAAGCATCCATGTGAAATTATGGAAGGGGTTGACAGGAATTGAACTTCTCGTGGCAGCTTCACTGACCCCACATACTGCATCAAGCAATCTCTAATTGGATATCACAGTTGAACAATACACTTGCAATAACCTGATGTGTAATCTTGGACAGGGATAAGCAAGAACAAACTCCTATTCCCTCCCTTCAGTATTTCTTCACCCCTGGACCATATGAACCATTTAACCAGCAGCAAGCTTTTATGGATTTAAATAGAGGGTTATTTGGTTGCAGGTTCACTTCACAAATCTGATGCTTCATCACTTGAGAGGATAGAATTTTTTATTTAGAACTACCTTATGTCATTGGCTCACTTCAGTACAGCCTGCTGAAGAGTTTATTTTTCGCTCTTCTAATAGAATTAGATGAATTTGATAACTGAAGTATGTAGGATTCCTATGAAGAGATGGATTTTCAGCAGGTCATGGAGTTGGTTAATATTTTTGTACAGACTTGAAGGAACAGGTTTGGCAACCTTTAAGTTGGTCTCCATTTCTTAAAGCAAGTTGCAACCTTTGCTGTTTTCATGCTATGTTTACAGGCAGACTGGTTTCTGTACTTGATTCAGACAGATTTGGTTATCTGAAGCTCAGTCAATTGGGTGACTACATGATCAATACTTCTGTTATCCACCTGGAATGATTTTGAATTTGGAAGCCACTACGAAATGGGATCTGGTTGGAGGCCACTTGCACCTACTTGTGGTGAACTGGCTTTTCCAGTGTTAAGCAAGAAGATGGAGTCTGAGTTCACAAGGTTTAAATTCCAAGTACTTTTGACTTGGAGTGCCCTTTTTTCTGAAGGGGTGTATCCCACCCTAATTCATTCAATTGGGAACTTTCTGGGGATTTGAAGTAGTTCTTGGTCTATGCAGAAATTTCAAGTCACCTGATCCTCCATGTTAGCAGTTTATTAATGACCATATTTTAAAATAAAAGACTCTTCTAGAGAAGCAAATTTATATACTGAATACTCTATGTAAACAAATGTCTTTGCTGGTATGATGGCTTAAAGTTACCAACTGACTTGACAGTGGAAGGCGTGGGAAGTAAACAGTCATTGACAATATAACACCCTTGTTCTAGGTTTTAATTGGATGATTGAATGGGATTGGACCTTTTTACCCCAGGAATCAATGCTGGGCTTGGACTTGTACAAACAATACAGAAGTGGTGTAGGAGAATATGGCAGATTAAAAGCAAGCTGCAAGATCCAAGGCAGGTTAATGTGCAAAGACTGAGTTCAAGAGGAATATTGCTTGAATTGAGATTCATAGGGGATAAATTTTGTCGTGTGTTGTTTAGTTGGTAAATGTTAAGCTAATTCATTTCTTATAGTTAAACTGTATTGTTAAATAGCTTGTTTTGATAGCTTCCTAGAGTGTCAATCAAAGAAAAAATAATTTGTGGCCAATATGTTGAGCAGTCATAATGGAGAAGCAATTTTCACACACCCCCTGCCACATTAGCACATGGCAGTGATTATTGAAAATAAGACCATAATATTTAAAATGGATAAAAGTAAAATTGTTGCAAGTGCTGGCAATTCACCAGAATGCTGTAAATACTCAGGCCAGGCCTTTCAGCAGAGGGAATAGAAGAGCATTTAGTGTTTTAAAACTTAATTGGTTCATTGTTTACTGGAATATGGAGTTGCAGCAGCAAAATGACGTTTCAGCTTTGGTTCATGCAAGTGCAATGAATAGGTAAATGAACTCTGCTACAGTTTCTAAGATTGTAAAATAAACAACTGCCAGTGGCCCTGAGGGGAAGGAGGACACCTTCCATTCCATTTGTGTAATTCTAATTAGGATGGTTTCCCAATAAAGGGCTACGGTAGAAGAATCAATCCAGTCAGATCTCTCTGGTTCAAATGAGTTTGTTGTATAACACCTTCCTCAGTACTATTAACCCACAAGAAGGTCCCCACTAAAGTGATTCTTTAAGATAATTGCCATAGTATGCTAACATTGGTTTTGAATATAGCTGCACTGATGTCTTGCTTGTCCTCTGAAATTCTGAGCTAGTACTTCCCAAATTATCTTTGCCCTGTATTTCAGTCTAATCTTCTAACTATTGAGGTACTTGCTTTGTCCTATCCCCATGACAAACTATTCTATGTTCTAATGGCCTCTAATCTTTGGTACATCACACCTCCTGACTAGGGGCTTAATTTGTCTGGTCTACCTTGATCCTTCTGTCCAAACTCCCTACCTTTGACTACCCAACCAACCATTTCACCTTGACACTTGGTTCCACATTTTTGTTTTTCCTGAACCTTTGCACTTTTTTGGGTCAAGGAGTTCTGGCCATGCTGTCAATCAAACTATTTGTGCAGTGTAAAACTTTTCCAGTTAACTGTCTCTCATACAAGTGAGATCTGCACTAGCATTCTAATACTTTCACTTTTCCACCCCTTACAATATTGGCTTGTATTGCCAGAAGTTTCTTAAATTTCTCCACTTTTTTTAGTTAATGGTCCCTGGGGTATAGGGTGGTTTCTGCATTTGAATTCCATGTTGATGGTGTAGGTTAGTGCTCCGATGCACTATGCACATTTCCAGGGCAATGTCTCATTCCTGGAGATGCTGCCTTGTCTCTGAATGTGAAAATACAAGGCCCAAGAGGAACAATTTCACATCCTCCGTCTGAGAGACTAAATCACAATAGCCTTTGAGGCCAGGCTGGTGTGCAAAGGGAGATGTATTGGGCAGTTATCCCTTTTGAAATCCTGAAATAGATCAAATGTTTAGTATGCTCATAATGGGGAAGAGCAACTGGATGATGTCAACACTGTTTTGTTGAGCTGTCACAGATGACACGAGGCACACAGCTAGACCCACAGTGTGACTGCTGACTGCCACTGTTCTCCTTCCGCACCCCCCCCCCTCCTCCAGCCATGTTTTATTTTTGCCTTAACTCATTCTACTCCACGTGCAGAGTGTGAATTTGAGCCTCCAATAGGGCCTGTACTATAAATTCCATTGATTGCAAGGATTTGGAACAGGCTTTCTTGCATTTCACCCAATTTTGTTTGCCTGCTATCCTGAGGAAACTCATTTTGGTGAATGGTTCTGAAGGGGATGGATGTATTTTTGTCCCAGTGACTGACTCTGCCTGAGCTTGTAATGACATTATTTGATTTTTGGAGTGACAAAAACACTTTGACTTCCACAATAGAAGTGGCTAAGAAATTGTACTAAACTATCCTCACTCCATTCCAAATATCAAAGCTTGGTTTGGCAAGACCAGCTAGCATTCCTCCTGGTTTAAGATGGTCAATCTCTGCCAATCAAATCTGGAACCTATCTGCCTGCTCAGGCTGTGTATAATGTAGAATTACCATTCACCAGATTGTCACATAGCCACCATTATGTTCAAATGACAAATATTTTGTAAATTTGACCCTCCCAAGGTAAGTATATCACTGTCTGTCTGGGAGCAGTGCACATAATGTTGCAAAGATAGATAGTAAACCTGTCCACTGTTCATAATGCTTTCATCAGCATTTTGTTAATTTTTCTTGGAAATGGATTGCTGTTGATTCATGGCTCAAATGTCTTGCTGTTCAGATTTGGTCAGTGGCATTTCACACTGACTATTTGGGACATTAAATTGAGTGCAAATATGTGGTAGACAGCATACCACAATTGAGTGCTCCTGGCACGGAGCTGGTACAGGACAGCAATGTTGTATCTGAGGCTTGAGATGCTTTTGCTTTACCCACTGCAACAACAATTTGCATTTGTATAGTACATTACCATGCAAGTTTTTGGGAGGCAGGGATGGGGATGGAGAAAGTTTCCCCCCTCCCCCCAGATGTTTGCAGGCTGGTCTACTATTTTAAGACAGTTTGGCGCAGTGGACACTTAATCATAGATTTGGGAAGGGGATGGAAGGCTATCAACTTTGAGGTTGTTTTGAAGATTCAAAATATTATCCTATTCAATCAATGCTGTGCTGTGTAGATTTTGTTCATGTGATCTTCCCTTGCTTTGACTGGGAAAGATCCAGCTTATTACACCAATAATAGTGTTAGGAGCTCTTTGTGCAGTTGATTTCACAATCAACTGTGGGTAGGGAAATCAGCATGTTTCCTGGTGTCTATTGTAATAGCTGCTTTGCAGTTGAGTGGAGCAAGCCTCAAGTAAAAGTTGAGGCTTGACAGCTTGGAAAAAAAACTGTCTTTATATGCCTTTCTCTGATCAGAACCTTCCACATACCTGATGAAGGAACACTGTTTCAGAAAACTTGTGGGATTACTATCAAAAACTGGTTGGACTTAAACCTGGTGTTGAGACTTTTTACTGTGTTTACCCCAGTCCAATGCCAGCATCTCTACATCAGTAAAAATGGAAGCAGGCAGTGGCAACTTTCATCCTAGCTCCTTTTCCTTGTGTGACTCTATGATTCCAATGGTTTGCACCAATACCAACTGGGCAGAACACAATTTTACTGGAGCAGAAACAGATCCACAGTCTGGTTTCTTAAACATCAAAAAAAAATCTCTATTCCCTAGAGGATATGTCCTATTCCTATCAATTTGATCTCTATCATCATTGTCAGCAAGCTGCTTGCTAATACTTCGATATTAATTGATATGCTTTTCTTTGACAGATTGGAAACTCTTCAGCAAGCCTACATTCCACAACTATGGATTGTCACGTTTCACAAAGTTACTTTATTTGCTTTAAAAGATCCAAAGGCCTTTGTCTGATAGAACATTCAAAGCACAGCTGTTAATCTAGATTAAAAGCCAAAGAAGGCAGGCTAAATGTAAAACTTGGCCATTAAGACACATTTCTAGCTTATCTGCACCTTCTGGTGCCTTGTTTATCCTGGCTCCAAAAAGTGTTGTCAGAGGTCCCATTTAGTTGTTCGTTTAGGATTTATAGTGCCATGAATAAAGCATTAGAATGCCACAATTGGTCTTAGCAACTTTTAGATTTAGAATTCCAATTCCTGTTCACTAAAGTGAACTGCACTTCAAACTATTGATCCTTATACAAAGATGTTTACAGTGCTTTAGGCTAGAATAATATCTGAAGTTGAGGTTTAATGGGAGATTAAAGACCAGTGGGATGTAGGAGGCTGAAGGCATATGGTCACTATTGATTTGATTTGTGGTGGGGGGGGAGGTGGGGGTGGCTAGTGGAGAAGGCAAGAGAGGAGATAGTAGGGTGCACAGGAAGTTGAGTCTGTTTCAGTGGTTGCTAACTGCCTGCTGGTTCAGAATGGGATGAAGCAAGTGGCATATTTATGTGGAAGATTGAAGATATGATGACTTTAGCCTTCCCAACTCTTAACTGGAGCAAGTTATCCAAGACTGAGCAGAATTTTCCCAAAAATGCAGTCTTGCTTCAGGTAAGGCAAGAAAACCAATGGAAAGCTAACAGGCTTCACTCCTTGCTGTACTGAACAAGTGTGTGCATTTTAAAAGTGAAGCAAGATTCACACAGCTGAAGGGACAGGGCCTAAAGATACCAGCAAGATGCTTTAGTTTAAACTTACCCAACTTAAATGGCCTTCCCACACATGCATGCAGTGGGGTGCTCTCTCTCCACTCCATCACATGAGAACCCCCTCCATGGGCCCCCAGAACACCACCTTGGCTGTGAGTGATATGTTTTCCTCCAGATGCTTGGTGTGGTCCCCACAACTGGTTTTCATTTTATAATGTCACACTGATAGGGTGGGAGGATAAGGCATAGGTCGACATTAGTGTCAAGCCCAGTAAGTACATGTTAATTTATTGTTTAGAAATCAGTTTCACATCCCATTATTGTCCCAGCACCAGCATCCCCCATGACGATGGCATTCCTGCAACAGCCTCAGTACTCAACGCTGACAACTGCCAGTTTCCAGATGCAATTCTACAACTCATCCATTTCATCCTGGACCACAATGTCTTCACCTTCAACAACAGATCTTCATCCAAACACACGGAACAGCCATGGGGACCAAATTTGCACCTCAATATGCCAACATCTTCATGCATGTGTTTGAACAAGACTTCTTCACTGCACAGGACCTTCAACTGATGTATCCAGTGTATAGCAAGGATGTCATTTTCTTCCTTTTTGGACTCATGGTGAACCATGTTAAAGAAGTCATCCCCTGCCACAGCAACCTCTGCAAGATGTGCCGGATCTTCGACACAGATGCCATCATCTCGCGTGAGAACACCATCCACCAGGAATGTGGTACATACTTTGGCAACTCAGCCAACACCGTCTACCTGATGCACTGCAGCAAAGGGTGTCCTGAGGCAAAGTACATTGGGGAGAACATGCAGATGCTACGACAACAGATGAATGAACATTGCTCAACAATCACCAGGCAAGACTGTTCTCTTCCAATTGGGGAACAGTTCAGCAGTCATGGGCGCTCAGCCTCTGATCTTCAGGTAAGCATTCTCCAAGGCAGTCTTCACGATACACAGCAGAGTTGCTCAGCAGAGGTTGTTAGCACACATGAGGATGGCCTCAACTGGGGTCTTGGGTTCATGTCACACTATCTGTAACCCCCATGACTTGCGTGGACTTGTAAAATCTCAAACTTTCTTGTCTGGAAACAATACACATCTTTTTAACCTGTGCTTAATGCTCTCTCTCCACTCACATTGCAGGTAATCAACTCTCAAAAGGTACAGACAAAGAGTCTCATTCCAATCATTATTCCTGTGAATTGAATTTGTCTTTATATGCCCTGTCTGTGATCAGAACTCCCTCCCACCCAACAAAGGAACAGACAGTTCTCAAAGCTAGTGGTGTTTGCTACAAATAAATCTGTTGGACTTTGACCTGGTGTTGTGAGACTTCTTACTGTGTTCATCCAAGAAATACAGGCTTTGGTTCCTTTTACCCCACCTTGCTGTAATGTACCTGAAACACACTTTTAGAGACTACTCATTGCAGTTTTTCCTCTATGTAAATCCCATTGAAGTTGGCCCTTCATTCTTTTGATTTGTTTTTTGTTTCTCTCTGCTCTTTATTATACTAAACGTTACGATCACTTTTGCCCAAATGTTCCTTCACAGCCACTGGGCCTACCTCATTCTGCAGATCCAGCAATGCCCTCTCCCTAGCTGGACTGAGCATGTACTGATCAAGGAATTTCTCCTGAAATATTTCAAATTCCACCCTCTTCTTTCCCTTTTCACTCTTGACCATTTGCCTAAATATCTCCATTCTATAGTTCTTGGCACATTTCTGTAATGCTCCTGCAGACTTCCTGCTCTATCTCTTGCCCACTATTTGGAGGCCTATGAAGTACCCCAGTAGTATGATCATTCTTTTGCTTGGCCCTAACAAATAGATTTTGATTTTGCAATTGCCCTAAAAAATCAGACATGTCTCTTTCCTATCTATTGTGAACACTTTGTAAATATTCAGTGCCTTGTCGTCCTCATTGTTAAGGCTTCTTTCCAACATTGCTGCTGCAGTGTACTCTCATGACTTTGTGCTTGTCAGCTCAACGACAATATTCGCCACTCTGTATTTGTATAAACCAGTCTTTGTATTCCTCCTAGTCCTTGGTCTGCTCTTATGGTACTACTTCCTTATCTAGTATTTATTCAACACATTCACCTCTTCATGCACTTATTCCTCTTTCCTATTTCTATATGCAGTGCCCATATTTTGACCTTCCCTTGACATGCTATTGAAACTCCTATGAGGTAACTGGATTCAAGTCATATTGAGATGCAACCCTTCCCTTTTGAGTAGGTGCCTACTGCCCCAGAACTGGTCTCAATGCCCAATAATCTGAAGCCCTTCCTTTTGCATCATACTTCCTTCCATATTTACTCTCCTGCTGGCAATATGACAATCCAGAAATTACTAGCCCTGAGGCCCTACCTTTTAACCATCTCCTTAGGTCCTCAAAATCCTGATTGTTGGACCTCAACACCTTTCCCCTTTAGTACTGGCTTGTGCCTTTCAGTGAACATTTTTTCTCTCTCCCCATGATCTCCTTTGCTGTGGCCCCAAGTAGGCAACACACCATTTGGGACTCTGACTGTTACAGTTGGTCTTTTTTTTCCCCCAAAGTGGAATTAACAATGACAACTGCAATTCTACGCTTTGCTGTTTCCCTTCTTTGCCATTCCTTGCCTATTAGTGCCGATGATTGAACTGCACTCCATCATGTAGTGCAGTTGCAGTAATCTCTCTCCAATGCTGAGCAGCAGTTTTGAGTGGTGCATATATTCCAAAGACTTTCCATCTCTCCTACTTTTTCCAGATGGTTACCAATCTACTATCTCAAACCTGTCCTGTGGTGTGACCAGCTCTTGAAAGGAAAACTTGAGAAACTTGTATTTTCCTTGTGCTTTGCAGTGGATTGTTGCTTAATGACAACCGTATTGCTAATTGAAAGGTATGTCACTTTGCGTGAGTCACATACCTCCTGAAACATTAGCCATCTAAAGAATTTGATGTTTAAAAAGATTGACATTCCTGATTTAATCCCAGAGATCAGTGTCATTACAGGTATTGTTCTGCCTTTTGTACACCTTCAGAGATTTGGAAGTGGCCGTGGGCAGGAGGCTATTGTAAATGAGCCTTCTGTATAATAGGCTACAGAGGAATAGAGGAAATCCTAACACTGAGGATATGCCATTATGTACTATATTTGAGTAGGATGAACAGTGCATTCCAAAATTAAATCAATGCCTTAAAGTAAAATCATGTGATCTTTGGAGCTTTAAAAAAGGGTATAAAGCCATAGGATTTAATGAGGGTAAGAGAGCATCTCTCTTCTCGTATTAAGTGCCCCCTTTGTCGCGTGCTTAGACTAGTAAAGGGTAGGGCTCCTTAATTAGGTGTGAACATGATATCAGTGTAAATGATAGGAATAAAGTTATTGTGGGTGGCACGCTGATTAGCACCGTTGCCTCATCGTGCTAATGACCTGGGTTCAAGTTCTAGCCTTGGGTAACTGTGGAGTTGGCATTTTCTCCCTGGATTCTCTGGTTTCCTCCTACAGTCCAAAGATGTGCAGGTCAGGCCATACTAAATTGTCTCGGTGTATACATTAGGGGAATTAGTGTAGATGTCATACAATAATAGAATCTTTGGAATGTGGAAGGCATCCAGAGGAAACCCATGTAGACATGGAGCGACTGTGCAAACTCCACCCAGACAGTGACCCAAGCCAGGAATTGAACCCTACTCCCTGGACTGAAGCAGCAGTGCTAGCTGTTGTGCTGCCCAAGGGGTAATTGTGTGGGGTTATAGGATAGGGACTTTGAGATGCTCTGGAGAGTTGGTAGACTTGATAGAATGCATTCCACAGTACCATTCAGCCTAAGACTGATGGTAATGTTGAAATTCAGGGTTACTACTTTCACCTAATGGCCTTCTCTGGCTGAGGTAACGATAAACAACAACGTCCTGAGAGGATAAGGTGCCTTTACACTGGCTGCTTTGGGTACAAAAAATGGCAGCCAGTATGATCAAATATTAAAACTAGTTAGAGCATTAGTGGTATGGTTTCCTTCAAAAGAGATTGATTCTCTGCAAATAGTGCTGCACAAATAAATTCAATGTAAAGAGACATTTTTAAATATGAATCTAATGCCCTTTTAGGCAGCAGGAGACATACATTACTGCTCCTTCTTCCTCTTTAGCAGCACTCCCTTACACCAGTGCAAAGAAAATCTCATCTCACTCTGGCTGATTCTCACCCAGAAAGTTGCTGAATTGATTTTAATACTTTAATGTTTCCTTTTGCTGAAACTGGGAGCAGATCTTAATACAGTTCAGCCAGCATAAAACAATAGAAAGTAGTGAATGTTAAGGATGGTAGTGGCCTTTGCTACCATGTGGCTAAGCAGCTGTTAGTTCTCTTCGGTAATTTAAGTTCCTTTTTTGTGGCAAGGGGATAGAAACCAGTACATTTATTTTTAAGAAAACACTTGTCTTTTCTCTTTCCCCCGAAAAGGGACGAAAGAACAAGCATGTGACGCGTTTTAAATCAAAGAAACAGAAGATCGCCAAAAGAATGTGGGTTAATGAATTAATTTCTAAATTGGAGAAAAACAAAAAAATCTGTAGGGGCTAACTTAGTGACCCGGTGGCAAATTAAAATGAATATAAATACCTACTGAAGATTTAAAAAAATTAAGCTTCGGGTTTGCAATAAATGCTCTCAAGCCTCCAGCATACTTAGCTCCTTTAGCTGAAAATTAACATTCGGCAACAAAAAGAATAAAATTTTTGGTGTATTTAAAAGAAAACTTTCTCCTTTCTTCCCCCCACCCCCACCAAGGGAAGTTTGCCATTTCAAAAAAAACAGTCGTTTTATTTGCACTTGCACCACTAGTGAGGCTGAAATTGACGTGAAAAGGGAGGAAGAGGCACCAGATGAATGAGTGTGATTGAATGAATTTGAGTGAATGGATTGGGAACTCAATCACATCACCGGCAACAGCATGGGAACTGGTGGGAGAAAACTACAACTCCCAGCAGCCTCTGGACCGCAGGCAAGACTGTCCCAACCGGAGAGAGGGGGGAAACGATTACCATCCCCCCTCATTCACCTCGACAAGCTCCAACGGTGACTTCTAAAATGACCTCTCCGCTATGAATAACCCGCAAATTCCAAACAGAATGTTCTATCTGAACGCAAATAAATATCCGTGTCTGAATACTCTATTCATTTATTTCCACGTGCCCACTCCATGTCTGTATTACTTTGGTTCGGTCTATTCGACTCGTTCAGCCTTTCTCTCTGGACTGAGCCATTTCCAGAATAGAGGAATTCTCGTACCGGGCAGAGGACTGTTTCCACAAAGCATTTCACAAAAAAGCAACTAAGCGCTCAGTCCAACTTAATTTTATGAGTTCCAGTTGCAATACATAACTTAAAGTGTAAAGACCGACGTTTCCGCGGGCAGCGGCTATTCCAATTGAAGCTTGACCCCCCCCTTTGATTGCCCCCCATTTCTATTTGCCTGGCGAGCAGGCTTCCCTGGGTCGCCATTCTGGTCTCAGGTCACCTGTTTACAGTGGAGGGGGATGTGCGCAGCTGAGAATTAATGGTAGACTTTTTTAAAAAACTCAAGTAGTTCGAAATCTTGCGACACATGGATCAATATCAGAAAGTAGTTGGTGGCTGACCAGCCGTTGGGGAGTAGGAGGCGGGAGAGGAGTTTTATTTGTGAGTGCTGGGGACTAGGCTCCCCCCTGAGAGGCGGGCGGTAGTTGGTAGTGACCAGAAGCTATATAAGACAGTGGAGTGGTCCCTTTTGCTCAGTTGCCTGGAGCGCGTTACTAGGGAGACGGCGGTGGTGGTAGCCGGAGCAGCAGCAGCGGGGACACTGATGGTAGCGGTGGGTGCATCCACTTGTGAGCTTCCCCCACCCTCATGCAACGGCGGCACGATCCTCCCGGGGTGGAGGTGGGGTGGGGGGGTTCGAGACCTGCGTTCGGCCCAGCACACTTTTATTTTTATATATATAAAAAAAACCTGCCCCAGCAGTTTTGTTTTTGTTTCCACCCCCACCTCCCTCGTTGGGTTAAGTGGAGAGTTTAGTTTAGTTTGTGTGTGTGTGTGTGTGGTGAGTTTGTCAGGTAAGTACTCTTGTTGCTATGTGTAGGAGAGTCCGCCCCCACCCCCCTCACTGCTGGGGAGAGGCTGCAAGAGTGGGTGAGCCCCTGGGGAAGGGAGGAGAAGGAGGAGGATTCACAGGGAAGGAAGATCTGAGAGCCACTTGTTGGGAAGTTTCCATTCTTTCACCTCCCCACCCCCCTCCCACTGTCCTGACCACATGAAACTCCTTCTGACAGCTCCAACATTTTTTTTCTTAAAACTTATCACTTTCTTCGCCAGCAATAAAAGCACATTGCTCTGTAATTTTGTTTTCCACCTGGAGATTGCATATTGTATTCATTGGTCTCTCTGCAAGTGCAGCAGGTATTACATTCTTATTCCCCACTATGGAGTAATTTCTATTCTTGAGGTGGGTGGGTGGGGAAGAGTGGAGTAGAGAGGAGGAGGCTCTTATTCTCTGAAGATGCCTTCATGCTTCGAGGTGACCCCCAGACTCTTGGAGCTCTCGCTGAGGTGGCACAGGCCTTGTCCCTCAGCTCCTGCCTCAGTAGCTGCCACCAGGAGGGGCATCAGAGTTGACTTATCAGGCTTGCTTGATTCAGCCACCCCTCTCTTTCCTTCTCATTGACATTGTTCTGCAGCCCCCTCCCACCTTTCTGTCTAACCTCCCCAACTCCCACATCACTCTCACTCACTCCATCTCTGATTCTCCCCCCATGTCTCGTTCGCCCCCCCCCATGTCTCGTTCGCCCCCCCCTCCCCATGTCTCGTTCGCCCCCCCCTCCCCATGTCTCGTTCGCCCCCCCCTCCCCATGTCTCGTTCGCCCCCCCCCTCCCCATGTCTCGTTCGCCCCCCCCCTCCCCATGTCTCGTTCGCCCCCCCTCCCCATGTCTCGTTCGCCCCCCCCTCCCCATGTCTCGTTCGCCCCCCCCTCCCCATGTCTCGTTCGCCCCCCCCTCCCCATGTCTCGTTCGCCCCCCCCTCCCCATGTCTCGTTCGCCCCCCCCTCCCCATGTCTCGTTCGCCCCCCCCTCCCCATGTCTCGTTCGCCCCCCCCTCCCCATGTCTCGTTCGCCCCCCCCTCCCCATGTCTCGTTCGCCCCCCCCTCCCCATGTCTCGTTCGCCCCCCCCTCCCCATGTCTCGTTCGCCCCCCCCTCCCCATGTCTCGTTCGCCCCCCCCTCCCCATGTCTCGTTCGCCCCCCCCTCCCCATGTCTCGTTCGCCCCCCCCTCCCCATGTCTCGTTCGCCCCCCCTCCCCATGTCTCGTTCGCCCCCCCCTCCCCATGTCTCGTTCGCCCCCCCCTCCCCATGTCTCGTTCGCCCCCCCCTCCCCATGTCTCGTTCGCCCCCCCCTCCCCATGTCTCGTTCGCCCCCCCCTCCCCATGTCTCGTTCGCCCCCCCCTCCCCATGTCTCGTTCGCCCCCCCCTCCCCATGTCTCGTTCGCCCCCCCCTCCCCATGTCTCGTTCGCCCCCCCCTCCCCATGTCTCGTTCGCCCCCCCTCCCCATGTCTCGTTCGCCCCCCCCTCCCCATGTCTCGTTCGCCCCCCCTCCCCATGTCTCGTTCGCCCCCCCCTCCCCATGTCTCGTTCGCCCCCCCCTCCCCATGTCTCGTTCGCCCCCCCCTCCCCATGTCTCGTTCGCCCCCCCCCTCCCCATGTCTCGTTCGCCCCCCCCTCCCCATGTCTCGTTCGCCCCCCCTCCCCATGTCTCGTTCGCCCCCCCCTCCCCATGTCTCGTTCGCCCCCCCCTCCCCATGTCTCGTTCGCCCCCCCCTCCCCATGTCTCGTTCGCCCCCCCCTCCCCATGTCTCGTTCGCCCCCCCCTCCCCATGTCTCGTTCGCCCCCCCCTCCCCATGTCTCGTTCGCCCCCCCCTCCCCATGTCTCGTTCGCCCCCCCCTCCCCATGTCTCGTTCGCCCCCCCCTCCCCATGTCTCGTTCGCCCCCCCCTCCCCATGTCTCGTTCGCCCCCCCTCCCCATGTCTCGTTCGCCCCCCCCTCCCCATGTCTCGTTCGCCCCCCCCTCCCCATGTCTCGTTCGCCCCCCCCTCCCCATGTCTCGTTCGCCCCCCCCTCCCCATGTCTCGTTCGCCCCCCCCTCCCCATGTCTCGTTCGCCCCCCCCTCCCCATGTCTCGTTCGCCCCCCCCTCCCCATGTCTCGTTCGCCCCCCCCTCCCCATGTCTCGTTCGCCCCCCCCTCCCCATGTCTCGTTCGCCCCCCCCTCCCCATGTCTCGTTCGCCCCCCCCTCCCCATGTCTCGTTCGCCCCCCCCTCCCCATGTCTCGTTCGCCCCCCCCTCCCCATGTCTCGTTCGCCCCCCCCTCCCCATGTCTCGTTCGCCCCCCCCTCCCCATGTCTCGTTCGCCCCCCCCTCCCCATGTCTCGTTCGCCCCCCCCTCCCCATGTCTCGTTCGCCCCCCCCTCCCCATGTCTCGTTCGCCCCCCCCTCCCCATGTCTCGTTCGCCCCCCCCTCCCCATGTCTCGTTCGCCCCCCCCTCCCCATGTCTCGTTCGCCCCCCCCTCCCCATGTCTCGTTCGCCCCCCCCTCCCCATGTCTCGTTCGCCCCCCCCTCCCCATGTCTCGTTCGCCCCCCCCTCCCCATGTCTCGTTCGCCCCCCCCTCCCCATGTCTCGTTCGCCCCCCCCTCCCCATGTCTCGTTCGCCCCCCCCTCCCCATGTCTCGTTCGCCCCCCCCTCCCCATGTCTCGTTCGCCCCCCCCTCCCCATGTCTCGTTCGCCCCCCCCTCCCCATGTCTCGTTCGCCCCCCCCTCCCCATGTCTCGTTCGCCCCCCCCTCCCCATGTCTCGTTCGCCCCCCCCTCCCCATGTCTCGTTCGCCCCCCCCTCCCCATGTCTCGTTCGCCCCCCCTCCCCATGTCTCGTTCGCCCCCCCCTCCCCATGTCTCGTTCGCCCCCCCCTCCCCATGTCTCGTTCGCCCCCCCCTCCCCATGTCTCGTTCGCCCCCCCCTCCCCATGTCTCGTTCGCCCCCCCCTCCCCATGTCTCGTTCGCCCCCCCCTCCCCATGTCTCGTTCGCCCCCCCCTCCCCATGTCTCGTTCGCCCCCCCCTCCCCATGTCTCGTTCGCCCCCCCCTCCCCATGTCTCGTTCGCCCCCCCCTCCCCATGTCTCGTTCGCCCCCCCCTCCCCATGTCTCGTTCGCCCCCCCCTCCCCATGTCTCGTTCGCCCCCCCCTCCCCATGTCTCGTTCGCCCCCCCCTCCCCATGTCTCGTTCGCCCCCCCCTCCCCATGTCTCGTTCGCCCCCCCCTCCCCATGTCTCGTTCGCCCCCCCCTCCCCATGTCTCGTTCGCCCCCCCCTCCCCATGTCTCGTTCGCCCCCCCCTCCCCATGTCTCGTTCGCCCCCCCCTCCCCATGTCTCGTTCGCCCCCCCCTCCCCATGTCTCGTTCGCCCCCCCCTCCCCATGTCTCGTTCGCCCCCCCCTCCCCATGTCTCGTTCGCCCCCCCCCGGCCAACCACCACCACCACCCCTCCCTCCGACCGCCACCCCTCCCTCCCTCCCCCCGACCGCCACCCCTCCCTCCCTCCCCCCGACCGCCACCCCTCCCTCCCTCCCCCCGACCGCCACCCCTCCCTCCCTCCCCCCGACCGCCACCCCTCCCTCCCTCCCCCCGACCGCCACCCCTCCCTCCCCCCGACCGCCGCCACCCCTCCCTCCCTCCCTCCCTCCCCCCGACCGCCGCCACCCCTCCCTCCCTCCCTCCCTCCCCCCGACCGCCGCCACCCCTCCCTCCCTCCCTCCCTCCCTCCCTCCCTCCCCCCGACCGCCGCCACCCCTCCCTCCCTCCCTCCCTCCCCCCGA